>NC_086360.1:4348545-4986771 GCF_036324505.1 Eleginops maclovinus | reverse complement strand
ATTGAAGATGGGTCGTGGCTGGGTCTTCCAGCATGACAACGACCCAAAACACACAGCCAGGACAACTAAGGAGTGGCTCCGTAAGAAGCATCTCAAGGTCCTAGAGTGGCCTAGCCAGTCTCCAGACCTGAACCCAATAGAAAATCTTTGGAGGGAGCTGAAAGTCTGTATTGCCCAGTGACAGCCCCGAAACCTGAAGGATCTGGAGAAGATCTGTATGGAGGAGTGGGCCCTGCTGCAGTGTATGCAAACCTGGTCAAGAACTACAGGAAACGTCTGCTCTCTGTAATTGCAAACAAAGGTTTCTGTACCAAATATTAAGTTCTGTTTTTCTGATGTATCAAATACTTATGTCATGCAATAAAATGCAAATTAATTACTTAAAAATCATACAATGTGATTTTCTGGATTTTTGTTTTAGATTCCGTCACTCACAGTTGAAGAGTACCTTTGATAAAAATGACAGACTTCTACATGCTTTGTAAGTTGGAAAATCTGCAAAATCGGCAGTGTATCAAATACTTGTTCTCCCCACTGTAGCTAACGTAGTCCTTTCAAACATACTGACAAAACACTGACAATGAGAGACAGTCTAACTCTGCCACAGTTTGTCTGGAACCAAAAGTAAACTTTTGACTGATTTATTTTTATTACTTATGTGCCTAACTAAATTTAGGTACCGTACGCCCTATCATTTCGCGTGAAATGTCCTTAAAAAAGTGTGTTTTATTTATGTGCTTTTCTATGAGATCAACGATTCATTCTTCTTGGTTTTATTGTTAAGATGAATCACATCAAACATTTGTTTTTGTGAAATGGATAAATCACAAGTCATTTGAACGATATGAGCCTTCATTGATCTCGACAGTGATCTCCTTCTGTTCTCTTCCCTCCCCCACTCAGAGGACAGAGGTCATGGTCATGGCTTCAGCTGGGTGGTTTCAAAAAAAAAGAAGGAAAAGAAGGCTTGTTCTATGTCATATTGTTTGTGTGTCAAATCGAATCTCTCATATAAAGGAATATGTTTTTTTCTTCTGCAGCTTCAGTTTTTTTGGATTGCTTTGATCAAGAGACCGGGTTTTGGTAGTAGTTGATTTTCAACACTTTGATGAGTTGTCCCATAGATCTTCAAAGTAACATTTTTGTAGCACATTCTGAGTTTGAGGGCTCCCATACAGGATCACCCTGTAGGGACACATTTCTCAAATTTAAGGGGGCCCTATTGTGCTTTTTATGGTATACCTTTTTTTTTCTCCCACCTGCCTCAAATGCCTCGATTGTACTCCTTGGTTTTCTTCTGCTACTAAGTGACATCACTATGTAACAGTCATGCTTGGCTAGCGCTCCAACATATTGTACATGATAGGCTAAGGGGCAGGACATCTCTAAGAGGTTGACCAATCACAACAGAGTCGGCCAGCTAACCAATCACAGCAGACTGGGCTCTGGTTTTAGACAGAGGGTGAAAAGAGGTGCTGCAGAACAGGCAGTATGAGAAAAATAAAGAGCTTTTTGAACATTAAAGCATGAGGACATGTCACTGAAGAGGCACAAAATACAAATATGAACATCAAAATCAGCATAATATGGTCCCTTTAATCATTATTTACACTAACAAATTCCTTCATGATGTCTGACTTTAATTTTTTTTCACTAATGTAAAGTCATATTGAGAAAAACAAGACTCTTTTTTTAAATAAATGGGATTCAGAAAATCATGAAGAGTCCTTGAATTCTATGCCAAAGTGAGTGTGCACGCTCTGAAATCAGAAATGTCATTAGCAACAGAGCCCGCAGCCAGCTGAACTCTGGGTAATTCCTGTCACAGAGCATCGGGGGAAAACGCATTTGGGTTGTTGAGCAGAGTGACTCCGACTCACTTCATATAATCAATATGAGCAGAATCCCAGAGCCCTGCTTCCCTCAGAGGCTCCAGCATTTACATTTTGATTCAGGTCCTCCATGCGGAGAGGAGGAGGGGGAGGAGGAGGGAGTCATCAGAAACAAAGGTTAACTCTGCTCCCTTTTAACTCTCCTCTTCCTCCTCCCCCTCCTCCTCCTCCTCACTACACAGGCCTGCAGATGAAGCTGGGTTTGATGTTCCTCGCAGCCCAGTGGTGGCTGCAGGAAGCATCAGAGCCAGTTTGCCGCCGCCTCCTCCGACAAGTCCGAAGCACTTCTCCTGATCTACGGCCCGCTGATGGCTTGTCAATATATGGATCCCCCCCCACCTCGCTCTAATTCAGTGAAAAAATCTAGTTTTCCATTAGTCTCTGCCCCGCCAACGTCACCCAGAGCTTCTCCACCTGTAATTATTAAAGGCAGATTCCCTGAAAGCAATCAGCCCGTCGCCATTTGTATCTTTGAAATCTTAATAAGCTGAAGGCAGGGAGGAGAGGGAAGGAGAAGTACCAAGAGGAGGTTAACTGAGAGAGAGTAAGAAGAGAGAAGATGAGACGAGGTAATGTGAAAAACAAAAGCATGATCTAGGGAGGAAGGAGAGAGGAGAGGAGGTGAAGAAAGAGAAGGAAGATGAAGGTGAGAAAGAGTGGATGAGGTAAAAGAAGAGAAAAGGAAAAAGAAGGAAATGGAGGAGAGAGAAGAGTTCGGAAGAGGGTCAACAAAAGAAGCTGAGATTGAAGAAGAGAAGGAAAGAAAAAAGGTCTAAAGGTTGAAAGAGGAGAAGAACAAGGAGAAGTGGAAAAGAGAAGTAAGAAAGTGACAAGGAGGGGGAGCACTGGTTCAATCCCCACTGCAGTCAGCATGTCGTTGTGTCCCTGGACAAGACTCTCCACCCCAAAATTGCTCCTGTGGGGATTGCCCACAGTAATGAGTGTATGTAAGTCGCTTTGGATAAAAGAGTCTAACAAGTGACATGTAGTCTAAAAATGTAATGTAATATGAGAAGGGCTTAAGGTAGAAACGAAAATGATGAGGGGAGAAGAGAACAAGAAATGGATGATTTAGGGAGAAAGGAGTCAAGGTGATAGGAGATAATAAAGAAGATGGGGAATGAAAAAATAAGAAGGTGGAAAAGGAAGGAGAGAGGATGAGGAAAATTAGTGGAGATGATAAAAGTGATTATGAAATGAAAGGAGACAAGATGATGAATAAGTGAAAAAAGGTCGGAAAAGGGATGAAAAGGATGGGATTAGGATTAAACTGAAAAAAGCAGAAAAGATCAAATTCCCCGGGAGTCTCTGCTATCTTGGAGGTGCCATTGAAAACTTCCGGTATTCTGATAAAGTCTCACTGGACTGGTGCCGTGATGACGTATTTTTGTAGGCTGACCCATTACCATTGTAAAGGTTTTCTTGACATAAAAGGGATGGGATTTCAGCCTTTGGATTTTGGTAAATTACAGCAAAAAATATCTGTTGCAAACACACGTTTATGATACTTAACACGTTTTGTTCAGCAGGATAATCTCCTCATACAAACAACACTTTGTGAGTTTTTAAGAGTAAATGCCTGAAGGATAACGAGGAATATGGAGGGCTACATGTTTGATTCCATCTTTCTAAATAAAATACATTTGCAGTTGTCCTTTAAATAACGAATATTATGCATTTAATAGGCTAGATAGAAGACAGTATTTTTACTGATTACTGTTTCCCATGGGCGTCACTTTGTTTTGAAAGTTGAAGGGGACATTCTTTTCGGATTTTTCAAAAATGAAACTGTTGTGGGGTCACTGCTGCTGTATTTAATGTCGTAGAACAAAATCCGTCTCTTAAATTTGTATCAACACAGACCTTATTTCAAGCTATTTTCCAAAATCCTACTGAATCTGAGACGAGGGAACCGGAAGTGGTGAAATGCTAACTCACTTCCGGGTTTTAGGACTCGTTCCTGCACCACTCTTTAATCTCCGTATTTTCTTTAGGGGACTTGCACACGCCTGTTCTCCACGGCAACACCTATACCTGAAAAGTCACATGTTGTGAAAAAGGTGATGTGTCTGTTAACCGAACATCTGTCTGGGAAGATCCTCCCGCATAAGATCTTTTTAAAATAATATTTAAATATGTAAACTACGCATTCTGATATTCTCTGAGCAGAAAATGAAGTGAAATAACACGGATGAGAGAGTATTTTCCCGCTGCAGTGACAACTAAGGACAATAAAAACACTGCTGCCTTCCGACCAACAGTTAAATATGAACAAGGTAATTTAATAGGTGAGTTTGCCTTTGTTCTGATGCTCTGCTGACACGCAGAGACTGGATCATCAGGAACATACGGTGGCCCTGAAGTGCAAGTCAAAATGGCACTTCACAAAACACTACAACATTTAAAAAAACACTAAAACATTTCAAAGATTACGGAAAGGGTATTCCTTTAGGGAGAACACTCCTTATTTGTGATTGGACAGAGCTAGCCGAAGAAACACTGCTGTGATTGGTTGTTTGATAGCGCTACGTCTTTCCTATGTACAATTTACCGAACTCTTTCCACCCTTTATATATATTATATAGTTATAGTCTATAGTTGAACCACAGTTTCAGGGTTCTAAGGCAGCGGCCCCCAACCTTTTTTGCGCTACGGACCGGTTTCATGTAAGACTATATTTTCACGGACAGGCCTTCAAAGTAAGGGGGGATACTGGGCTGTAGCACTTTTTTTCTGAGGAACATTAACATTTGCCACAACCATAAGGCGCCACTTATGGCTGCGTCCTTAGTTGAAAGTAGTTTCACTTTTGAGCAGAACCAGCACCGCTTGTGAAGTGACGAGAAACATCCAATCACAGCCGGAATATATCTTTCCGGTCTTTCAAAAACATCAGGCTTCGGTCTACATTTCATGAGCTCCGCTGCTAATATCACGATCAAAATATCTTCTTGAAACGAGTACCAGTGTCCGGCAGACAAACATAAGCCAATAAACACACGGAGCTCAGCAGAGAGAACACATTTCTCCACACAGACACACATATCAGGTGAATGAGACGAGCGTCTTGACCTATGGTATTGACGTGTTGATGTGTCAAGAGACACACACGGATGTATCCGGTCATTTTTCAAAATAAAACATCTTTCAGATAATCACATAAATATTTTTTCAATCGTTCAGTGCGGCCCGGTACCAAATGTCCCTTGGACCAGTACCAAGCCGCACTACCGGTACTCGGCTGTTCTAAGGGACATGTTGATGTCGTGATGGGTTGAGAGAATGTCGAGGATTACTTCATATGTATATCCTTTGTTAAAATATTCCCTTAAGATTTTCATCTCTTCTTCTATTCATTCCAACTCAGTTTAAGATTCGTGCAGACACAGCTGAGTAGTACCAAACAGGAAAGACATAGCGCTGTCAAACAACCAATCACAGCAGTGTTTCTCCAGCTAGCTTTGTCCAATCACAAACAAGGAGTGTTCTCCCTAAAGGAATACCCTTTCCGTAATCTTTGAAATGTTGTAGTGTTTTGGGAATTGTTGTTTCGACTTGCACTTCAGGGCCACCATAGAAATACTTCAGATATAGCTCAGAAGTCTGGAAACATTTCACCCAGCAAAGAGATGCTAAAATGCTATGTGGCAATATGTGCAAGAGAGTTACAGGAGCTAAATAGGTGGCATCTTTCTAAGACTTTTGACCTAGTCTGAGGTTTGAGAAGGCTCCACTTCAATGAACAACTTTAAAGTGGGTCAAGTTCAGGAAAGTTCACAGAGTTTCCTACCAGTAGGGATATGAGGAATGGTATATCATTGAGAGAGCAGGTAAAGGGGTGCAGTTTAGGATTTCTAAGGTAGCAGTTGTATCATCAAAAAGTTGTTATCCAGCTTTAGGAAAGAATAAATGTTACTCACCATCTGCAGCATCTCTTTTTTCCTTTTCCTCAGAGATTTTGCTTTTCTTTTAAGAGTTGTGCGGCAACTGGATGAAAAAGCACAAAAATAAACAAGTTTGTACATTATTTTTTTTAAATCTGACAAAGGTAGATTGTGGCAAAAATGGATTCCCAAAGATACAGTGAGATTAGAAGAAATTGTTCCATTGTGTCTGGAGAAAATACTGGGGCAACGAAAGATGGATTTAAATGTGGAGAATCATTAAAAAAGTTAAATTGTATAATGTGAAATATAAAGCTTGATTTTGAAGCATTGCCTGTAAATGTCATGGAATCAAATATCCAGCAAGTATCTAGAGTGTTACGGTGATTCTCTCTTCTTTTTTCCCGTCTTTTGCTCTTTTTATTCTACTTTTTTCCTAATTTGTTGTTTCTCGGTTTTATCCTCCAGCAGATGGAGGTGAACTTTCACATTTTCATTCTGTCAAGATGGACTGACCAAACTTTCTGGAAAAGGTCTTTCTCTTACATTATCTGTTTTCTCTCGGACTCTTTCCCATTTTTTAACTGGCAGAAATATCTGAAAATGTTGATCGCAGGTGCCTAAAGAAAAAGCAGAGCTGCTGAAAAAATTAAGGATTAAAGCATGAAAAAAAATCTTTCACCACCCTATCACCAGACAACATCGCCCATATGGAACTGTTCGATAGACTCCCTGGACACGGGTACATTCTGCATTAATTGCTGGTGGTTATAATCTGAAGCAATGATGTCCCATAAACTGTAAAGATAAAATCGGTATAGAAGTAAATCATTTTGATCAACAGGATGGATAATAACCTTCTTTCTCATACGTTATACATGTGATGGAAACTTCTTGAGCAATGGAGAGGAAACTCAGAGAGACACGGGAGAGCTGGAACTTTGATGGCAAACACTGAAGGTTTATCATGAAGTTAACGTCTGGAGAATTGACAAGACATTTGCTGCAGCCACGAGTTGACAGAGCGGTTGCCCGACCAATTCTGAAGAACTCTACTGCAATATGAAATTTTAACTCATTTAGAGTGTATAATCAACACTCCTCATCAGTGAGACTAAACAAATATGGATCATAAATCTAATTAAAGCTGTCGTCCATGTTTCTCCTACGTTCCAGATAAAAAAAGGCTTCTAGATGTCCCCAAACGATACACTATGTCATGTCAGCTTGTGCTCGGTCAGAAACTGGCAACAACAAAGTGCACAAGCTGCCCCTCCTTAAGGGAGATTACAGCAAAGTGTCAAAGGTTAAACACCTAAGCAAAATATTCCCTAACAGTAGATGGAAATGGTTTGTGTCGAAACGAAAAAATAGTTGAAAGACATTGGAGTTGAGTGGAAGGTTGAACTCGTTCTTGATTCATAAGAGCAGCTTCAGCACAGCTCCACCGTAGTGAAGGAAAGTCTCGTTGTCGTTGCTGGGAAAGCAGCGATTAACCTTTATGTGATGTTATGAGGTGGCTCCACTCAGGCTCTAGTTGGTGGTAATGAGAACTGGTTTGCAATTTGAAACAAATGAGAACTGAATTAGCAAGGAACTAGAAAGGGGGTCATTTGAATTGAAAAGGAGTACCGGAGGTTGCTGAGAAAAAAACATCCCTTACCCACATGACTGGTAGTTACCAGAGGTGTACTACAAATATCAAAAGAGAGAGGGTTTCTTTGACTTAGCTGGTGCGACCCCAGAGATAATGAGCGTCCACGGAATGAATTTAACATGATTGATTTATCTCTTTAATTTGATTCTGGTGGTAGTTTGTTTGCATCACAATTAATGTCTGCCTCAGCTCACCTCAACGGTCAGAGAACTTCCTTTCCTTTTTTTCTGACTTTGCTGCCTCTCCATCTGGAGAGAGATGAACTTTACCAAGTGTCCTTTAACATCCTCATCTTGTCAGAGTGGAGAGAGAAAACTTTGATGGAAAAGGTCTCTCTTTCTCTCTGTCGGCCTTCTGAGAAACGAGGCCTTCACCCCGTTTATTGCTGAGCTGCGGCGCTTTTCGAGCGCCCGGCCCCCCTACAGGAAAAGTGTCAGGCCAGTTTCTGACATGAAATTTGCATCCCTCAATGACGGGTGACAGCGCTGAAAGGCCAGGAGAAAACCGACGCATCGATCCACTCGTGGAAACTATTCAAAGAAACAGATGAGCTGAAGGAGCAGAGAGGTTCTCATACCTCCCCTCCATTCCTCCATCCCTCCATCGCTGCAAACCGCCACTTGCTTTAAAGAACAGAACTTCATTAAATTGTGCCACTCGGTGTTTGTATCAAGGGGTGGGGGTGTGGAGGGGGTTTAGGGGGTGTGAGGGGGTTGTTGACAGATCAGAGCTTCGCCACAGAAGAGCTATTAACTCTGCTCCACCATCAGTGCTGTTCTGCTGCATACGAAAGCAGCAGGTTGTCACGGTGCGTTCCCACGACGACACAACACCGGGAACACTGCCAGGTAATGAGGGAGCACACACACACATGTATACATTCAATCAACAGCGCATGCACAATAAACCAACACACCTACAGAGTCTACACACAACTACAAAGAAAATAATGTAAAAAGCAAAAGTATGTGATTTCTTAATTTCAAGATACCTTCAATAAAATGAGTAGTTCTGCACTTTAAGTACTCCACAACAGTCATCCATTCAAAGTTGGACTCAAATGGTGTCCCTTTTGTGTATTTCTTTTTTCAAATACTCTTCCTCATACTCATCCGTTATAGTTTGGACTTCAGTAAAAGTGGCATTTCAACAAGTAAAAAAACGTGCTTACAAGTCAAAGTCCAAAAGTATGAGCATCAATATTTACAGAATTAGTTTTGCAGGCCATTTCAAACACAGATGGCTGTCCGGTGCCAATGCAGGACAACGACCCAAAACAGTTACACTTGGCCACATTCTGGGAATCTAAAGTTGGCCAACCGTCACTGGAAAATTACCTAAATAGGGAGTTTTATTGGCTCCTTTCAACAATGTGATCGCATGATTTCTTCGATGTTATTGCAGATCAACTGTGAGCCAGATAGCCGACCTATCTAATCTAGTCATTTTAAATATACTGATAAAAAACACAATTATGAAAGAGACTAACTCTGTGAGAGGTAAATAAATGTTCACATACATGTAAATATATACACACACACACACACACACACAGATAAGCTTGGTGATTCGCTAAAACATTTAAAAGAAACAACAGATAGAGAAATAAGTTCTTAATGGACTTGAGGTTTAACGTATCTGACTGAATAAGTTGCAGAATGGCAGCTAATGAAACCCTGCAGAAACTGAAACACACACACACACACACACACACACACACACACACACACACACACACACACACAGAAGGAGGCCTGGTTGGTCTGACAGAGCCAGCTGTGCTCTCTCACTTTTCAATTAATTCTCACTGCTGCTTTGACCTTTTCCTCCGACAGAAACAAAGAAACCAGAGGCTGCACTGCTTTGCACACACACACACACACACGCACGCACACACACGCACACACACACACACACACACACACACACACACACACACACACACACACACACACACACACACACACACACACACACACACACACACAAAGATTAAGCCACACACTCACTTAAGAGGAGAAAAAGGAAGAAAAAGCACACACAAATACACTCTCGAAACATAATCCTCAAATAAAAATATTATTATAAAACACAAAGCTTTAACACTTGTCATTTTCACTTGACGATAAAAAATTCTGATTAAATAACTCATTAAAGCAGTTTATTATACAACTTCTTGCCCATAGCATATCATAAGATCTTTAAATACAAGTCCCAACGCAGAATAACCATTTCAATCTATTCTTCATCAAACTCAGGGACTAATCGTTCAAGCAGATTGTCAAATGTATATGAAAAATCTCCCATGAGATGAAAAAAAGTCTGAAACTTACTTCAACTTGTCTTATTTGTGTGCAACTTCACAGCATAGGTCAAACTGATCAGATTTGTGTTTTTGCTTATGAAAACGACCCAATTTGTTTTAGAGTCATGTTGGAGTGTGTTACCTTCCAGGCTCACCGCCAGGTACAGCAACACGTCAGATTCTGCCTGTTAAATATGAAAAAGTATTCTCACTTTTATTGATCTGTTTCAAAAGAGGCCACTTAAAAGTCAGAATAAAAACAAATATGTTCTCCTGTCCAACTAAGTCCAGAAAACAGTAATTCGAACAAGTCAGTCAAATATATCTGAGAGTGCAATCCACACTGTCACAATGTTGCTGCATGGCTTAAAAACCTGGTGGTTTAAAAAGGTGAAAAAAGCATAGTCAATCAAAATGTAAAAAATAAACGAGGGCTGTCAACGTTAATGCTTGCGATGAATCTTGAAATCTCAACCTGTTAAATATACATGAATGCAAATTAATCCCAATCCCAAATGTTATCCAAAATTGCTCCCGTCGTCGAATCCAGAGAGGTGTTACTACAACCTTTGTGTCAGTCTGTGAAGTCATTTGGCCCAGAAATACTTTTTCCCTTTGACTTAGAGAGACGTCAGTAAACCTATCCAGAACACTCTCATAGCCTTTATCATCATTAGGCCCTTAAAAATGCGCTGAAAGCCGAAACCAGTTATTTCCACTCTCCATTAATTTTACTGAGCCTATATCGGCCATGAAGTTGTGGATTGGATCCCGGGCTTTAAGCAAAACCCAAGTGCGCAATCCTTATGGAACCAGATACTGGTAATTTTGCGCTCGATTCGGGCCATTTTGGCTTCATGCGTCATTGAGACGTCCCACCTCCAACGCTGTATCCAGTTCCCTTATACATCCATGCATGAATCGCCTGTCAGAAAAAAGGTAAACAATGCTGCGTTTACCCCCCAATGTACCAACAGACAAATGCCCTGTGTGCACATTACACGGAGGGCAATCACAGCCGCTCTCCGTTACAGCAGCTTTACGATGCCAAGTGTCGGAAAAGTGTCTGACAAAATGCAGATCATATAGATATCATGTTGTAATAAAGTTTTTAAAAACTCAGATTTCTTTTCATCTCCCACTGAAATTAGAAGATTTTGAACTTTAATTACAGACAGTACTAAACAAAATGTATGGTCAATCACATGTATTATTACGAAATCTAAAGACATCCAGGCCAATGTATCCCTACAAAGCCACATGTTGCTGTTAAACCTGGCCCATGATTTTTTACAGTGCAGTCTCTCAGCCAGTCAGTCAGCAGCTGTGCAGCGCTGTCACACTTCATCAAAGCTCCATCACCAATGATAATGTGACCTGGCCGACTCAGCACCGCCACTCCCTGCTGCCCAGAATATTGGCAAGTGTCAGATAGCCAATAGATTTATGTATGCAAATCAGCCCGATCAATACCGTCTGCCACGGGCGGAGATCTACAACCACGCCACATCGCCTGGAATATTTCCTGTCAAATGAAATCCAGTGGCAGAGCGGAGGGAGGGCGAAGAGAAAAAAAAACTTAATATGAAAGGAAAAATGATTTGGAGGAGAAGAGTAGAAGGAGAGGAAAAGTGGAGATATGATGAAGAAGGTTTGCTGTCAATGAGACAGCAGACGGCCAATCATCCGGGAGAATAAATCAGTGCAGGGCTGTCATTGGAGGAGGGGAGAGCATGAAAAGGGTTCACTGTCGCACAGAACAAAGACGTTTACATCACGTGTCAGAATACTTTTATTATCTCTTTTTATGATTGCAGGTGTGGGATCAGGTGTCAAAACACTTTCACAATCACTTCAAAAGTTCTAGACCATAAATCATTCATTAATTTGTGTTATTATTGGAAGAAAACGCTCCTGTTTTTGGTGCAAATTCTTCCAAATTTGACTTGACACAAGATATGCACTGTCCCTACTGAAGGTGCAACATTTTTTGTGTTTAAGAAATTCGGAGATGATAGAAAATTCATCAGTAGTAGTCATTGAGGTTAATCAGGTTGAAACATTTCCAAACCATTCAAATATATAAATGACATTTTTATATAATTTAAAATATATAATTGAATAACGTGAATTATTGAAAATAAATCCATTTGTTGTCAATCATATGAATGGTGTTAATAATCCTTTTGTTTCCAATGAAATTGTATATATATATATATATATATATATATATATATATATATTGTTGCTATTTAAGTATTGTGAGTGCAAATATGTAAGAATATGAGATAACGCAATATTGAAGAGTAAGCAATACTTTTCTGAATGAATGTTTGAAATATATATATAT
The DNA here is from genome assembly GCF_036324505.1 of Eleginops maclovinus. Lineage (NCBI taxonomy): Eukaryota > Metazoa > Chordata > Actinopteri > Perciformes > Eleginopidae > Eleginops > Eleginops maclovinus. The sequence continues at coordinate 4,974,683 of NC_086360.1, read as the reverse complement.
ATATATATATATATATATATATATATATATATATATATATATATATATATATATATATATATAGTTTGTTAACTTTGTTGGGGATTAAAATTGAAACCTTTTTTAATATTCCCTTCTTAAATTAAACATTCTATTACTATTTATTATTAAATAAAATTAGTAGTTACGATTACGATGGGAAGCAAAAAGTAATGTACACTTAACAAATACCATAATAACTGGTGGTTTTCTGAATGAACCTCTGATGTGAGCAAGATGCAGGTTATGTGTTATCGTAGAATCTTCCATTTTAAGATAACAGCTCCAGTGTTGATTTAAACAGACCTGCTCCTCCATCACCTCCTCCCCCCTCAAGGAAAAGGCCAGACTAAGCACAAGGAGAAGGCTCGGGTGGGGTGGGGACAGAGAGAGGGGGTTTGTCGGCCGCCTGTCTGCGTGGCAGCATCCGCCGTGTCACCGCCTGCCCCGTGGGAACCGCCCGTCAAACGGAAAGGTTGTGCCACATCTGCATAATCATTACCACGGCGACAGGAAGTCATTCTGGGAAACAATCAATGTTGTTTTAAGAGATCTTAAAAAAACAAAAAGACAGGAAAAAAGGGTTGAAGTGTCTTAAAGAAGATCAAGTGTCTCGGCTGGACGAACGGCAGCGCTGGCAGTTTTACCGGAAGCTGCGGAGCGCCTCTGAGGTTTTTAGAGACAAACACTTCCAACCTGTTTTCAGTAAAACAGACAGAGTGAATCAGGGCTGAGCTGTGCCAGCATACTGAGGAACACTGCAGCTATCTGCCATTGCTGTGGCTAGGCATATGGGAGCGTTTAGTCAACTTTAATTACCATGCTGCAAGTCACCGGGGCAAATAACTTTAAATTAAATACAAAATTCTATTAAGTCTAATCCACCTTTTGAAATTTACTCTGTCATTCCTACTCATACAATACTGTGCTTGCTGTTAACTAATACACATGTTCAACTAAACCTTAGTCCTCTGGGTAACATCCCTAAAAGTCCAGGTTTCCTTCAAGCTAACATTGGTATTTTAAGCTAACTGTTAGCCTACCAAAATGCTGCTCTGTAAGAGTGTTGGAACAGAAAGTGAAGCAATTTTTCTACCCTGATGAAGCTGCATTCAGTTGATACACCTTAAAACAGCTCTGTGCTGACACCTTGTGTACCGGTGACCATTCAAGGTGCAAACAATCAGATAGCAGCTCTATGTAGCGCGCAATCTAGCAGAGGGGAAGCAAAGCCATGTCTCTTTTCACCACAAGGCCTTGCACTAAGCAAAGAGCAAAAAGCCCATGAAACATTTCCAGCTGTACAAAAACGATTAATTAAATTATAAAATATACCTTTGTGTCAGTTCTTGCGACCCAAATTAGCATCTAAATGCTTCTTAGCATGGACTTTGTATGCAATCTATGCTAGCCACATGCGTTTCCATAAACACTGTGACCCTTCATCGTTAAGTCCTTGCCTAACACTGTTTCAAAAAATAAGAGTAAACGAGATGAGAAGCAAAGAAGTTATAGGAAACTACACAATTAAGATAAGGATGAAGATGAAAGAAAGAAGAGACAAAAGAAAAGTAGAGGAATTTAATAAGAAGTGGAGGAGAATGCAGAAATAAAAAAAATACAAAGGTGAGACAAGTTGGAGTGAGGAAACAAAAGAATAGTAGGAGAAACACGAAAAATCAGTGACAAAAGAAAGAAGATGAAGAAGGGAGACAAAAAAGGAGGAAAATGAAAGAAGAGTGAAGGAGGAAAGGAGGGAGAAGGAGACAAGAGGTAAAGGATGGCGATGAAGTAGTTAGGGAAGGGACATGAAAAAGAGGAGGGAAGGAAAAGAAAAAAGAAGAGAGAGAGGGTCCTCCTCTATCAGCAGATAAGAGGCAGAAATGGATGAATCCTATTGGCCGACGAGCCTCTTCCAGCCTCTTATCTCCTCGCCTTTCTGAACTCAGGACACATTTCATAGAAATTTGCGAAATCAGGAAAGCTGGGTATCGTGTCATCTATCACCGGGGGACACTGGCCCATACATCCTCCTGGATTCACAATAAAAGCTACAATTGACACTTTTTTAAGGGGGGTTCCTAACAATTATATGCTGCAGCAGCTACAAAGCAGCTTTGGGTTTCTTGTTTGTTGTCTTCAAGGTCAAACTAACTTTGTTTGAAATCGAACAAACGGCTTTAAGAAATACCAAAGTCGGCCGGCAGCCAACTTTCATAACACATGTTAGACTGTAAGATTTTAAGGCATCAAATATGACAGGACATCTTAGCTGTGGAGAAGAAACCATACAGAAGCACATTGCAGGAACAACACAGAGAACCTTTGGCAAGGTAGTAATTAGACTGAAGGAATAATGCTGTAGCTGATTTACAGATTTACTACACGGAAGAAACACAGTTCTTTATGGCACGATTGATGGGTCAGAGTAATAGAAGAAAAATAAATATAACCAAACATATCACAAGGTAAAAATAAATAACAATATTTGTTCTTGAGCACATTCCCTGTCAATGCAGAGTACAACAGCTGGAGAAAAGTGGCTTGTAGCCTCATAAATGAGGATACATTTATTACATTCAGACAGAATATCTGGAAGGTAGATGTATTTGCTTTACTGAAACATGGCTGCACCAGGATATATATCGGACAACAGCATTTCCATCGATGGCTTCCGGACTGTTTTGGCCGGCAGGATTATATTAAGAGCTTCATGAGCCTGAGTCTTCAGATGGTCTCTGTGCTGCGGAGGAAATCCTACCTCGTTCCTGTACCTAACATGCTGTTTCCCTTTGGCTACAAGGACTTTTAATCACATTTTTACTTCAATTTATATTAATATTAATTTATTTGAATATGGTGTCACAAAACCTACAGTAATTCCCCCTGGGATGAATAAAGTATTTTGATTGACTGATTTTTGATTCTTGCAAGAAGTCGGGACACCTGCCTGAAAGGTCTTTCTATGGCGCTATATTAATAGATCCAGTTTCAGAGGGCGTTGACATTGCTGTTTGTCAGTTGTGACTACAATACTTGTCTCTGGCTTCACCAATTTCCACTCTGAAATTTCTCTGCCAGATGTGTGCTTGTACACTCTTCATAAACGGTGACTTTTCATTTCCCCATTGGGAGTGATGCAGTGGGCCGTCACCGTTAAGTAGGTCTCAGTAAGCCCTGGAGGTCCATCCATCAGTGAAGAGCTCAACTGCCAGTGCGGTTGATAATTCCAGAACAACTGCAGCCTGTGGTCATTTACACAGGGTACCCATACCAGATTTGGCATTAGTTATGTTGTGGCACCGTCCAAATCTGCAGTGAGAGGTTGCTTTAACACTGAGGGGAGGAAGTCTTGTTTCCTAGTGTTCTGATAATTGACACATCAGTACAGTTCCTGTCTGATTCAAAAAGGTTTGTTTGTTTTCCACGTTATAAACTGGGGAATCGTTATGCTCCTCATTGTCATTCCAACGGCAGCCACACTAATGATTTTGGCTAACCTGCTAATTCATCGATGTATAAAGAGGATACTAAATGCACTGTTTGGAAAGGAGCCCCTTTATTCCTATGAGAGATGCTTCATCGCAGTATAACATTACCCAGGTATTCTACATCCATGGGTCCCTTGGGTCTACATGTATTTGCACGAATGAAGAAGGAAGGAAATAACCCAGTTTTAAACATTCTTTACCACATTTAAGAAGGGTTATTCCAGTGTTTGTACTGGGTAGTTGATTTACCTCAAAAATGATTCAGACGTCTATTGAAAAATAGAATTTTAGGGCCCAATGCCTCCACGAGACTGACACCGACAGAGACCAAAATTAAGTTGTAATGACATGGTTTGGCCACAATGTTAAATTGCCTTCAAGACGTTGCACTATTTCAGGGGGCTGTGGCTAAAGCGATAAGCATGCCCTAGCTGATTGACAACTGGTGCCATGCCAGAACTGTAAAATCTGCACAATGCTTGTTCTGCATGTGAGAATACGTACAAATAAATAGACTATTTTAACAGTATCGGTTTGGGTCACAGGGCTGAACCTAGGAAGTCACATTCCAAAGCTGAATGTCTTGTACCAAACATTTTGGGACAAATACTGTTAAACCCCAACAAAAACAACTCAATCTTTGAGACATGAACATTTCTTATATATACCTGGTCATGGAAAGCCCTGGAACTGGATATTTGTCTCTTTTTTTTTTTGCGCTACACAGAGCCTTTAAGTTAGATCAGGTGTGTTTATCAAATCAGAATCAGAATCAGAATACCTTTATTTGTCCCACAGAGGGGACATTTTCATTTGTTACAGCAAAAAGAGCCAAAGACAGCTTAATGTTACAAAAAGATACCAAAATATATACAACCATTACACAATTTTACAGAAGACACAAAAATATACCTCAGAAACCGTTCTGAGGTATAGCAGCCAGGTAAATATTGCACAGTTATTAACTGTATATATATATATATATATATATATATATATATATATTTATATATATACAGTGGGGCAAAAAAGTATTTAGTCAGCCACCAATTGTGCAAGTTCTCCCATTTAAAAAGATGAGAGAGGCCTGTAATTTTTATCATAGGTATACCTCAACTATGAGAGACAGAATGAGAAAAAACAATCCAGGAAATCACATTGTAGGATTTTTAATGAATTAATTGGTAAATTCCTCGGTAAAATAAGTATTGGGTCACCTACAAACAAGCAAGATTTCTGGCTCTCACAGACCTGTAACTTCTTCTTTAAGAGGCTCCTCTGTCCTCCACTCGTTACCTGTATTAATGGCACCTTTTTTAACTCGTTATCAGTATAAAAGATACCTGTCCACAACCTCAAACAGTCATACTCCAAACTCCACTATGGCCAAGACCAAAGAACTGTCAAAGGAGACCAGAGACACAATTGTAGACCTGCACCAGGCTGGGAAAACTGAATCTGCAATAGGTAAGCAGCTTGGTGTGAAGAAATCAACTGTGGGAGCAATTATTAGAAAATGGAAGACATACAAGACCACTGCTAATCTCCCTCCATCTGGGGCTCCACGCAAGATCTCACCCCGTGGGGTCAAAATGATCACAAGAACGGTGAGCAAAAATCCCAGAACCACATGGGGGGACCTAGTGAATGACCTGCAGAGAGCTGGGACCAAAGTAACAGAGGCTACCATCAGCAACACACTACGCCGCCAGGGACTTAAATCCTGCAGTTCCAGACGTGTCCCCCTGCTTAAGCCAGTACATGTCCAGGCCCGTCTGAAGTTTGCTAGAGGGCATTTGGATGATCCAGAAGAGGATTGGGAGAATGTCATATGGTCAGATGAAACCAAAATAGAACTTTTTGGTAAAAACTCAACTCGTCGTGTTTGGAGGAGAAAGAATGCAGAGTTGCATCCAAAGAACACCATACCTACTGTGAAGCATGGGGGTGGAAACATCATGCTTTGGGGCTGTTTTTCTGCAAAGGGACCAGGACGACTGATCCGTGGAAAGGAAAGAATGAATGGGGCCATGTATCGTGAGATTTTGAGTGAAAACCTCCTTCCATCAGCAAGGGCACTGAAGATGAAGCGTGGCTGGGTCTTTCAGCATGACCATGATCCCAAACACACCGCCAGGGCAACAAAGGAGTGGCTTCGTAAGAAGCATTTCAAGGTCCTGGAGTGGCCTAGCCAGTCTCCAGATCTCAACCCCATAGAAAATCTTTGGAGGGAGTTGAAAGTCCGTGTTGCCCAGCGACAGCCCCAAAACATCACTGCTTTAGTGGAGATCTGCATGGAGGAATGGGCCAAAATACCAGCAACAGTGTGTGAAAACCTTGTGAAGACTTACAGAAAACGTTTGACCTCTGTCATTGCCAACAAAGGGTATATAACAAAGTATTGAGATGAACTTTTGTTATTGACCAAATACTTATTTTCCACAAGAATTTGAAAATAAGTTCTTTAAAAATCCTACAATGTGATTTTCTGGATTTTCTTTTCTCATTCTGTCTCTCATAGTTGAGGTATACCTATGATAAAAATTACAGGCCTCTCTCATCTTTTTAAATGGGAGAACTTGCACAATTGGTGGCTGACTAAATACTTTTTTGCCCCACTGTATATATATATATATATACAGTTAATAACTGTATATATATATATATATATATATATTTTACACGTTATATTGCACATGATGTGTGGTGTTATAGTCTGTGTTGTTGTGGGGGTCTACCGGGGGCCATGATGGTTGTACAGTCTGACCGCTGCAGGAAGGAAGGACCTGCGGTATCTCTCCGTGAGACACAGCGGGTGCAGCAGCCTGTCGTTGAAGGAGCTGCACAGTGCAGACAGGGTGTCCTGGAGGGGGTGGGACACATTGTCCAGCAGGGAGGACAGCTTGGCTGCCATTCTCCTGTCTCCCACCACCTCCACAGTGTCCAGAGGACTCCCCAGCACAGAGCTGGCCTTCCTTATCAGTCTGTTCAGTCTCTTCAGTAATCAGCTAATGGAAGATAAGGCAACAAACTACTAACAACATTTCTCTGTGTTGGACTTCAACAGACACTGGAATGGTTGCCATACATGTAGAGATAAAGATTTAAGGAACATTTAGAGTGGTGTCTTAATTTCTGGGGCTTTTTCAATTGTGTTTATATTTGAATTGTAGTAATAATTTCTGGTATGGTTTGTATGTCAGTGTATATGTTACATGATATGGTTCATGCTGCAACATTTTCTTTCAAATATCTACTGGTGAGTATTTTTGCTGTTCCTGTTGAACTAGTAAAGTTTGAATTAAGTCTTATGTGGCATCTTAGATGTAGTGTGGCAGCCCTGTGCATGACAAACTGGTCCAATTTCAGGCGTGTCGCGGCGGCTGGCTGATATTTGTCTCACTGGCGTAGTTGTTGTTGCGGCCCTTCCCACTCCTCCTCTTTTTAGTTTCCCCTCAGATTTGAATCGACTGGGGGGGCCGCGGTCTGTTCCCCTCTCTGACAGCGCAGAAATAATTACAGTACAACCATTCCCCCTCGCTGGCTGTTATATTAGCCCTCTTATCAGGCTGCTAGGGGGGTAGTTGATCAACTAAGGTCACTGTATCCTGACCACAGCACAACAGCTACACCGCCATTTGGAGATATGATAAATAAAAGCCGAGGGTTATGCTGCAACAACACTCTTATCTGCTACCCAGCGCCTTTTATTTCATTCTCTTCCCTCATGCACCTCTACTTTGTTTGTGTCCCTGAGGGAAAGAGGAGAAAGAGGAAAGAATATGGAAACGTGAGAATGATTCGGTGTAAATGATGACCTGAAATAATAAATACTTCCGCACCATCTTGAAGTTTAAAGCTGCACTTTATGCCGTTTTATCTATTTCCAGACACAGCAATGATAGTAAGAGGTTATTGAGGTGGGGGGGGGGGGGGGGGTAAATGCAGCTACATTATTCTAAAAACGGGTCGGGAGACAGCAGCGCGGGTGAGATAATAGATGCACCTACATTATCCTGAAGTGGCGGGGAAATTGAGGGGTTAGGAGGGCGGGCAGAACAGATGTGCCTACATTATTCTAAAGCCAGATTGATAGCGACGCGGGGTCAAGATGGAGAGTGTAAAAATAAATAGATCTCCATTATTCTGGAGTCATGCGAGAGCGAGAGGTTAGAGTGAGCGCGGAAAACAGATGCAGATGCATTATTCTGGAGTCAGAGTGAAAATTCTAGAGGTGGAGGTGAGGCTGGAAAAGTGGATGCACCATTACTCTTTGGTTTAAGTGATAGTGGGAGGTTAAGGATGCAGCGTTACCTACATTATTCTCAGCCTGGAAGGGACAGGAGGACCACAGTATCAATGAACCTGTATGTTCTGTGAGGGAAATCATTTTAAGAGGAGGATTTACAGGGGATTTGTGAAATGCAACCTCACAATATATTGCTTGCCCTGTTGCCCCAGTAAATAAAACCAATGGCAGTCTGTTTATCTAAGTGAAAGGGTCAAAACTTCAGATGGAGATTGGAAAAAAACTTGCGTTGCTGCCCATACCAGGTCCATTAATACCCGACTGAAACAAATACAGTATAAATGGTTGATGCGAACTTATGTGTCCCTGGTCGGTTCAAATCGATACAACAAAAATATACCAGATATATGCACAAAATGCACAGAATCAAAGGGAACATTGTTTCACTGTATTTGGCAGGGCAGAAAGATGAAGGTGTTCTGGGAGGAGGGGTACAATAGTGAAGATCTTTTCAAATTTGACTGGATCCAAAGTTTTTTCTTTTGGGTTTATATCCAGAAGAGCAGAATTATAGTAAACATGAGCGAACATTTACAGACCTCAGCTTTCTCTACTCCAAAACCCGTGATGCAATCTTTTAGAAAAAGGCTCAGTCCAAGCTTCAGTCATTGGCTGCGACAAATTCTGTCAGGCCTCCCATTGGAGGAGGTTTCCTATATATTAAGAGCTAGAACGCATGTATTTCAGATTGTATGGAGGCCCTTTATTGATTATGTAAAGGTTAAAAATGTATTTCATGTTCAAGAGGATGAATAGATGTATTTCTGGTGCAGTTCCCGAGATTGTGTGATTAATGTGTGTCTTTTCTTTTCTGCGTAATGTTTTCTAATGATTGCCTTGTGTTGTGCAGATGAAGCACGTCATTATTATTTTATTATATATTTTTTTATTGTTATATAATGGGTTTTTTCAAATAAATACATTATGGAGAAAAAAAAGAGAGACAGCATTGAACATTTTAAAATGTTTAGTTTTGTAAATACCATCATTGGTGTGTTGTTTTGGTAACAGGATGAATTTCAATAGTGAAAATTGCATTAAATTACATTATGAAAAACACAATGCATTCCAGTTCATTTCGACGAGTTACAGCACAATGCTAAATACATTTGTTTTATAAATTATAAAATCTTCCGTTGCAGGGGTGCCACAAGGTGGTCAAGGCTCACTGTTACAGGGGCCCTGGCAACCGTCTCCGACACCCAAAATAAAAAGGGCCTATGCTGTGTTTATGGAATTGCAAATACCAAAGGTATCTTAATAAAAACTAAACATGTGTCATGCTTTAAAATCTTGCATATATTTATATATTTGATTTGTCATTCAACATTGGATTTTCGCTAGTTTTAATTCCATTATAACTATGGATGACACGACACCACCCTTAGATTAAGACAATTTACGTAAATACAACACTTACCTCAAGCAACTAAACTGGTTATGCTGCAAAGTAAAAGAGTAAAGCTCAACAGTGACGAAAGACACATTAAAGACGTAACATTTTCTAGATTCAATAAAGGATAATGAAAAAAAAACATATGGATGTGAAGCTGTCGTCAGGAGCCGATTTAACTGCTCATGAGTCCACACACACATTCACACACACACACACACACACACACACACACACACACACACACACACACACACACACACACACACACACACACACACACACACACACACACACACACACACACACACACACACACACACACACACACACACACACACACACACACACACACACACACACACACACACACACACACACACACACACACACACACACACACACACACACCTCTATAAATCTGATGTGAATATGTTCGTCTTCCACAGAAACCTGCAGCGTGAATATGACAGCTAGTCGATCGTGTGACAGCCACAATACAAAGTAATGCACTGCCTGACAGCGCTCTGCCTATATGCTCAGTGTGTGTGTGTGTGTGTGTGTGTGTGTGTGTATATGCAGAGCTGATGTGAGTGGAACCTCCTGACAGTTTCTTTGAATTTTTTCCAGTCTTTGGTCATCCCTTTCACGCCCTGACAGTTGAACTCTTTGGATCTGCTAGTTTTCAGGTTATATTTGTATGTAGTGTCTCTACTGGGACATGTCTCCATGCTTTAATGTTCAAAAAGCTCTTTATTTCTCTCATACTGCCTGTGCAGCAGCACCTCTTTCCACCCTCTGTCTGAAACCAGAGCCCAGTTTACTCTGATTGGTTAGCTGGCCAGCTCTATGTGGATTGGACAACCGTTTAGCGATGACCCGCCCTCTAGTTTAGCCAAGAGGCTAGAGTGTTACATAGTTTTGTCCCTATGTAATGGATGTAAATTAAGGGGTGCAATGGGGGTGTTTCATGAGAGGGGGAATACAGGGATTTTAACCTTTGCAGACCATTTATATGCACAAAAACCTATATAAACACACTAAAGGGAGGGAAAGACTCTTAAAACATAACAGGACCTCTTAAGAAAGGATTGAGAGACATTACTGTGCAAAGATTTGGTCAGAAGAATACTGAAAAAATATATAATCTTGTCCCAAAATCAGAAAACATTTCAGACTTGTGCACAGGATAAAGATACATGTGTGCAAATGATCTTTTAACATATTGTGAGCACTTATTGTAGCAATTTCAAATATAAATATATTTTTAAAAAATAGCAAATACAAATCTTACTAAACTTGATATTCCTATAAGGATTTTTAATCAACATTTTTTTATGTGTAATTCAAATCTCACATATATAAATAAAAGCGAATGAGGAATATTAATGACAGTAAAATTAAACAAACTAATACATTTCAAAATGTCAGTCTGTAAATAAAAAATGTAACATTATTAAAAGTATGGCTCCACTACAGTTTTGAAGAGTAGCGATGATTATATATAATCTGAGTGTGTTGTTTTAATTATGTTGTTATGAATTTTTACTCAGTGTCTTGTGTTTATTGAAAAGCACTCTATAAATAAAATGCATTATCACAATCTGCATGATAAATAATACAAATAGTAATATTATTAATAATAATAATAATAACAATTAAAACCCAGTGCTCCCATGGATGAGATACATTCCTTTATTGTAATTAAAGTTCTTAAACGTCTGTTCTGACGCGCAGCAGGAATGTCAAAGAAAAAAGATTGTATTTAATCTGCTCAGATAAAGAATTGAATAATCTGTGAAAAAAAATTATAATAATAAAATCAACTGAAAATTCTCAACCATTGCACATCATTTAGGCGACAAATAGATAGAAATCAATACAGTTTTATATGATTTAAGATAGAGGAAAAGTGAGGGCTAAAAAATATATCTATATTTCCAGTTTTTATTTGAACATTTATGTAATGTCAGATTTGGAGCTTCTGATTTAATTTTAATTATGACATGGGTGAAAATTCAAACAAATTCAATCAAGAACAGTTAATACCCAACTATAGCCCTCACACTGAACACAGGAAGAGATATGAAGCTGCTTTGGACACACACACACACACACACACACACACACACACACACACACACACACACACACACACACACACACACACACACACACACACACACACACACACACCTGACAATCCCTCACTTCCTCTACACACAACAGGAAGTCCTTCATCTGCAGTGGTAGCTTGTTTGTAAAAATGATAAACAAGCGCGATGAATTTTTATTTCCTGTTTACTTTGATTTGACCGAGATGAACTTCTATCGCACTAGTTTAACTCTGATGATTCCAGAAAAAAGGCAATGAGGGGAAAACATAATCAAGTTTTGCTTATAGATATTTTGTCTTCTTTTTCTACATTCAGACTGTTTTGTGATATTTACATATTGCCCATCCTTAAAAACTGAGTGGCTCTCACTTTAACAGATTAGGTTATGATCATTTAACAAGTAATGTGGCCTAAAAATGCTTTGTAAAAAATATTTACTTCCATTTTTACTGGTTTTCCACCTGGCAAAGTGATTGACCTGCTAAACCTAAATGTTACACTAGCTATATGGAATGAAAATGTCCTAACACTTTAAAAGTAAAGGTCAAGAAATTATTTGCAAATGACCAAATCAAGGCTGTTAGGTGTTTTTTACGGTAGTAAAAAACAATAATGATAACTTTTCTAGGTTTGGAAATGTTCATTAGACAGAAACAAGTGTTGCCTTCACTTACGATCATACAGCAACAAAAAAAGGCTCTTGTTTTGTCATTTCAGTGAAGCGGAAGTATTGGGATTGAACAGGTGAAGGTGAAGTACAAGACCACAAAATAACCAACAGGATGGAGTCAGTCGTCCTTCATCACTGACTCCGGATCAATTTCACAGCTTATTCCAAAATAAAACCGCAGATAATTTGAACTCTCAGGTTTGATTTGGGGAGATTTTGTTGTAAAAAATCCTATCATGTTGAAATGTTTACAGATGAAAGTCAATAGCTCATACTGCAGGATAACTGCAGTAACATGTTCACATTCAAGTTTCAAACACAGCTGAAGGAAATTTGTTTCTTTAAAATACAAAATAAAAGATTCAAGATTTAGGTGAGAGGTCAACTACAACTCCCAGATAACACTGCAGCAAGACAAGTCCAATCAGAGACCTTCAGATTGTTGTTGCCGGGTGGGAAATAGCAGACTAAAGAAACAAGAAAACGTAAATATTTGTATGTTTATGCTACAACTCTTGAATTCCCAGTTTTTATTGTACCACATTTCAAACTTAAGTATGACACCCTGACAATTTTATGATTTTTTACTTTTTATCCTTTTTTACTTTTTATCCTTTTACATTTTTATGACGGAAATGTACGGAAGCCGACAGGCGCAAACACACTACAACGGCCCAAAACACATCCAGTAAAAGAAACATGCTCGATTTTCTGAAAAAAGGAAAATATAAAAACACAAACACACATTTCATCAAGCTGGTTATTGTTTTCTAAATGCTTTACATATGGTCAATGTTGTTTTGGAACATTTGTGTTTTTATATTTGCATTGTTTTTGAAGGTGCAGTCTGTTTCTTCTAATATAAATGTAATTGTAGCGCTTTTGCACCCATCGGCCCTCGAAAAAATGTGCTTCCATACATCTAACGACCAAACTAATGGAGAAAACGATAACATCTTTACCGTGGGTTGTGGATATCGGTCTTTGTTGAGGAATCTTAAGAAGAAATCCTTAAAAATAATCTCAAGTAAAATTTGACAGTGAAATTCCTCAACATTCACCCATTCCCTTTGTGTCTGGTGGTAAAAGATAAATGAACAAAGTGCTCTACGTTGTAAAAACTGACACCATGTTTGAATCTGTGAGGAGAGGAAAGCCATCACCAAGGTCATAACTCATGCTGCGTTCATGTCGTACGGGATTTTAAGCTTCAGGCTGGAAAATAACACTCAATGCAGCATTAGATGAAATTCCCCACGGGAACTCAAATTGACAATTAAGAATTTTGCCTTAGAAGGAGATTGTACGTGAAGGGCAAAACTTAAATGATCTTACAGTATTATTGTAAAATAATCAAGTAGGAGAAAAACAATATTTCAGGACAGACGTGAACGCAACACTGAGTTCGGAAAGTAAAAGCATAAAACAATTATAAATTCAAGGGAGTTCTGTTGTTGATTTTTTAAACCGCAGAAAAGATCCTTGGAGATTCACTGTCTTCACTTCTCTTCCTCACTCTGGGCAGAAACATGAGGAGGAGGGTGGCAAAAGTGGGAGAACCGGTGCATTGTGGGTAGTGTAGTTTGACCGGAGCCAGTCAGGACTGTCTGTTGTGTTGGTGCGGCTCTATGAGATGGCCTTAGCCTCGGGTAAGAAAGCATCCCAGTATTTAATCAGCTGTAAGAGGAAAAGACAAACGTTTTGTTATTGTGCCTTCAATCTGTTTTGGTTTTATATGCGTTTCAAATGAGTATTGTTCAACATTTCTTTTCTTTTTGAAATGTGTATATGTTTGAGCAAGTTTGTGTCTGCCTTCTAAAAATAAATTACACGTCCCTTCAATTATTTAGAATAATATAAGAATGATGTCCAGGCCATACACTTTTTTTATTTCCATTGAGTTTCAAAATGGGAACTTTCACACAACTATTGGCATCAATAAACTTCCATAGATTGTGATATCTTATGTTATTAGATTTTACTAATCTAAATACAAGAGTATATATTCAACTTATTTAATGAATAATTATTATGCTAAATCTTATAAATATTGTGCATTTTACAAAAAAATAACAATAATAATAATGTCTTTACCTGCTGTTGTGTCTGAGCCAGTGACTCCAGGTATTTGATTATAATCGCTTTAAAGTCCTTCACTCTCTCTTTCTGTATGAATGAAAGTCAAACATATTGACAAGTTGTTTTTTTCCAGAGAACTTCAGGAATCATTTATTTCACACTTATTCACTCATCAACAAATGCTCTCACCTCAAACCTGCTGACTTCTTTGCGTATTGTTTTGGAGATTTGTTCAAACTCTCTTTCTCCTTGCTCCACCTTCCCCTCCAGCTGGAACACAAACAGAGGGGGGCAACATTTAGAATTTGCATTTAAAATCAGCATTTAAGACAAGAACGCTTTTTTTTTTTTAAACCAGCATTTGTTTGCATCAATTAAACAAATTTTGTTAAAATGACCCCAAAAGTAGTTTGGTAATTAAGACTTTCATGTATTTTTACTCGTTGGCTGACATTTAATAATAATACATTTACACCTGAACAATGTTTCTGCACAGAGGCTATAGAGTGGTGCAGGGATGACATAATTTCCGGGGCTGAAACAGAAGTGAGCATCACAAGAACTCCCTCAACAAAAAGCAATGGGATTTCGCCCTTGGATTTCGGTATATTGCCCAAAAAAAAGATCTGTGGCCAACACACGTTTATGATACTTACACGTTTGGTTCGGCAGGATAATTTCCACATATTAAAACCACTTTATGATATTTTTAATCGTAGATGTAATAGCCAGAAGTAAAAAGCTAACATTAGGCTATAAAGGATCTACAGCACAGTTGCACATCTCCACCGCTAAGCTAAAGGCGGCTAACGTTCGGAGTGATGACTGTTAGAAGTCCCATTTAGTCACTGTAAAAGCTACAGATATTTACGAGCACAGGTGGTAGAAGTACTCAGATCTTGTACTTGAGTAAAGTAGAAGTACTCAGATCTTGTACTTGAGTAAAAGTAGAAGTACCAGAGTGTAGGAATACTCTGTCACAGTAAAAGTCCTGCATTCAAAATGTTCCTCCAGTGAAAGTAGAAAGTACTCTCATCTAAATGTACTTAAAGTAGCGACAGTAAAAGTAGTCATTGTTTGATTGGTCCATTTCAGAATAATATCTCTGATATGTTTTATAATTATTGATCATTAAAGTGTTCTCAGAGCTGGTAAAGGTGCAGCTAGTTTGAATGGCTTTGTATACTGCAGGGTAGCTGCTGGATTTACTCCAGGTGAACTAAAGTCTGATTTAAGGGTTGATCATATTTACCATCATTAATCCACATCTGTAAAGTAAAGGTAATAAATAAATGTAGTAGAGAAAAAGCACAGAGTAGCATAAAATGGAAATATTCAAGTAAAGAACAAGTACCTCAACTTTGTACTGAAGTAGAGTACTTGAGTAAAAGTACTTAGTTACAGAACACCACTGTTTATGAGTGGGGTGTTTAGAGATGTTATGTCCTAGAACTAAATGTTAAAATCTCATAAACCCAGACCTTAGTCCAGGCAACTAACCAAAAACATGATTGAGGGAACACAAAGTGCTAAAATATTGACTTATTTCTGGGTTTAGGACTCATCCTGAACCACTCTATACCATCCTGATCGATTATAAATCCAGAATTACTATATTTAACAAAATACATACTCCACTTAAAACAGCAGTGAATAAGATCGAGAATACTAATTTGTAAATGAACCGCTTTAACTGTGAGAATGTGAGCGTTAAGAAACACTCATTTTGATGACTCATAAATCGTAGATCTCGTTAAGTCTTCCTTATTTTACAAAACATACATAACAATTTCACAAATTTACCAGAAATGTGTAAAATTCTTTTTTTAATTTACAGTTCGATGATGGTTTGTTGCTAAGAAAGACAACTTGACACTTTTAAATACTTTAGCTGAAAACATGAAGATCATTTTCTGCTTTAAATTTCCAACATTTGTAAACGTGAACTTTAAATTTCATGAAATAATTCATTTTGCATATGTACTTCATTCAATGGAACATCTCGCTTAATAAGAGGTGAAACGTGTAGTCCAGATGAAGTTTAATAACTGTTATTGGTATTTAGCTAACACACCAACCACACTGTTAAATTAGTCATTAAAAGGCTGAAATAATAATGGGAATTAATAAGATTAATCCTCTATGCCCTGTGAGACAAGTGGATGCACATCTACGTGATCTAAGTGGTCACATGAAAGGGTTTGTCCATGATTTCATTTTGAAGTTAACATGTTGAACCTAAATGAACAATTTTAACACTGACGTTCAGAAAATGATCATTCCAAAACGGAAACAAAGAAAGGAAAATTGATCTTCACTGAAAAACTTCTTCACGTGACTTAGGACTGACAGCAGGAATGCAACAAAACTACGGAAACAAACAAAAAATGAACGGTGACATTAAAATAATTAACCCAGCAGAGGTGAATGTGAAAATCAAAACGGTGCAATGACGCAACTAAAAAGGTGTGAAGCAGGCTGTCAGACAGACAGACAGACAGACAGACAGACAGACAGACAGACAGACAGACAGACAGACAGACAGACAGACAGACAGACAGACAGACAGACAGACAGACAGACAGGTCCTACCTCCTCAATCTCCTGGTTGCAGGAAGGCATGGCAGGGAAAATGCAACAAAATTTAAAAGAGGCAGGAAAAATGTACGGAGCTTCCAAAATCATAAAGGAAGATCCGGAGACATGAGAGCAAACACTGAGGAAAAATCAAGTCCCAAACCAAACCAAAGCCCTCCCTGAGACTCTAAAACACCAGATAATGTTAGACATTTTAAACCGGAAGAGATATGAAGAATTTTGATCTGTGAATGTTTCATTTCACG
Organism: Eleginops maclovinus; assembly: GCF_036324505.1. Classification (NCBI taxonomy): domain Eukaryota; kingdom Metazoa; phylum Chordata; class Actinopteri; order Perciformes; family Eleginopidae; genus Eleginops; species Eleginops maclovinus. The sequence goes on along the minus strand of NC_086360.1, from coordinate 4,957,763 downwards.
TTATTTAGCTGACACTTTTAAGTGACCTCCCACACTTTAATGACATAGACTCACCTACAGAAGTAATTTGGCGTTCAGTATCATACCAACAAGGTCTTATTATTGTGTTTATTTTGAGCATAGTTCCTTATTTAAAGCAATAGTGTAATATCCTGGAAAACACATCAGTTTTCCTTCTTTGAGAAGATGGATTAAACAGTAGTGCTGGATGTAGCAACACATAACTCATTTCAATTTATTTTAAACATATAGAAGAGGGAATGGAAAATGATTTAATGTTATAAACATAACAAAATAAAATGATCATACTGCAATTTTTAAACAGGATCTGTACCAAACAAGTATTTTTGATTGAGTCTGTAGAATAGTGTTTGTAGTACAGACAGCTACACAATACTTCATTCAGAATTATATTTTCACTTATTCTGGTTTTACCAAATATTGCGTAACACTGATTAGTTTTTTTACTAGCCCATACATTCAAATTTGTATTTAGTTGTGCAGCCCTAATATTAAACAACAAGCACATTTCTTAGTGTGGTGCCGAAGTATGGATGCAGTTAGCCTAGCTTAGCATAGAGAATGGAAGCCGGGGGAAACAGCTAGCCGGGTTCAGTATGGTAACGTGGTTTTAGGGGGAATAACATGGTGGACCTGTAAATATCCAAAATACTAAACAACTCATTTCAAATATGGGAATTAATGTTGCGAATATTAGTTCCAAACCCATGTCTTTTAACTGCTCAATGTTTCTGAACAAGAAACAAACAAGGACTTTAATTCTAGCGAAATAAAGCAGAGGAAGAAAAAGCACATTCTTAAATTTAAGAAGCTGCTTTGAAAAAGAGGATTCATTCATTTTAACTGAATAAATTGTATCTGAGAAAAGAGCACGCAAGAGTTCATCCCCTCAAGGCGTTACAATGAATCAATATGCGGTGGCTTTCATTTTTATTTTATATTATGTATTTATAAATAATTGAACATTTAAAAATGTTTAACTGTGATGACGGTTTTTCTCTCTATCACCAGGGAAAGACTTTTTCTTTATTGTTCAATTTACTTGTACATTTCTTAGTTTTTCCTGATCTACAAATTGCTAAATTAAAGTCTTCTGTGTATAAGAAATATTGGTATATTCCTTTAATAAAATGCATTCAATTGAACTGAAATTCAGGTGCCTCAAATTCTCAGGAAAAAAAAATCCGATAAAATATTTTGCAGGATCAGTGTCTTTGTGTGCTCAGCGGCAGGGTTTCTAACTCTGGCTGTAGTTCCTGTGTGGAGCCCATAGGGGACAGTGTGGGCTCACAATCTGACAGCAGAATCCAAACCCTGCTGCATCTCTGAGTTTTAAAAGCTGGATATTATTTAGGGTTCATTTAAATGTTAATGAACATTAAATATAAATGTAGATAAAGCATGATTTCCTTTTTACATTTTATACCAACCTGTTCCGTCCTGACGGTGGATCCTATTTTTGGTACCTTGTCTGTTTCGATTGTCTGTATGAATGGGGAATTAAATAAAACTGGAATATTGATCCGGTGAAATGAAGACCAATTTTTGGTGCATGTAAATGGTCTGCAAAGGCTAAAAATAATAAAATCATTTTGTATACGCTGTAATTTAACCATTGCAGTGAAAGTCAATGAAAATGTATTCATAAATGCAGTTATGTAAGAACACAACCAAAAAGAGTGTCTTATTATGTACATACTTTGAAATGAAAAAAGATATGGTGACACTTAATGCAGTTATAAAAAAAGGTTTTAATAATCTACAGAACTCATCATCCTTTAAATCTAATTTAAGTCTGGATGAATCAGGCTTTGATGCATGATTTGAACATTGTTGTTAAAATAATATAAATTGATTGTTATGTGTGAAGACATATTGGGCTTTAATGAAGAAATTGCCGTAGATTGATACAAACCACAGGTCAAACTACATAATGGAGTGAAAATGAGTTACATTTTTTTGAGTTGTGGCCAAATGTCAAATAACAACGAGGGATGTTTACCGCGTTTTTGCTTTTTGGCCAGCTGTAGCTCAGTCTATAGGGACTTGGCTTGGGAAGCGGAAGGTCATGGGTTCAAGTCCCGCATCAGACAAAGTATGGAGACTGTATTAAAGCTGCCGACTGCTCCTTAAACTGTTATGAGTTAAATGCATTGACCACATTTCTCTGTGTGCGGTGAGGAATATATATTTGTAATTATGAAAGCATTTAATTCCAATCCTCCATCTCGGAAATGTTTATTATCCTTTTCACAAAACCTAAAACATCTTCTGGACTTTTAAAGAGGCCCTGGTCTGCTTTTTTTTTAGATTCCCTGGAGTTTCTTATATAGGTTTTTGTGCATGTAAATGGTTTGCAAAGGCTAGAATCCCAAAGTTCCCACAAGAGGGAGTTTTTCTCCCACACACTCTCCCCCTGCCTGAAAAGCCTCCATTGGACTCCTGAACATCACTTTGTAATATTTGTGCACCTATTGGCTAGCGCTCCAACACCATGTACGTGATAGGCGGGACATCTGTAAGAAGTTGACCAATCACAACAGAGCCGGCCAGCTAAACAAACAGAGCAGACTGGGCTCTGGTTTCAGACAGAGGGTGAAAAGAGGTGCTGCAGCACAGGCAGTATGAGAAAAATAAAGAGCTTTATGAACATTAAAGCATGGAGACATGTCCCAGTAGAGGCAGGAAATACAAATATGGAATATGGAAATGAGCAAAGTAGGGCTCATGCCCACAAAATCACTCTTTTTATTTAGATTGTTTACTCTTAATGTATTTACAGTCCTTCTCTGTAGCGTAACTGTGTTTGTGTAGCAGCTGTTCAGGGTTTCCAGCACTAACAGCAGCAGCGTGAAGTAAAAGTCTTTTTTTTTTCTCCAGAAAAAAGCCTGTGTGTGTTTTCTGTTGGCTGTTGTCAAGCCGTGAACCAAAACCCGACTCCTGACGGGCAGCAAAACTGTTGTCGGCTCCAAATAAATGTTGGGTTGTAACTCTACTGCGATCTGTCCTCGTCTGCAGCTTCTGACAGCCTCCCCCAAAACTCCACCCCCCACCCCGTCCTCCTCCCAAAACCCCACATCTGACAGCTCCTCCACTCTAATACCAGACCCCCAACCATGCCAGCCGTCTGTACGAGGGTGTGTGTGAGCGGTTTCCTGACAGGGAGGATGAATTTGTGTGGTGACAGCTTCAACAGACTCTCTAATAAAGTACTTTTCTACTGCTCTTGTTTGTCGTACTGAGTTGAGTCTACAGATTGGAGGAAAACAAGATTTTTATATATATAAAAAAAAAACGAGATAAAAACTTTTCACATGACTGAACTGTAAAGGTGCGCTTGTTTTATCTCACTGGTGAGCCACAGAGGGAGGAGAGCAATGTTTTACACCAGATTGAGAAGCACTCACTTTTGCCATGTTTATCATTTAATATTACAACTATAAATATAGCACATAATTAACCAGTAAAGATCGTAAACATAGGCTTAAGGATGAAGATATTACTCAGGTCAATTAAATGTGTGTCATGATTACAGATTAAAGGACTAAACAATCACTCCGCCATCATTCCTTGAGATCAGCCTGGTATTTACTTTGTTATTAAGATGTGACTGCTGTTTATTTATATCTTTTCTTAGTTAGTTTATGACAGTAAAGCATGGGTTTTTTTTATATGCTTCTTTTTGATTGTCATTTTCATTTGTTTATTATTCCTTTTGGAAGCTGATGTCACATTTAATTATCTTTCATGTCTCATGTGCTTTTCAAATTATTTTTTTAACTGAAACTCTCACACTTTTTTTAACGTATGTTTATGGTAGCATTTGTTTAAATATTAATTGTACGGTTTATTCTACCTTATATGGTGTCTACGATTATATATATATATTATATTATATTTATCCTATTTTTACCTCGTGCAACGCCCTGTAAGCATGCGGCACAACAATTCCCTAAATTTGGGATCGATACAAATATTAGTTAATATATTCCTTTTTGAAGTGAAATTTTAAATATGCAGTAAAGGGGCCCCATTATGCTAATGTTCACATTCATATTTGTATTTTGTGCCTCTACTGTGACATGTTTCCCTGCTTAAATGTTCAAAAAGCAAAGAAAGAGAAACTCCCTCTGGAGGGAACTTTGGGATTTTAGCCTTTGCAGAGCATTTACATCCACAAAAAGTTGTTCTTCACTTCATTGGACCACAGTTCCAGTCTTTATGTCCTGTGCGTCTCACCTCTCTGATCTCGTCTTTGGCCTGCTGCAGTTTGTCTGGTTTGTTGTTGAACTGCAGTTTGGCTTCGGCTTCCCGTTTCTTCTGCAGGAGCATCTGACTGTCCTGCCACTTCTGCCACGTCTTGATACGATGGTCAAACACACCCTGCACACACAAACACAGAGTTTAATATCCCAGAAATACAAGATCAATAAATTCATTGTGGTGTCAGTTGACCTTGACAAATATAATTGCTTTAATCACAACAATAATAATATGGGATTAATCATGACTAGTCACTAGTTAAATACTAGTATTAACTAGTGTTTTGGAGGGAGATAAAACAAATACACATGCGGTGTTGTGATAAAGAAAGGCTTGAGAAACTAGTAACAGGAAACAAAGGTTTTTTACCTTATTATAATATGGCTTCTGAATTATTAGCATGAGGTCTGACAATTTCCCGCCACTTATCTAAAGCATTCCTCCTCTTCCTCTGACTTTTCATGACGATTAAGGGTTTCTTCTTCTTTCTAAACCACGGGTCAGTTTTAGTCACAGTTTTTAATCTGGGTTCAAATAGGGGCCAATCACAACACTCACAGGTCAATATACATCAATCTAACCAATCTACTGCAGTTTTTCTCTACTTCACTCTAGTTCTACACTACTCTATTGTAGTTCTACTCTATGCTATTCCACTCCTCGGTCCTACCTGCACTCAGGTGTTCGGTGTCCAGCAGCTTAGACAGCAGGTCAGTAGTTTAGCAGAACAGACTTTTAGTTATGACTGATTTTAACTTCAATGTCCTATATAAAACGGTATTTGTTCAGTAGAGAACTTAAAAAGGCTTTTGCTGTGTCTCAATGCACTTACATATGTTCTTACATGTGCTATTTTGAGTGCATAAATGGCAAAATGAACTATGATTACCCTGATGTAATGGTCAAAAAGTTCAGTGGTGAGCGCTGGACACTTCTCACACTCAATGACCGCAATCTTGGCTTGGAAGTTTCATGAGCAGCTTTGTCAACACAGCATTATACAGGTAAACGTTTTTTTCACTATTTAACAATTGTACCACAATACTGGTGTTGAAATGAAGCCAATGCTAATTGTACTGGGTTAATCAAGCAGTCTGTTTTTATTACCTTATTATTTTACAGATGATGATTGAGCTAGCTAGCTAACAGTAACAAACGTCAAAATGCAATGGAATTGTTTGGCACAATTGAAGCATACCATTTTACAAAATCCTTTGCTGTATTTTATACGTTTTTGTCATTTCAGTTTTTTTATATATTTATTCCTGTCTTTTGAAAAAGAGAGAAAAAAAAGGCGAGATTTGAGAAAACACTGCCCATGGATGTATAAAGAGAACGGCATACAGCGTTGAATGCAGGACCTGGTTCATTCCTATGAAACTTTCTCAGTGGCGCGTGAAGCCAAATGGTCTGAATGTCGGAAACAAAAATACCAATGGATCATGCACAATGACATTTCCCTAAGCCCCGCCTCCAAACGCCTCCATCACAGCAGCATCATTTCTTTTCTTGGCTCAGTGAAATGAATGGAGAGGGAAAATATGTCTTTAATTGGCTTTTAGCGCAAATAACATTTTTCGGATTTGATAATTAACTAACAGCTTATTTAGCTAAAACGTATTTACTGACGTCTAAATCGCTATGCAAGACAATGGGAAAAAGTCTGAAAAGGAAGACATAGTTCCACCGTTTGGCCATTACGAAAATTCGCACAAATGCCCACCTCCCTTCCTGGGGGATTGCATGACATGGCAGTGTGCTAAGTGAAGTATGCAAATCAAGACCCAGTATTAGTTTGTAGGGTTTGCCAGCTCATAAACCCTATTGTGAACCTGGAAATGTTGAGTACCCCACAGTTTAATGTAAGAAATGTATAGCAGGGGTCCCCAACACATAGAAACTGCCGGATGCTAAATTGCATATGTTGGGCAATTGGCTCAATTAGCATAAATTGCATTAATGAGCATTACAGAGCTTATGCAGACAATCATTTTAAAAAGTGCTTTGCCGCTTCGGAACATTTTGGAGTGGTTTTAGAGGTTATTGAGGATGTTGTATCCATTTCTGACATTTTCAGGATCAAATATGGCATTTATAACCAGAAACTATATTTGTATTCCCGGAGAACTGATTTTGATGAATTTTTAGTCGATTTTAAAAGAGTTTTAGGGGACTAAAAACTGCTATTTGTTATCCTAATAATGTCAGAAATAGACTTAACATCCTCAGTAACCTCAAAAATCAGAACAAATTGCTCCAAATGGGCAAAGCCATTTTCTAGCTATTGTCCGCTTAGGCTAATTAATGCAACTAATGGTAATTATGCAAATTGCCAAACATATGCAAGTTAGCATCCTGCAGCGTCTATGTGCTGGAGACCTGTACTTTACATTTCTAACATAAAACTGTGGGGTACTCAACACTTCCGGATTCACAGCGCTGGCAAGTAGACTAATGTTCCATCAGACTCGTACCTTGACAGCAATGATGAGGCGGACGTAGTCGCCTAGTAGCTCGGAGAAGAGGTAGAAGTCTGCGTTGGCCTGGTCCTGGTGCAGCTGGTCGATCTTCTCCTCCACCTCGGCCAGCTGAGACAGAGCCCGGGACAGAGCCGTGTGGTCCTCGCTGTTCCCCAACATGGCCGCCGACTTGGCGAACTGCGCCGTGTTCACTGACAGCTCTAGAGAGCAGAGGAGCGGAGCAACTCAGTCTGGTACCAGAACATGATGCGGTATTCTTGAGAAGTAAATATCTGATTTCATTTATACAAATATCGGTTACAAATAATGTAATTTCTGCTCTAAAATTAAAAAAGGAACAATACATTAACTCACATTAAGCGACGACTTTTCAAGAAAATATTAAAGTAGTACAAATTTACAGTAATTCCATATTTTTCACCTGTGGATTTAATGCTCAGCTTATTTATAAAAAAATGTATAAAAGATAATAATATTAATAACATTATATGTTAGCTATTTATTTAAAAGGTCTGCAAAAGCCCGGAAGGGAACAAACGCTGTTGTTACATGCCCTGTAGAAACACCAAGTTTAACTTTTATTTTGAAAATCCAGAGAAGCAGTTTATTCACACACACACACACACACACACACACACACACACACACACACACACACACACACACACACACACACACACACACACACACACACACACACACACACACACACACACACACACACACACACACACACACACACACACACACACACACACACACACACACACACACACACACACACACACACACACACACACACACACACACACACACACACACACCTTTCCTGTGACAGACCAGAGACTCCACACTGGCATGAAGTTTCCTCAGCTGAACATCCAGGTTCTCGAAATGCTGCTGCTTCTCCTCAAACCACTGAAAGACACACACATATACAATCAATTTCTCCCAACCTCCTTAGTTCAGATTCCCTTTCTCCACTTCCTTACTTTGTTATCTTCATCATTTCTTCACACCCTCCTATTTACTTTATTTCCAGGTTTACTCTCTTCCTTTCTTTCCTCTTCCTCCCAACTCTACCTGTACCTGCTTCCTTAGTTCTTATTCCCTTTCCTCTCTTCTTCCTGTACCTCCTCCTTCCTTCTAACCTTATCTCCTTCTTCTCCCCTTCATCCTTCCTTTCTTCCCATTTCCTATTTAATTTCTGCTTTCTCTTTCCATACTTATTTCCTCCTCCCTATTTGCCTTTTTCAAGTTTGCTAGAGCCACACTTCCTTACTTGTTATTTCAGCTTTCCTTACTTCCTTTCTCCCCGGCTTCCGTCCTTTCCTCCATACCTACCAAGACCTTGGTTGGGGGGTTGGATTATTCTTGATACTTGAACACACTTAAAGAAAAAGAAAAGCCTACAGCACAGCTTTCCATTAACAGGCTTTAATGATTTTGGAGGAAGAGTGAAATATTTCAAATGCAAATAAGTTATTGGGCCTTTTCATCAACTAAGATTTGTTAGATAATGTTTTCAAAATGTTATTGACTGAATTTATTGGATACATTGAATTATTACATTAACACTGTGTAATATATTTTGACATATATATTTAAGAGGTTCAATATAAAACAAGTATTCCATTATACTGTGTGAACTAGCTGAGGGCCAATCAAAAATGTATCTAGAGAATCTGAACAGCCCTTATCATGGCTGCCACTTGGGTACTTCGGGTCATTTCACTCCGTTGGGAACTTTCCTAAGCTACACTGCCTGGCCATAAAAAAAAGGTAACACACTCTAATATTTGTTGGACCGCCTTTAGCTTTGATCACGCAATCGCTGTGGCATCATTTCCACAAGCTTCTGCAATTTCACATTTATTTCTGTCTTGATTCATTTTTCGCCAAGATCTTGTATTGATGACGGGAGATTCGGACCACTGCGCAAAGTCTTCTCCAGTCTGTCTCATGCTCCCTGAACCACTCTTTCACAATCTGAGCCCGATTGATCCTGGCATTGTCATTTGGAACATGCCCGTGCCATCAGGGAAGAAAAAATCCATTGATGGAATAACCTGATCCTTCAGTATGTTCAGGTAGTCAGCTGACCTCATTCTTTGGGCACGTTGCTGAACCTAGACCAGACCAACTGCAGCAACCCCAGATCATAACACTGCCCCCACAGGCTTGTACAGTAGGCACTAGGCATGATGGGTGCATCACTTCAGCCGCCTCTCTTCTTCCCCTGATGCGTCCATCACTGTGGAACAGGGTAAACCTGGACTCATCAGACCACATGACTTTCTTCCCTTGCTCCAGAGTCTAATCTTTTTGCTCCCTAACAAATTGAAGTAGTTTTTTCCGATAAGCCTCACTGACAGCTGCTTTTCTTACGGCTACACAGCTGTTTAGTCCCAGTCCCCTGAGTTCCCTTTGCATTGTGTGTGTGGAAATGCTCTTACTTTCACTATTAAACATAGCCGTGACTTCTATTGGTGTTTTTCTACCATTTGATTTCACCAAACGTTGAAGTGATCGCCGATCACGATCATTCAAGATGTTTTTCCGACCACATTCCTTCCTGGAAGATAACGTTTCCCCGCTGTCCTTCCAGTTTTTAATAATGCGTGGGACAGTTCTTATCCCTATTTCAGTGGTTTCAGCAATCTCCTTGGATGTTTTCTCTGCTTGATGCATGCCCATAATTTGACCCTTCTGAAGCAGATTAACGTATTTTCCACGACCACAGGAAATGTCTTTTGACATGACTGTTTAACAAATGAGAAACTACTCACTGCATCAGTTAGGGTTACATAACATGCTGCCAGCTGAAACATAATCACCCATGCAGTAATTATCCAATGGGAGGCTGTTACCTATTTGTTGAGTTAAATCCAGGTGGTGACCTTTTTTTTGGCAGGGCAATATTAACAATTCGACCGCAACCCTCCTCTTCCTTGTCTATCCTCTATCCTCTCTCCTCTCTCCTCCCTTCTATCCTCTCTCCTCCCTTTTGTACTCACAGCATCTGACTCGTTCATCTTGATGGTCATCTTGTTGACGGCATCTGCGGCCTTGTTGACCATTCGCAGGAGCCCGGCGCTGCTCAGAGCCTGAGTGCTGACCGCCCGCGGCAACTGGACCAAAAAAACAACAAACAAACAAACAAACAAACAAACAGGATATCAGGGTTTACAACTGCACTAACCCCCTTGGCAGTGTTTTAGAATAGATTTACAATTTGTTAATGTTACAATCTCCTCCCATACCATGATCATTTAATTGTTTCTTCTTTACCATAGTGTATCATTATTTTGTTTCATTAACGTGTGCTATTTTTTTAAGACCTTATTGAATTTTTCAGACTATAAACAGCAAACAGCACAATAAACATCAGCACCAAAATAGGTTTATTTTTGGACATTTCCCAAAAATGTGGAGGTGATCTTCTTCTCCAACAAGCATTCTCTAACGATGCTAAATATATTGCGAACACAATTCTTCCAATTAAATCCACGACAGTATCTGGAACATGTAGAGTCGTTTCACTTATTGAGTGTTTTCTCATTTAGTTCTTTGTGTGCTTGCCTCTTTATTTGATATGTAATTCTACTCGTTTTCCTTTTGGATTGTATCTACACTGTTCTTTTGCTGTTATAAACCTGCAAATATCAGTGTTAGGATTTCTGATGATATTTTACAAAGAAACTTGATCAATTCAGCTTAAAGTCAATTTCATCAGCATCCATCCTATCCTAATATATTATCCAAATCATTTTAAAAAGGGACAGATCCCCCAAAAATTAAAACAACACCTCAATGAAACGTAACACTTCCAGCACTGGTGTTTCTCAATAAAAGTATTCCAATAGCTGGACGAGGTCCCTCCTGTTGCTGACAGCTTTTTGTCAACAGGAATACAGATATTGTAACTTGACTTTCTGAATTTGTAGAAATCCATTATCTGACGCTTCTTTCCTTTACTGTATGTCACGTTTTTTTATGTTATTGTTTGTTTTTCCAGTGTTACCGTTTCTATTTCTTCCATCCTTTCTTTGTCAGTCACTCGCTCATTTTCTCAGTGCCTTAAACGTCTTTTCTCACATGGTGATTCAATTCCCTGCTCTTTCAGGCCAAATGAATTAATTGAGATAGTTTTAGGGTCAGAGAGAGCCTTTATTAGAGATACAGTGGTGAAAGGGGGATAGAGGAGATCACACTGCGCACGGACACTTCATATGGGCCGCCAGCTCTGACAACCGTGCTTTTATTGTCAAAATCTTGCCATCTTTTACATTTGTTTCATCCTCTGTCTTGATCTACAGTGGGGCAAAAAAGTATTTAGTCAGCCACCAATTGTGCAAGTTCTCCCATTTTAAAAGATGAGAGAGGCCTGTAATTTTTATCATAGGTATACCTCAACTATGAGAGACAGAATGAGAAAAGAAATCCAGAAAATCACATTGTAGGATTTTTAATGAATTTATTTCAAATGATTGTGGAAAATAAGTATTTGGTCAATAACAAAAGTTCATCTCAATACTTTGTTATATACCCTTTGTTGGCAATGACAGAGGTCAAACGTTTTCTGTAAGTCTTCACAAGGTTTCCACACACTGTTGCTGGTATTTTGGCCCATTCCTCCATGCAGATCTCCTCTAAAGCAGTGATGTTTTGGGGCTGTCGCTGGGCAACACAGACTTTCAACTCCCTCCAAAGATTTTCTATGGGGTTGAGATCTGGAGACTGGCTAGGCCACTCCAGGACCTTGAAATGCTTCTTACGAAGCCACTCCTTCGTTGCCCTGGCGGTGTGTTTGGGATCATTGTCATGCTGAAAGACCCAGCCACGCTTCATCTTCAGTGCCCTTGCTGATGGAAGGAGGTTTTCACTCAAAATCTCACGATACATGGCCCCATTCATTCTTTCCTTTACACGGATCAGTCGTCCTGGTCCCTTTGCAGAAAAACAGCCCCAAAGCATGATGTTTCCACCCCCGTGCTTCACAGTAGGTATGGTGTTCTTTGGATGCAACTCTGCATTCTTTCTCCTCCAAACACGACAAGTTGAGTTTTTACCAAAAACTTCTATTTTGGTTTCATCTGACCATATGACATTCTCCCAATCCTCTTCTGGATCATCCAAATGCCCTCTAGCAAACTTCAGACGGGCCTGGACATGTACTGGCTTAAGCAGGGGGACACGTCTGGAACTGCAGGATTTAAGTCCCTGGCGGCGTAGTGTGTTACTGATGGTAGCCTCTGTTACTTTGGTCCCAGCTCTCTGCAGGTCATTCACTAGGTCCCCCCGTGTGGTTCTGGGATTTTTGCTCGCCGTTCTTGTGATCATTTTGACCCCACGGGGTGAGATCTTGCGTGGAGCCCCAGATCGAGGGAGATTAGCAGTGGTCTCGTATGTCTTCCATTTTCTAATAATTGCTCCCACAGTTGATTTCTTCACACCAAGCTGCTTACCTATTGCAGATTCAGTTTTCCCAGCCTGGTGCAGGTCTACAATTTTGTCTCTGGTCTCCTTTGACAGCTCTTTGGTCTTGGTCATTCTGTCTCTCATAGTTGAGGTATACCTATGATGAAAATTACAGGCCTCTCTCATCTTTTTAAATGGGAGAACTTGCACAATTGGTGGCTGACTAAATACTTTTTTGCCCCACTGTATATCTTCACAACATGTATTCATTTGCTTTTGTTTTGTATTCTCTCGTCTCTGTAACTCTATTACAGCTGGCCCCCCCTCCCCTTCCCGATTGTAATGTGTCCCACGTTCAACCTTCAGTCAGATTTAATGCGTGCCGAGCAACTTTAACAGCCCCAAAAACCAGCTAAGAACCCACTCTGAAAACGCCCCGATGTCCGTCTGAAAATAGGCTCATTTTTCTTCATTTTGGCAAAGTTTACTTTTCTCCAGGACATGCAGCGTTTTCCTCTATCGCTGGAGCACATTTACCCCCCTCCCATTCCAATCTCATTTAAGTGGAGCGGCAGCAGCCAGGGGGACGGCTTGGTCCCAAAGGCCCTTCGGAGGGTAAATGAGTAAAGGCAGGTGGGTTGGGGGGGGGGATTTAGCTTTGAATTGCAACCAGTTCCCCCCCTCCCTCCCTCCCCTGGTTGTGTTTCATTAAGTGGGCCAGACAGTAGCTACGCTCGGTCAAGCGTCCGAGTGATTCATCTGTTAAATCTGTGACACGGGGCCATTTATTGTTGTGGCTCCTTCCCAACGCAATCCCACAAACTGTTAGGCAGAGGGGAGGGGGGTGAGGAGTGGGACAGTTTGAGCCAACAAGACGAAGTGTTACAGAGGATTTAGTCTGAGTGGACAATAAAGCCAGGAAACAGGAAACGGCGGACTCTTAAACCCGAGGCAGTTTTTACAGGCGCGTTGGGTTGACCTTGTCTGGACGTTCCGCTGCTTGTTGGGAAAAAGCCGTGAAGAAAACTCAGACAGAGTTCTTGCGGTTATTTTGGGGGGGGGGTTGGTTATTTGGCTTTCCCCCATTTCAGACAGTCCATCAGTTATTTTGTCAAGAGTGAGGACCTGTGTCTTCATTTTTTAGGCCCTTTTTGTTTGACTTCATCATAATGACAGAAAAGTCCATTTGTTGAAGCAGATCAGCGGGGCGAACACTGAATGTTTCTTCCAGTGACTGCTTTAAAATGGTACAATGATCGTCCTGCTAGCTCTGTGGTTGTCAGCCTGAGCGGTGAAGCTCATTCACACAAATTGTGAGAGCGGGCATCTTCAGTTTGGTGCTCATAGTGAAAAAAATATATATAATAAAATGTAGTAGTCTAAATAGATAGGTGAAAGGCAAGGAAGTGTTGCTAGTCAGTCTTTTAAAAGCAGGCATACATTGTCAAGATATCCTGTCATACAGACAATAAAATAAAACAAGGAACGTTTTTTTTTTTTTTTCAAACTTCTGGTCAGATTAGCAATCGGCAGTATTGTGAATATATTAGTTACCAGGGGATTGACCATTCATAACCCACTGACCATTCCACTGGGGTCGACTGTACTGTAGCTCCACTTTTAGTAATCCTCTCAGAAGAACAAGGGCTTTGATGAGTTTCAAAATATATATAGTGCCTATATATTCCTTTAGTCAAATGATATAAGTTATCAAGAAGGAGTGTGTGGGAGATAAATTACCTCTGGAGAAACTTTGGGATTTAACACCCACCAAAATAATAACATGATTTTATCATGAGACATTGCCCACTTTCACACACTGTTTGCTCTTTTTTCTGGGCCATTTTTTAGTGTATGCTGGTTATTGTTAACCTTCTGGCAACGTTTGCAGGTCATGTGGTGAAGTTCTATTCTATATATTTATTCACGCATCCAAATCTCAGTTTCCAAGTTTTGTTGATTTCGGCAGTGAAGCACTGATGAAGCAGACGTTTGTAACTATCAGAGCAGACTCTTCGAGGGTAACTGGACTTTCGAAATCCCTTCAGTAGGAAAACAAAGAGGAATGGTTCATCCTTTACCTCTGAGCTTTCCAGAAACTGCAGCACGTCGGGATCTTTCAGCAGGATGGGATGCTTCACTGTTCTCATCAGATACCTGAAACACAAAACAGATACCATTTATCATTATGACCACTTTTGTATCTACAATTCATAAATCTTCCCATTGGTTGTTGTAGAAAAAAGGATTCTTATTTAAAGATGTAAACTTCCTTGACCCTTAAATGGGCAATATATAAATATTTTAGAAAATAAATTTAACACTGCACCCAAATCACACCCATGTTATACCGTTATTACACCCTTATTTTACCCATATTACGCTGTTATTAGACCCATGTAACACCTATATTACAACCATATCACTTTTGCCACATCATTACACTGTTATAACACCCATGTTACACCATTGTTATACTCTTATTATTTTATTTATCGTTTATTTGGTAGGGACAGATACAATATACATTGACAGACTGAAAACAGCTATCAGATGCAAGTATCATTACACCCATATTATACCCATGATACACCAATATTACACCTATGTAGCATAAATAGTACAACCATATTACACCGTAATTACATTGTTATTAGACCTATTTCACATATGGCCAGAGTCTGTCAAATGACTGAATTTTGGAGAATAGAAAAAACATTGAAGGGTTGCACCAATGTAAAAAAAGCTCTTCCTGTTATAATTTCAATTCAAAACACACAGAATAAGTCCAAATATAAATGTTATTAATACAGCCTTAGAGTTACTTAAGATTCAACCACAAAGATAAAAAAAAAACTTTCTTAAAGGAATGATTATGACTTTTATACAAAAAGAAACACCCCTAAAAAGAAATGAAAATAAGAAAGAAACATTTTAATGTCTGTGTGGTTGAGTGTGTGTCCATCAGTGAGGAGTTCTGCAGCTCTGAGCTCTATCAGCTGTCACTGGCTGACCTTCCTGTCAATCAAACACCATAAGTAAAGGGCAGCAGAAGGTCAGTCCCGCCCCCCTCCCTGCTCTGGTTCCACAAGTCAAAAACAACCTACATACAGTTTTTAATCTGTTTATCTTTCAAAAGTATTTCCGTTTACCTCCTTCAGTTTGTAATCCACTCTGAACCTTCCTTTATTTAAATAAAAAAGGGGAAAACCAAAAAATAACTTCAAATTAAACTTAGTTCATAAAATAATTGAAAGTTCTTTAAATCGAGTCCAATTAAGATATTTGGGTTTCTTTAAAGCCCTGGATATTTTCATCTCAAATGTATCACATTATTAAAACAATCTACACAATAAGTGTCTTTTAAGAAAATCAAATCATATTATATTTTTATATATTTCCAACCTTTTTTATGTAGATTGCAGTTACCGTTTCAATCCCAAACAAAACATCATTTTAAAAAGCTCCCTTTAACATCTATACATTTTTTCTTGTGACCTTGAATGCACCGCAGAGGATGAATTTAAAAACTGATCCTACTCACAGCTGCATAACTTTGTGTATCAATATAGATTGTGCTGCATAATGAAAAAAAAGGATTTTTAAATACACATTTTGCATGTTTTATGTTTTGGTTCATCTACCAACTAAAACACATATGATTAAAGTGTCTCTGTAATGTTGTGTTTTTAATATCTTCCTCTTATCGTACCTCTCCAGTGCCGACCTCCTCTTCTCCACAAACTCATTGGACGACTGGTCCTCCTTCCCCACCTTCACCTTGGTCATCCCTGCAGGAGAATACACGCACATTACTTTAACCGATTAGCATCCGGGACGACAACACCATGCATAGGTCTGACCCGTCAGCGCTGACAGCGTACACAGCTCATCTTCTATCAAGTTCACATTTACATAAAATCTGCAACAAATGCTTTATAGGGTCAAGTCAGGTGTCTGATAAATCCAGTCTATATATGCAATAGTCTTTCATCTTCATTTGTAGAAAGTATTAGAAAGTCCTACTAAAATACTAATAAAGATTTATTTGTATAGCAGTTTTCATACACAATATGAAAACACACAACATAAGGACATAAAATAAGACATTCAATTCAAGTCAAACGTGAAAACCTTTAACAGCATGTGCACACGATACATAGTCCATAGAAAACAGGAAGGAAAGAAAGTATAGAATAAATACTTAAGAAAAGAAAATAATAAAGAAAGTAAAAATATCCAAAAGATACCCAACCCCAAAGACATAAAACAAAAAGAATAAATAAAAGAAAATAATACAACAAAATATATTTTTATTGTAACAAAAACATTGTCTTATAATTAATTATTTTTTTACCTCTGCTCATAGAGAGCTAAAATAAATAAATGAGTGTATTCAGCTGCTGTTAATAAATGTCAAACAAGTTTGGCTCCAATGTTTTCTGGTAGGGTGTTCCACAGTTTGGGACAGGGTTTTAAATCATACTTTAAATATTTAAAGAGTCCACTCCTGACACAGGAACATTTAACAGTAGAGAACCAGAGAAACAGGAGGGATGCTTGTGTATGAAGGGTTAGTTTTGAACATGGAGAACTAAACGCTGTACCATGGTTCAACCAGACTTAGATTAGATTAGATTTAGCATTAACATCAATTAATATAGTAGTAACACTGAAATGACTCATAATGCAGTCCACATAATATTTATAATTAATAATCCATTCATGTGAACATTATCCTTATTTTCTGCTGCTAAAGGTGGAGCTATCTTTAATGACTTTTACACTTCCATGTATCTTACCCTTCAGATTTTAATTCATTTTTTTTATCAGTTACATGAAACTGCAAATCAACTAGTAATTAATCTAGTAATACAAATGTAGTGAGTAAAGATTTCTTCCAATTTGTAATGGAGTAGAAGTATAAAATTGCACAAAATGGAAAACACTTTTTCGCTTCCCGCCCCCAACACTATTGATACAGTTGGTATATTACATATGATGCCTTATTTGTACTGTTTTAATACTGTTAAATTAGCTTTTAATGAAGTAAAATGAAAACACCAACATTACAGCAGATTCCATACCTTTCAACTCGGGTTTATATTGTTATATTTATAAAGTTTGAAGTTGTTTGCCGCCTTTAACAATGTACCTGAATGACACTTCCTCAGTTTGAGAATAGCTAGTGTGAGAGAGTGTGTGGTGAGGGCTTCACTTACCCACAATGCTTTTCTCCGGTGCGGGGGGGACGATGTAGCCTACGTGCAGGTACTTGGAGGCCAGTTTACTGTGCAGACCCAGAAAGTCACTGAAACGCCTTTTTACTGAGAACTCGTGGCTCTGAAACAGAGACATGGACGTCTGGACGAGAGACAGAGAGAAGACATGTGATCCTGCAGCAGTTCTGTTTTCAGATATTCTCCCTGTGGCTGCTTGTTAATTTCAAACAGTGGTTTATGTGCATGCTTATCATAGTTAGCATGCTAATGTAGACTGTGCTTTTCTTCTCGATTTTACATTTGTTTTAGTATTTGGAACATTCACATTAAACGTAACCACCACTGGTTCTTGACATTCTCCTACTATGGCATAAAATGCAGGCCTTTGTCCAGACACCTATTATGATAAAGTCCATTTAGCGTTATAGGTGATCTTCAATACAATATAAAAGTGTTTAAGGGGAATTCATTTCACAGGACAACATTGACCGGATAGATTTAAATTGTCAAAGTCCGGTAAATTTCACCCCATGAAAAAATAAAAAAATGACACATGTAAAGGTAAAGATCTAAGAACTGCAGATGTGTTTAAGGGGACTTATTTTCGATGGACAACTAGGACCGGAGAGATTCATATTTGCTGGTTTTTCCCGGTTAATGTCCGATGAATAGCGGCTGAGAGAAACACTGTAGAGAGAACATATGCTTCCGATTCAGCTAAACAGATCTGTTCCTAAGGTAAATATAATATTTAACCTCAACCATTTCTGTGTCCGTGTCTTAATGTATTTCTATTGTGTTAATGTTGTGAGTGTATAAGGTTTCGGATCCACGACAGTGCCATCCTCAAACTTCACTCTTGTGGTACAGAGCAGCAGATGTGTCGGACATTTTCATATTCTCACCTTGACTGACACTTTGTAAGCCATGTACGCATTCATCCCGTCTCCTGGAACACACGCACACACAAAACACACCTTTACTTCATCAGCATAAGCAGTAGAATACACACACACTACGCAAACAGTACCAAAGGATGAATAGACACACTAGAATACACTCAGCTCTGGTTCAACTGGTTCCTTGAGTGTTTCAGCTGTTTTATTTACCGTCTTCTTTGAGCGTGTTTACACAAAGGGACGGACAAGTGAGTTCAGTGAGTCAGAGCTGATAGCAAAGTCCTGCTCAGTAATGGTGATCATGTGTTCTGATGCCTTCCTGTAACACACTTCTGTTTTATGGTACATTTTGGAGTAGAAACCAATGATTGTGCACTTTGTGATCATTTCGATGACCTTTTCTCCAATGTGTGTATTCTGGAGCTGTAAGGCTCGATGTTCATGACTGGTTTTATGGGGTCGGATCAGTCTCAAAATAAATAAATGCACACAGAAGGATTCACAAGAGTAATTTATATATAAATGTCTGCATCCACACAAATGCTTAAAGCATTATATAAATCTTAAAACATTTCACAAATATATTTCTGAGCCACATACAAATGGTGCAAATAAAAACCCTTTTTTTGTGTGTGAATCTCTGCATTTTGCCGCTAGATTCACAAATGCATTTTTTTAAAGAGGGATGTGTCTGGGTACCACTTTACAATAAGACTACCCTTATAAAGAGTTTAGGAATAGTTTGTAAATCATTTCTGAATTAGGTTGTGAACACTTTATAAATCATTAATAACTTAATAAACAATCAACAAAACATCAAGATGGATGGGGGAGAATCAACTCAGTGAACAACAGATACCGAGGATGCTGATGATGAGACGAAGTAAGCTACGTAGCCAATATAAGGCTTAGTCATCTTGCCAAATAGTGAGCCTGTGTTGATGTATGAAAACTATGTTAGAACTGGTTATAAATGGTGCTTAATGATTAATAAAGTGTTTACAACCTAATTGATAACCTTATTATGAATCCTTTATAAGGATAGTCATATTGTAAAGTGGTACCAGTCTCGGTAGCCAATCAGATGTCTACTTCATTTTAGAGATTCACACAAAAAGCGTTTTCTATTTGTAATATTTGTATGTGTCAGAAATATATGTGATACCTTTTCACATTTATAAAAAATGATAAGACTTTGTGTGTGCATTGAAAATATTTGTGTGGATGCAGACATTTATATATAATTCCCAAATTACATTAGTAAATCCTTCTGTTTGCATTTATTTATTTTGAGACTGATCTGACCCCATAGGTTTTACTCAAAGATTCATGGATAGCAAAACCTCTTTAGGAAATTATTTACTCGTCTTTGTCTTCTAATTCTTTCTAAATGATATAAGTCAATGACAAAAGAAATGTAAATAAATGGATTAATATAATTTGATTGAACATTAAAATCCCAGCGCATTTGATGTATTCATTTTTTATTTTATATTTGATGTTCTTGCCTGTCAGTTGATTATGTGTACTTCTGTCTTATGTATGCACCTGATCCTGTTGATATTGAAATATCTGAAAGCCAGTTTTTTTTTTACAATTTTTCACAAAACAGTAGTGTAGTGACACAGCTGAGCCTGCAGGGGGTGCAAACTGCATGCATAGCTTCATTGCTGTTGCATCAATAAAGTATTAGCAGAATAATTTGGAAGTCTGATGACAGTGTGACCGAGTCAGTGTCGATGCAGCATTTTATTTTCTGCTGACAGCACATGAAGGGAGAACAGCTGATGAGAATTATCATCCACAAACATGTTCAGTATGCTCAATGAGAGGAAAGAACAGAAAGAAAAGGTGGGAAGGCTGATGGGAAATGTAGGGTTTGTTTGTAGAAAAACTGAATAAAGTAATGCTATGCTATAATGCTAAATCTTTAGCTTTAGCGTGACATAAAAAAAAGCGGTTGCTATAAAGTGATTAATGAAACCTCTAAACATTAGCTACTTTTAGCTTAGCAGTGGTGACGTGAAGTCATGTGACCGTTGTGTGTGAAGTTTACATTACATTACATGTGAATTGTTAGACGCTTCCACCCAAAGCGACTGACATACACACAGCAATTACCACAGGAGTCATTTTTGGGGAAATAGGACTGCAGTGGGGATTGAACCAGTGCTCCCCTGACTTGAAGATCAAAGCTTCCCCCAAGTTTATAGCCTTACGCTAGCTTTTTACTTCTGTTGATTGCATTAACGCTTCAGAAATCACAAAGTTAATTGTTAATATGTGGAGATTATCCTGCTGAACGAAACGTGTGTTTGCCAAACATGGTATTTTCGAAAATAAAATGGAAGCTCTTGCGATCTAACTTCCAGGTCAGGCTGCAAACGCACCACACTGTTTTCCCAGGAATATAGAGGAATCATCAAATTCCACAAACTAACTGGAAACCCCCCTTTCTTACTGTAAAAGTGCACTGACATCAGCTGGATTTCTCTCATCTTTCCTGTTCAAAATACTCTGTCATTGTTCCACTCACCCACTTTCTCTGGGTCAGAGACCGATATGTGCATGTCGAATGAATCGCCGCCCTCCTCCTCTTCAATCTAACAAATCAGAAACAAAACGGGTGTGAAAACAGTCGCTGCAATTTTCCAGTTTTACAGGTTTCCATTTCCTTGACATTTATTCTTACAGTAAAGTTTGATCAGTTTACGAAGAGGGCAGCAACAAAGGGGAAATATCTTAGTAAGAGCTTCGAGGAGATAACATACTTTATCCTTCTCTATTTGATGTTTGAAAAGTATTTATTTGAGTGGGAATTTCCCAGATCAATAAAGGTTTTTTTATATACGTTTTTACATTTTTCCTGTTTCACTCCGGGGCCACCACAAGTAATTATTTTACTTTTCTGCCTCCCATTTTCTATTATCATTGAGAGTTTTGTTCCAAGTTATTTTTTTAACTTGAACATATTAAGATTTAACTGCCTGTATGTGGAGAAACAGAGGAAAATGCCAAACAACAAACATTTAAAGCTTATTGAAGGCAGCGGGATGACAGTAAACAGTTATTAAGTAAGTGCACTCACCTCATCGAAAGAGGAGTGTGTGAACATGTCATCATGGGCAAGGCCGATGCGGGGGGTGAGGACAGAGATGGGAGGAGTGATGGGGGTGATGGCAGGCGACGGACCGTCGGACAGCAGGACGTCCCTCTCCGGACTGTCCAACGAAACCTCCTCTGTGGCCTCTACAGCAGGACAGACCGAGTGTGAAAATGTGGCAATGTTTTTTCTCAAGTTACTTTCTAACATGTTGTTATTAATTAAAGAATGACTTGAGAGACACTTTTTTGTGCAGCGCGGCCATCTTTGTAGGATAGTGTCTAAAGAAGCAGCAGCAGCCACCAATAATTATCATCTTTGAGCTCTTTCATCTGAAATAAAGATAGAAGCCAAGAATATACAGCTCTGGAAAAAATTAAGAGACCACTTCAGCATTATCAGTTTCTCTGGTTTTATTATTTAGAGGTATGTCTTTGAGTTAAATGATTTTTTATTGTATTCTATAAACTATTGACAACATTTTCTGTGTTGGAATTAAACCGACACTGGAATGGCTGTAATGTAGAGATAAAGATTTAAGAAACAATTGGAATGGTTTCTTCATTTTTTCCGGAGCTTTAGATGCCCTAACAGAAAGAAACTCTGAAATGGGTCAAAGGATCTTGACAACTTGCCGGATATCCCTGTTACTGATGTCGGCACACATCTGGTGTGTGTAGTTAGTGCCAACACCTGTCAGCAATTTAAATATCTTAAATATTTGGAAGCCAATGTAATGTTTACAAACGGATGGGCTGGATATAGGATCTTCAAATCTAGAAGCCCCATTACAACTACACAATCACTTGGACAGGGGTAATAGCATGGATGTAAATAAGAACTGGATACAGCGCTGGAGGCGGGGCCTCGTTCATTCCTATGAGAGTTGCCCATTGGCGCATGAAGACGAAATGACCTGAGCTTCTCGAGAGCAAAACGTCACAAATGACCCATCATGCCTGGCTGTCAAGAGCATAGAGCATGCGCAGTTGAGTTTCCCCCTTAGAATGAACGGAGAGAAAATAAATCTGGATTTACTTTTTAGTGCCTTTTACAACTTTAAGGACCTAATGTGTTTAATAGGGGCTACAAAAGGGTTCATACTGGATAGTTTATTTAGTTTTTAAAAAAACTATCATACAACACTGCTGTTTGGCCACTACAAACATTTTCCACAGTGTCCTGTGCTTGGGTAACAGGCTAACGTTATGCTGGTTGTATGCTAACAAAACCATGGTTTATCATACAAAATGTATGTAAGTGTATATTTATAATGTATACTGCTACATTTCATACTTCAAGTCTCAATCCCTGAGTAGAGGTTTGTGTAAGTGTCGTTCCGCAGTTTCTTTTTGACAATATACAGCCAGCAGATGCAGCCACCCTCGCTATTTGGCATCTCTTGCTAACATTGGCTACGTCTCCCTAGTTAAGTTTCCATGTTGTAAAATGTAATCCCATGATCATTTATTTTGTTTTGTTTGTAGGTTTTGGGATTAGCAATTACAGCAAAAAAAATGTGGCCGACTAATTTATCAACGGGATGCACTTTTGGTATATTTCTAAGATGGCCGACTTGCCATTAATGACCGAGTTTGGCCGAAGTATATTTTAGTACTTCCCTAAATGAAGCCGTACACTCATTATGTCAGACTTGCGATGGACAGTAAAAAGTTATAAAAAATTGATGCGGAAGGAAAAGGAATTATTAATATATATTAATTATTGTATTGGAATTTTGGCCTGGAAGAAATGGTCTGTTTGTGCAGGTGGGGAACAGAGAAAAGTGGACGGTGTGTGTGTTTGTACCTGCGAACAGGTCCTCTGTATCGTCATCAAACAGCGAGTCCTGTTTGGGTCCGTTTGAGTTGGTGCTGATGTCTTCAGCAGGTAGACTGGCTGGTCCTGACTGTGTACAAACACACACGCACGCGCACACACACACACACACACACATTATTCATTGTGCAGCATGAAACAGGCAAGAGGTTTTAGAAGAAATGATATAAATGAAATTGATAGTAACTGGTAGAATAACTGATCATGGTTGACCTATAACTTTATTATTAGGTTACTTTGACAGGTACAACATTAATAACTTAGCCATATCAAAGGTGCTTCATTCTGCATCAACGTGGTTAAAGACAGACCCCCCCCCCCCCCCATCTTAAATATCCAGCACTTCCTCAAGAGGGCCACAGTTACTCAAATGCATTATTTTTCTGTCACAGCAAAGTTTCCCAATGTTCAACAGTAAGTGAAAGCAGTGCATGGCCACATCTGTACAGCAATTGTAAAGACGCAGCATATTCCAGAGGAGGAGAAGAAGAAGAAGAAGCGTGTGTCATGCATCCTGCTGAACCCCAGAGGTTCCTGCAGCTGCTCCTCACACACTGAACGTGAAACTGGAGGATCAGCAGCGGATCATTACTGATGACATCAGAGGGAGTTCAGTGTAATTAGGTACACTGAGTTAGCACAAAAAAATAAATCCAGAAATAATACCAAAGGTTCCTCCAGAGAGAGTTTCTAAAAAATAAAGAGCTTTTTGAGCATTAAGGCATGTAAAGATATCACAGTAGAGACACAAATACAAATATGAGCCAAATAAAGAGCAATTAGGGACTCTTAATAGAAATACATTAGCAGCTTGTGCAAAAAGTAAATACATTAAAGTTTTGTCAAATTTAGCAAATCATTATTGAAGTGTTGACAGTATGTTACAGTCATTTTCATACAAGAGCGATATGGAAAAAATCTAATAACATTTCGATAAAATACCCCAATATAATGATTTAAAAATGATACTTAATATTTAAAAATGATTGGCTAATAATTGATTAATTTCTTTAATTAATATTCATCAATTAAGTTCATATTTTTTTAAGTTGAAAAGGGAAATGATAATAGATATCTAACACTGTCTGAGGTTCAGGATATCACTTTACTGTAATGTAGTCTTTTCAAACCAGAAAAAGACAATTATGTGACACTACAATATTCAGAGTCTAAGTCAATATCATGCCACATACATCAACACGGATATAATAGCAATATATTGCCCAGCCCTTTCATACAAGCTTAGAAGACATTAATAGAAATTCATAAAAGCTTTCTACTCTACTCATGTGACTGGAAATCATTCTACATTACTGCTAATATAGCACAATATTATAGAAAGGATAACTGCTTTCACTTTGATATAGTGACATGAAGTGAATGATGTTCAATTATTAACTCATAGTATTATATATCGACAAACTACCTCAGTATTCTTACGTTATTGATTATTGTACAACCTAAATACATTTTACATGATCGACTCATCTGAGAGAATATACGGACATGACCTAAACACATTTAACTTTACCGTGCAAAAATGAGCATGAATAAATGTGTCCATATTTTGAATGAGGTCTTGCATATCTGTGGCAAAAAATTGTCTTATAATAAATGAAGTTGTATTTAGTGGATTTTTTGGATCATTGTTTCAGCTCCTTATGTGTTTAATGCGTGATATTCTGGAAATTATTATTATTATTATTATGGAAAAGTGGAATAAAAGAAGGGTTAGGAATAAGTTCTTCAGATTTAATCTCCTGCAACATCTCCCGCTCGTAAACACCGCAAGCTCACAGCAGCCGCCAGTTACTGATCACATGTGCAGTGTGTCGCAACACACACACACACACACACACACACACACACACACACACACACACACACACACACACACACACACACACACACACACACACACACACACACACACACACACACACACACACACACACACACACACACACACACACACACACACACTAGAGTTTTATGAACATTTGTTACGACCTCGAATGACTGAGTAAATGTGATGATTGACTAAAGGAGCCGAGCTTGTAACATCAGATGAATGTATTTTAACTCCAGGAAATGTATTTGAGGGGTTTGGAAGAAAGCAGAAAAACTAATTGTAATATTTCTGAACAAAAGCTGTTGGTAAAATATCCTGTACTTATAGATATCCTGTGTCTTGTAGACAAAGGTCTTTAGGACGGCACATTACACAATTACAAATTAAGCATCTGCATCTCATATTTAAACACAATATTATTAGCTCATAATTCAGGTTATGATTATTGTAAAAGTTCTGTTTGTTTTCGCAGGTTCTTCCTGAAGCAAAACTACAAAAGTGTTTTTGTAATTGAAGTCCAGTTGTTGAATTCAGTGAAAGTTATAACATCTGTTTTTGGATTTGAAGGGGCATTTTTCTTCTCATTTTCAGATTCATATTTATATTTAGTGTCTCTACTGGGACATGTCTCCATGCTTTAATGTTCAAAAAGCTCTTTATTTTTCTCATACTGCCTGTGCTGCAGCACCTCTTTTCACCCTCTGTCTGAAACCAGAGCCCAGTCTGCTCTGATTGATTGCTGGTCGCATCTGTTGTGATTGGTCCACTGTGTATGTGAAACTAAACTTTTGAAGGGTTTTATTGTAAAACATAAAGAAACTTCATCTGTTGCTCCACAAACACTCCAGGAAAAACTCCAGAAAAACGCATAGACTTTCAGAGTTTGTAGGGGAGGATGGAGATACATTTTAGCTGAGCAAATAGAAAGAGCAGAGGATGGAGGAAAGATAAAGAGGAAATGAGGGATGATGAGAGGAGCTTCCTCCCTCCTTACTCAGCAAACACACACAGGGTTCAGAGGAAACACACACACACACACACACACACACACACACACACACACACACACACACACACACACACACACACACACACACACACACACACACACACACACACACACACACACACACACAAATAAATAAAACAAAGTCAAGACATGAAGGCAGAAACTCTAAGTCTGATCTGGATTCAACAAATAGTAAATAAATAAACCTGCTGAAAGAAGCACGGCTGTATTACCTAGCATTGAGGACACCTTTTTACCTTTATATTAAATTACAGACATTATATATCTCTTTTTGGCTAGGGCTGCACAATTTGGAAAAATAACAAATCATTTTGGCTGATTTCAGAATATGGTC
The DNA here is from genome assembly GCF_036324505.1 of Eleginops maclovinus. Taxonomy (NCBI): domain Eukaryota; kingdom Metazoa; phylum Chordata; class Actinopteri; order Perciformes; family Eleginopidae; genus Eleginops; species Eleginops maclovinus. The sequence continues at coordinate 4,931,299 of NC_086360.1, read as the reverse complement.
ATTTTGATTCATAATTCTCAATATCGTAGTAAAATATATTGAATGATTACGATGGAATTTTGAATGAATCTTTACCAAAAAAATTGTTTGTCAGGATATCTCTGCAGCACCACAAGCTTCATTTAACATGGTATTTTAATACATATTGAGCCTTTAACAGTTGTCTGGTCCTGCGATTTGAATATTGCACAAAGTATATATATTAGGATTATAATAAACATTTGATAAACTATGCAGCCCTATCACAGACCTAAATATACTCGTAACACAATATCCATCCCATATCGAATTACAAGACACTGCTATTTTACTTTTTTTAAATATCGGAAGAAATACGAAAAGAAGCCAACTCAAGATCTTAAATGAGACACTCATATAAAAATATAATATTAAAAAATGTATTAAAATATATAAATAACTATTTAGGTAATAGAGAGTTGTTCCCAGTCATTGGCAGAGTTATTCAAAATTAACCATTAAGCCTTTAAGTTTAAAAAGCACTGCTAGCTACTACCGCGGCTAAAAGCTGTGCAGGAAATAGCTTTGTGAAAAGGGAACCTGAGGACACTACACAGGAAGCTCATGTCAGAGAGGAATGATGCTGACACCAGCGAAACACATTCATTGTAATGGGGGGGGGGGGTCTCATTGGGGGCCTTATTTGACCACATAATCACCATGTCGTTGATACAGCATAATGAAAACCAATTCAACAGCTGGATTGGGATAAATGTCACTGAAACCGTTTGAACACTATTTGTATTATATAATAAATAGGGTCAGAGGGTCCATCCCCAGCCCTAGTGGTCCACATGTTGAAGTGTCATTGGGCAAGAAACTCAAACCCAAATTGCTTCAGTAAGTCTACAGTAATAAAGAGTGTGTGAGTCACTTGTAAAGTATAACCCAATGTGAAAATAACTGTGTATACATAAATAAATCTGCTTCATAATCTTGCTGACTGAGACACTAAAGGTGGAAACATGCAAGTCAAACGGTTATTATATAATCCACTTAACCCCAGTCCACCTTAAAGTGGCCGACTCGCTCTGTGAGTGTTTAACATCCGTCATATTGTTTATGGGTCCTTGTGAAGCAGCATGATGTCCATGAAAACACACAAGGAAAGTGGATATCACACACACACACACACACACACACACACACACACACACACACACACACACACACACACACACACACACACACACACACACACACACATCGAAGAATGCTGTTGTGACATTCAAGGAAGACAATCATCACTAGAAGGTGATCCTGAGTGCTGACGTGACGAAAACAGAAAAACAGCCGTGTGTGTGTGTGTGTGTGTGTGTGTGTGTGTGTGTGTGTGTGTGTGTGTGTGTGTGTGAAATTACGACACAGCAGATGAAGAAACTTTTTTTAAATAAGCGTTTTTTCTGATAATCTGAGATTATGTAAAACAGAGGTCTCACTCGGTTAAAACTCTGTATGACTGCTCAAATCTTAAATAGTCAGTTCACCAAAGTCACTAAGAATTATATTTATAATTATTGGTCACTACTGGTACACTCAAAATATTGAAACAGTGACTTTTTAATTGCATTAGGTTATTTAAAACCAATACTATTAAGTTCCTTTAAAAATAATAAATGAACTTGTTTAAAAAGGAATACAATATTTTCTGAATTGACTTGAGCCAACATACAAAAATGACTGATCAACAGGAATTATTGAAGCTTATCAGTATCTAGATGTGTACATAGTTCTGGTTTAGCTTCTCATATTTTAGTATTGCATCATTATTTCAGGCCCTGTATGACTATCATTTTCATAAGACTTGAAATGTATGTTTTTATTTATTTAAACGTTAAGACTAATTCATCATAAAGATTGGAGCTATTTGGTTCTAAGATTTGATGTAATTGGAACATGTATGAGGGTTGTTTTTTTCCCATTAACTTTGTTTCTTGTACCTTGCCTGCAAACATTTAAATTGAATTAGCTGAATAAAATAAAATTGGGTTAACAATCTGACCTTATGTTGTCCAGCTCCTGTTATGCTGTTTGTTTGTATTATATTATAAAGCTGCGCTCTGCACTATGTGGAAATATTTTCACTATTACTGGTAACATGAATCAAATTCCTTGTTCAAGTTTCATCATCGTTTCTGGGAAGTTGAATCAGAGGTTTTTATGTCCATATCCTAACATTTTAAAATGCATTTAAAAGTGTAGAGAACCAGGCATGAATAAATCCTTATTAAATTAAGTTAATAAAATTAGGCGGTAAACATTTTCCTTAAATAGACAGTGTTGTGGCCCTATTGTTTTCCTAATTCAAAAATATACATTTCCAAAGCCAATGACTCATAATAGACAAAATATTATCCAATGGAGAAAAGCTACCATGTCTGTAGTGTTTAGTTGTATTCACTTTTATTCCATTTCTTGTTTTGTTTTGTAAGTGAACACTATTGAATTGTGTCCATTTATATTTTGACAAATTATTTTGTTTAGTGTCTTTTTTAACTTTCAAATTATCACATTTACAGTCGTCCAAACACTGCCTCCAGCATGAAATCATGATGTACTTCACAAGTTCAGACACACAAGAAAACGACCTTTAAGTTTGGCTGAACTGCACTCTTTGTTATTTTCCGTTTTTGCAGGTTGCCCTGAATGCATCACCCACACCTGCGTGACTGTCACATGACGACGGGCAAACACACCTATTCTGCGCTTTTCTCCGCGCAAATATGACCCTACTGGGCTCCTGTAACGGTGGCTTTGAAGGCCACCGTTAGTGTTGTTAGAAACATCAGTGCTGTTTAAACCTCTGTTTGCTGAATGATGACAGTGCGGGGATGGAAAAATCACTCACACACCAAACCCCATTAACAAATGACCCGTTTTCAAAAGCTCTCTTCCCTGCCTGCTCACCCCCCCCTCTTAAGTTTTCATCTGTTGTCAGCTGGAAGCATCACGCCCTGCCTGCCAAAGCTCCCCTCGGCCTCCCTTCATCACATCCTCCTTACCTCCAGAGTGGAAGTCGGTTCCGGGAACAGGTCCTCCCCGTCCTCCAGCTCATGGAAGTCGGTGTGGTCCGGTGGAGGATCCCTGGCTGTATCCGCCATGGTGTCGTTCCTGCGGTTGATTTTGGCGATAGCTAACAGCTAGCTAACAGACACACACATATACACACAGACAGAGAGCGAGAAAACAGTAGACTGACAGAGCGAGGGGAGGAGAGGAGGAGCGGGGAGTCAGGAGGTTTTCCCAGCTCTGTCATGTGACTAACAGGAGTCCTGATGGGGGCATGGACGGTAGCCAGAGACGAGAAGAAGAGAAGAGGTCTCACTGCAGCTTTTTCCTGTCACTGCGCTGTTTGACGCTGACCTTAGGGGAACTTTACATTTTACAAATTCACACAATACTTTTAATTAAAAGCATCTCAAAGCTCGAAATGACTTTGCTATTTTTGGATTAGATTTAAAAGCTTTTCACTGTCACTGTCTTATACAAGGATAGATTAATATAGATTAAACACCACATAAAACGATACAAATACTAATTCAAAATAAAAACATTCCCACGTAAATATACAGAATGCACGGCATTGTGTAGAGGGCATGGAGACTGTTTTAGGATATTAAAAATTATGAAGTTATATAATTGCACTTAAAATAGAAGTGTGTAGTACACTGGCAGCCTGACACTACGATGGGTCAAATGCAGAATGTAAATTTCCCCTCTGTTTGATTCTTCGTGCTTCTCTGTTCTTCTTTATTGTGCAGTCACAGGGGACATTTATTTCTGTATTGAATACAATGACCCAAAGCCTTAGCCTACATTTCCCATTAATTAGGAAACGTTATTGAAGTAAAGTTTTCAAAACAGGCCTTTCACTTAGAAAAGTACTGTGACATTTAAGCACTTACTTATTCTGACTTTTTTTTCTACTGACATTTCCCTGTTCTGTCATGTTCAATAAAGTTTTCTGAAGAAAAAAAATGTTTTTTTTAACATCGACGATCTTTGTGACGTTACAGCCGGACCAAATTTAACGAAACGCTGTTATTTCCGTGTTTCGGATATCAATGGCCGCAAGTGTAAACTGGAGTTTGTAAACAGCTAATATCGCTAAAAAATATATTTTAAAGAAAGTCTTTATGTGCTGAGTTACCACTGTCGGTGCTAGCTAGCAGCTTAGCTGGCAGAGCAGTTTAGAATCTTACCGAGCAAGGTTTAACTTTAAGTTTCATTTCATACAGTATGGCTGCTAGCGGGGAAATTGCTAGCATGCCGCAAGACGCAGAGCCCGGAGTTCGACATCTAACCGAGGGGGAAGAGGAGGAGGATGAAGACCTGGAGCTAGCGTTAGCAGACATGACGGTGGAAGGTAACAGCATGAAGGGTTTTTTAAGGGAGGGACAGTGGTGGAAGACGTAAAATACTGCACCACACTTTATATACTGTGTCAGTTGTGGAAGAACTACTCCTGTTTTGCTTTACTACAGTAAGTAAGTAAGTAAGTAGTCGTTTTTATACCAAAGTAATTGCCATTAAGTATGTAATGTTACTGTTAGAAGTCCTGCATTAGAAATCTTGATTACAGATATGTGTATGTATACACAAGTACTCACTATGCAGAATGGCCCATTTTAGAATAATCTACATTATTTCATAGTATGCATTAATGTGTTCTTCACTTTAATAGTGCTGCTGTTAAATGTAAAGATCATTTCTATTTATTTATAATATATTTTCTTTCTTTTACTATATTAACTTGTGAAATTTACCAAGAGACCAATAAAGTCCTAGTCCTTATCAATATTTTGAAATGGAAAATTGTTTTTGATAGTTTCTCCTTTTTGATTGACTATGAAACGTATTGGACATATATGTTCATGTTGTAAAGTGGAATTATAAAGTGGCATGAAAGACAATATTTGAGCACAAAAACCTCACATTTTACTCCAGTACAGTAGTTGTGTATATGTTCTAAGGACCATTGTACTGATATGATGTCTAACTTTTATTTGCATTCATTTGTTTGAGTTGCTTTCTTGCTATAAACATTAGGGGTGTAACGGTTCACAAACAGTTCGGTTCGGAACGTTCCTCGGTTTTTAGGTCACGTTTCGGTACGTTTTCGGTACATCAGAAAAAATGATCACAAAACATAAAATATTTTCTGGGGTTTTTCACTATTATTTATGGAAGCGTATTACTGCCACACACTCACAAAAAGGCTCAGTATCACGTAATTACGTGAAAAGTTTCATGTTTTTACAAGATCATTTTCACGTTATCATATGATAAGATGTTCAGCCTAGACTGTCTTTCACAGGGTATGCGTCTCCAACTGAACTGGCATGTCTCCCAGTGAGCTCCTGCTGCTACTTCACCAGCCTTCCCTGCCCCTCCAGTTGATCAATGGGGAACGATGCTACCTCAATAGGGTCAGATTAGTTTTTCCTTCGGTACAACCCCATGCATCATACTATTGACCTGACGGCGTGCAAGCGCCTGCGCAGGCATGTTTGTGTCAATCCCCTCTGAAAAATAAATACCGATTGATTAGGACATCCGATTGACCCTACAATTTACCGATGTTCACCAAACGTCTTATTATGCACGTGTTGCCAATGGCAACAATAAACAATAGCTTCGTTCAGCACTACAGCCTGATACAAGAACATAATACTGCTGTTCAACTGCTGACATCTGTATACGTGTTTCTGCTCCACAGTATTTTGTAAATCCACTATTTCTCTGGTGACTTCACAGCTACAATATTGTTGGATTGTGATTTTTTTGCTTGTAGACTTTAACACTTTTTGTATGCATTTAATTTATTCATTACAAAACCACAGATAGATTGTCGTTGGTTATTGTCGCTAGACATCGAGCGTGCATTTCAGTTATAAAGCGCATATACAGTGGGGCAAAAAAGTATTTAGTCAGCCACCAATTGTGCAAGTTCTCCCATTTAAAAAGATGAGAGAGGCCTGTAATTTTTATCATAGGTATACCTCAACTATGAGAGACAGAATGAGAAAAAAAAAATCCAGGAAATCACATTGTAGGATTTTTAAAGAATTTATTTTCAAATGATTGTGGAAAATAAGTATTTGGTCAATAACAAAAGTTCATCTCAATACTTTGTTATATACCCTTTGTTGGCAATGACAGAGGTCAAACCTTTTCTGTAAGTCTTCACAAGGTTTCCACACACTGTTGCTGGTATTTTGGCCCATTCCTCCATGCAGATCTCCTCTAAAGCAGTGATGTTTTGGGGCTGTCGCTGGGCAACACGGACTTTCAACTCCCTCCAAAGATTTTCTATGGGGTTGAGATCTGGAGACTGGCTAGGCCACTCCAGGACCTTGAAATGCTTCTTACGAAGCCACTCCTTCGTTGCCCTGGCGGTGTGTTTGGGATCATTGTCATGCTGAAAGACCCAGCCACGCTTCATCTTCAGTGCCCTTGCTGATGGAAGGAGGTTTTCACTCAAAATCTCACGATACATGGCCCCATTCATTCTTTCCTTTACACGGATCAGTCGTCCTGGTCCCTTTGCAGAAAAACAGCCCCAAAGCATGATGTTTCCACCCCCATGCTTCACAGTAGGTATGGTGTTCTTTGGATGCAACTCTGCATTCTTTCTCCTCCAAACACGACGAGTTGAGTTTTTACCAAAAAGTTCTATTTTGGTTTCATCTGACCATATGACATTCTCCCAATCCTCTTCTGGATCATCCAAATGCCCTCTAGCAAACTTCAGACGGGCCTGGACATGTACTGGCTTAAGCAGGGGGACACGTCTGGAACTGCAGGATTTAAGTCCCTGGCGGCGTAGTGTGTTACTGATGGTAGCCTCTGTTACTTTGGTCCCATCTCTCTGCAGGTAATTCACTAGGTCCCCCCGTGTGGTTCTGGGATTTTTGCTCACCGTTCTTGTGATCATTTTGACCCCACGGGGTGAGATCTTGCGTGGAGCCCCAGATCGAGGGAGATTAGCAGTGGTCTTGTATGTCTTCCATTTTCTAATAATTGCTCCCACAGTTGATTTCTTCACACCAAGCTGCTTACCTATTGCAGATTCAGTTTTCCCAGCCTGGTGCAGGTCTACAATTTTGTCTCTGGTCTCCTTTGACAGCTCTTTGGTCTTGGCCATAGTGGAGTTTGGAGTATGACTGTTTGAGGTTGTGGACAGGTGTCTTTTATACTGATAACGAGTTCAAAAAGGTGCCATTAATACAGGTAACGAGTGGAGGACAGAGGAGCCTCTTAAAGAAGAAGTTACAGGTCTGTGAGAGCCAGAAATCTTGCTTGTTTGTAGGTGACCAAATACTTATTTTACCGAGGAATTTACCAATTAATTCATTAAAAATCCTACAATGTGATTTCCTGGATTGTTTCCCCCATTCTGTCTCTCATAGTTGAAGTGTACCTATGATGAAAATTACAGGCATCTCTCATCTTTTTAAATGGGAGAACTTGCACAATTGGTGGCTGACTAAATACTTTTTTGCCCCACTTTATATGTGAGTGTGTGTGTGTGTGTGTGTATGCGTAGCCTTCATAATAACGTCCTCCGGGCAGCGTCAGGTAATAAAGTTGGTTAGCCTTCCCAAACCTGAGCCTCACGCACCGCCTATGACCCCGTGCATTTCAAAATCCTCCTCAAAGTACGCATACTAATATTAATATCATCCACTGTGCTCAATAAGTTTAGGATCTCACCATTTCTCAAACCAAGCTTAAACTACAGTTTAATCGAACCGTGCAAACGAGCCATAGTGCCTTTAGCTTATGCCTCTCGTTTAGTTTAGTTTAGTTTCGTCATCATGAAATAACGTGAAAATGATCTTGTAAAAACTTGAAACTTTTCACGCAATAACTGATACTGAGCCTTTTTTTTGTGTGTGTGGCAGCAATACAATGAATATTGTCTAATAAATACAAAATATAATCAAATAAACATTAAGTTGCAGCATTTTGAAAACAAACTGTACTGTTCTAGTCACTTAAGCAGCTTGACCAATTGGCAAATTATAGCGGCGCTGAGTAGTAGCTGAGAAATGAAACGTTGCGACTTCCGACTGATTTCGATAGAGCGGGTCACATATTAATATTCACATATTACACACGTGTACCGAACCGAAGGGCCCACACCGAATATTTTCGGTACGAATACATATACCGTTACACCCCTAATAAACATGTAAGAGACACAAGCTTGCCTGAGAAGTTATCTTTCATTTATGTCAGAATCAAACAGGAATTCAGTCAAAATGTAAAAGTTCCCTGGTGTTCCAAGCAGGAGTTACACAAAGGAGTGCCATTAGACTCCTTTGTTTACCTCTGTAACATAGTGACATCACTATGTAACACTCACTCTGTAACAACTGATTTTCCAACTACAACACATTCAGAAATGCCAACACCAATGATGTTAATGCCATGCAGCCTGTTGTTGTTGTTGACCCTCTTATTTACTTGTTTTGTTTCCTTCCCCAGACCTGCTGCAGAAGGTGCAGTCAGTGCAGACGGAGAATATGACCGAAGCGGTCGGCGTCAACACGGACGCGGACTGGGAGAGCCAGGTGGTGGCCATTTTGGTTAAGAGCTCCAGCCTGACGGAGCAGTACAACAACATGAAGAAGCAGCAGTGCGAGGAGGGGGTGGCACAGGAGAAACAGAAGCAACACGTGCAGAAGAGGAAGGAGGAGGCCACCCAGCAGCACCAGGTGAGATCCACACACACACACACACACACACGCTGTTTAAGAGTTCAAACACAAGTGTATTCCAGCCTCATACTGTGACTTTGTCTCCAGGCTCTTCTGGACAAACTGGAGTCTCTGCGGGTTAAACTGCAGCTCAACAACTCCAAGGCCACCAGGAAGAACTTCCTCGCCAAGAAACAGGAAATGACCTCAGAGAAGAACAGAGCAGAGGAGGAGAGAAACAGGTAAATACCAAGAAGACAGAGTCAAATGATTCAAAAAGGGAGAAGAATGGCTTAAGGAAGAATCCATTAAATCATGAAGCAGTTGGCTATCGCTGGGCAGATACAGCACATGTTCCTCACCTTCTTTGAATCAACAACAAATGAACGCGCAGCATGTCAGGGATTTATCCATATCTAACCAGACGAACGGAGTCCAGTCCACGCAGAAATGTAAAAAGAAGATTAAAGCAGGTCATGAACCATTTGCTGTTTAGCCAAACTCTATTCTAACAAACAAAGAGAGTAACAACAAAGCAGCCCAATGTACCAATTCAATTCATTTCACCATCTCTTTTTGAATCTGTTCATGCATCTCCTGTGATATGGCAAACGCTTCATCCACCAAAGGGCATATTTTAATATAATATTTACATGTTAACCAGTGCTGTGTCTCAATGTGTGTACTTCTGTACTTACGGTGCATCCATAACAGACAAGTGTGTGTGTGTGTGTGTGTGTGTGTGTGTGTGTGTGTGTGTGTGTGTGTGTGTGTGTGTGTGTGTGTGTGTGTGTGTGTGTGTGTGTGTGTGTGTGTGTGTGTGTGTGTGTGTGTGTGTGTGTGTGTGTGTGTGTGTGTGTGTGTGTGTGTGTGTGTGTGTGTGTGTGTGTGTGTGTGTGTGTGTGTGTGTGTGTGTGTGTGTGTGTGTGTGGGTGTTAGGGCTGTCAATTTCCTCTATTATCCCATTCGAATTTCATTCATTATTATTTTTTTAAATTCGAATTATATTCGAATATTTAATGGTCAATTTTGACTTATTAATATGTACTATTTATCTATCTACACACACTGTAAAAACGGGCTTATGAATTGCCACTGCCACTATGACATCGTAGTTGACTTGTTTTACATTATGTCCACTAGAGGGCATTTCAGTATTACTAATAAACATGTAATTACCAGGTGATAGCTGTCTTGCTAAGTAAATAAGGATAAAGCTTAGACACAAAATGAATAAAGTTGTCAACTTTAATGAACATTGTCAACAGTTCTCTTCTCGTATGAAACAGAATAACAGTAATTGCGCTGTTTAAGTGCGCTAACGGTAGAATTAGGCTATAGGCAAGGCCAGGCAATATAGTAACCAACTAGAACTAAACATAAACAAGATTTGGTCTAAAGGTTGTTCGCCAAAAAAACAAGCCGATCAACGTTCTCTGGATCGAGTGCAGAGCATTTTTTATTAACTATAATCCCCGCCGTGGAGAAAACCCTTTCTGCTCTAACCGAGCTGCCTGGGATGCTCAAGTACCGTCGTGCCAGCTGGGCAATGTGGGAGTACTTAGACCCTGATGCTTTCCACCACGACAATGGATCGCTGTCGGTGGGTAGCGCCGTCTCACTCTCATAGATAAGCATCTCTTGTTGCAACACATTGCCAATGTCCACGGTAGGCCTACCCGATGCGTCTGTGGACTCTGCGCCTTGGTAAACATTCCCAAAAAGATCGCCCATAGCACCGAGAGCTGTTTTCTCCTGTGTCCCCTTCGCCATGGCTGCTACCTCACCGTCTTCCTCATAGCCTCCGCAATCCTCCGCAATCACCATCAGCTCCGATTTTACTCTCTCACGTACCTCCTGCTGTTGGTCTCGGTCCAGGTGTATGAGCCGATGGAAACGCGGGTCGAGGTAGCTGGAGGTATTTAGCAGCATGAATGCGTCTTTGTTAGGATTGTATCGCTTCTCGAGATCCGTTGAGATCTTAGTTTTCATGTCATTGAGTGCTGCCGAATCGCCGATGGATGGTTTGAGATGTGACAAAAGCACATACTTAAGAGGGAGAACAGCTGATGCTGTTGGGAATCGGTCGGTCGATAACGCCTCAGTGGCTGTTTTGAAAGGCTTAAGCACAGCTCTCACCTGGAAAACAAATAGGCTACATTAGAATGTTATGGCTAGCTAGCTTCGGGGATACCAAGCTAAGTGTACCGTTGGATAAACTGTAATACTGTTAACGTTCTAGCTTTGCATAACATCTCTTGAGTATTACTAATTAAACAATACATCCCATTATTAGGCCAATACCACATTCATATTTATATTACTCACTTGCTCCAAAGGGGTCCACTCGCTCGTACTCAGTTCGAGATGACCTAGTTTTTTCTCCATGATGACCGCTGCTACAGGAGCTTGTTGCTCAGCTGCTCGACACACCATGTCGTACGTGCTGTTCCATCTGGTAGCACAGTCGTTTATTAGCTTGGCAGGTTTTACTCCAAGCAGCTTCTGCTTAGATTCCAGTTGGTAGCTATCTGTGGTTGACTTATTGAAATGTAGTGCTGTGGCCTTTAGTCTGTTGACAGGACTTTCAATGGCTCGCACCGCCAAACCCTTCCTCACAGCCAGGTTGATAGTGTGAGCCATACAAGGGACATTAACGGCCTGCAGATGCCTCTCTACGGCATTAACATAGTTAGCTGCGTTGTCCGTGGTAATAGAAAGCACAGACTCCCGATCCACTTTATACTCGTCAAGTATGTTTCCGATGTATTTGGCTACGTTCTCGGCAGTGTGGCTTTTCTGGGCTTCAATTGTTTTGAGAAGGACATCTTTCAGTTCCCATTCTTCGTTTATAAAGTGTGCGGTGACAGTCACATATGCCTCAGTGGCTAGTGACGTCCAGCCATCTGTGGTCAGGGCGATTTTTTTGTCCACTAATCGTTTGTATGATGTTGTCTTTAGTGGTATCATATAGTTTCACAACTCTGTCTGTGATGGTTGCGCGGCTAGGAATCGTGTACCTTGGCTCAAGCTCGTAGACAAAGTCTTTAAAACCAGACCCCTGAGAGATGTTAATTGGTCTCATGTCTTTGCAGATAAATCGTGTCAACTTGTCCGTAATCGATGCTTGGCGGGCAGCGGGTAAACCCTGTGATGAGGAGGGAGGCAAAAAAGCGCTAATCCTTGCCTGCTTCAGCGGTGGTTGATTGCCCTCAGACTGTTTGCTTAGCTTACCAGGGTGTATTGTTAACAGGTGTGTCCTCAGGTTGCTCGTGGTGGAGTGGTAGGTCATTTCAACTTTACAAATCTTGCAGAAAACTGTCTTTTTACTAATTATTTGTCCATTTCGTGATGGGAAACCAAAAAAGTTCCACACATTACTTCTAAAATTGGCAGGAGTGGTGATCTCCGTCTCCGCACCGCTGGCCGCCATTTTTAGATTGTGCATTAAGAGTGACAAGCAATTTGTTAGGCCTATCACACCTTCGCTAAAGATAGTCAACAATTAAAAAAAATAAATATATATTTTTTAATTTAAAAAACCCATTCGAATTCTAATTTTTACATTCGATTAGTATTCATTTTTTACAAATTCGAATTACATTCGAATACCGAAATTCGTTCCAACAGCCCTAGTGGGTGTGGTGTGTGTAACGCCGGACACTTCTTACATTCAATGAAAGTCATCTTGGCTACGTAACAAATGTTTTGGGACCAGCTTCGATTTTCTGTTCTCAATACTGTACCACTATACTAGTGTCAAAAAGAAGCCACTGTTAATTTATTAGCTTGATTAAGTGGTTATTATAGATTTGCTACCATGAACAATAATGTTGCAGCAGCTATCGTCGCTTCCAGTGAGGGCACAACCACAATTAGCAACCTGAGACAAAATTACTCGATCATAATTCACACACTGCTCATGTTTTCAGTTTTTGTCATGTAGTTAACTAAGGGAAGAATCCAAATTGAGACACCACACAGGTATTCTACTCTCTCACCGGTCACCCTATGATTCTCAAAAATGGGAAACGGACGGAAAGATTTGGCAACAGCACCTTCGGCTGTCTCTCTTCAACTTCTCATAGAACCTAAGCACAATGTATTATACTTTAGTGGATTTTGTGAACAACTGTTTTATTGAAATTATAATCTCACATGACAAGATTAAATAATACAAACATTTTTAACATACCCCTCCCTCCCTTCCCCTGGCGGCATCCCCCCTCCCTCCCCTCTCGGTCTAGTGTCTTACACTTCTTCTGGGTGCCTTTATTCTGAGCTGAGCAGGCTCGTTATAGCCGAAGCAGCTCTCTTCCATGAGTCCAGTGTAGAACTTTTGGCTTTGTTCACCCGTGCTGTAGACAGTTCTAGCATGGCCACATCCTGAAAGTATTCCAGCCATTTTCTAGCATACAGTTTTTTGAGGGGGTAACCAGGGTTGTACTATCATTTTTTTGGCAGCCGTCAAGCCAGCCAACCAAACCTTGCGTTGTTTCTCACTCAGCCCCAAATGTGAATCGTCATTGAGCAGGAGGAGCTCCTTGGTAAGTTCTGGAAAAAAGAGAGGGTCAAAAACTGCTGGTGCGTATACGGATACAAAGGCTACTTTCTTTCCATATATGGATGTACATAAATATGCTATGCGACCTGATGTCCCTTTATTAATCTTTTCCACCTCTAAGGCCAGACTCCTTTTGGTCAAAATGACTGTCCCCCTAGAGTTAGAACTCCCACAATCCAAAGCCACGACTTTATATTGCCTATTTTGAAAGCGTGATACATCCTCCGCCTTCAAGTGTGTTTCTTGAATAAATGCTGCATCCACATTCTTGCGACGGAGTAGGTCTAAGCATTTCACTCTTTTAAGTTTTGCATTCAGTCCCCGGACATTATAGCTCAATATAGATAGCTTAACCATTATCGAAATAGGTAGCTATTGCTCCAGGTGTGACAATAAAAGGTCTAACCCAGATGTAAGAGTCATAACCGAGATATCTGAGTGATGAACTCTGTTTTGCTGGCTGAGTTTATATGCATGGTCAGACTGTTGAGGGTGTGAGGGAGATAAGAAAACAGTCCTGTGTCAGTCACATCTAAATCAACCCCTGAATGGATAATAGTGATGAAGTTTTCTCCCACTCACACTCACTTTTTTCTCTCCTTCTCCTCTCCAGGCTGGTGAAGGAGCTGGATGAAAATGAGATCAAGCTGGCGGCTCTCATAGAGGAGCAGAGCGAGGAGCAGCGGAGGTGGCAGGAGGAGCTGGATGAGCTGCGGCAGGAGATGGAGCGGGTGAAGAAGGAGGCGCAGGAGTCCGAGCTGCTGGCCCTGCAGGACGAGATCTCCGCCGTGGAGAAGCAGAAAGAGGTCGCCATGGCTCGCATCGAGGGCTGGCTGAGAGAGGTACGGATTCAGCGACAGCGACCATCTGATACTCACAATTATTCGCCAACTCATATTCTGAACCCGGAAATGTTGAGTACACAAACGTTTTATGATGGAAGTGCACATAGAAACTGCTGAATGCTAACTTGCATATGTTGGGCAGTTTGCACGATTAGCATAAACTGTGTTAATTAGCATGAATTACCATTATATCCACTGTGGACAATAGTTAGAATAATAGTAATTCTATAGTAAGAATGTCTTTTTCCGATTTGGACAATTATGGAGTCGTTTTAGGGTCCATTTCTGACATTTTTTAATTAAAGTGTCAGTTTTAACCAGAACATGTCAATGTTTGTACTCTTGGTGGGCTGGTTTTTATAAATTTTGGGGACATTTTTTTAATTCGGGGGACTCCGGATCATTGAGGTTGGACAGATTGCCTATTTATTTGAAGACAATGTCTGTTCTTCAAATAAATAGGCACTCATTTTCATCTTCTGCTCTCTATATCCAGAAGTTGCAACACTATAAGTCAAAATCAGCCCACGGAGAGTACAATTATGACTACTTTCTGGTTTAAACTGCCATTTTTGATCCTGAAATTGTCAGAAATGGTTTCAGCATCCTCAATAACCCTCAAAACCACACCAGAATTGTATCGGTCAACACATTATTTAACTATTGGCTACAAATGCTATAATGCCATTCATGCTAATTTCAGGTTCAATTAATGCAATATATGCTAATTGTGCAAATTGCCCAACATTTGCAAGTAAGCATCCGTAAGTTTCTCTGAGCTGGGGACCCCTGCTATACATTTCTATTAGGGGTGTAACGGTATATGTATTCGTACCGAAAATATTTGGTATGGGCCCTTCGTTTCTGTACACGTGTGTAATATGTGAATATGATATGTGACCCGCTCTATCGAAATCAGTCGGAAGTCGCAACGGCTCATTTCCAGATAGACGTGGATTTGTGAAAAAAACTTGGGTTCAGGTGTTTTGTCTGATTTTAAATAAGCAAAGTATTGGCTTTCAGAATATGAAACCTTTATTGCCAAACTCACACGATAAATACATGTTTGAAGCTTGTAAAGGGAAGATGACAAACACCTGTCAACTCGCACGCTGTAATTTGCTGCTACTACCAGTTGCCAAGCAACGCTTATTGTTTAGGTGTCCTTTGATAAGCAGGCAGTCATACCATTAGCTATAACTAGCTACATCTGAACGATATGGACTAAATGCCAGTATAATGTATAATGTACAAGCTGACAAGCAAGTCCTAATGTCAAGCTGCTTATGTGAATAGTACTGTACAGTTCATTTTCAAAATGCTGCACCTTAATGTTTATTTTATTATATGTTGTATTTATTAGAGAATATTCACAGATTAATAATTAAAAAATGTAAAGTTATGTGTTGTGATCATTTTTTCTGCTGTACCGAAAACGTACAGAACTGTGACCTAAAAACCGAGGTACGTACCGAACCGAAATGTTGTGAACCATTACACCCATCATTTCTATTTCTATCTACTCTATGCATTTGGGGAACATCCGTCCAGGTTCAGTATGCTGGAAAGTAGACCATTACCAGACACCAGCGTTCCAATGTTGACCCTGTGCTGACCTGTCCCAGGTGGGCGAGTACCTGAACACGCTCAGGGCAGAGTGCCCGCAGCAGTACCCTCACGAGAGGCAGAAATGGGAGAAGAAGGAAGGGCTGGTGCGGAGGAACCAGGCCGAGCTCCAGGGACGCTTCGAGGAGGTTCTGCAGCAGCTCCAGCAGGGCCGGGAGTTAGAGACCCTACCCAGGATCAACGTGCCGTCACTGCCCCAGGTCCCTATGGTAAGACTCTAAACAGATATCTGTAAGGGGAAATAACTTTTTTAATGCTAGAAGTTGAATGATTTATTAACCTTGGCTCTATACTACTTCCGGTAATTTGGTGGGTTTATCATTAACATGTCGAACCTAAATTGTAAAAAAAAAATACCCTATCATTATATTATTTAAGTTATATTTCTTAATCATATATTGTACGTACATAGTGTTAGCCTAAATTATATAGCACGAGACGTTATACTTTTGTCCACCGTTTTATAATTAACATCAGGAAGCTGTAGCGACGAAACTTAAGCCAACTCATTTAGCACTTACGAGCTAAGAGTACTCTATAAAGAGTACCGCTCTTTTTCTCTCGAACATTCATATTAATTATCTCTAGCTAAAAAGTAGTTAGTCATAACCGATATGTGGGCTGGCTTTACATTGAACTCCTGGCAACGTCCCCCCATGTGACACGTCCCAACCTAACGTCCCCCATATACAGTCGCGAGCTGAATCCCCTCCGCAGCACCTCAACGTTTCAGAAATAATGCTGGATGTGGTTTGGAACATAATATGGCGTTTAATCACGGAAGCGTTTAGCTGAGTTTCTCCCGGTAGAAAACGTTCACAGAGGAGAGCGAGCTGCATGACGCTGCAAAGGGACGTGGCCAGCTTCAGCTCAGCTCAAATTTAAAGAGACAGTGACAGAATCAGCACTTCAGGAACAGGGCTGAAATAGAGGGGGATGAGGCATGCTACAATGGGTGATCTGTTTGGTATTTTGAGCAAAACACTTCACACACATGTTTAGTATAGATATGGCCCTACATTATATTGTTCAAATATAGGATAATAGGAGACCTTTAAAGTGGAGTTCTGGTCCGTCGGGTGGGGGTTTGAATGTTTACTGACTCAACTTTACTGATGGGTAACTCCTCTTTCTTCCCGCAGGCTAACCTGAGGTTTAACCAGGTGATGCAGTCACTGGCCCGCCCCCAGTTCATGCCCCCTCCTCCTCAAATCCCTGTGAACCGACCCTTCCCTCCCCTGAGACACCCACACTATTACCAGCAACCGTTCCAGCCACCTCCCCAACCCCAGTTCCGCCACCGCTACCACCACCCACCACCACCACAGCAGTTCCAACCACCCCTCCCGCACCAGCCTGTCCACTTGCCCTCGTCTTACTTCCAGCCCCACATCAGAGCTCAGATGAGGGTGACCCCCCCTCCCAGTCTCTCCCCGTCCCCTCCCGTTCAGCCTGTCCATCCCGTAGTTCCTTCCCCGCCTCCCCCCTCCGCTTCCACCGCCACCTCTGCCCCCGCCGGTAGACTCGACAAGGTCCTCGAGAAGCTCGGGTCTCGCTTCCCACAATGCAACAGGGCTCAACTGACGTCGCTGCTCCAGCAGGTGAAGAGCTCCCGCGGCACGCTGGCCGGCATGTCCATGGAGGAGGTCATCGAGCAGGTGGGCTTCAAGCTGGTACAGAACGAGAGGTCGGCCCCAGGGCCCATCAGTCGGCCCGCACCCCCGGGCCCCATCCAGAGGCCGACACTTCCTCCGCAGAGAGCAGCAGGCGGAGGTCAGGCTGCTGGGGCTCGTAAGCTCTGCCTGATGTGCCAGAACCACGTGGATCCGGAGAGCCGACACCCGCTGAGCTGCAGCCACGCCATCCACAGAGAATGCATCCGGGTGTGGCTGCAGTCCAGCAAGAACAACTCTTGCCCCTTCTGCCCCGCCAAGTGACCGAGGAACTTCTAAAAACATTCAAAAATAACACTTTAATGTCCACAGATGTGTCTTTTTGCAAGGTACCAGCTGTAGAAAAGTTCAATAAAGAACACATTTAATGTATCATGCTACAGCAATGTTGTTGGAAAGCTACCTGAAATACTTTTCAATATTTTAGTTTTAATGATTAACAGAACCAATCTTCTCAATGCTTCACTGCCTTGTTGTTATTTTCTCATGCAGCTAAACAAGAAGTTTGCCAAAATAAAATGGTTTGATGATGAATAAGTTGCAATTCTGTCCGGTTAATGTATGTAGAAAGAATGAGCTGCGATCTCAAGGTCTTAGGTGCCTCAAGGGGCGGTAACCCTCGAACCTTCTGGTGGACACCGGTGGTCAGGGAAGCCGTCCGACTGAAGAAGGAGGCCTTCCGGGATATGTTATCCCTGGGTACTCCTGACGAAGTTGCAAGGTATCAACAGGCCCGAAGGGCAGTAGCCTCAGCCGTGGCCGAGGCAAAGCAGCGGGTGTGGGAGAAGTTCGGAGAAGCCATGGAGAAGGACTTTCGGTCGGCACCAAAGTTGTTCTGGACAACCGTCCGACACCTCAGGAGGGGGAAGCAGGGAACCATCCAAGCTGTGTACAGCAATGATGGGATGCTGTTGACCTCAACTGATAGTGTGTTAGGGCGGTGGAAGGAACACTGAGGAGCTCCTGAACCCGACAACTCCGCCCTCTATGTTAGAGGCAGAGCTGGAGTATGAAGGAGGATCAACTCCAACCTCATGGGGGGGAAGTCACTGATGTAGTCAAACACCTTCCCAGTGGCAAAGTCCCAGGGGTGGATGAGATCCGCCCAGAAATGCTGAAGGCTCTGGGTGTTGAGGGACTGTCATGGTTGACACGTCTCATCAACATTGCGTGGAAGTCGGAAACAGTACCGAAGGAGTGGCAGACCGGGGTGGTGGTTCCCCTTTTTAAAAAGGGGGATCAGAGGGTGTGTGCCAATTGACCTATCGCTAAGCCCCGCCCCCCTTGGTTATTGTTGCTAAGTCCGACAAACATACTTTCAACATGGCATTTTTGACAGCTCTTTCAGCTGAACTGCTGTCCGGCTTTTACAAAGCGGCAAATGCAGACGGAGGCTGGCACAAATGATGTCAACGAGCAACACTGTTCCTGTAAAGCTGGGTAGGTCTATATTCACTATTACCGTCGTTATTATAAAGTAAAAGCACAAAGCACGTAAAACGTTTTATAGCCTTATATGGTAGCGTATCATAACCATAATAGGGAACGTTAGCAGGCTAGCTGTAATTAACGAGGTGATCTTTCGTTAGCTCCGCAGTCTTGACTTGGGAACTGAAAGTTCAACGTTTCAAGTCCCTGAAAGACCAATGGTTCTAAACCTGTTTCTTTAAAAGCAGTGATGCTGGAAGTCATTCAGAGTTGGGGGTGCTGGGTGACGTCACCCGGTGACGATGACGTCACACCAAACGCAGCGCAACGGAGCAAAAAATGAGCTAGATTCAATATTATGCTACAACTTACAATAGGCTACTTAAATTAGCTCTATCTTATAACGACACGTCGTGTCATCATAACATTACAATAGTTTTGTTTACATCAGATGGCCAGCGTGTAGTAGCCTATAGCCTACTGTATACATTTACTGAGACAAACACAGACTTTATTCCTAATAAGTGCATTTATTGAGCGACTTAACTGATTACTGTTTTACCAACAAGCAAATCCAGGTCTGTGGTTATACGCGACATTCTCTCTCGTCTCTCTCTCACTCACTCACTCACTCACACTCACACAACAGCAGCTGCAGCTGCAGCATGAACAGCCATCCTCCTCTTGCGCTCATTCACAGAACTACAAAGTAAAACAAGACATAAGCAATTAGCCAACTACATTTCTTAAAATAGCCTGATAACAAATGAGACGGAAAACTAAAAATATCACGATTATGTAAAAGTAGAAACTTAATGTTTTTATTTTGAAAAGTAAAAAGTTGAAAATAAAAATTATTAATTTACTACATCAGTGTTGCAGTGTTGCAATAGTCCTTCACCAGGGGGTGCTGCAGCACCCTCAGCACCCCTACTTCCAGCGTCCCTGTTTAAAAGGACAAATGATGCTAATTTCCAGTTTATATTTGTATGTTCCTCTACTGGGACATGTCTCCATGCTTTAATGTTCAAAAAGCTCTTTATTTTTCCTCTTATTTCTTATTTCCTTTTATTTACCTCTTTTCACCCTCTGTCTGAAACCAGAGCCCAGTCTGCTCTGATTGGTTAGCTTGCCAGCTCTGTTGTGCTCGGTCAACCGCTCAGCCGATGTCCTGCCCATATCACGTACAATGCGTTGGAGGGCTAGCCAAAAGAAACGAGTGTAATGATGTCACTATTCTACCAAATTAAAAAGTCCAATGAAGTGTCATTGGGATTGCCATGTGCAAAAACCTATATATAACACACTACAGGAAAGAGTAAACCGTGAAAAGCATAATAGGGCCTCTTTAAATGATGTAGAAATAGAACTCTGTTTCTCAGAGCAACACTCATTTTAGAGTAGAGCGTCAGATTGGATAAATGAACACACCATTAAACACAACACTCAGAGGGAGGTTTCAGCTCATGAACACTCCCAAGAAACAACCCCTAGCCTTTTAAAGATTCCACTTTGAAGACAAACACACCCTCACATTCCCTCTCCCTGTGGACACCCCCGTCTGCCTTAATGGGAGCGCTGGGCGGTCGATGGGCGAGGTTAAAGGAGCCATCGCTTCCTAATAAATATCAGAACACACACACAAACATTGCCTGAAAATGTGTCTATCTGTAGTCCTGTGTGGGAAATAACGACAGTGTGTATTTGTGGGCTGCTTCCTGTTTGCTGTGTGGACGTCCACCTTTCCTCTAACAAACCCTCCCCCTCCCTCCGTGCAAAGGTTAGTCTCTCGACCGATTTTACAGGCAGCAGTGCCAATAAAAGCCGCTCGTCTCACAGTAAAGCAGCTGTAATGAATGGAGAGCACTGCAGAGAATAAAGCCCGCTGAAGGGGAGGAGAGGTGCTGCTGGTTGGATGAATCACCTGATGATGACCAAACCAGATCAAGCTAAAGAGACCCTATTATGCTTTTTGGAATCTCTCGTTACTGTACTGTAATTGGTTTTAGTGCATGTAAATGGTTCGCAAAAGCTAAAATCCCTGTGTTCCCTCCTGAGGGAGTTTCTCTCCCACACACTCCCCCCACCTGCCTGAAACGCCTCCATCAGACACTTTTGTTGACTTACTTATCATGGTAACATCCCTTAATAACACTCATACTTGTATTGGCTAGCACCAGTCCGTGATTGGGCAGCAGATCTCTAAGCAGTTGACCAATCACTACAGAGCCGACAGAGGGTGAAAAGAGGTGCTGCAGCACAGGCAGTATGAGAACAATAAAGAGCTTTTTGAACATTAAAGCATGGAGACATGTCCCAGTAGAGACACTAAATAAAAGTTGAAAAAAAGGAACATAATAGGGCCCCTTTAAGGGTTATTATCGTTCTGAAGAAAAGTACAATCAGTCCTTGTATGAGCCCTATGTTCTTTGTATTCTATATTGTTTTTTATTTATTTAATAAAAGCACTTTCCAACCATTTAAAGAAAAGTGCTACATAACTTAAACCGTACCATTATTTTATGATGTATAAATAAAGCAAAAACAAAGCCTTTAGTCTCAAGTTGGGTGAAGTAAACACAAGTATAAGATGCAAATGAAAGCAGTCTCCTCTCCTCTCCCCTCTCCTCTGTGAGGAGCTGCTGCTGCACGCTGCGCATGCTGCAGGACTTCTGCCCCGTGTACCGGGGGGCTGGAGGATCGGTAAATTAAATCCATTCTTCAGTGTTCTTGGGAGGCCGTCGTATATATTTATGACTTTGTTATACTTGCTGCTACTCCCGTTAACTTCCAGAAACTTACTATGGCTCGCTCAACCTCTCTCGCGCGCTTACACATGCACACACGTATCCCCCACTCTCTCTCTTAAAGGGATAGGCTGCCTTAGTCTGCATTGTGCTACCATTACAGGTTACATAGTAAAACATCGGCAAAAATGTTATTCTTAACATCGGTGTCTGCATCGGCCGACATTTTTGCAATCGGTGCATCCCTAATCCTAATAAAACTTATACACTGCTGTATATTTTGTAATATACATCATCTAGTGTAGCACAATGTGTACATCCTGACTAAGTTCTTATTTTTATATAAATACCTTTATTTTATTGTATCTTTTTATTGTGTTTATATGTTATTGTATAGGACATTATAGTTAAAATGCTCATGTTTATATGTTTTGTTTGTTTTAAAAAAAAATGTATTTTAAAATGGAATAACTGTCACAAAACCAAACTTTCCATGGGATAAATGATCCCACATTATATTAATATATATTAATGAATCAAATTGCCTTTTGTTTAGAGATTCTCTGACATTTCATTCTACATGATCTACAGCTCTAAGGTTGGTGTTAAAGATGGTCAGTATTGGTTTAAAACTACTTTTATGTCCTAAGCAGCCTCACTCTGGTGTTTTTTCTTCTGTTTGGCTGCTGTTATGGATCACGGGGTGAAGTGAGGGTGGGTGTCTCTCCAGGGTGGGGGGTATTAGTGATGGTCTGCTGTGTCTCCAGTGGATCCTGTGACAGCTCTAATATCGGTGTGATTTACAGACCGCTGGACAAACAAGCATCATTACCGCAGCCTGTAAACATGGGCCAAACCGACCGCTCCCAAAGTGGGGTCTGGGGACCCTCAGTGGCCCTCAAGAGGCTCCCGGGGCCCCCCTAAGTAAAATTAGAGACTTTTATTTCAATATTATTTCATTCAGAAGGAAATAACAGACGCAGTGAGAATGAGCGATCAGAGACCTCTGCTGTCGTCTTCGCTCGAAACAATTACTCTGCAGCCGAACTCTTATGACACGAGGGCCCATGCTGGGATCTTAATGGTCTTTTAAGAAAAAGTGCATCTAAAACACTTTAAAAGTTGTTAAAAACAGCTGCAGGTCATTTGGTGTATTGGCTCCATTTTCCTTGGCAAAAAATAAGTTTCTGAGTGAAGGAATATTATTCTGTTAAACTATTTTCAATAAAGCGTACTTATTACTAATATTTTCAAAGGGTTATTTATTAAGTTTAACTTTATTTTATGCACTATTCTTTTTTCCCAGGATTTTTTCTTAAAGAAAATAGTGTTTTTCACAATCTAATCTAGACTATCTATTAGATAATACAGCAATCCTCCCTTGCCCTTTCTTTCCTTTGAATATGTGTGTTTTTCATGTTGTACGGTGGCCGACAGTTGCAAACGCGCTACAAAGGCCCAAAAAACTTCCTTTAGGAGAAACATTTCGTTCAGCATTTAGAGTTTAATAAAAGTGCTGCATTAACAAAACACTCCAAATACAAAACACTGAAATTGCTAGGTTTACATTTCGGCCAATTTTATAATCCCTGAATGTCCACAAGTGCTCTGGTCCCGGCTGTGTGTGCTCTTTGTGTCCCCTGGCTTTTCTAAATGCTTCTCTTGTGATCTAAAGTTCTCTTGCATGTGTTTTGGCACATTTGGCGTTCTTTATATTTGCATCGTTTTTTAAACTGCAGCGTGTTAAGGAACTGTATTTGAAAGTGGGCCAGAAAAAAACGACGCAGAAAAGGAGTCCCTGCCTTAAAGTAGATTTTCCGGGACATTTCAACCATCGTAGTATAAATAAATGTGCTAAATTTAGAAAAGTCCCGTCAGCCAAAACGAGCCAAATGCACTGTAATTCATAATATTTCATTCTTTAACTATATGAAAACGCTAATAAAACCTAGATTGTGTCCATATGGAGGAGACGTTTCAATGTTTTACATCACTAACAACAAAACACATCCCTCACTAATGAAGGAAACTATAGATTTTCAAATGTGACTATATACGATGTTAACATTTGCTTACTTCAGGTCTGTATGAGGAGAGACAATCAGGAGTTTATTAAAGAAAACCTGCTGTTCACAAACAACAACTTTCGAAGAGATTGGGGAGAATAAAAATCAATCATCTCTTTGAGTTTAACGCTGGCGTGTTTCTGACATTTTCCAGAACATCATCAACAACGGTCCTTGTCTCCGGGGTCACAAACGGCCTCTGCGCTCACAAAGAAATTGAGCCCACTGTCAATTACAGAGGCAAATTAAAATAAGACACCAGTTTACTGCAGGTTATTCATGATATGTGCTCCCAGTGAGTCGGTCCTCCGGGGACAAACAGTCTGAAGGCCAAACAAACACTTTAACAAGGTACCGCTGCTGTTTTCATGCTCGGAATCAACAAAATCGACTGCGTGACAGAAGAGCTAAATGCCAAACGGCTGCTGAAGAGCACAAGTGTTGCTGCTGGAGGACTGTTGGTTTCTGCTGCTGGAGGTTAACAACTGCAATGCTGCCCCCGGCTGCCCCTGCAGGGGAACTGCAGACCAGCACACAGCAGCAACATCTCAGTTTAGTTTATCAGGAAACCTTTAATGCAAACACTGATGTCGCAGCAGAGGGGTGACGATAAGTCATTTTTTTATTTGTATATTTATTTACAATATGTCTTATATCAATGAAATTGGTAATCAGCTCTTCTTAACTATTAATTTGACTTTTGAAAAGTAGTGCTGTTAACTAAAGTAAAAAAAAAAAATGCAAGGGTAAAAGAAAATGCAAGCCATTAAAACATTGAAGCAGCTGACTTGTGCAGTACACTGAAATGGAACATTACGTTTAAAATATAGGTTAAAATGATGAGATATCTTTGTATATTGTGCATATGCTATCATTTAAAAAGAACACTTGTGAATGAGGTGTAAAATAAAACTGGGTTAAATGATTCAAACTTTCACAATCTTTATTCTAAGTGGTCCTTAATCACATTATGTCCTTTACTTAAAATAATGTGTCATCATTTCACAGAAAGAAATATATTGACGTTTTGAAGTAGAGGTGTTCTCACTACTTTTCTTATTAAATATCAAAGTTATGATATCCTGTTTGGTCCTGACCCAAAACCTATTGCCATTCAGAACACGCTTGGTATTTTGGTAGATTACTGTGCAGTAAAGCTTCATTACAATCGACGTGGGGTTTGTTTCACTTACAGCAAGCTGGAGGTTAGAATATAAAATGACTGAAATGTGGATGATGGAAAAGTGATCAGAAAGCTCTAAAAATCAAATAAAATGGACTGTCTTTTATAATCACATGCAACATATAGCAGTGAAACTGATATCTGTCCAGCTGCCAATATTTATGATACCGATTATAAGGAGGGTATTTCCTTTCAGACAGAGAAAATTCATGTTAGCATAGCCTGTTGTGTTCAGGTCCGGGTTGAAAGGTCCTGTGGCACCAAGCGTGTTTTTAATTTGTATGTAATTTGTATGATTATGCAAAAAAATGTTTCTTGCTCATCAGCATCAATGTGCTCCATGTGTTGCAGCGCAAAGCCCAGAGGAAAGAGAACATTTGAGGAATAACATATCAAAGCCTTCTTATTTTTCAAACCCCTCTGTATTCTCTTCTGTGAGTTTCAGCAACATCCTTCTCTGTGTGTTCACCATTTGTTGTGGATATTTGAAGAAAGATAGTTCAAGACTCAACATGGCCAACGGATGGCACAGTGAGGCATAAAATACTCCTCTGGTCTCGGGTCGTACTCAGACTTAAAGTTTTGGCACTGCCAGTTGGGTTCAGTTGGGTTATACGTGGGTTCAGAACTCTAGCTTAGGTTCTTGCTCCAGGATAACAGAGGGCCTTCTGAATGACGAGTACAGGCTGATCTGTTACTTCACCACCCAGATTTATATCACAAAATAAAATCTATTCAAACATCTCGTTACTTGACTGGACGCTCATGGTCAGTAACACACACTATGCCAACATGTTCCCATGTTGACGAACATGAGAGAACACGGACAGCGACTGACGAATGCATGGAAGAGGGGAAGTTCTTGGTCCTCTTTCCTCATCGAAAGTCAAGTTTGGCTCTTTGTTTGAAAACAAACTGTCCGTTGTTTTGTTGTCGAGGCCAGGATGCAAATGGTGTTTGATCTGCATGTTAACGATGAGCCTGGAACCTCTCGTCCGTCTGAAGGCCTCCAAAGAAGACGAATGGTGTTTATCAGCCGCTCTGGAATCACACAGGATTCCATGTAATTAACTTTTTTCTTAAAGGTTGTATTTATTAGTATCCATCATCGCTCTTGTTTCATCAATTAATGCTGTTGACGGGCTGAAGAATTGTCACCCATGCCCCCCACCCCTTACCCTCACCCCCCCTTCCATCCTTCACAGGCAGAAGAACCTCCTCTCCTCTCTCTAGCTATAAAAGCCTGTCAGCCCAGCATGCCGCGGGGCCTACAGCCCCAGCCCAGCGGTGTCAATTAAATTTGATTGACTGAGTAAAAGAAGCACACAAATAAGCCAAAACAACAGACACAAAAATCTATACATGACTCCCCCCCCCTCCACTCCTCCGCACTGCCTGTCAAATCAAGCACTTGTCTCGTCCATTTTCATGGCGTGTGCCACGGACGTCCGCTGCCACACAACCACTTCTGTGTATGTGTGTGAGCATCAGCGGCCAAATGCACCGCTTGGCCCGCCCACCCCCTTAAACACCCCCCCCTTCCATCCACACACAGAGAACCAATTAGCGGCTCTAGAGCCTCGACCATGCTGCAGAGCAGAGGCCCCTGGGTATCGACTCAAACTGTTGTCCAATAAATGAGGTCTAATTTATCAGTTTAACTTCACCCCCCCTACCCCCATGAAATAAAGGGAGGAAAAAGAAGGGGAGCGGGTGTGAAAAAAAGAAAACAAATTGGTCTTGTTTTTCGTTACATGGAGCGGCACTTCCTGATAAATCTGGGTTCTTCACATTTCACATCCTCGTTTCTCTCCGTGTTCTTCTGCTAATTGTGAGCCGGGGAGCTCATGTTTCATATTCGCAGCGATGATTGAGGGACGCTATTAGAAGCAAACCCCATTAGTCTCCGTGGGGAAGCAGCCGACCCTGCGTGGGAACCATCAAAGGCCAATTTGCTATCCAAACACCATAAATCCTGCCCCGTTAAGTGACTGTTTTTGATGCCGCTGAAGCACACAGAAATAAATGCACGCTCGGTTATGTATCGTCCTTTAAATTACCAGAGAGCACAATTCGAACATGACATCAATCTTGTTCAGCTGTGGTCAAAAGTGGGGTCCAGGGACCAGCAGAGGGCATCTGACTGTTAGAGGAGGTCTGAGTGAAAGTTAAGAAAGCTTCACCCAAAGAACTCACAAAGCATGCCTTTGAACTTTGTCATCAATGTCTGGTTTATGTGTTGATTAGTCATTTAGGATTGATCTGTACCTGAAGATAATATGAACCCACATCAGATGTTTTTCTGAAAAAATATTTAAATAAATATTATGCAGGTCACAAGTAAGTCTCAAGTGTTTGCACATTATTCCCGAGTCAAGTCACTAATCAAATCCCAAATTAAGTTCCAAGTCAACTTCCTAATCAGGTTCCAAGTCAGGTCCCAGGAAAAATACCAAGTGAAGTCCCAAGTCAAATTACAATGCTAGTTCAGGTGCTAACAATATGAGTTTGGAGTTATAGCGCATCTATCACTAAATGTAATGGCATTTTCAACCCGCATGTTTTAATACTGCAATTTGTTTTGTTGTCTCTCACTGCAAACCAACAAATTATTCTTCGGTATATTTTTTCCAACCAGTGTTTAGTAACCTTGCTAAGTTCCTCAACGTTCTGTCCTGCAACTTGATTGGATACTGTCAGATAACGTATGGTTTAGTTTATAGTCCTGGTATTTTTAAGTCAATTGGCTATGGTCCAAGTGTATTTTAAATGTATTTTAATTTCACATTTGTGTCAATCTAGTCTGTCTCGAGCACAATTCATGTGACTTAAGTCCATACCTCGACTCTATGACACTAACAAAAAAAGGTTCAGTCGTTGCAGCAACACTGACATCCGTCTTTAACCCTGTTGGTTGAATACAAGTCTTTAACACCAACTCCTCAAGCTGAACCAAGTTTAGGCTGCTGAATGTTTAGTGTCATTAACACTTCTCAAATGAGGACTACTTAGCTGTTAGATTAAATCAACAACAAGTTACTATTTGGTTACACCACAGATAAAAGGAAAACAATCATATGTGACCATTCTCTATAGGATTGGTTTTTTGCTTGCACTTAACTTAGAAATGGTTTGACGCAGCAAGAGACCTTCTGTATCAAGTCGATCTAATGTTTTTTTACTCATTAGCTACCGAAGTGAGGGAACTGAGTTCATGACTGACTTGTGGTATGGCAGCAGACAGGAGTTTCAGGTCTTTGCTGGTTGGTTCTCAAAGAAATGAACTACAGACCAATGGCTTCCTGGAAAAAAGGAAAGTGATATTAAGCAAACACTCGTACAATGATTGAGAGGCAAAAAGTAGAATGAAGTCATGCAAAGGAAGAGCTCCGCTGAAAAGATGCAAAAACACCTGTGGTGCTTTAATGTCAAATAACAAATGTCCGTCATTCTGTACAAAAAGAAACCTCTGTGGATGGTCAAGAAAAGTCCATGTGATTACAAATCTTAATTCCAATGTTCTTGAAACATTGTCCCAGCTCCTTTTTTGACTTCTTAGGAGCATACATAAGTTCACAGAGGACCGTATCCTCGGACATTCACTGATATTGTGTCTCATTTTGTTCCGTAAGAATGCAGCACCACAAGTTTATATTACAAAGAAAACAGAGAGGAAGAGTTAAGTTTTTCTCCTCCGTTTGACTGATGCAGAGATGCTTTCCTCCTCCTGAAGGAACGCTTGAAATAAAGACACTTTGAATAAAGATAAACTGCATTTTAAAAACAAGCACACAGACACGATCAACCCACAGACAACACTTGTTATTTTGGCAACAAACTTGATTTCGAGGCAATGGAGTCTGGAAAAATTCCACACATACTTTTGGCAAATTAAGTTATTTTAGCTAGCTATGTTGAGATAAAAATAACATGTTGAAAGGATCCATTTAAAAACAAATTAAATATTGAGTCATATTATTAAATATGGAAATATATTATGTATTATTTGCTAGCCCTAAGACTAATACAACACATTTTTTGTTGGATAAAAGTCAGCTATTCATTGGAATTGAATCACTGGATGCATCCTTTGGAAGGCAACAAATAATCGTTATTTCCAGGAAACTTCAAAGGACCTCACATGTAACCAACTAACAAAACCTAAGTTTAAACCGAAAAAGAAATCCCACGTTTTGATTTTCACTTAGTCAATAAAATGAACAGATGTAGTACTAATCCTTTTATGTTGGACTGTACTTTTAACAAGTCAGAACAGGTCAATCCTCCGAGAATCAACCGCCTCAAAAATATCCACCATCGTAACCACAACAGCCAAAGAAGGTGTGTAAACTTAGAAATAAAAAACACACCAGAGTCTCTCGGATCTGAACAATGACAAGTAGTCTGCTGTGTTGGAACCAGAACCAGTATTTGCATCAACCTAAACGTGGAAAATAAACATAACAGATGTGATCCAGGTTATACCAAAGCTACATAGAGAGCTAAGCCTGAATTCTGTATGTGTATCGTTTATAAATTGTAATAAACTTGTGACTTAATGAGACAACGCAACGTCATCACGCCAAACATTAGCCGCCTTTAGCTTAGCGGTGGTTACGTGAAGTAATGCGACTGTGATGTAGCCTAACATTAGCTTCTTAGTTCTGTCTATACATGGAGATTATCCTGCTGAACAGAACAGTTCTGTCCTACCCTGGTAAACTTTCAGGTGGCTCTTGAAGCTAGGTAGTAAAGAAAGGTTTAAGAGTCTCAATCTCATAGCAGAAAATAGGA
The DNA here is from genome assembly GCF_036324505.1 of Eleginops maclovinus. Lineage (NCBI taxonomy): Eukaryota > Metazoa > Chordata > Actinopteri > Perciformes > Eleginopidae > Eleginops > Eleginops maclovinus. The sequence continues at coordinate 4,901,650 of NC_086360.1, read as the reverse complement.
TCAAAAACGGTTTTTATACCAACACATTTTGTTCAGCAGGATAATCTGAACATATTAACATCACCACTTTAAAATAGCTGAAGCGTCAATGCAATAGCCAAGTAAAAATCTTACTCTGCGACACACTTGTCATGTCATCACCGTTAAGCAAAAGACGGCTAACGTTCATTGACGGTAATGAGTCTCGGTTAGCCACTTGTTAGCAAGCGCATTTTTCAAGTCATGTAAAAGCGTAATGAATGATGTATTTTATGTCGTAGGACAAAACGTGAACATTTTCTCAAGCTTGTGACGTATTCAACCAAAAATTATTTCATAATGCATTGACTTCGATATAAGGAAGCCTGGAAGTCCTAAAACGCTAACTTAGCACATGTTTTTGTTACTCACAAGGAATCTCCTAATTCAACTACCACGCATTACCACACTGAATGAGCCCCAGTTGATTGATTTTAAGCTTCTGGAAAGATTGTCAGGAGTTTAAAATCTCTGGAGTTTAAACCGCATCGACTCCAGTCTCTTAAGTTCATAAGGTCCGCCGTTTGTTCGCTGCTGCATCCTTAAACCTCCCCGTCTCAAACATGACACAACTAAAGTCCACTTCATGCCAAAAATACTGCATAGATAATATAGAAACAAAATGTTGAATATGATGCAAAGAACAATTAAATACTACTTTATATACAGTGGTTTTAAAACTATTTGTGCTGGTGCACGGTAACCACGTGCGCGATTATAACCACATTCTTTCAAATCATACATGTGCATAAACATAAATACTAATACTTCATCTTTAGTGTAGTTCAGAGTACAGTCACAGGATGCCAGAGAAACTTTGCTCGGTTAGAGAACTATTGTCACCTTTTAGTTGGAGCAGACCAATGTAATGTGTAACCTTGATAAAAACCAAAAATGTATGCAAGTATTTTTTTTGCTGATGTGAGATGTCTACAGGACGCTGATTAATACTCAAACATTGTGCAGTCCTTCAATAAAAGCAATTGCTTCAGTATCGTTAAACCACATTATAACACAGGTTGTTGTTATTCACTTAGTAGTGATTCCCGTCCCTGAATCACACCATTAAACACAAGTGAACAAGAAAACCAACAGCTTTGTTTGTCTTAAAGTCCTTCAACTCTACAAAAGTCAAAACATCCGAAGCAAAGAACACGAGAAACATATGGTGAGCAAACTTCAAAAATCCCTTTAAACTGTTCGTAAGAATGTGAAGTTAAATAATCCTAACTGGAGTGACAAACAAAGATGAAAGCTTGTGGGTGGTCCTTGAAAATAAAGTTGCCTTTTATGGAAGTGTTTAGTATATAGTCTGTTTGACTATTTGACTTAACACGTGTAGTATGCAGGGGGGTTTACTAGGAAGCGAGTTCAACAAAGCCAGGGTTTCTTTGACTCAGCTGGCTCGATAAATCTGAAGCTGAAGAAAAATAAAGAAAAATGATACCCTTTTTTTCAGTTACTCACTATACATTTCTCATGTAGGCTTCTTTTTCTGTTTGCTCTGTGCTGTGTTTTTTTTCCTACGTGCTCTCTGTCCTTCAGGAGACCTTAGTTGGTTAAATATTACTGGTTTTGCTCTTCCCCCGGGCGCCCCCTCCTCCTGCTGGGCTGCCTTTACTCTCTGACTTCCTGCCGGGTGAGTTCTGACAGGTGGAGCCCAACTGAACGCCACTGTTGTTGTTGTGGTTTGTGTTTCCGCTCAGTGTCTCCATGATGGAGCGGAAAGCCCCGAACGACCGCTTGCTTTCAGAGCTTCCTGTTGTAGTCCTCTCCTTCCCATGATGCCCTTTGGTCTGCTCTGCATCCTGATTGGTGCTCTTGTGCACCTGCTCGTCGAAGGTGACCCTCAGTTTGAGGTTTTGAGACGTCTTCCTGCGAGATGAGGGCGACTTCAGGGCGCTCTTGGGGCTGGTGGCAACTTTCTGGCCATTAGCACCGTCGTGAAGGTCAGCGGAAGCGTCTGGAGTTTTACCCTCTGCCGCCTCGGGGTCGCTGGAGGTGGGGGAGGGGTTGAAACCGACGCTATCCGCCGACTTTGACCCGCTGAGAGAAAACGCTTGCTTCCTCTCAGCTGTGGAAGAGAAGGACGAGGAGGAGATGGAGGAAGGGAGGTGCTTCCTATTCGTCAGGTTAAGTTGGGTTGGCGCTGGCTCCTCCTCTGTGATTGGCAGGTGAGATGGCCTATCAGGTCGCAGTGTGTTGGAGGCAGAAGCATCTTGACTTTTACCTTCCTCTGGTGGGTAACCGTCTGAATCAGATTCACTCAGAGAGCGCTGCATGATCTGCTTGAGTCTCGCTAGTTTGAGCTCTCTCCTCTCCACCAGCCCTGGCCTGCGGGCCCCAGGGGCCACGGGGCCCCCCGCCGGAGGCAGCCTCTCCCTGGGACCCAGCGTTTCCTTCCCCAGAAGCTGACGCAGCACGGGGTCTGGGCCTACCCCTCCTTGACGAACCAGCCAGCCGTCACCTGGAGTCCCCTCTGCTGTCAGCATCATCTCCGGCCACACCTCCACTGAGGGCTGATGGGAGCTGGAGTCGAGAGAGGGAGTCAAATACATCAGATATACAATTATTTCGTAAGTTTAAGTTAATACCTTTGATCCTTATTATTATAATTCAAATTAATACTAACAACAAAACCCCCAATTCTACTTGTATTATTATTACTAACTAATAATAATACTGAATTTCTACCATAACACTTTTGCCACTACTGCAGCTCTTTTTAGGAGGGGTCGTATTATTTATATAGCATATTTCATTAACAAACGCAGTTCAAGGTGCTTTAAGCATTAACACACAAGAAAAAACAAAATAAATAAACCTAAATGAAAAATAGACACATTCATAATTCCTCAAATGACATTGCTACACCCGCTGCTAATACTACGCCTGGTTGTGGCTGAGGATGTAGACCGGAGGCAAAGCCAAGGGTGTGTGAGTGAGCATTACATTAGACACATGGTATGAATCTGTATGAATGGGTAAATATTGGGATGTGAGAAGAATAGAAAGGCAATATAAAAATGCAAATCCACATTTTCATTCATTAACTGTGCAATATATATACCTGGCTGCTTTATCTCAGATCTGTTACAGGATGTGCATTTTGTAAATTGTGTAATTTCTTCTTTTTTATCTTTAATATTTGTAATGCATGCTTCTTGGGTATTATTAAGCTATTTTCTTGCTGTAACAAATACACATTTCCCCTCTGTGGGACAAATAAATCCTGATCCTGAATGTATGAAGTTCGCTACTATTACCAGTCAAAACTAAGTCTGTAAATTAAACACATTAAGGTAATTAAAATTCATCTAAATCTACCATAATAGTAACCAGCAATACATAGTAGTCCGGAAATGCCACCATACTCTTGGCCTGCTTGTTTTCCACCTGCATCAAGCCCTATTGCAGGTGGTGTATTTAAGCTCTTCACCTTAAAAAAAAAACTGTTAATGTTGCGATTATTTGTTTTTAATCCCAAACTCTGAGTAGAAGTTCTTGCGTCGTGACTCCCCAGTCTCTGCTGTGCTTACTAGTCCTTCTATTGACACCAGTACGGTGTAGTAGAGGATGTTGGATCCATTTCCGACACTTTCAGGATACAAAAATTCAGTCTAAACAGGAAGTTGCCATGTTGGTACGCTCTGTGGGCTGCCATTTTTTAACCAAATATTGTCAGAAATTGATTCAACATCCTCAATAACCTCTGAAACCACACGGAAATTGTCCAAATCGTCCAACTTTTTTGCTATCGTCCACATATCATTAGGGTTGGGAACCGAAACTCAGTTCCAAATGAGAACCTATAACAAAATGCTGGGTACCGGGTACCCATAAAAAAAATATCATTTTGGGTCTGCTTAACGGTTCTTAAACGCGGTAACCCGTTAGTATTACAAAGAAAGGCTACATATATGCACGGACCTAGGCTATCTGACAGGACCTGTATACTTAACGTGACTACGTCATGCATCAACGCAACGTTTGTTTAGATACCAGCATGCAGCATGGCCCAGTCACAACAACACTATCAAAGATGGAACGCGGTAAACGCGCTCAAAGTGTGGCTTCACTACGCTAAAAAAGACAACGACCAGGCAGTGCAATGCCTGTGGGAAGTTAATTAGCTGTTCGTCAGGTTGCACTTCGAATTTGAGCAAACATTTAAGACAGCACGACATCGATATCAAAGAATGTACCGTCTTTGATGTCTTGCGGTCTCCGAGCCCGAGTATGCTATCAACAGCTAGCACTAGTAGCACCCCACTATGTCCAGTAGAGACAGGTAGAGCTGACCGCGACACACCGTTCTCTTTAGCATTAAAAGGAAAGCTGACCAAAGAAAAAAGGAGGAGTGTCACAGAGCGGTAACGGCGTTTGTAGTAAAAGGGCTTCATCCCTTCTCTGTGGTCGAATCTCCGTTGTTTAGGTATGCAAGGTTAAAAACTAATGTTTGTGGGATTGTAGGGTACTTGTACAATAACAGATACTGTTGTTGAATTGTTTTTTGCAGGGAAATGACCAAGGCCCTAAATCCGAAGTACACGCCTCCCTCCAGAGAGAGCTTAATCAATGAGTTGATTCCTGCCTGGTATATATCCTTTGCTATCAGAGGTGGCCTTTCCGTATTTGTGCGTGCAGGCTTCCTCAACCCCTAGCGAGAGGGTTTTTCTCCACTGCTGGAGACACTATTTGCCCAGAAAGATCACGCATACTACCAGAAAAGGCTGATATGCTGATTTTTCTTAACAAGAACTGTTGAGTTGCATACATCTTTAACATACCCTCTGTTTTATTGACTTTGTTTATTTGGTTGCAGGCAGCTAGGTGCTGTGCACTGAATGCACTTTAGTTCTAGCATTTGGCCCCTATTGCTGCTCGGACGGACTTTTATTTTTCTCGAATGTGACTTGTATGATTTATGTCAGTAGGTTTCCTATAAACACACAACATGCAGCTCAAAACATTATTATCCATAAATGGTTCAACCGCTTCTGCTTTCCATTGTGTTGTCCACATTTGCATTATATGCATTTAGTATATACTGTTTAGTTTGTGAAATTTTCAGTTCACGCTTAAAAGAATAAAGATATTTTTGTTATCTAAACACTTTTTTTACCATTTTGGAATCGAAACGGGGAATCAGTAAGAACCGGAATCGATAAGCAGAATCGGAATTGGAATTGATACATTTCAAACGATACCCAACCCTACATATCATCCAAGTGTTTGTATACATAATAATTAATGCAACCTATGCACATTTTGCTAATTGCCTAACATTTGCAAGTTAGCATCCAGCAGTCTGTATGTGCTGGGGACACCTATTATACATATCTAAATAATGTTGGTGTGTGTGTGTGTGTGTGTGTGTGCATGTAGGTGTGTGTTACCTGGGTGATCTTGAAGGTGTCCCCTCTGCGTTGTTGGGGTCCATCAGTCTCTGCAGTTGTTTCTGTAGAGCCATCCTGTCTGTTGCCTGTCTGCATGACAAACACAAACAAACAAGCGTCGCTCGCACGCACACACACACACACACACACACACACACACACACACACACACACACACACACACACACACACACACACACACACACACACACACACACACACACACACACACACACACACACACACACACACACACACACACACACACACACACACACACACACACACACACACACACACACACACACACACACACACACACACACACACACACACACACACACACACACACACACAACGATTAACGCTGAGAAAATGATATGATACCACATACTCCTTTAATCAACTTTAAAGCAGAAATAAAATGTTTGCACCTGTTTTTATAATGTTCATGTTTAAAGGTAACGCATGCTTTAAGTGACAGGTGCAGTAGCTGCTCCTGTTGAACCACCCAGGCACGCCTCAACCAACGTTGCCCATTTTTGGATTAACCAGGAAGTAAACAGTGATGTCTCTTCCAAGATGGGGACAGCCGGATTGGCCCACTTAGAGCTTTACTACAGTTTTTCAGAAACACATTGTTGAAGCGTTCTTTTTGTCTCGGTTTGGAATGAGCTTGATGCCTGCTCAGCTAGTTTTTATGAAATCAAACCAGAACATCAAACAACCTAACTTTCTTTGTGGATTTAAAAGTTATTTGGTTTGAAAATGGGTCTTGAAATGGCTGAGAATAGACACAGAAGTAAGCCATGTTGTTTGAAGAAGTTTATCTTCTTGGTGTTTCTGACAATGTGCTGCAAACTAAATAAAAGTGTAAGGAGTCATGTCATTGGTTACAAACAAAGTCTGCATTAATCCATTCAAATGCATTCAAATTGATCCAAACCAGCTTTATAAAGTATAAAAACCTACCCTTTAGGTAAATACAGGTTAACCAAATGGCAGATATGAGGAGAATGTTGAAACAACTATAGAGTTGAATAGTGTAAAAATAACCCAAACTTAAGAAGCGATCTCTTACTCATTGAGCTGTTTGGTGAGCTTAACGACCTGCGAGGCCAATGACATGCATGTTTCCACGACGACCAGGTACCGAGCACAGGTGGTGTGTCCCTGCCGCTCGGCACTCTGGGAGGCCCGCTCTCCCTGCTGGTTCTGGAACGTGACGTTGGAGCCATACTCCACCAGAGTCTAAACACACACACACACACACAGATACAAAAATGTACTTGGCAATACTACAGACGTTATGTCAGGATTTAAATAAGAAACATTAATTACATTTTCAGTTCTTTTATTATTCTGCAGTTGTATAGTATACAACTCCCACAGGACTGATGTACTTGCCTCTGCTGACAAAAAGCAGCTATTTTATCAAACAGATCATTAACTATCAGTGTTTTGATTGTCGGCCCGGCTAGCCAACAGGAAGCAGACACGACTGATAACATCCGCCTACAGCAGGGCGAGTAAAAACACTGAGCTGTGCATTTGTAAAACACGTTAAATAATACACATGTTAGGTCATTAGTCGGAGCGGAGCCAGGAAAAATCAAGATTTAAACATAAAGTGTTAAAATGTAACACTACATTGTAAAACAGTCCAGCACTCAAAATTGTACTCAATGAGGTACACCAGTATTGGTATCAAAATATACTTAAAGTAAAAGTACTCATCTTCCAGTAAATTCAATACCAGATTAAAAAACATTACAATATTGTATCATAATTACTATTAATGCAAATGCTCACTTGGTAAAGGTGGGAAGTCTTGATATACTGTTGTGTGGCTTAACCGTATAATAATACAGAATGATTTATTAGTTGATTTAGATTCCGTATTATAAATCCATACCTGCAAAGTAGCTGGTAGCTACATTTGTTAAATAAAGATAGTTAAGGAAAAAGTTAAAAAATGACTCCTAAATGTAGTAAAGTAAAAGTATAAAGTAGCATAATGTGAAATTACTCAAGTAAAGTACCTCAAAATTGTAACAGTACTTGAGTAAATGTACTTTCCATCAGTGACTTTACAGCACAGTAACCTATCTTTTGTCTTTTCTTGAGGGGAACATTTCCCCCAATGTGTGATGTCATACGTACAGCACAACATGATCAATAATACAAAAATAAGCATTTAGAAAATAAACTAAACTAAACCAAAGTAAAGTTAAGTGAGTCTCACTTTTTAAATTTTTTTTAAAATATATTTTTGGGGGCTTTTTGCCTTTAATCGGATAGGACAGTGGAGAGTGTCAGGAAAGTGCGAGAGAGAGTCGGGGTGGGATCTGGAAAGGACCACGGGTCGGGAATCGAGCCCGGGTTGCCAGCTTGCGGTGCAGGTGTCCCAGCCAGTCGCGCCACGTGGCATACTGTACTTAATGTACATGACTATAATAAATAAAAGTGTACTTCACTTTAGTATTTCCATACTAACCCTTAAATCAGAGTAAATTTACCAGCTCTGAGAACACTTTAATGATCAATAATTATAAAACATATCAGAGATATTATTCTGAAATGGACCAATCAAACAATCACTACTTTTACTGTCGCTACTTTAAGTACATTTAGATGAGAGTACTTTCTACTTTTACTGGAGGAACATTTTGAAGGCAGGACTTTTACTTGTATTGAGTATTCCTCGTCTCTGGAACTTCTACTTTTACTTGAGTACTAGATACTGGGGTCTGCAGCAGTACCTGTATACAGGTGAGGTGTCCGTATTGCGCTGCCACGTGGACCGCACTGTTCCCGTTCTGGTCCACTTCGTCCAGAGAGATGGCCTGCTCCTGCATGAACTGAAGCAGCCACAACAAGACTTTCTCCTGGAGATACAGAAGCAGAGAAAGAAATGGAGACGTATTACTCTGAGGTCAACAAACCACACTCATATCCACCAAATCAAATGTTTCTAAATGCCAACATTAACACAATATTGCACTTTTCCGTTTGACATCACTGGATTAATATGTGTGATCACTCACAGTCATGTTTCTACTCTTCCCTTTACTTTAAACTATGGCTGTCAACTTGAATGCTTAAAATTATCAGAAAATAAACAACATAAATTACTACACGGCTTAATTAAAACCCGATTCTGATTGGTCAATTCGGACATTTCAGGGGTTATTGATTCTAGATAACACACGACTGCCAAGCAAAATAATGATCGAGCGTTAGATCTAAGAGAAAAAACCAGAAAAAGACAGACAGGGAGTAAACACTAAAGGGAACAAGGTATGGGCTCTGCATTGTTTAAGGACTTGTTGAAAATAAACTCAACAGACTTGGGCATTTACAGAACACCTGATCAGTGCTGCCGTTCATTTTAAGTTACGTTGCTGTTGCCACAGTCCCTCAGAAAAATTGTAAGTGGAAGCAACACGCTAATTTTGAAGTCATTAAAATAATTTCGGGGAATAATAGGAATCGAGTCACCTTGTTATTAGGGGCTTCGTGTAGGGCGTTGGGACTTTCCCGAAATGATGTGTTTATTTACCCCCTATCTTGTGTCACCATTTTCAACTGAAGCCTTTATATCGTGATCAACCAACAGTAATTAGACTAATAAAGTACATCTGGGGCTATTTAGAACCCCTACAAACATGGTCAATGTAAACACACCACAGGAACAGCGTAGACTCAAGCTGCTACTGTTGCATTTGGAAAGTCCAGTCACACAGTGTCTTCATGTCTCAAAGCTGCTGAGTCATATATTGCACCTCAAACAACAAACACATCCAGAGTTTCGGTTTCTTTACTTCCTCTACAGAAAAAAGGAGAGTAAAAGATACTAATTCAGAAATCTCAGTTTCAGTGTGAGCCTGCTGCCTGCCACTCGTCCACCGGCAGACCCACCGGACATCCATCCCCTATTTATCCTCCGTAACAACAAAGCTGTCTCTGCCGTCTGACCAGACATTTGACACCATTTTTATGTTTTTGGAGTAATTATGCATAGGCGGAATTTGCGGGGGGGGCATAAGTGGCTGAGATATGTTACGGCTTTACGTCTAAAGATCTGTAGTTGAAAGCCCAGTTGAATACTGATCATACAATAAAGCCATCCAACATAATATGATACAGTGCAGTACAAGTAGTTCTTCTGAGAGCTTGGCTCTGTGTCTGTGTGTGGCATGGGCATATTTTGTGTGAGCGAGTGTGCGAGCGAGAGAGAGCCGGGGAACGTTGGTGTTAGCATCTGGTGCTAGCTAGTATGCACTAACGAATATAAGGAGCTGTTTCTAGAACAAAGTGGAGGAGAGTCCTCTCCTGTCAGACTGAGAGGCTTCGATAACTACAGCTCAGGTGAGGTAAAGGACTCTGAGGTTTTGCATAGTTAACTTTAGTCTAAGTTATCTCAGTGGGTCTCACAGTGTTTGGTTACGATTTGTGTAAACAAGTATTTCCAAGGCACAACTTTATATGATCATTATAGTCAGAAAATAAATGAAAAACAGGTAAGAAATAATTCAAATTCATAATATAGCACAGTAAAACAAAAATACATTTTAAAAGGGGAGTATCTGGACCCCTTACTGGAGTTAATTGTGCCCCTCAAAGTTTACCAGATTGGCGTATTTAACTTCAAAGTGGTGCGCTACGGTACTTACGGTAAAAAGCACTATACCCCTGTGTACCAGACTTTATGGTTGCCATAAGTAAAAGTCAGAAACTGCTTCGATGCGCTGTGTTGTTTGGCTTTACTGCAAGCTTTGCACTATCGTCTTCCGTTACTGTATCCATAGCACCCCACGTATTAGTTGAAACTGTGTACTGACGTGAGTAAAAAAGGTTTGCCCCCCCAAGTGCAAATGTCAAACTCCGCCTATGCAATTATGCCGTTTTTGAGTAACCAAAATATTGTTTTCTGGCATCAGTTTAACATTTTATGGGGAATATCTGCATTTTGGTTTGAGGGCGCACGCCCACAGTAAAAGGGTGCAACGTTACCCGGTTTAGACTAAACCCTGATATTGAATTGAATTCATGCTAAATATGAATGCTAAACAAATAGCAGTTATAACAACAGCGCTGCTTTGAAAGCAGCCACAGACTCACAGTGTGTGTGTGTATTCATGTGGATGTGTATTTCTGTTACCTGTCCGTATCGAGCAGCGTAGTGGATCAGACTGGGATGTTCTCTGGTGCAGCTCAGCTCTGCGATGGCCTCGGTCTCACTCACCATCCACCTCACACACTCCAGATGACCGTTCTGACACACACAAACACACACGTAATGGTAACATTTTTCAGTGAGGGCCAGGTGGTTTTAAATCCATTTTCACATTAATCTGAATAAACAAGCCACTTGTTGATAAGAGCTGTTCAGGGCTCAGCTGCCAGCTTGTCTCCAGATAGCACACTTCCTTTCTGGCAGCCAATCAAAAAGCCTGTTTCCACAGGAGGGCAAACAAAACAGGACATGCTCAGGAGGAATGGTGTTCTTTCCAGAGACAGTGTCAACTTTCTAAGTCGATGTTAAAGTTGTTTTGTTTTTTTAATCAAAATCCTTTACCATTACCAGAAAGTGGGGACAATTAGTCAGATGTTTGTCTATATTTTGTATTTATGGTGGGCATGTGGAATAGGGTTTAACAAAAATTAAAATGAGGCAATTTTTTTTTTTAAACTTGTATTTTTTTAATCAAATCAGACAATAATGCTTGACACAACTTTAATGTGTAAGATGGCTGTCCATCAGTCGTTTCATTTGGCTTCTATTATAATAGAGAGAAAGTTTTAAATGTTTTATTCTACTATTACAATATTAATACAGACAATTTTTGACAAAATCACTAGCTTCGGTGAGGTATCTCCCTGTTGGAGCATAATAAAGTATGTCTTCTTCTTCTTGTTATCCACAGACCTTATTTCAGGCTCCCAACCCAAAAGAAACGTTGACTTCAGGACAAGGGAACAGGAGGTATTACAATGTTATTTCCGGCTTTACCCATTATTGTTATTGAGCTAATCCATCTGAATAGCTGATAAAACCTTCAGACAGCTTTGTTTCTTCTGAAAGAACGACACCATAACAAATTATATAACTACAGAGCACTGCATCTTAGACCTAATGCGTGTATTTGTGAGTAAACACACACTTTTAAATCTGATTTCCCCGCACACACACTGACCTTGACTCCCAGACCAGCAGGGGTGAGCTGCTGGTTGTTGCGCTCGTTGAGGCTGTCCTCCCCCATCAGAGAGGTGAGATGCTGCAGACAGTCAGCGTGACCCTGGCAGGCGGAGACGTGCAGCAGGTTGTTCCCGTCCTCGTCGCGGATCAGCTCCAGGTTGTCCGCCGCCAGGTGAGGCTGCAGGAGGAGGAGGAGGAGGAGGAGGAGAAAGGGGGATAAGAATGTGACTTTCAAATGTTAGATGTGTTGTTGAGGCGAAAATCGGAACATTAAAACAGAAAATTAAAACCGCCTTCAAAATAAAAGCATAAAACAACTACTAAAATGAACCTAAATTACACAAGAATAAAAAGATACAATACACAAAAACATCAACAAAATAAATGTTTAACTTATAAATAATATAAATCTATATAAAGCTCCAACATTTATTTTAGTAGGAGCACCCACTCACCAGCAGGGACATCTGCCCCTCTCTGACGATGTTGATGATGTTCTGGTTCTTCTTGGTCTCCTCGTCCAACTCCCCCCCTGCTCCTCCACTTCCTCCGAACCCCCTCGGCCCGCCGCTGCCACCCCCTCCTCCCCCTCCCGATCCAGGAGTCCAAGGCAAAGAAGCGTCCTGCCGGCCCACGCTGCACCCTGGCATGGGGAACATCATCCCTGGGCCCCCACCTGGAGGATCAACAGCCGGTCTCTGGCTCTGGGAGTCTGGGTAGACTCGCGCAGACAACAGTTTATCTGGAAAAGATTGTTCAAATGTCAAATGATTTTATTGAAACAGGAAAAGCTTCATTGAGTAGCAAGTTTCCTTTAAATCAAATACTTATTTCTGAAAAAAAACATCAGCTTCATTGGTTGCTGAATATGGTTAGAAGTCCTCAAATAAAGATACCGACTCAATAACATGGCCTTGAAACATGATAATAAATGAGGTGGTCAGTGTCACCGGGGATTACTTTCCACATCACTATGGTGTTTTTGTTCATTCAATGCAGGGTGAATCAGGAAGCAGACAAAAGGTTGATGGTATGTTTAGGTCGTACCTGCGTCGGAGAAGGAAGACAGTGAGGCGGAGCAGCTGAGGAGTCCAGAGGAGAGCAGCTCCGACTGGTAGCCTCCTCCAGCGGGGGGGCGGTGGAGGTGGTGGAGGTCTGGATCCATCGACTTGGACTTCCTGAGGTCGGACCACTTCACCGGGGACAGGACACAATACTGCAGCAAACACGTGAAGATGAACATCACAGCTGATTACATCAGATATTCATAAAGCCCGCATTACCTTCTGAAGCAGAGTCCTTTAAAAGAAAGCTGGTTTATTAGATAAAAAAGGTTCAAGCAGTACGATTTACATTTGGTGTTACTCACCAAATCACTTTTTTTTTTAACTGTATATCTAAGGTGCAATTTTCTTTTAAAAATGAAATCGTTTTCCTGCCTTTCAGAGTTGCTGGTAGCATATTTTAGCTTGATTTGGTTAATCTTGTTAAAATCTTGATCACAGCGACTAACTACCTGTTATTCATCTCATCATACACCAAGCAAAAAAGAAGAGAAAGACTCTTCTATTTCTGTCTTTTTTACGTGTCGTTCTGCTCCAGAAAGAACTCGGATCGAACACTGGATGTCTTCTTTAACAAACCCTGATGTTTTTCTTTACTATGTTCCTGCGCGGGGTTTTGTGAACTCCAGGTTTCCTCAAATTGAAGAACCCAACATGCCATAATTTGAGACTCAAGTGCAGGTGAGCATAGGATAGTATTTGTACGAAATGGGAAGCATGAAAAGTATGAAAGTTTAATGTAGAAGTACCGGAGTCTGTGAGCTGCTGCTGCCCAGGCTCAGAGGCTCGTTGTGGGGTAAAATGGAGCTCTTCAGCCCCCCTCCCCTGGTCCTCTCCAGGGTGCCTCCGCCCAGGTTGCTGCCTGTCACCGAGCGCTTATCGTGGGGGACGCGAGGTAGCGTGGACATCTGCTGACTGGACTTGATGTACGGCACGTCCAGGATCTCGTCCATGTCCAAGTCGTAGTGCTCCAGCTCCCCGAACAGAGCCTGGGGGTTGTTCCCTCCCACCACACCACCGCTGCCGGCTTTCGCCTTCCCCCCCGGACCATCAGAGGAGGTGGAGGCGTGGGTCGGTTTGTCAGAGTTGGCGTCATCCTTACTGGCCTCCCCCGCCTCGCCCGGACCCTGGCCCTGGTCTTTCTCCTCTGAGTCGCAGTCAGTGGTCTCTGGTTGGTGTTTGAGAGGAGAGACCCTCTTCACCGGCCGGAACTTACTGTGGACCTCAGCGAGCCCCGTGGGTTTGATTCCCCCGCTGCTGTGGGAGGAAACGCTGCGACTCCAGTTGATGGCTGGAGCTACAGGAGGAGGAAACATGATAAGAGATCAGTGGAATATACTTCCAACATAGGCTTACTGTCATGCATTTACCATCAGGAATTTCGACTACTGTAACGGTGTCTTTACAGGTCTCGCTCAAAAATCGAATAGACAGCCGGAGCTGATTCAGAACGCTGCGGCTTGAGTCCTCACTAACACTAAGAGAGTGGATCACATCACTCCAGTTCTGAAGTCTTTACACTGAGAGAGTGGATCACATCACTCCAGTTCTGAAGTCTTTACACTGAGAGAGTGGATCACATCACTCCAGTTCTGAGGTCTTTACACTGAGAGAGTGGATCACATCACTCCAGTTCTGAAGTCTTTACACTGAGAGAGTGGATCACATCACTCCAGTTCTGAGGTCTTTACACTGAGAGAGTGGATCACATCACTCCAGTTCTGAAGTCTTTACACTGAGAGAGTGGATCACATCACTCCAGTTCTGAGGTCTTTACACTGAGAGAGTGGATCACATCAGTCCAGTTCTGAAGTCTTTACACTGAGAGAGTTGATCACATCACTCCAGTTCTGAGGTCTTTACACTGAGAGAGTGGATCACATCACTCCAGTTCTGAGGTCTTTACACTGAGAGAGTGGATCACATCACTCCAGTTCTGAGGTCTTTACACTGGCTTCCTGTCTGTCAAAGTTTATAAAACATTGAATGGTTTAGGCCCAAAATACATTTGTGATCTGCTGCTACATTATGAACCATCGAGAACTCTCAGGTCTTCTGGGACGGGTCTGCTTTCTGTCCCCAGAGTCAGAACTAAACATGTAGAAGCGTTCAGTTACTATGCTCCAAATATCTGGAACAAACTCCCAGAACCCTGCAGGTCGGCTACAAATCGTACTACTTTTAAATCCAGGCTGAAAACATTTCTTGTTGCCGCTGCTTTTTTTTTTACTGTAAATTTTATTCATGTATTTTATATATTAGCTTGTTTTATGTTTATTTTATTCTCTTTGCTTTTTAATTACGTAATCGCGTTGCACTATTTTCTAAGGCTCTTAATGTTTTGCATTCTTGTGAAGCATTTTGAATTGCCTTGTGTTGAAAGGTGCTGTATAAATAAACATGCCTTACTGGGGCCTTATAGCAACGTAAATCAAAATGACTGATTCATAACATTATTTATTTGATGATTCAAGATCCCGCCACATGTCTTTTTTGTATTAATGACCGCGACACTGCACATTCTCCCTTGGATAATAGATCCCCTGAAGGTAGTTATGAAGGCTCCTGAAGGCTGTACTTCGTATATTTTTTCCTGTGGCCCTCATCAAAAAAATATTTAAACACCACTGGACTAATGCAGAAGTGGACGTGGTTGAATCTAAACTGGGTTGAAAAGCGATGGACGACGTCAGGACCACGTTAGGTCTGCAGCAGAAGTTGCCATGGTGACCTAGCCGGGTTAAAAGAGGGCCTCCTTCACAACACGGAAAACTCTAATCCTGCTCTGTACTGCAACCCCTCAGGTATTACATTTAAAGAAAATTCACCAACAGTAGATGCAATTCCACAACAGAGTTTCAGTTAAAAGACGGTCAAACTAAACTAAGCTGGGCCTTTACAATAGTAATACTGTGTACAGACCTGGTCTCTCCTCGGCCGGGCCATCACTCCTTCTGGATAACTCTGGGATGCTCTTCAGGGACGTCACGGAATACTGAAGGAGCAGAAATAAAAAACTATTTCAGAGAAAAACAACAACCGGCTGACTGTTTGAATGGGTAAATGAACAGGTTTATATTATCACTGCCCCCCCAAACTAAGACACGAGTGGATGTAATTACAGTGTTCCGTCAACCTAATGTGTTGTTTTAAATATAATTTCTGCATACAGTATGTTGCACGGCCAGCTATGGCTCAAGAAGCTGACACATAAGGAAATGTATGAAATAATATGAAGTGATTTAAATGATAAGTGCGACACATACGTACGCAACGCTCTGAGTTACTTTGCTCCGGTTACTCATGTTGTGGCAGTTATTTAAGTAAGCTTGCTTGCTGTAAATGTAATAATAGTGTAATTGCTCTGAAGATGGGAAGCAGAGCTGCCAACATTGTGTTTTAGAAAATAGTAGCAAGCCGAGCGGAGCGAGGCAAATTTTTTTTCAAAGCCGGGGGTCCGAGGTCCGCCGAAGCCCCCTGAATGCCCCCTTATTTCATTTTTACTTTACTTATTTCTATTTATCTTTTGTATTCAACTGTTATTATTTTACTGTAAATTGTATGTATATATAGTTCCCTATTCCTTTTCCTATCACCCTGCTGCTATAACATGTGCAATTCCCTTACAGGATTAATAAAAGTTATCTTATCTTATCAGAAGCCAGAGACTTTACATGCTCTGAGATGCAATCTAGGTCATATTAGGACATGTTTTTCGTGTATAATTTCTCCTTTTCCCTGTACTGTTGCACAGAATTAAACACCAACATACACAAAAAAATATTTTTATTAACCGAACAGAATTCATCATGAAACAATACTGAACAATAACACATGAAAAACCTTTACACAGCCTTTTTTTAGAACAGAGTTCAACTCAAGGGAACCTTTGGCTGTGACATGACCATCTCATCAACCTCTCACTTTAGATGGTCATAGGTTGCTGACTTGGCCTTGGCAAGAGTTGTCTTGGAGTACGCCTGCTTGTAGCAGACAGACCCCTTTGCCACCATGAATTGTTTGTGGGTAATGAGGTTACTCAGGGTCTCCATTCCCATACTAGGTCTGAACTCCGTTCTGTTTTTTGTGACAAGACTGAAGATGCGTTCGCAGTCTGCATTGGAATGGAAGATGCAGAGGATAGCCAGCATTACCTTGCAGAGTAAAGGGTACTTGAGATGGCCATTTCCATCCTTCAGCTGACTCATCAGGTGCCACTGTGTGTCTGGTCTGTCACAGCTGGTGATGCTTTCTGGCAGAGCATCGGTTTGGTAGGTCATGAATTGACCCTCAAGCTTGTCCATCTCCTCAGCACTCATCTTCAAGCAGGGGAATCTGCCTGTGAAGTACCTCACAGAATTGAAGTCTGCGCTGTCCCGTGCAGACATGTCAGCCACAGAAGCATTCCTTATCACTGGGTCATCATAGGGAAACTTCTTCACCATGTACTCAACAGCCTTCATGTAGAATGCCCGCACAGCGCTGAAGACCTGGGCAAGCTGCAGCTCCTCAAGCTCAGGGTGATCTCTTATGAAGTCTCTGGTGTTTTGCCCAATGAACAAGGTCTCATTGCTCTTCTGGTTGCTTGGTTCCCTGAATGGTACCTGGTGAACCTTAGCAGCTGCATTGATCACCTGAGGCTTCACAAATCGGTTCAAGAGATTCTTCAGCTGTGTGGTCAAAGTCCTGTGTAGTATTTGTATGCAGGGTTTGTCTAGCTGCAGCAGAGTGTTGGCCTCATCAAATATCGGCAGGACCGCACTTAGAAAGTAGCAGTAAAGATGGAATGTTGGGTCCTGCAGATGTTGACATGCCCTCTGCACTCTCTGTTGTGCCCCTGTCTTGGGCTGAGTGGTTCCAGTGCTAGATGTATTGGGCTGAGTGGGTGCAGTGCTAGATGTCTTGGGCTGAGTGGGTGCAGTGCTAGATGTTTTGGGCTGAGTGGGTGTAGTGGTAGATGTCTTGGGCTGAGTGTGTGCAGTGCTAGATGTCTTGGGCTGAGTGGGTGCAGTGCTAGATGTCTTGGGCCGAGTGGGTGCAGCGCTAGATGTGTTGGGCTTTGCCGTTGCAGTCTTGGGCTGTGTGGTTGCAGCTGCTGGTGTTTTCTTTCCCTGACAGAATTTGGCTAGGTTTTGTTGGCGAAAGAGATAGCCTGCCAAATCAAACTGAGAATTGTCCTTGCTGCCGCTACTGTGGGTTGATGTGTCCTTGCTAACACTGTGGGTGGACTTGTCCTTGCTGCTGCTCTGCGTGGTCTTGTCCTTGCTGCTGCTCTGCGTGGTCTTGTCCTTGCTGCTGCTCTGCGTGGTCTTGTCCTTGCTGCTGTGCCCAGACTGTTCTGACTCAAAGTATTGCAGCAATGCAGGCCACTGCTGCAACAACCTGGCGATGCATTTATCTAAAGAGAGCCACCTCGTACTTACATGTTTAACAATCTTTCTCATTTCCACTCCACACAGATCCTGAAATTTCTTCAGTCCCTGTTTCCTCTTGCTGGATTTGTCTAGGTAGAAGTATATGTCCACCAGCAGCTCTTCAATGGACACTGGAAGCTGAGCAGCAGCTTTTTCTGCAGCTAGATGAATTAGATGGCACGGGCATCCCAGCACATATACTGCACTGTTTTTTTTGTTGATGTAGCCTGCCGTGCCAGCTTTGAGTCCCTGCATCACCATGGCATTATCTGCCCCAAAACTCATGCAGTTGTCCCAGGATATGCTACGTTTCTCAAGTTCATTGTCAATGAGTTTGAATATGTTCTGCCCAGTAGATGCCTCATGACACTCTGGCAAAGATAGGAGTACTGTCAGAACACGCCCAAGTCCTCGATCAAAGTACTTCACAACAAGAGGATACAGCTTACAGTCTCCATAGTCAGTGCTCCCATCCGTGGCTAGGGAGTATGGAGCTGTCCTCATTGCCTCCGTGATCACAGACGCATCCTCCTTGGCAAGAGCTCCAACAATGGCGCTGCTCTTTGTGCGACCAGACCCATACTTTCCTGCAATTGCAATCACAAAAATATTGCATTGTATTATCATGATTATACTCTAGATTACACAGAATTGCAGAATTACAATCATGATATTAATCCTCTGTAGAGTAAGTTGGCCTAGGCTATTTTTTTTTCACCTTTACATAAAATGAAAAATGTTTATTAGAATGATACAGTATCAGTAGGCTATAAATTAGCAATGATTAATTTGCAAGATTTAAATCAGATTATCAACCAGGGCAGTACTGTAACTGTTTTATATAGTCTGTACAGATTGTAGAGTGTATTGTGACAGTATACAGATATAAATCTATGCCTATGAATGCTTGAGATGAATTGAGGCTATTTGTCATTTGAGCCTTACCAGCGATTTTCGAGTCCGGAAACATCTTTTTCACCAGTGGCCCGATGTGGTCGGCCACCGCGATCGGGATGTTGTGTTCCACCAGAAAGTCCACAGCGAGCACTTCGGCATTTATGACACTGGTGTCACTGTCAACCGTAAAGAAGCCCGCGATGGGCCTTGTAGCTTCCACTGCCGCCTTGTATGACGTGTGTTTAGCAGTCCTGATGTGCTTTTCAACGTCGTGTCGGCCCCCATGCCTCACGCTAAAATCTGTCTTACACAACATACAGTAAGCGTGGAAGTCGTCCAGCTTCGACCGGGTGATGGTCGGCCATTCTGCGTTATATTCTAGCTTGAAGCGCTGTTCAGAAATTCGCCGCTTTTTCAGCGGAGGACAAGTACGTTCACCATCCATTTTTGATAGACTTCAACTGACAGCTTGCTCCGCGATTTCGCGGGCATAGTGTATTCACGAATTATCATTGGTCCATTAGAAATTAAGATAATAAAAACACAACACATATGTTAAATTATATAATGAAAAAAACCCAGATATTAATATGTTGTAGTGACTGTAATACACATAATTCACCTCCTTCTAAAGTGTGGTTCTACACACTGTTGTTTCATGCCTGTAAGTATGACCGTTGGTTTATGCTTGAAAGTACAACTGTAAAAAGGGATCGTGGTCCCTTTAATTAATCTGTGTTTACGATGACGTGGAGCCCCATGCTTGTTGGTCAGGACAGCGCCATCTTGTTTTGTTAACTTTGACTGTGATTAAACGAGACACGCATTCGTGTGCTGAACTGTAATGAACGTCTCCTGCGTTTCATTACGATCTCCACAATGTTCTACTTATCTGTGCTATAAATGTAATTTTTGTATGATTCCAATGATCTTAAATAATTTTATAACCAAAATAGCTGAATTTGCTCGTGACCTGAGCAGAGGAGACAAGCGGGGTAAGGCAAAGAGCGGCGCCTCACGTCAGATTGAGCAATCCCTCACAAAGCGGAGCTAGTGAGAAATTAGCACCTCCTGTATAATGCCTCCCTGCTCTGTAACAAAGATGCAAGTGAGGAAATATTCCCTCCTGTATAATGCCTCCCTGCTGTGTTACAAAGATGCTTGATGGATTTTACCCCGATATATATATGTAACAGTATGTAACCATAATGATTTACCCCGATGAATCTGCCACAAAATACAACAATGCAAATGCAGACGAATGGAAAGCCACCAGTACGTTTAATTATTAGCCAAGATTACATTGATATCCGAGTGTTTCCGAGGGGATTGTTTAATGTCTGTCATCCATTTAACATCATACAACGTCGTTGTGATCACTTTGAACCCAACGATCTTTTTTTTTAATGTATTGGTGAGCTGAGTTTGAGAAATTAAACTGTGCAGCTAAAGTTGTGTTTTTTGGTTGCTATAGTTATCTAGTTGCTATGCTAGCTAGCTCAAGAGACTTAAATAACCTAAACGATTTAAATGGAAGCGTTCAATTCGCATGTAATGATAGCTAGTTATCGAGCTGATGTTATAGTTTCCCCGATTTAACTCATTGTATTTCAATGGGTAAAGGTAAAAATCCTCAGGGTGCCTGTGCATCTTCGCATGAAATAATATATTAGCCTACCAGTTATTAACACGAGTTCTCTAGCTACCAACTGCCAACTCGTTGTACCTATCATAGGTGTGTGTGAAGAATGCTGAGATAAAATATGAAAAACAACCAGTAGTCAATGTGCAAGCTGCCAATTGAATTATGTTTTAATAAACTCTATTGACTTCACATATTTTTCACCGCACGGCACTGGTCTACATGAATATAATTCTTCATCAACAGCGGGAGCCAAAACAGCATAGCATCCTGGTAACAGTAGTGAGGGTATTACAAAAAAGAAGTACAGCCGATCCTATTGGCTCTTTGTCAACGCAAGGGACGAATCATAAAACGGCTTATATGTGAGCTTTAGGGCTGGTTGGATGTCAACACAGGCACGAGGCTGCCAGCTACACGATTCATTTTTCGATTTGTTGGGTAATGCGTAGGATATTCAAGTCAAGCGTAGCGGCGTAATTAGGGCCTGGAAATCGTATCTGCTACGCCAAAATCGTGTATGTTGGCAGCTCTGGGGAAGGGATTTCTATACATTTTCATGTTCACAAAGTCAGCGATTTTTTGCCGGCCGTCTTTCCTGCATACGGCAGTTCAAACTGTGTTTCCTTTATCCTGTAATATGGCTCCATAGCTTTACACTCAGCACACAGAGCTCTGATTGGTCAACAGGACGTGCTCCGGGGCAGGTTGCGTGTTCAGCATAAGTTACCATGGTTACTTTCTACCCCCCCAGGTAAGAAGTGAACCAGTGGTTAACCCTGAAGCTACCTCGCTAACCACAAATCCTGCTTGGTCTTACAGGCCTCAGGTAGGAGGTTTAGGTTGTTGTTTGTTAGAAATGTTGACACCTTTTTATGAGACTGTATTATCAGTAGGGCAGTTAGAGTATTTACATCCTACTCACCACTGAATCATCAGAGAAGTCGATCTCATCCAGGTCCAGGTATTCAGGATCCTCCATCTTCACACCTCATCATCAGCCTCACCACCAGCTGCAGACAAACACACACGTTATCCTACATTATAGAGCCTTCTTCCATTGTTTTACATTTAAAAAATCTAAATATTCTCATGTTAGTCAGAGAGAGTTCTTGTTTTTTTCTGCAGATATTTGAAGTTTGCGACTTGAAAACATTTTCTTTAATGACTGACGATACAACATCAGTCATTGTGTGTGTGTTCCATGGAGAAGCATCCTCTGCATAAATATGATCAAGTTAAACACTTTTGGGTTTGGTGTCGCAGTGATACAATCAGCAGGAATAAAATACGGGAAGTTGAGGCAGGAAACTGAGAACAGTCCCGAGGAAAACTCAGAAAGGTTTCTTTTTTTACTGAGATGAATAAACAGGAAACTGTGGGAAAAAACTAATCCAACTTTTATTCTAAAAGGGGGAATTACAAAGTAGCAAAAGGCTGGAAATAAAACAAGCTGTTTGATTTTAAACTCAAATCCTTTTTCAGTAATACCACAGGTTTTAAACTGTCAACTGCACAATCGTCCTGAGCTGTTGCGATCAAAGGAAACAAACAGCGGATAATCAGCACTAATCAGAGAGCAGCGTGACTCACAGAGAGCTCTGAGATTTAAGATGCCACACACTGCCGGAACCAACACGGGAGTAGAGGAGCTATGGGACAACATCGAAAGCAAGGGATTGTTTGATTTTTAAATTTCACGTCATTTGTAGCGGACCTAACTTACAGAAATCAACCTTACTTCAGAGTTAGTTCACTTCCAGACAAGCTATCAATGTGGTTCAAATGTACAGATTTGTTTGATCTTCTAGTTTTATATATCCTACTGAAGGTCTTTACTGTAGCTTAAGAAATTAGCTCACTACAGCATTTTGAAGACAGGAAAGTGGTTTTGGGCTGTCACCAAAAACTGCCTAGCTTTGGAGGACTTTAAATGCACTTTTAGATAAGCTAGAGCTTTGAAAGTAATGGGTTTGTTTGAGTTTGTAATTTTACTTCCATTTCAAAAGGTTGAATACTTTTCAGGTTCATATCAGTGTAGTGTCTCTACTGGGACATGTCTCCATGCTTTAATGTTCAAAAAGCTCTTTATGTTTCTCATACTGCCTGTGCTGCAGCACCTCTGTTCACCCTCTGTCTGAAACCAGAGCCCAGCCTGCTGTGATTGGTTAGTGCATTTAAATAGTCTGCAAAAGATAAACCCCCCCCCTTGCCTGAAACTCTGCCATTGGAGTCCTTTGTTTACTTCTGTAACATAGTGACATCGCTAAGTAACACTCATGCTTCTATTGGTTAGCGCTGTAAGAAATTGTACGTGATAAGCTTAGGGGCGGGACATCACAATCACAACAGAGCCGGCCAGCGAACCAATCAGAGCAGACTGGGCTCTGGTTTCAGACAGAGGGTGAAAAGAGGTGCTGCAGCTCAGGCAGTATGAGAAACATAAAGAGCTTTTTGAACATTAAAGCGTGGAGACATGTCCCAGGAGAGGCACAAAGTACTAATATGAAGCTGAAAATGAACATTTTAAAATACAGATCGTTGTGCTGCAGTTGGTTTCAGAGGTGTTAATGGTTATGTTTTAGTGTCGAACACAGGCTCTTTTATTATTTTCTGCACAATTATCAATTTTAAAGCGGTTTCTTTAGTTTTTAAAATGAGCAGATTTCCATTCACAGGATGTTCATAAAGCTACAAGAGAACGTTCATGTAAGCGAGGAGTTGTTTTCAGACTGTGTGGGAGCGCCCGCAGAACTAAACTGGTCAAAATAAAACCTCTGATTGTAGCTTTGAGAAACAGTCGAGCCCAACATCCTTGATAACAACAGTTTAGCCCTGAAAGCCAACATCAAAAATAAGACAGAATCAAAAAAGAAAAAGGAAAGAGTGTTTATGTGAACAGCTGATGGATTTGAACCCTTCCAGGCTGCGGGAAACAAAAACAGCCCGAGAGATGAAACACAGTTTTGGAGTCAAGTCAAGGGTGGGAGTATTCAGGAGGAATTTCAAAGTGAAACTCGATATGGGTTTCCTCACATTTCCCTCAGAGGTCAGGTGTAACCGAAAGCTGAGTGGATAGTAGAAATGTAAACAAGGTATTATTATAGTTTTAGCAGCAGTTAAAGTTGGAGCTATTTGTTGACGGACAATCTTTGGAAGCATTGTCTGCACACAGCATTCTGAAATTGGGTTGCCAGGTTTTTTTTTTCTCCTTGTCACTACTCAATCCCGAGCCAGAAACCGGATTTGTTCTGCACATGTGCAAAAATGTCAAAGCAATGTGTGGCAGTTTTCTGGGATTTAAATACTTTTATTTTATCTTTGTTTTGACCATAGAAATTCAAATGTTTGCTTATTGAATAAATACTTTTTTCGGTAAAGAATGACATAAATAGGGAGCTCATTTCTTCATTCTTTAACAAAGAAAAGCTGAACAAATGCATTGCTTAAATAAAGTAAAGTCATTCAACAGATTTAATATAATGTATACTTATGGCACATTTAAACCGAAGATATATTTTTGAATCAAATTGAAGTGGCAGGTTTTGGTCTTGTTGTATATATCACATTAAACATGTTTTATTAATATGTATTTCTAAAGATACGTTTCAATTCAAGCTTTCCTCCACACGTTTCTGCATTTAAGATTTCTTTATTCTATTCATTTATCTTTCTTTGGTTTTTGTCTTTCTTGCCCTCAGTTCAAAATTATATTTTGTGAATGTCTTTTATTTGTTTGGGCCTGTTCCAATTAATTCTTTATTTATTTCTCAAAGATGTTTGGGGATATTGTTAAATTAAACAACGATGTAAAACAAAAATCCAGGTATGGATCAGGCAGTCCTAACTCCACTGTGGATTTCTGACTTGTTCCTTAGCGCACAAGATCAAACATGTAACCTGCATCTGTCGGTTTTCTAAGCCAGTTTAGATACAACCACAGCCACATCCGCATTACCGTAGATATGCGTGACTGCGTCATGGACGAATAAAGAGAACTCATGACATGCTGAACACCGTCATTGCTTTTCAACATAATTCAGCCTATATACTATTAGACAGGTAGCCTACAGATTTGAAAACAATGTCAACTGGATTTTTGTGTCTAAAAGAGCTTGACTTTCCGAGTTAGTTGTTTCAAAATAAGACCAGGTTTTCATCAAAAAGGACGCTAAGAACATGGTCGATCAGCCTTCAGTTGTTGTTATTATGATGTTTTTTCTACAACTGCTTTACAGTAAATTATTAAAGACTTTGTTGAATACGCCATTGGTCAATTACGGCATTATTTTATGAAGTCTTTACGGCAGCTTGCTGCAGACAGTTTTTAAAGGATGCAGTATATGGAGAAGGCAATACAACATTTATTTAAATCATTACAATTATTTTTAACTTTGTTTAATTATTTTACAATCCATATTGTATGTCAAATTATTGTTTTAAATATTATAAAAATGAAATATTGTCAAATATAAAAAACTTAAAGAGATTACAAATCAATATTTTCAGGGATGGTAGTGACCTGCTGTACATTATCCTTAGGCTTAAGTCAGTTAAAAAAAACAGCAGTGTTTTTACACAAGCAGTATGCACATAGTTACAGAAACATCACCACTTCACCTGTGCTTTACAAAAAGGACCATAAATACTGAGGCACATAAAATACAATTAAAAAAAAAACTTCAACTTTCATTTAAAACATCTCTCTGTGTCTATTTTGAGCCTCCTCCACCTCCTCAAACATGTCCACTGTCCCTCTCAGCAGAAGACGGTGGAGGCTGTAATTGAGGCGACAGGACTGATTACAGGCATTAAGAGCTGCAGGCTGGACGCAGGCCAGGCTAAATCTCATTAGTGCTGCTCACAGTGCTTTGGGTTCACTCACTTATTTCACTGTCGGTTGGGACTATAGTTATGTGGGGCTGCACATTAAATCGAAATGTTATCGAATTTGCAGTATGGACTATTGCAATAGTGAAATCTCAGGAAGCTTAATATTTGGGTAAGGCCAAATATGTGTAAAACATGTGTTCAATTATTGATGTTTTTTTAGTACATGTTGCTCAAAGATTGCCATCATTATTGAATTAAAGCTTTTGTATATTGAATTTCTATTTCCTATATATTATTCTGAAATGGACCAATCAAACAATGACTACTTTTACTGTAGCTACTTTAAGTACATTTTGATGAGAATACTTTCTACTCTTACTTGAGATAAGATTTCCCTCGTTAATCCAACTATTTCCTCTTAATGAGTTCATGGTGTTTTATCATTTTACTAAATTGTGTCGTCCAACTGTATATTTCAAAGCTAAGCGTATTCTAAAACTGACAAAATGAGCTTCTGAATGTTGGTTTTTGTACTTTTGATAAATCATTTACTGCATTTAGCATTTAGTTTTACTTCATGTGTCATTAGGTATATTGTTGGTACCATGTTGGTATTTAAGCGAGAGCTTGAAAATTAAGAGCTTTGCAGTGTAAGTAATCAAGTTAAGATTATGGAAATGTACAGATTCAAGATGATTTATTAGTGATGAAGGAAAGCAATAATCATCATAACCCAAGAACAGTCTAAAAGCGGTTAATTTCAGGAATATATACTAGACTAGACCATAAACTGTTTTTGACACTTTGTTTTTGACATTTTGAGAAAGAAAAATGCTTGCACAATAATAGTTACCAGGTAATAATTAGTATAAATGTGACTTATTGTAGGCATAATAAAGCAAGCAAAATGTCAGTTTTACAAAGTGAGACAAAGAAAGTGAAGTGAGTTAAGGTTGTGTGTCCTCTCTTTAGTAAGAACAGCTAATGTAATCCGCAGATACCTGTTTATGAAGCAGCAGGAGGCTAATTAGCTAGCTCGCTAATCAGCATCCAGGGAAGCTAATGTGGAAGCTAACTGACTAGCCGGGCAGCCAGTTGGAAATTTAGGTCAAAACAGAAAGCTCAGGTAAAAACGACACTGGCACGGGATAAAGAGCGGTTTTCTCCCGGTCAACGAATCGTTTTGAGATACGGTACCTTAGGGAAGTCAGGCAGCCGAGGAGAAAGAGCTAGCTTGATGGGGTGATACAGCTAGCCGAGTCGCTAGCAGCACTGATCCTTGGATCCAGCTGTTTTTTTCCCCTCTGTCGCCTCGCTGTCTTGAAAAGCACAAAGACTTTGACATATGGGCAGCACAGAGGGTAGGAACTAGGAAGAGGGCCCACTCCAAACGCGTTTCTGAGAACCATTGCAGTGTGAAAGAAGGGAAGAACGACACTTTTACATTTACGAAAGCACAGCGTTACTGTATGTGTGTTATTGGCTCTGCTGTATGTGAATGTGCATTATGGTATGGTTCATTAGCAGAGACGATAGAAGTACTCTGAACCTTTAAGAGTAGACATATAACCGTGAAAAAATGTTACTAGAAAAAGTCCTGGATTTAAAATGGAGTATAAATATAAAGTATCAAGTAATTAAAATACTCAAGTAAAATACAAGTATGTCAAACATTGTACAGTAGACCTAGTACAAAAGTAAATGTACTTAGTTAGTTACATTCACTCTTACACAGTGCTCTACTTCCAAGTTTCCTTCTACTCAAAGGTTTTCCTTTTTTAGTTTTTTGAACGGCCTATAGACTTATAGGCTGTTGCAATAGAAGATCTTTGCAGAGGGCAGCCGCTCAGACGGAGGAAGTGGAGCCGTTACATAGCTCCGTTATCCTTAGAATAAAAAAACTACAACAGAAAGGTGTGCTTGGAGGGTTAATTCCTTCACTTCTGTTTATATTATACCATGCATGTATCCTGAACTTAATGGATTAATGGAATGGTTTAATTTTGATTTAAAATATATATAGTTAAGATCTCTTATTTTGAACAACAATTACTGACCATAACAATAAGGATGAGACAAATATTTCTAATCATATTTTGTTTGTCTTACCACTCATTGTAAAGCACTTTTTAAAACTATGGCTTTATTTTACTTTACTAAATATAATTAAATCTTTTTGCTTTGTGTTTGAAAACTATTTATTTGACTGTATTTATATCTAAACATGAGATTACGTGTCAGCATGCTTCATTCATCCTTCAAAATCAGACATGGGACATCATTTATGCATTCATTTACATAATGTTTTGTCTGTCCTAGAGAAACTCATGGTAGCTTCACCACAGACGAGTATAAATGACCTTAGTTTCCATAATAACATAATAACAGCCTTGGAGCTCTGCTGTGGTCTACTGCCGGCAGTGGCTCAGGAAGTAGGGACTTTGATTGGGAGCCATATGGGTCGCCGGTTCAAGTCCCTTAACAGACCTAAAAATATGGAGTGTGGACTGGTACTTGGAGAGTTCCTAATTCACCCCATGGGCCCTGCCGTGGTGCCCTTGAGACACCCTGTGCTTTAACCATAGACTGTATATGGCTTTAACACGCTCAGTTTGAGCTCACTAGAGCCATCTAGTGGTTCATCCTGGAACTTTCACTGCTTGAAAGAGACACAATTTGCTTTCGGGGTTTTTTCCTTTTCTGTAGTCACAGTGTGGTGTGTTGGACAGTTTTTTGTGCATGTAAATGGTCGGCAAAGGCTAAAATCCCTGTCCAGAGGGAGTTTCTCTCCCCCACACCTGAAACACCTCCATTGGACTCCTTTGTTTACTTGATAATGACATCACTATGTAACACAATTGGCTAGGGTTGGATAAATGTAGCTTTCTTCTGGTTCCCCTTGTGTTATCCTTCAGACAATACGAGACTAAAAAATGGTTTTAAAGAAAATCTATAATAAAATAATAATAAAAACTGTACTTTCAAAAGATACATCTTAATCAACATAGCACATTTATTTACAGCGACTTAAGCATTTACAGTGACTTAAGCATGGGCCTAACTTATTCACATACCTTTTAGCAACACACTCAATCATCAAGTGATGAAAGAATGCACAGTACACTGAAAAAAATGATTTTGTGGTTTAGTAATATTTATTAGGTTAATTGTCACAATTTTTATTTTCTAATTCTAAGTATCAGTGAGAACTGGAATTATTCAAGTAAAACTATATATATCATTCATGTAATAAATAAACAGTGTGGGAAGACTAAGTTTTATTATGTATTTTCACATAATAGTCAAAGGTTTCATAGACATTGCACATGAACCTAAAAATATCAAGTAAGTTACAAACTTTGCGTGTTTTCAATCCGCGCATGCGCCTTGTGACGGCATACAGGACGCATGCGCTACGTTGTCCGCCAAAACACGAAGATAAGAAGACGAAGACGACGGTCAATTTGAATGGAAAACAAAGTTTAATGGAGGCAGGAGCGGCTAATTCATATTGAAGGTAAGTCATTCAGGGGTTTCCTTGCATATATAACGGGGTTATTGCGGTAATTTGAACGCTGTACAATACAGCGCGATTTAGCACATTTAGCGGCCCAGCGCGACATGTCCATGCGCCGGTGTTGGTGTGGGTGTAATCCACCCAGCACGCGAGAGAGACCGCAGGAGGATAGTATGCTAGGTGTCCAGCTAACCTATTACAGTGTGTGTGTGTGTGTGTGTGTGTGTGTGTGTGTGTGTGTGTGTGTGTGTGTGTGTGTGTGTGTGTGTGTGTGTGTGTGTGTGGTGTGTGTGTGTGTGTGTGTGTGTGTGTGTGTGTGTGTGTGTGTGTGTGTGTGTGTGTGTGTGTGTGTGTGTGAATCGGGACTGAGACTACACAACCGCTACACATAGAAGCCGGGAGGGGCGGAGAAAATATACGCGGGCTGACGAGCTTCACAGCAGCCTCTGCCACACCTCACCAACGACCATCACCGTATTTGGAGGCCTTTATTTCTAACTCCCTTGTCTATATTTTGCTCATAATTTGATATGAATATAATTGACATTCTGATTCCATTTACACTGTTTAAATTTAGATTCTGAATTATTCTTGATACATATGACACACCTCTCTCTACTGCTTTTTTGAGTAGAGGAACAGAATCACTGCGGCAAAAACGCAGGATTTTCTTGGTTTAAGATTCAACATATGTGGAAATGGTTCTGATTCTGTATGAAAGATGTGTATATTTTTTAGATCACAGCAATATTTTAAAAATATTTTGACAGCATATCAAAAACTAATTGGTTTGACAGTGGTACAGTTTATTTTGGTTACATGATTCTGTAGTTTGAAATGTAGTATTTCTAGTAGTATTGTGCAGTTGTAATGTATTGTTTTGTCTTTGTGTTTTTGTCCTTAAGCCCAAAGCAACAACTTTCTGCAGTTGACACAGTGCCCTTTCAAGCAGCAACTACAGCAAGCTGTGTCAAAGGGAAAGCCATCTGTCTATTCAGGTACAAATTGTGTAGTGCTTTGCTCTTCATAAGTCGTAATAGGTTTACCATTATTACAGAATATATATTTTGAATTTTGAAGTTATGTGTAGCGCCGCATAAAATGTAATGTAAACAAAAGTTGAAAGGACAATCTGATGTTACATCTATTCTAGTGATATGAATATAGCCCAATAAATGCTGCTTCTCCATCTCCATCCCTGGCTTTAAAGTCACTAAGTATGATGCATTAAAGATAACATTTCTTTGTATTTTACAGGCTCCAACGGGGAAGTTCTCCTGCTTCTCCCTCTGCAGTATTTGATTTGAACGGCTAATGTAAGGTAAATCTAAAACCCTAGGTACCTCTCATTCTTAGTTTTAATTTGACTTTCATACTGATATGAAAGTCTAGTTTAGATGAGGTTTGATTTATTTCTGTCTCTAATTTTCAGATTCCAAAAAGATGAAATGGTCTTCTAAAACATGTCAATTTGAGGCTGACACACGTACAGAACTGTTGAAACACTACAGGCTAAGACATGGAATGGTTAGCCGTGGCCAGACAGTGCCTTGCCTTTATAAGGATTGCCCTTGTTCATTTAAGACGTTCAATGCACTTAATATTAATTTATCCAGGCACACTCACAGAAATATTTAACCCTAATTTATAGGATTTATGTAATTGAATTACATGACAAAGTTCCATTTAATTTTTTGAACATAAACCTACCTAATAAACTTTACATGATGCATATACATCAGTGTAATCAAGCCTATTCATTTAAATGCATATTCATCAGATTATGTATTCAGAATACATTAAGTATATTTGTTTGAATTACATAGTAATTAAGTTACTTATTCAAGATGAATAATGTGTATGTGTTTGAAATGCATAACAATTAAGCTTAAATTCAATTAAAATGCATTAGATTTATGTATTTTTGTGATTAATATCTAATTAATTTTTCTATTCAACAATATCTCAATGATGCATACAATCAGACCACCTTGTTGATTCAACAAATGTATTAACATTAAAGCACACCTCTTCTTTTCACACATGGCAGACACAGTACTCTGCAGGTAGTGTAGCTCTTCAACTTAGTCATCTACTGCTGCAGATGGAACATGTCAAATGTTTTCCAACTTTGATAGAACAGAGGCAAGTTAGGAAGGCTAAACAAAGTTTTAACTCATCACCTGACAGGAACGTAGTTAACTGAGCACCTGCCGTTTCTAACTTTCTGTGTGTTCGTTATGTGTGAATCACAAAAGCAATTTGAGTTTGAGTGCTTGTACTTTGGGGGAAAGCTTGGACGATTCCAGGTCCATCAGGATCTTCTGTTAAACTTCAAAAGTATTCTTCAAGCCTTTTGGATAGCTTAAATTAAGTGCGTAGATCAACCCATAAAGCATCACGCATGCATGGTTGATACTCTGGAGGTTGTGGAGAACTTCGACCCCTTCCAGGACCAAACCGACATCTGCAAAGCGTCCACCAGGACCATCAGGATCATCACTCTCAGCTTGAACGGTGTAGATTGCCATGGTCGTCCCTGCGACATCTGCCTCGGCCTCACGGCATTCGATGTACTGAAAGATGGAGGGAACAGAGAACAATGAGCTGTGTCACCCTAACCTTGACCTTTGACCACCACATTCTAAGCAGCTTATTATTGAGGCCAAGTGAGTGTTAATTTGAAGAAATTCCCTGAAGGCACTGTAGATATAGCATTCATGAGAATGAGATGGACACAAGTTCAAGGTCACAACGACCTCAAGATCTTTGACTCCCTAATAGCCTGAAACAAAACAAAAAGTCCAAAAGTTACATTACGTATAAATGGAGTTGTACATTCAATGATCATCAACTATTTAAATATGATTAAAAAGTGGTCACAATGAGGGTTGCGTTAAAGAATTTCAATACCATTTTTACCGTGTTTGTGGGTCTGTGCCATAATGAACAGCATGTCACATTGCATAAAAGTAATGCTCTTAATCCTTTAATTTTGTGAATTGTTTATGGTGCAAATGAAACATAAGATAGTAACTTACATGTTCATAGGTTAGTCCTCCTCTGAGGGTAAGTTTCCGAGCTTCTTTAGGATGTAAGGATTTCCGGGGAGACTGCACTTTATCTGATGAAGCCTTTGACCTGCCACAATAAAAATTGAGTCAACAAATCATCCCAACTTAAAATGTAAAAAAAGGAAAAATACAGGACCAGGAACCCATTTTATTCAGAGATATGTGAACTCATTGAAAACATTCTCATCAGTAACTAATATCTGAAAGAGCCAAATAAGAAACTGTTCTTTGATACAATGTAGGGGAGAAAGGACAGTAGGACAGAGGCAAACCTCTTCTGTCCATCCCCTGCTCCCTCACTCCTATCCTACTGAGTATCCTTACTACTACACTTACCTCTTGACATCCGGCTTGGCTTTACTGACTGCCTCAGATCCTCAGCTGCCTGTTGACAGAGAAAATCAATAATTATCTCATTATTTCTCTCCACTGACATAATGCGCAAACACATAGTTCAAATATCTGTGTTTTTTTAGGGAATATTCGAATGTCATTTTTGAGCAATTTTGACAGCCCTAATGGATATCAGCCCTAAATACACTACAAGGTAGGGTAAAGGAGGAATACAGGAATGGCATTATCTTTGTAAACTACGGGCCAATCACAGAAAGAGGGAGGGAGAGAGACAGAAAGGAGAGAGTAGGGGGAGAGAGACAAAGTGTGATAGGATAGAGAGAGAGAGAGACCAGTTGATCAGTCTTGTGCTGGTTAGAGTTCCAGTCAACATGTCCACTTACTGGCAATAACTTCAAGGAAGACAAGAAAGCTTCCCTCTCTCTGATGTTCTCAAGGCCTTTGAGTTCGTAAGCAGACAGTCCACAACATGCATCCTAGTGACACACACACACACACCCATAAGAATCAAGCTGTTCAGAATCAAGAATCAAAACCAACCTGACATAATCTGAAAGGCCTTTCTTACTAAATAACATTTCCAAAACAGGTGTCAATTACATAACTGCTACTTTATGAGAACTGTCAAGTTTCTGTGTCCTTACCTTCTTGTTTGGGGCAGAATTATCGTCACTGGCATATTGGAGACGCTTAGGTGCCAGGACCTGACCCTTAACCTCAAGCTCTTCCGGACCATGTGGATTTACTTCCTACAAGTCTCAGCAGTACCACCATTGCCTTGATGGAGTTTCTTTCTCAAAACAAACAACCCATTGGACTCAATGACAAACTATTGGTGGCCAAGGTCAATGTGACCTAATGTCCATCCCATTGTCATGAATGCCACATGTTATCAGGCACACCTGGAGGGAAATTAATTACATCTGGCACAAAGGACAGAAGGATGACATACTTACCACATATTCTTTGACCAGTGTGTCCAGGTCTTCATTGAGATAGATGCTCAGACAGCTCAGCACACAATCACGCCTCACGTTGATGTCTTCACTCTGAAACAAATGTTAGATGTGTCCGAGACGCATATGCTGAGGCCAGCCAAGCCACTGACATTTCCCACCTTGACCATTATTCTTTATTAGATAAAGAAAAATGAACTGTGCAAAGTAACCAGAAAACAGCTGAAGTGTCCAGTGCTGTGCATATTGAACTGTTGGGCTGTTTGAGCTGAGCTGGACAGGAAGTATAGTGCAAAAACATGACGGGTGAAAAGCTGTGATCATCATGTGATCATGTACATACTGGCCATGCTGTGAACAGAGTGAAATCATAGATAGGTAAGATACAAAGTATTGCACATTATACCTCAGTCAGTAGAGCCACCCTTTCCACCTCCAACCCGTCTCTTGTTTCACCACTAGGGATGTTTGGACAGAAATTGACATCTCCCTTCCTGGGCTTCTTGATGTGGGCCGCTGGAGTCTGCTGGCCACTTCGCTTGTTTTTTAGAGAGTTGATGGCAACCTCGGGGTGTCCAGCTCGGCTGAGGAGAATAATTATATTTTATTAGCAGCTTTCACTGACCAGGATCACAAATTGCTTCACAATTTAAACACAATGGGCTCTATTTTGGTTTTGTCCTAAACGCCATGTCTTTAATACACTATTCAACACTTCAGTAGAATCAAGTATCTGCTGCAACAATCGCAATAATGGGATACAGTGGGGCAAAAAAGTATTTAGTCAGCCACCAATTGTGCAAGTTCTCCCATTTAAAAAGATGAGAGAGGCCTGTAATTTTCATCATAGGTATACCTCAACTATGAGAGACAGAATGAGAAAAAAAAATCCAGAAAATCACATTGTCTGATTTTTAATGAATTCATTTTCAAATGATTGTGGAAAATAAGTATTTGGTCAATAACAAAAGTTCATCTCAATACTTTGTTATATACCCTTTGTTGGCAATGACAGAGGTCAAACGTTTTCTGTAAGTCTTCACAAGGTTTTCACACACTGTTGCTGGTATTTTGGCCCATTCCTCCATGCAGATCTCCTCTAAAGCAGTGATGTTTTGGGGCTGTCGCTGGGCAACACGGACTTTCAACTCCCTCCAAATATTTTCTATGGGGTTGAGATCTGGAGACTGGCTAGGCCACTCCAGGACCTTGAAATGCTTCTTACGAAGCCACTCCTTCGTTGCCCTGGCGGTGTGTTTGGGATCATTGTCATGCTGAAAGACCCAGCCACGCTTCATCTTCAGTGCCCTTGCTGATGGAAGGAGGTTTTCACTCAAAATCTCACGATACATGGCCCCATTCATTCTTTCCTTTACACGGATCAGTCGTCCTGGTCCCTTTGCAGAAAAACAGCCCCAAAGCATGATGTTTCCACCCCCATGCTTCACAGTAGGTATGGTGTTCTTTGGATGCAACTCTGCATTCTTTCTCCTCCAAACACGACGAGTTGAGTTTTTACCAAAAAGTTCTATTTTGGTTTCATGTGACCATATGACATTCTCCCAATCCTCTTCTGGATCATCCAAATGCCCTCTAGCAAACTTCAGACGGGCCTGGACATGTACTGGCTTAAGCAGGGGGACACGTCTGGAACTGCAGGATTTAAGTCCCTGGCGGCATAGTGTGTTACTGATGGTAGCCTCTGTTACTTTGGTCCCAGCTCTCTGCAGGTCATTCACTAGGTCCCCCCGTGTGGTTCTGGGATTTCTGCTCACCGTTCTTGTGATCATTTTGACCCCACGGGGTGAGATCTTGCGTGGAGCCCCAGATCGAGGGAGATTAGCAGTGGTCTTGTATGTCTTCCATTTTCTAATAATTGCTCCCACAGTTGATTTCTTCACACCAAGCTGCTTACCTATTGCAGATTCAGTTTTCCCAGCCTGGTGCAGGTCTACAATTTAGTCTCTGGTCTCCTTTGACAGCTCTTTGGTCTTGGCCATAGTGGAGTTTGGAGTATGACTGTTTGAGGTTGTGGACAGGTGTCTTTTATACTGATAACGAGTTCAAAAAGGTGCCATTAATACAGGTAACGAGTGGAGGACAGAGGAGCCTCTTAAAGAAGAAGTTACAGGTCTGTGAGAGCCAGAAATCTTGCTTGTTTGTAGGTGACCAAATACTTATTTTACCGAGGAATTTACCAATTAATTCATTAAAAATCCTACAATGTGATTTCCTGGATTGTTTCCCCCATTTTGTCTCTCATAGTTGAAGTGTACCTATGATAAAATTACAGGCCTCTCTCATCTTTTTAAATGGGAGAACTTGCACAATTGGTGGCTGACTAAATACTTTTTTGCCCCACTGTATATTGAAAGGACCTGCTCTTTTTTTGATCTAGAACAAACTCTACAGGCTCAACAACATTTAACACTTTTTTAAAGTATTCTTTTCTTTTATACGCTGTAGCAAGTGCACCATCTTTCCCCAGTGCATTCACCAAAGGATTAGATTTACACAGTAAATCAGCTAATTCATTAACAACACACCATCAACCTCAATGTCTCAGCCTAAAATGTTCTATCAACTCATACCTGGAAGATAGTGAACTGTCACACAATTTGCACGGCCACATTCACATAGCACCTGTGAATGAATACAAAGAACAATTGTCAGTTATGTTATTAACACACAAACAACAAGCTACAAAAACATCAGTTTTCAAAGTGCATGTATAATCTGCAACACTACTGAAAAACCCACACATAATCAGTCAACTTGGGCCAAAAGAAAAAAATGAAGGCCACTTAAACTGATGCAAAGAGATTACAAACTGAAAAAGTGCATTCCAGAAGTTTAAAAAAAACAAACTATATATATATAAAATGAATGCACTGACGCAAGTTAGATTCAAACATTTCTATTGAAACAAACAACAAAAGCACATCTTTCTATGATAAACCGTTTTGGAGATAATCACAGACATGTAAAACTTTAGACTTTTTGTCTAAATCTAAAAAAGGGTCTAAAGAAATGCACCCCTACCCGAAAAGCTTTGAATAAAATGCATTTAAATTTGCTAATCATTGATTATTTTCCTACTTAGCATAGGGCGCCAAGATTAGCGAATTGCTAGCTAACGTTAGCTAGCAATTCACTCCTAAATATAAAACTACTTACAATCATCACAACTACGTACATTTGATCATCAATTAATTGATATTAATATAATCTGATAAAAACTGCACGAATAATACACAGGTGGATGTAAGTAGACAATGGATGATTCGGATTACTCACCATTAAGCCTGATGTACCACATGGCAGATGATGGCATCCAGCAGAAAATAAGGATGTCATTTCCTGTGTCCCGATTTCACTTCCCCCGAGTTGTATGTAAACCAATCACATACATTTTAAATAGAAGAATCTTGTTTGTTTCACAGCTTTGATTATTTAAACCATGTACATATGTATAAAGTAATTACATTTAATATATTTCAGAATTGACAGAATTATACAGATCATATATAATTTCAATACATATATTTAAAACATATGAGTATTTAAATAAAATCAAATAGATTTATATGCTTAAAAATCAACTCTACCATGATTCATTTCTGTGAGTGCAGCATCCCCAGGCAGTGACATCAGAAGAGATTCTATCTTTTAGTTGTGTCCTGTGCAGTTCCGCTTGTTTTGATTCAGAGAGGCAGTATTTTGAACATCTTGGAACCCATTTGAGGAGATTTGAAGTAGTTTCATGTGTATTCAAAAACTGCACCTTCAGCTCAAACATATATTCATCCTTTGCCTCGCACAGACATAGGAAACATTCTCCACATGGCCATGAAGACTTTAAAGATGAAGTATTGAAAAAGTACTCGGATCCAGTGTTTGACACTGAGGAAGAGGATCCTCAACCTTTGATTGAGGAAGACATTGATCCATCTAGAATCATAAAGGAGAAGTTTGGCAGACTTTTTCTTAAGTTAGAGATCACCTTCAATGTGTCAAACAAGTGCATTGATGAAATTGTCAATGAGCTTCAATTCATATCATGCACAGCATCAGTTCCTGTTATAAGAGAGTTGATCGAGTCTACTTTAAGGGCCCATAGCTGTGAGTTGGACACCGCTGTAATCTCTGATTTGGTTAAGATTCTCAGCGAGGCACACCCAATAAGCTCAGCTTTGGCAAGCGATGGTCCCCTTTCAACATCCTACAAGAGAAGAACGTTCATGAAGGAACATTTTTCAGTAGTTGAACCAAAAGAGTATATACTCGATAGAAAAGAGGGCAAAACATTCCAGTATGTGCCAATATTGCAATCTCTATCACAGATTCTGAACAACAAACGCAATCAAGAAAAACTATTGGATACTGATAGAAATTCGGCAACAGCCTTACAGTACCAATCTTTTCATGATGGATCCAACTTCCAGAAGAATGATTTTTTCTCTGAAGAGGACAGACTTAGTATTATCCTGTATATTGGTGATTTTGAGGTATGCAATCCTTTGGGAACTTCAAGGAAAAAACACAAAGGCACAGCTGTGTATTGGATCTTGGGAAACATTCCAGCACAGTCTCAATCAGCATTAACATCCATTAATTTAGCCGTTTTGTGTAAGGCAGTGGACACCAAGACATTTGGATACCAGAAAGTGTTAGAGCCATTGCTTACGGATCTGAGGACTTTAGAAAGAGATGGCTTATTTATTGCAGGTCTGGGAAAAGTTGTCAAAGGAACTGTTATGTATGTGGTAGCAGACAATCTTGGAGCTCACTCAGTTGCAGGCTTTGTTGAAAGCTTTTCTGGTTGTTATGCTTGCCGTTTTTGTCTTGCTGAGCGATCTGAGTATCAGTCAAGAGAGGTGAGATCTGGTTTTTTTCAACAGAGAACTGAGGAGCAACATGCAGTACATGTTCAGATTGCTTTGTCCAGTCTGAATTATTCCCCGTGCTATGGTGTGAAAAACCAATGTGCACTGTCTGAAGAGCTTGAGCACTTTCATGTTACATCTGGGTACCCTCCAGATGTTTTACATGACCTTTTTGAAGGCATCATTCCATTGGAATTGGCATTGTCTTTTAATGTCCTCATCAAGAAGAAGTATTTTTCTCTCATTAAACTAAATGCTGTCATCCATCAGTTCCCTTACAAGTGGAGTGATAAGACAAATCGCCCTCATCTTGTCCCCAGCAACTTTTCAAACCGTAAATCAGTGGGAGGCAATGCTCATGAAAATTGGTGCCTGCTACGTCTGCTGCCTCTGATGATAGGTTTGAAAGTACCTGAAGATGAGCCTGCGTGGCAGATGCTAATGACTTTGAAAAGCATTGTGGAGCTTGTTATGTCACCAAGTCATACAGAGGAAAGCATTTGCTATCTTGACAGTTTAATATCTGAACATCGCAGCAGACTTCTTGAAGCTTTTCCTCAACAGAAGCTCTTCCCCAAGCACCATTTTCTTGAGCACTATCCCCAGCTTATCCGAGAAATTTGGTCCTGTATCTGCTCTTTGGACCATGAGATTTGAAGCAAAACACAGCTTCTTCAAGAGAGTTGTCAGACACACAGGATGTTTCAAGAATATCTTGCTTTCTCTTGCAAACAAGCATCAGCTCATGATTGCAAACCATCTCCACGAATCAAATGCAGTCAGAACATCACTCTTGGTTACAAAAACAACAGAGGTGTCTTTGGATGTTCTGAAGGATGACATTAAAGACGCATTGAAGTGCAGATTTCCAGGTGTCACAAGAGTACATATTGCCAACTCTGTGAACTGTTCAGGGACAAACTATGCTGCTGGAATGGTGGTGTGCCATGGTTCTACTACTGGATTGCCAGACTTTGCAGAGGTGCTACAAATTATGATAGTTCATAACAAATCAGTGTTTGTCATCAGACTAAAAATGGCATGGTACAATGAGCACCATAGGAGTTATGAGTTGGAGAACGATGAGCAAGTAATTGAGCAAAAGGATCTTCCAGATTTTGACAGTGGTCGAAGCCTTAATCGAAAAGTTCCCATGTCTCAGGGAACCAGGGTCTTCTAATGGCCTTTATGGGTGGCAGCAGAGGATGAAATGGAAAATGGGAAATTACCGTGCAAAATTGAGAGGCCGTGAACTTGCCTGTCCAGAGCTGGAAGTGAACTCGCTGAAAAGACAGAGGTCAAATGAGAATGGTTCAAGCAAAGGCATCAAAAAGGCCAAGAAAGCAGAGGTAAACTACCTGCCTCCACTGCCAATTGGGGACACGGAAGCAACTTTAGAGAAGGAGAGGGTAGACATGTTGCAAGAAATTAAGAAGAAAAACAATGAGAGGATAATATCTGAGAAAATGGAAAGATCTTTCTCCTTCCGAAGACAGGAAGTTGTGAAGCAGTGCCCTGCCATCCAAGATTTCCGGGATAGATGGCCTGCTCTTTTTTTCTGAAGCTCAGGTAAAACAAGTGTCTGTGTGTTGCATTTTTAAATCCATTAATAAAGAGTGTTAAAAAGTAAATAGCATAATCGTACTTCCTCTTTTCAGATCAAGGAGGAATTCAAAAGAATCACAACGGTTCCCTTGGAAAGAACTTTTCTCACTAAGCTGGACTTCTACACTCCAAAAATGCAGGAGATATTCAGCAGAAAAGGCGGAGTAGCTGGGACCAAAATACGACCACTTCTGGATTCATTCAGCCAGGTAAAGTAGGGGTTCCCAAACTTTGTCGGCTCAAGATCGTTTACAGAAATTAGATTTCTTGCTAGAACCCAGACCTGATATGTCTTTTCCACATGCACGCACTCGCACGCGCGCGCACACACACGCACACACACACACACAGGGAGAGAAAGAAAGGGGGTGGGAGAGAGAAAGAGGGAGAGAAATGGAGAGAGGGCAAAAAATAGAGGTAGAGACAGAGATGCACCGAGGCTGAACAGACAGTGAAAGATCTTGCGCTCTATCTGTTTTAATTTGGAAAAGGAATTCACAAAAATGACATTTTACTCTGCTAACTGGCAACCCAAGCAAAGTCGGTCAGAGACCCACTTTGGGTTCCGAGCCATAGTTTGGGAACGGCTGATGTAAAGTTTCAAAGGCGTACAGTTACTTTGAAGTGGATTAACCTACAGCAGTTAAGAGTAATGCCCTCAGAGGGTCAACCAATGCAGATCCAGGATATCTTAGTTTTGTATGAATGTTGATGTTGCTTCTATTGACAACATGTATAGATTTGTAAATTCATATGGTACTTCCTACACACGTATCTTCTGTCTGTCTGTTTACCACCACTGCTACTGTAAACATTTCATGATGACCGAGGGTCCAAGGACAGAAGGTGTTACTCCTTGTAAAGAGATTGTAAAGCCCTCTGAGGCAAAACATGTTTTGTGATTTTGGGTTATACAAATAAAATTTGATTTGATCTCGCTGTTAAAACAGCGACACGTTGAAGCGAGACGAGAGGCCATTATTCGTGCCCTGATGGAGTTCCTGGGGGAGTCAGGAGAACTCATCAAGGACTACAAGGTAAATTCAAACATTTTCAGATGATGAAGTTCACTTGAGTACATTATACTGAATTCGTATTCACTTCCCCTTTAAATACAACTGGCTTTAACCATCAAATAATTGTCAGAAAATTCAATTTTTTAAAATGGAGCCTTTATTGGTCTCTTTCTCTCTAAATTAACTCAATATCTCATAAGAGATAAATCTAAAATGTCAATGAATTAAATCATATTCCTGACATGAAAAACAGAGTGAAATTTGGGGTAATGATTATCTCTCTTACTTCTCTTTTCTCTCCTCCATTTTCTTGTGTTCTTTTCTCTCTCCTCCCCTCTCCTTTCTCCCCTTCCCTCCTCTTTCTTCCACTCTCCTATCTTTGATTCTCTCTTCTCCTCTCATTTTCTCTCTTCTCCTCTGTACTCTTTTCTCCCCCCTTCTCTCTTCCCCTCTCCTCTGTCCTCTCCTCTCAGCGTGCTACATGCACATCTGTATTATTCAGTGTTTCCAATAGTGAGATACAGGAAATAAAGTTTGGAAATCAGTAGAGTTGTGCATAAGGTCCATAAGGCCTGAATCACTACAGGTTGTTTGTGCATGTAAAAGCGAGTGCAAACCTCAGCTGTTATTGGTACTGTGGAACAAGAATATTTTCAGAATCAGAAAACATTTTTTAAACTGAATATTCACAAGACACCAAATTCCACAGCTGACAGTACACAGTACCACAACAGTTTGAAAATGGGTTGGAATAAGCAAAGCTTATACGTTTCCAGAACCTAACAACACAAATGCATACACAAAAGAGACAAATATCAACAACATCATTATCATAAGAGATACACTCTCTAGTTCCCTGCTACCCCCTATCCTCCTTTTAAAATGATTTCAACTGTTTAGAATTGATAGGTATTGAAATATTGATATTTTTTACACTAAAAAATGAAGCTGAAATATTGCACCTGAACATGGATTCACATATATTTTACAGGATATCAACAGAGAGGCAGCTCAAGAGGACCAGGCTGAGCAGGTCCTGAGGATCTGTGTCTTCCACACAAGTGAAGCAGATGAAGGTGCATCCAACGCTGCGTCGATTGTTGTTGAAGGGACTGAGGTACTTGACTGTGGAAATGTTGCAAAGGCCTGTCTCCTGCTGATGGGCATCATTTATGCCATGAACTTGAGTTACCCACCAAAAATGAAGTACACTTTTGAAGTGTTTCAAAAGGTTCTTCTAGAGCTTGATGTCCTCAAGCTGTCCCCAAAAAGCCTCTCTCTGCGAAACAAGCTTGTAGCTTGAGTGCACATGTTTGACCCAAGAGTTGTCCTTTCAAAGAGGGAACTGTTTATTTGTGTATTTTCTGCTTTTTCTCTTGTTTTAATGATATAATTATCATTTTAACTTGTTGCACTGTATTAACCCTTATGATGTCTCCGGGTCGAGGAAGGAAGGAAAGGAGAAAAGAAGGAAGGAAGGGAGGGAGAAAGAAAGGGAGGAAGGAAGGAAA
This sequence comes from Eleginops maclovinus, assembly GCF_036324505.1. NCBI lineage: Eukaryota > Metazoa > Chordata > Actinopteri > Perciformes > Eleginopidae > Eleginops > Eleginops maclovinus. The sequence goes on along the minus strand of NC_086360.1, from coordinate 4,859,262 downwards.
GAAGGGAGGGAGGGAGGAAAGAAGGAAGGAAGAAAGAAAAGGAAGGAGGGAGAGAGAAAAGAAGGAAGGAAAGTTAGATCAGCATTTTGATGTTAAACCAGAGGTTCTCAACTGGTGGCTCGTAGGGGCCATTTTCAATGGGTCACGGATGTGAGTGTCGGCATGAAAAGACAGAGGAGAAATGTTGCACTTTTTAGTATCAAGATGCTCTGCATTTTTTTTTTTTAACTTTTTATTTTTCCAGACTGAAATAAACACACACACTGAACAAAATAAAACAAAAAACAAAATCACCTTAAGGTTGGGCTTCAGTCATCACATACGTTGGCTAGATACATGTATGTTAATGTTACATATGCAACACAGATGTCAGATTGACATTCTTAATTCAGGTAAGGAATGACAGGTGTCCATCTTCGTATAAATAAAGGTACTTTTAACTGAAGGATAGCAGTCATGTTTTCCATTGTATAGACCTGTCTGACTTTTTGTATCCACTGAGCTATTGTAGGGGGGCTTGGTTTCATCCAGTTAATCGTGATCATCTTTTTCGCAATCATCAGCAAGATATGCAACATATAGCACTGGTCCCTAGCAAACAAATCTTCTGGTGTTTTGTCCAGTAAAGAAATTTAGATTAGGTAAACCCAGTCCTCCCTTCTCTTTGCTCGCCATCAATATTTTCAGACAAATTCTAGGTCTCCTGTTTTGCCATATGAATTTAGATATATGCTTTTCAAGCATCTTAAATGTGGTTTGTGGAACTAGAATAGGTAGAGATTGAAATAAGAAAAGGATTCTTGTAGGATATTCATTCTCACTGACTCTATTCGACCGAAAAGTGACAGGGTCAACACATCCCATCTGGTAAGATCTTGATTGATCTCTTTAACTAGTCTGTTATAGTTTGCAGAATATAGTTGTGTTGGTTTAGGAGTGAGAGTAACACCCAAATACCTAAATCCTTGCTCAGATCTCTTGAGAGAGACCAAATCATCTAATTGTGAAGGCCATTCACCACTTATCATCATGGCTTCAGATTTGTTTGTATTGATCTTATATCCTGACACCGCACTGTATTCATTTAAGCTATTTAGAAGTGCAGGAATAGAGATACCGGGGCGTTCTAAGAATAACAGTGTCATCTGCAAATAAGGATAGTTTATGTTGAATCATTCCTTCGTCAGATATGCCCTGTATGAGGGGATTGGTTCTTATTAATTCTGCCAATGGCTCAATGCTCAATGCAAATAAAGAAGGCGACAGAGAATCTCCTTGTCGGGTACCACGCCCCAGGGGGAAGAAGTCGGAGCAATGACCATTCACTCTGACTTTGGATCTAGGGTTTTTATAAAATATACCAATCCATTTGACAAATGTATTATTAAATCCCATATATCTGAGGGTCTGCTGAAGAAAGGTCCAGTCAACCCTATCAAATGCCTTCTCAGCGTCTAAGCTGAGAAGCATTGACGGGGTATCCCTTTTGGCTGCACATGCTTGCAAATTTAGAGCTCTCCTGACATTATCAACACCCTGGCGATTATTAATGAAGCCGGTCTGATCTGGTTTCACAAGTTTCTGTATGTATTTTTGTATTCTCTTTGCTATAATTGAGGTAAGTATTTTAAAATCTACGAATAAGAGGCTGATTGGACGATAGGATGCACATTGGGTTGGGTCTTTATTATCCTTGTGGATAACACTTATTATTGCTTCTGACCACGACCCAGGCGGATCCCCCTTTGTTAGTGCATGGTTATACACTTCGCATAAAACTGGGGTCAGCTCATTCACATATGTTTTGTAGTACTCCCCTCCAAACCCATCGATCCCTGGCGATTTATTGTTTTTAAGATATTTTCTCTGATTTCTTCTTCTGTAATTGGCAAAGACAGCCTATTTGCCTCTTCTGGTGTTAATTTTGCCAGTTGAATTGATTCAAAAAATGACCCAATCTTCTCGTTTTTATGTGGGTCTGAATCCTCTTCATATAGCCTTCTATAGTATGTAGCAAAGGCCTCTGATATATATTTTGGTTGTGTTAATATCTTGCCACTACATGAGCCCTTTATTTTGTGTACTGTCCTGCTGGATTGAGCTTTCCGCAGCTGGAAAGCCAGTAAGCGGCTTGCTCTGTTTCCCATTTCATAGTATTTCCTATTTATGAATCGCAATGCTCCCTCTGTTTGGTAGGTTAATAGGTCATCCAGTTTTTGTCTAGTTTCTTTCAATGTTTGCAGTACTTCCTGCTTCTTACATTGTTGATGTTCTGTTTCTAATTTCTTAATGTCTCTCTCTAATTTATCCTGTTGAGCAAGTCTTTTCTTTTTCAGCCTGGAAGAAATGGCAATAATGTTACCCCTCATCACTGCTTTAGCCCCCTCCCATAAGATGGAGGGGGAAACAGTGCCATTATCATTTATATCAAAGTAACTTGTTAAATCTCTGTGTATTTCTTCTCTAGTTAGTTTGTCATTTAGCAATGAGACGTTGAGTCTCCAGTATTTGAATTGTTTATTAGGTCCTATACTTATCTTCATGGTGACTGGGGCATGATCTGAAATGGTGATTGGCTCTATTTTACAAACACTGGCCCTGTATAGATCTGATCCAGATATCAAGAACATATCCAGTCTAGAATAACTGCCATGCACCTGTGACATGAAAGTGAAGTCCTTCTCCCTAGGATGTAAATGGCGCCAAACATCTACCAAGCCCAGTTCACGCATCGTTGCCTGAAGAGTAGAGGACTTTCTAGATACAGAACCAACTTCTGCTGGAAGCCTATCCATACGTTGTCTCAGGATGCCGTTAAAATCCCCTCCTATTAATACAATCCCCTCTGCTTTGTCTGCTAGTAAAGTTGCTATATCCTTAAAGAAGCCTATACAGTCTTCGTTTGGGGCGTATAAATTCAGCAGTGTTATTTTAATACCATCAATAGTCGCTCTTACCATAACATATCTACCATCTTTATCACTAACTGTCTGTGTATGATTAAAGTATACTGACTTATTGAAAAGAATGGCCACTCCCCTTTTCCTCCCCTTCTCAAAAGAGGACCTGTATAACTGATCCACCCATTCTCTTTTTAATTTTTGATGTTCTTTTTCTGACAAATGAGTCTCTTGGATCATTGCTATTGAACAGTGTAATTTTTTAAGTTGACTAAATATTTTTGTCCGTTTTATTGGATTGCCCAAGCCCTTTACATTGTAACTAATGCAATTACAACTATTCATATCCTGCATATTGTGTAAATGATGTGTTAGTATCCCTATATGGCCAAACTTTGTTCTCCTTAACATAAACCAAACCAAAAAGCAAGTTGCATGGAATAGCAGCCCAACATTAATCTCAAGGTGAAAATAACAAACATGACATAAACAAGAAATAAAACAGTACCTAAGATGTTCTGCATTTTGAAGGATATTACTCAATCCTCAGGGAAAAACATGCACTAAAGGTTCCTTTTTTGAACGTTTAAGGCTAAAAAGGATCCAAAAGATAGGCTACGTACTGTATGCTTTATGCAAACAGTTCCTGAACTTGTTCTTGTGCCTTTTAACAAGTTACCTCAGACCCATTTTAGCCACCCTAAGATGACATTTCTGTCATCATCTACTCGCCCCGATGCTGATAGAAAGAGTGAAGTTTTCAACATGCATGGTCTTCTGGGAGTTTGCCGAGATGTTTGTTTCTCACAAAACTGCAGTGAATGGCAACTTGGCTTCAAACATCCCAAAAAATAATGTCATGAATCAAAAAATGTTATCCATACTGCTCATCTGAAGTAATCCAATTGTCCTGCAGCAACACCTTCCTAGGTGTTTAGAAAGAAAATCACAGAATTGTGTTTTGACTTTGATGTATTTTTGGATGTTTGAATCTAAGATACCGCTCACTGCAGTTGAGTGGAAAAAACGTCTCAGAAACTTATATAACAACATGGGTGTTAACAAAACTTCACCAATCCTATCGACAAAGGGGTGAGTAAATAATAACGAAAGTGTCATTTTAGGGCGAACTGTACCTTGTTGTCGTTTCACTTGAGAAAAATAAAGATGTTAAACAGTTGCCTTGTTTTTTTAAAGTCATTGTTTCTATAAACAAAAACATTAAGAACAAATTTAGGCAATTTAAACTGCAGAAATAATATGTAAAATGTTGTGTAAATGTTACTTAAATATAGTCCATAAAAGTTAGAACAAGTATTTAAAAATTACCTTGAAAAGCCATTGATTTTAGGTGAGAATTTTCAGTTTGAAGTAGTCGGAGTCAAAGTAAAACTTACAAAGAAGGAGACAGTAAAATTTAATGACCATATTAATAATCATTAGTAAATTACCTGAGATTTGCTAGTAGAAGAAACTTATATCTGCAAGTAAAATTTACTTGATGATTGCCTTGTAGAATTTACTTACAATTTCTAAGTGCAAAAACTTTCCTAGGTTTTCCCAAGTAATTAATACTCACCATTTTTTTCAGTGTATAATAACATATTAACCAACAGCGTAAAAAATAATCTCAACAATCCACATTTATATTTCACAGCAATTCACACACTAACGCATAACTCTGTTTTTGATACAGATACAGTGGCATAAAATGATATTGGTGCATCTTTAGTCTGTTGCTTTTTGTACTTTGATCCTACAGATCTTACAGAAGGATAACACTTTACATTTGCCTCTAAATAGCTTAGCTGAATATGGTTGAATATATTCAGTGCAGTGTTCAGTTATTCACTGGTTGTCAAAAGCTTCACAAGTCTTCATCTTCCATATCTTCGTCTCCTTCCTGAGAGTCCATCACCACATCTTGGCCTTCTTGAGCTGCTTGATCCTGTGATGTATTCACTTCCATAAGTGTTTCTTCATATTTCAGCTTTTGGGAAATATCCTGTGTCTGATCACTGCCTTCTGCCTCATGATTCTTCTTCTGGAAAGTATGTTTCTGATGCACCTGAGGCTTTTTCTCTTCTTTATGTTGCTGTTTTAGTCTTCTTTTGGCTATTAATTGTTTTCTTCCATCATTCTCCATCAGCTGCACATGCTGTTCTTCCTGACCCTGAACTCTCTCCCTGTGTTGGTGTTATCCTCTATCTGCTCTCTGATTCCTTCCATTAGGTCCATTTGTCCCCCCGCCTGCTGCTGGACCTCCCCTCTGATCTTTTTGTTTTCTGGAGTTTCATTGAAGTCAGCTCCTTTGTCGCTCTGCAAACCCTTCGTCTTTTTTCCACTTCCCTCCTCTTGGTGAGATGCTCTGGTTGCTGTTTGTTTTCTTCCTGGTTCATCAGAGATGTGTCCTCCTGTAGATTCCCTGCCTGGAGCTCACTGTCCTCTGGACGGTTACAGTTTTGTCTCTCTGCTGTTCCTTGATTCATTTTGACATTTTGATTTTCTGATACTTTTCTACTGACTGATTCACCCACCTGCTTTTCCTCTGTCCGGTTCTTGTCATGTTGGCTCCCTGCTTTTCTTTCTGTCGTTCTCCTGACGTTCCTCTGGTTTCCCCTCTCATCTATTCCTTTCTTATCCTCGTCTACTTGTTGCGCTGCCTGCTGCTGGGCCTCTTGTCTCTTCTTGTCAGCTCTGTCAGTCTGTAACCCCTCTGTTTGTCTCTCTTGACACTTTTTAGATAGTCCTTGCTCCTCTTTGGTTTCATCCAGATTCATCACAGATGTGTCCTGTTGATGTCCGCTTTTTAGTTGATTTATTTGGAATTCTGGCTTATGTGTTACTTCCCTACTGACTGATGGACAGACCTTTTCTTCCGTGTCCTCCACTTTCTTATCGATTGGTTCCTTTTTGTTCTCAGCTTCCCTTTCTGTCATTCTCCTGACGTTCCTCTGGTTTCCCCTCTCGTCCTTACCTTTCTTCTCCTCATGACCTGCCTCTTGTTTGCTGGAATCTCTTGTTAGTTTGACTTCTTCTGGTGTTTTTAGTGGTATCTTCTCCTTCTCTGCGTCTTTTCTGTTCTGCGTCTCTTGAACTGTCCTCTTATTCTCTACTTTCGGTTCATCTTCCACCCTTTGGTTTTCTACTCTCATTTCGGATGAACTATGAATGTTGCTCTGGTTTCCCTTTTGATGTGCTTCTTTCTCATCCTCTTCTGCTTCGCCTCCCTTCAGTCTTCTGTCTTCAAAAACATGTTGGTTGCCCATTCTAAAGGTAAACACTGTCTCCTTTTTCTCTGTTTCTCCTCCATTCTCTATCTCAGATTGATTCTCCACTCTGGTTCTCTCTGCCTCTGGTGGCATTGGTTCACTCCAGTTCTCCTGTTGCTTCCTCTGTTCAGAACCTCCTTTTTTGCTGTCTTGCGTTGTTCTTTTCTTGCTGTCTTTGACGGAATATCTGAATTTCCTTCAAAGGTCATCATCCCTTGGTGTTTCTCTTCTACTTCCTGTACCTCCTGATCATGATGGACATTTTGTTGCTGCTCTTTCTCTCCTTCTGTATTAACCAGTGGAAGTCCTGATTCTACGTTGTCTTTTACTATTGTCTGCCCTCCTTCACCTTTGGCTGCGTCACTTTTCCATTGTCCTCCTATCATGTCCTGATTTGTGTCTGTTCCTCCTTCTTTAGGAACAAAAGATACTTGTTCATGATTTACAGATGTTGCTGCCTTGCCTCCTTCTGTCCTGTCCATGTCTGGTTTTGTCACGCACTGATTTTGGGGTGTGTTATCTTTATGTTCACTTTCAGATTTGATCTCCTCCCCTCCTCTGTTGCCCACATGATCTTCTTCTCTTCCCGCCAAAAGTGGAGCACGTTCTCCTTCTGCTTCCATTACGACCTGAAATCCTGTGTTATCACTTGTAGATGTGACCGTCTTTTCTTCCTGTGTCTGTTCCTGTCCGTCTTCAGGGCTCCCCCTCTTGTTTTCTGTTTGAATAGAGAAGCAGGAGAAACTGGATTGTATCTTGAGTAAAAACACTAAATGCTGTCAGAGATTATTAATCCTGTCCAAAATAAGACAAATGTTACAGGTGTTTATGGAATGAAAATAAATGTCCTGAAATGCTGAACTTGAACTGTAATGTAATACGATAGCCTACTTATTTTATTTTGCCTTTCATCTGCACTGTCACATTTACATTCTACGGAACCCGTAAAGGGACATGGGGAAATTAAAAAATTAAAAAATGTTTCCCGTGCTCACGCGAAAGTTTCTCTTGCTGATAAATCCAGAAAATGATCGATGCATAAACCCATATGGATTTTTTGTAACTCAGGAAGACCAGGGCTACACAAACATAAGCAGTCCTCTCTGAACAGTATAACTGTATAGTGTAAGCTTGTGTTTCGTAACTTGATTTGCGTGATCACGAGAAAGTATTTTCTCAGGGTGTTGGAACAAAAAATTGCATGAGATAGGACCTGCATTTCGGATTGTGTTTCTTTATGGATGACAGTATGACAGTTCAAGAATGAGTTAAGCTGTATTTTGACCTGGGACTTCATCATAAAGACATAGTTACTTTACTTGCAAGTCGTCACCGTTATTTTGTGTCTCAGAGACATTTAAAACAAATTCTGAAGTCGTGTGGTCTTTCTGGGCGCAAGAACTACACCACTTTGGATCACGTAGTTGAGTTCATTGACGACGAGAAACTTTCGCGTGCGCACGAGTAACATTTAACTTTTTTTTTATTTCCCCATGTCCCTTTACGGGTTCCGTAACATGTGGGACGAAAAAATAATTTTAATTCTGATTCTTTAAAACAAGGCAATGGAATGAAAATCCTAAAACTGGAATTTGCACCTTTTCATTATATTCCCCCCGATGCAGTTCACCTTCTTGTCTGTATATGTTATCACTGAATTAAACATCTTATTAGATTTTGTGTGAAATAATTGTCTGTTTGGGTTATGATGAAATACATATTTTGTCAAATCACTGAGACATTTCACCAGAAAATTTCATTCGCAAGTCCAAGTGGCATTTAGGCCAAGTTTGGAGAAATTCCTAACCTTGAGATATCGCATCCATGAGCAATGGACTAACAAACAACCCTAAAAGAGAAGGCCTCTAGGCACAGCTATTGCTGGCCCAGAGGTATACCAATTACACTGGAAAAACTGAACCGTTGACTTTATCTAAATGGATTATGTCAACAATTTCACATAACTGTATGAGGTTAGTTGAGAGCAATAATGTTAAGTTAAAACTAATATTATGTATTAAAACTTGATAGTAAGGCTCTTAACTAACGTAATACAGTTAAGGGAAATCTGTTGACATCGAACATTTAATTAAAGTGGACTTCATCAAAGAGCATCAGCATTATGTTAAACATTAAGAAAGAAGGGAAATGTGGTTGTTACTTACTGAATTTCTTTTGTCTCCATTTCCAAACAACAAGGCCAATGGCAAGAATTGCCAGCACAGAGCCAATAACAGAACCAATAATAATATGTTGGGAACCAGGAGAACTTGGGACCATGAAGAAATCATCTGAAATAGTAAACCACAGATTATGAGTTATATAAGATCTGTAAATGATCACATCTGAAATACATAAACTTTAATAACCTGGAACATGGACGTGTGTCTCCCTGCTCTGGTTGATGTCCCGCTGTTGGACTCTACAGGTGAAAATGTTGCTGAGTCTCTTCTCCACAGTCACTCTGCTGCTGACGGTGTAGAGGGCCTCAGGACCCCTGAGCGTCTCTGTAGGTCCAGCAGAGAGGAGCTTTCCCTCAGCGTCCAGCCACAACACCTCAGGCTGTGGATACCAGCCTTCAGACTCACACTGTAGAACCACTTCACCCATGGTTTTAGTCACGTTGACAACAGGCAAGGAGACGGCACCTAAAGAAGGAGGATTTCAACGTTTTTAAAAGAGGGTCATCGAGCAGACATGCTAATGTTAGCATGCCTGGCTAACTAGCTTACGGACTACAGCACTGTGTTACGTGCCAGTTTGTGTGTGTTTGTGTGTGTCTCCCCCCTTCCCCGATTGTCTCCCTGCAGGTGCAGCCTCTCCCTCAGGTGATCTCCATCCACTAACCAAGGCCTGAGGAAGGCTGCCGTCTCCCTCTTCCTCTCCCCCCCTCCACGTGGCATGTGGCTGTGGCTGTGTTATCTCAATAAAGTCTTTTGTTAATTGACTATAAACTTGTGTTTGCCCCTCATTGTGTTGCGGCTTCGAGCCAGTCGTAACATAATGGGGGCTCGTCCGTAGCTCGTTTTGGAGTTGGTGAGTTCCTCATTTGTTTGTCTTTCTTATACCCCTAGCATTTTGCTTCAATTGTGTAGCAGGTTTGTGCTAATGTTTCCACATGTAGACCATTTCGTTTTTTGGACTTGCCTGGTTTATATAGCCTGCGGTTGCTGGAGAGACCAGCACCACTTTTTTATTTTCTGAGCGGTAACCCTGGCCCCTGGTGTGCCCAGGAAAGCCGACGAAGACTAGTGGAGGTCAAGTTAGATAAAAATGTATTTTCTTTTTGTATGTATGCAGAGAGGTAACCAGGTAATGTCCTGGCAACACATTTTTGGTGGTAACGTGGAGTCAGGAGTTAGAGCATTTATCTGTGTGGTAGTGTAGGTTAACCATTGTGTATTGTAGCACTAAGCTGTGTGAGAGTGTGACATTGTGTAGGTTAACTACTATGTGTTGTAGCACTTAGCTGTGTGGTAGTGTTACTGGAGCTTACTGCTCATTCAGTAAAAAGTTACTTAGTTAGGAATCTTACAGTCAGTTACCTTTTAAGGTCATTATGGATTTTGACTTGAAAGACTTTTGTGAGGCTCTTACCACAAAGTAGCTTGCATATTGCACCAAGGCTCAGCTATTGTCGGTGGCAGAGCATTTAAATATTTCTGTGGGTTCAACTGCTCGTAAGGATGACATAAGACTCCAGATAGACTCTGTTCTCAGTGAGCAAGGAGTGTAACCCAAAGGCTCTGATGAACATCGGAAACTCTATGGTAGGAAAACAGAGCACACTCAACCTGAGCAATCGCTGCATCTACGTGAGCTAGAATTTCAGTTTAAAATAAAGCAGCTTGAGCTAGAGGCAAAGGAAAGAGTAGACATGAGAGGGTTGGAAATGGAAAGGTTGAGGTTAGTACACAAGGAGAGAATGAAGGAGTTGGAAGTTAGGTTTAAGACTAAACCTGACTCTGGTGCAGCTCCTCCCTTTCCTCCCTAATTTGATATAAATAAGAACAGTAAGTTAGTGCCTAATTTCTCAGAAAAGGATGTTGAAACGTGATTTTGCCCATTTTGAGCGGGTAGCCAGTACCTTGGGTTGGCCTAAAGAGGTTTGGACACTACTGTTACAATATTTACTGACAGGGAAAGCACAGGGGGGGTATTCCTCATTGACACTGGCTCAGTGTTCTGACTACAAAGTCACTAAGGCAGCCATCTTGCGTGCATATGAGTTGGTCCCAGAGGCCTACAGGCAGCGCTTTAGGAGCTGTCGCAAAGGCGAGAAACAGACTTTTGCTGAGTTTTCCAGGGAAAAGGAAGTCTTGTTTAATAGGTGGTGTTCCTCTCTGAGGTTGAAACCAAAGAAAAACTTCAATTCTTTTAGAAGAGTTCAGAAATTGTGTCTCCGAGATGGTAGCCACATTTCTGAGTGCACAGAGAGTTTCTTAGGAGGGGGCAGCTGAGCTAGCTGATGAGTATGTCCTGGCTCACAAAGTGGCAGACTGTGAGGTTTACCTTGACGATGTTGTGATCCACTCTGCGTTGGGCCCTTATGGCCCAAAGTTTTAATTTAAAGAATCCCCCACAAAAAGGGGTTGGACAACACTGTGGCAGACGCCCTGTCACGTGTTCCTTAGGATGACACCTGTGTGGCTGTCATCTTAAGGGAGGGGGTGTTACGTGCCAGTATGTCTGTTTGTGTGTGTCTCCCCCCTTCCCTGATTTTCTCCCTGCAGTTTCAGCCTCTCCCTCAGGTGATCCTCCATCCACTAACCAAGGCCTGCATAAAAGGCCTGAGGAAGGCTGCAGTCTCCCTCTTTCTCTTCCTTCCTCCACGTGGCATGTGGCTGTGGCATTTTCTTTGTGTTATCCCAATAAACTCTTTTGTTAATTGACTATAAACTTGTGTTTGCCCCTCATTGTGTTGCGGCTTTCGAGCCAGTCGTTACTGTTTAAATGATTCTCTACACAGTGTAAGCCTAACATTAACTAACTTTATACACATACAGCGGTGTAGAAACATTTCTGAACACCTGTTAAGTAGGAGTCCTAAAAGCTAACTCTAGCACGTGCATGTGCTCTCGTCTTAAAGTGTGTTTTTGAATGAGTTTTTGTTTGGATGCCTAAAGAAAGGTCTGGTGGTAAAACAAGCCTAAAAGATTTTCAAAGTGTGTTTTACGACCTAAAATACCCCACTCATGACTGTCTGAGGCTTCTATGCATCTTAAAAAGAACTTTTAGGGACAAGTGACTAAAGAGACTACTAAACATCATCACACCGAACATTAGCTGCCTTTAGCTTAGCGGTGTTGATGCGCTGCCATGCGGCTGGGACATAGTTTATAACCTAACGTTAGCTTTCTTATCCATATCAATTGCGTTTAATGCTTAACACAACTATTATAAAAGTGGTGTACAGATAACCCTGCTGAATAAAAGGTGTAAGTATCATAAATGTGTTTTTTCCCACAGATCTTATTTTCTGTAATAATCCGAAAAATTCTGTTGGCTTTTGTCAAGGGAGACCATGCAATGCTAACTTTTAACTCTTAACAGAGATAATCAAAACTATGTTGTTGCATGACAGGGAATAATAACAACCAATCCATGCTCTATCAAGATATAAAACAAGCATAAAAAAGAGGAAATATGCTCACTTACCTACAACAAGCTTAACATTAGTGGATCCATCTAACTCTGGAAGGAAGCATCTGTATGTCCCCTCATCAGATGTTTTCACGTTGGAGAGCTTCAGTGAAACGTTTCCGTGCCTCAGCTCCTCAGTGAACAGAGATGTTCTTCCTTTGTAGAATGGATGTTTTCTACTCTCCATTTCCACACCGTTACGCCACCTGAAGACAAACTTTGGGTCCAGGTCAGGTCTCGACCACTCCACAGTCACAGGAAAGGCATCCATGACCGGGATCAGTTGGGACGGCATAATGATGTCCTCACCAACTATTGCCACTATTGGCTGAGATGGACCACTCACAAGAGAATGACCTAAAACAAAAAATATTGTGATTGTACTACCGGCAGTAAAAGCAGAATACACAAAAAACATAATTTATGGCATACTGTATTTCCAGCACAACATGTAGCAGGGGTCTATGTGATTCACTTACATGATTGTATCAGGGCGAGGAAGACAGTAGTGTGGGAAAGCAGGACAGTGAAGGCACCACACTGGAAGTTAAGAGACACATGAAGCATCCTGGAGCTCTGAAACATAAAGCAGTAAAACCATGACATGTTTACAGTAAGTGTTTCTGTGTGTGTTTGCATGCATGCCTGAATGTCTGCAACGTACGTGCATGTGTGTGCAATGTGAGAAGTGTATGCATGTATATCTGCATGTATATAGTATGTCTATCTGCATGTGCATGTAATACCAATTTAGGTAGATAAAGATATGTATGTTTTAAATTATTTACACACCTCCAAGTTATGTAGATGCACAGTATACTATGATTTATTTGAGTTGATCGTTTAAAACTATATATTAAATTCATGCACGTTATTTTTGGGCAAACCAAAAATAATTTTTAAACATGCAACCGTGTTAGAAGATTAGATATAAAGAAGCAATACCACGGTATTTCCTGCATTAAAATGTTTAGTTAGTAACCATTCTAAAGTAGAAGTAGAAACATATAGGCACACATTTTTGTTATTTTCTATTAAATGATTATGAATGATGCATTAATATAATTAGCGAGGCTCATTTTATCATCGTCATTTTATATGTATCATACTTTTTGGACATATTTGTACTTGATTAATGTATTTCAATTAAATGCAACTTTATACGTCTACTCCACTACATTTGAGAGCCAAATATTGTCCTTTTTACTTCACTATATTTATTTTACACTCGTTACTTATGAAAACATGATACGCAGATGATGGTTTAATTCAATGCTATACTACTATCTACACTTGGTCAATATTATCCGTCTACAACTGTACAATGCTTTTATATAATATAATAACCATAATGGAACTACGTTTAAAGATCAATGCTGCATAGTACTTTCTTATAATGAAGTGGGCCATTGTGCAGAATGAGTGTGTTTACTTTTGGTTCTTTATGTATATTTTGATGCTAATACTTTTGTACTTTTACATGAGTAACATTTTGATTTTACTAATAAAGTATTTTAGGTCCAAAGTATTTGTACCTACTTTGTAATTTTAATTTTTACTCAAGTACATTGCATCTTACATTTATTTATTTTTACATCATATTCCATTTACGTGTAGACTTCTTTTTAAACTGTTTATATTTTATTTTGTCAGTTTTTTAAAAACTATTTTATTGGTTTTATTTGTTTTATGTCCTATATAGAGACCACTTCAGCATTATCATTTTCTCTTGTTTTATTATTTAAAGGTATGTCCTTGAATTAAAGGATTTGTTTGTATTATTGTATTCTATAAACTAGTGACACTTATCTCTGTGTTGGAGTTCAACAGACACTGGAATGGCTGCCATACATGTAGAGATAAAGATTTAACAAACATTTGGAGTGGTGTCATCATTCTTTGCGGAGCTGTATAATGTAGCATTGTTGGAGGAGCATGGGACTTAATTTGCATTTCCCTATCTACACTGTAGACACTGTGCACACGACAATACGCTTTGAATTTAATTTCTTCTTCCAACATTGGTTATTTGTCAATTTTGATCATAAACTTTAAACAATAAATCATCTTTTATTCGCCGTTAATTTGAATTTACTTACCAAATGCACAGTGAAAAGTACAATATTTCCCCAATACCATAACATGAAAATACATCCATACGAGTATAGCTAAACGTTCTTCACATTAAATCTTGAGATGAATGATATTAATTCATCAACCTCCACACAGTGTCGCTCTCTGCTGCTCATTAACATACATGCTGATGAACGCACACGTTTAAAACTGCAATCACAGCTGGAGCGTGAATCCATGCCTAAACTTGAGGTATCTTATGTGATATGTACTTATATACGATCATATAAACTGAATAAAGTGAACAATTTGGCCGTAAATACACTATCACTTTGTGTTTGAGGTTTAGTTTCACTTTCATGTTAGCGATAAATAAACAGAAAAATACAGAAATAAATCTATTTGAATCTCAAACTATCCTGCATTTTAGGAGGTGTAGGGACCGGGATGAAATATAGATATTGAACCCATTATAACATCTGTATTATTTTCTACGAACTCCGTTGGTACATGTTCCACTCCCAAGGCACTTGGCACTGAGAAGACCACACGGAGGATGACCTCTTTTATCACAAATAAAATATATTGTTTATATCGAGCCCAAACCAAACACACGATAACGATACATGAATTAAAACATCTCCATACCTGTATTTCTGAAGGTTTCTGAGGTCAGATTCAAGTCCAAATATCAGAGGCAGAGGGGCGGAGTCTGCTCTTCCGGTCACCTATAATAAACTTAAGATGCGTTCACGTTCCAGGCCTCGTTGCACAACACGCTGAATGCACAGTGCAGAAGGCACAATGTAATTGGTAAAACCTCAAGACTATCAGGAATTATAATTTAAAAAACACTAAATATAGGGTAATCATGTGATGTGAATGTAAAAAAATCACATTTCAGGATGTTCTGAATGAAGTACTGTACTTCAGTACAATTTAGAGATACTTGTACTTTGCTTGAGTATTTCCATTTCATGCTACTTCTACCCCACTACAATTCAGAGGTAAATCATGTACTTTTACTCAACTACATTTATTAAATCCCTTTAGTTCCTTTACAGATCTGGATTAATGATGGTAAATATAATCAGCCCTTAAATCAGACTTTAGTTCACCTGCAGTAAATCCAGCAGCTACCCTGCAGTATACAAAGCCATTCAAACTAGCTGCACCTTTACCAGCTCTGAGAACACTTTAATGATCAATAACTATAAAACATATCAGAGATATTATTCTGAAATGGACCAATCAAACAATGACTACTTTTACTGTCGCTACTTTAAGTACATTTAGATGAGAGTACTTTCTACTTTCACTGGAGGAACATTTAGAATGCAGGACTTTTAATGTGACAGAGTATTCCTACACTCTGGTACTTCTACTTTACTCAAGATCTGAGTACTCCTCCCACCTCTACCATGTGTCAACCACTCTGTCTTTTATAAGCTGTTATAAAAGCCTAGGTTTTTATTTACAACAGGGCAAAGTTTGACTTCTCGTGAATCTCCAGTGTGCGAAATATGAAGACAAAGAACCCAGACAAAGACTGGAGATAGAAGTATTCAAATCTTTTACAGCAGGAAAACAAACTAGTACCACAGTGTGAAAATACCATATTTAGATGTTGGATTTAAAACCTTACTGAACTAAAGGCATGGAAGCAAAATAAAGATGTGTAAAGTAAAGTAAAGTTGTGTAGTAAAAGTGTTTAAATATGATATTGATTCTGCAGTAATGTGTGTTTTCCATTTTACTGCTGATGCTGTTTGCACTGTGGTCTTTGTTTGCAATGTTTCCCCTGTTAAACCTGACTCAAAATAAGACAACTTAACTGATAATTAGGATGGTTTACGTTTTTAATTTATGGTACACAAACACTCTCTCTTCATACACCGGTGTCCTGACAAACCCCGCCCACCCCCCCCCCCCACCACCACCACCACCACCACACACACACACACACACACACACACACACACACACACACACACACACACACACACACACACACACACACACACACACACACTCTTTGTATGCATCACATAGCAAAGCAAACTCATGTGTAAACCCAATTAAAACCAATTCTGATTGAACGTTATCTCTGCTTCTTATTCACTGTTTGTCAAAAGCTTCACAAGTCTTCATCTTCCATATCTTCGTCTCCTTCCTGAGAGTCCATCACCACATCTTGGCCTTCTTGAGCTGCTTGATCCTGTGATGTATTCACTTCCATAAGTGTTTCTTCATATTTCAGCTTTTGGGAAATATCCTGTGTCTGATCACTGCCTTCTGCCTCATGATTCTTCTTCTGGAAAGTATGTCTCTGATGCACCTGAGGCTTTTTCTCTTCTTTATGTTGCTGTTTTAGTCTTCTTTTGGCTATTAATTGTTTTCTTCCATCATTCTCCATCAGCTGCACATGCTGTTCTTCCTGACCTTGAACTTCTCTCCCTGTGTTGGTGTTATCCTCTATCTGCTCTCTGATTCCTTCCATTTGGTCCATTTGTCCCCCCGCCTGCTGCTGGACCTCCCCTCTGATCTTTTTGTTTTCTGGAGTTTCATTGAAGTCAGCTCCTTTGTCGCTCTGAAAACCCTTCCGTCTTTTTTCCCACTCCCTCCTCTTGGTGAGATGCTCTGGTTGCTGTTTGTTTTCTTCCTGGTTCATCAGAGATGTGTCCTCCTGTAGATTCCCTGCCTGGAGCTCACTGTCCTCTGGACGATTACAGTTTTGTCTCTCTGCTGTTCCTTGATTCCCTTTGACATTTAGATTTTCTGATACTTTTCTCCTGACTGATTCACCCACCTGCGTTTCCTCTGTCCTGTTCTTGTCATGTTGGCTCCCTGCTTTTCTTTCTGTCGTTCTCCTGACGTTCCTCTGGTTTCCCCTCTCATCTATTCCTTTCTTATCCTCATCTACTTGTTGCGCTGCCTGCTGCTGGGCCTCTTGTCTCTTCTTGTCAGCTCTGTTGTCAGTCTGTAACCCCTCTGTTTGTCTCTCTTGACACTTTTTGGATAGTCCTTGCTCCTCTTTGGTTTCATCCAGATTCATCACAGATGTGTCCTGTTGATGTCCGCTTTTTAGTTGATTTATTTGGAATTCTGGCTTATGTGTTACTTCCCTACTGACTGATGGACAGACCTTTTCTTCCGTGTCCTCCACTTTCTTATCGATTGGTTCCTTTTTGTTCTCAGCTTCCCTTTCTGTCATTCTCCTGACGTTCCTCTGGTTTCCCCTCTCGTCCTTACCTTTCTTCTCCTCATGACCTGCCTCTTGTTTGCTGGAATCTCTTGTTAGTTTGACTTCTTCTGGTGTTTTTAGTGGTATCTTCTCCTTCTCTGCGTCTTTTCTGTTCTGCGTCTCTTGAACTGTCCTCTTATTCTCTACTTTCGGTTCATCTTCCACCCTTTGGTTTTCTACTCTCATTTCGGATGAACTGTGAATGTTGCTCTGGTTTCCCTTTTGATGTGCTTCTTTCTCATCCTCTTCTGCTTCGCCTCCCTTCAGTCTTCTGTCTTCAAAAACATGTTGGTTGCCCATTCTAAAGGTAAACACTGTCTCCTTTTTCTCTGTTTCTCCTCCATTCTGTATCTCAGATTGATTCTCCACTCTGGTTCTCTCTGCCTCTGGTGGCATTGGTTCACTCCAGTTCTCCTGTTGCTTCCTCTGTTCAGAACCTCCTTTTTTTGCTGTCTTGCGTTTGTTCTTTTTCTTTGCTGTCTTTGACGGAATATCTGAATTTCCTTCAAAGGTCATCATCCCTTGGTGTTTCTCTTCTACTTCCTGTACCTCCTGATCATGATGGACATTTTGTTGCTGCTCTTTCTCTCCTTCTGTATTAACCAGCGGAAGTCCTGATTCTACGTTGTCTTTTACTATTGTCTGCCCTCCTTCACCTTTGGCTGCGTCACTTTTCCCTTGTCCTCCTATCATGTCCTGATTTGTGTCTGTTCCTCCTTCTTTAGGAACAAAAGGTACTTGTTCATGATTTACAGATGTTGCTGCCTTGCCTCCTTCTGTCCTGTCCATGTGTGGTTTTGTCACGCACTGATTTTGGGGTGTGTTATCTTTATGTTCACTTTCAGATTTGATCTCCTCCCCTCCTCTGTTGCCCACATGATCTTCTTCTCTTCCCGCCAAAAGTGGAGCACGTTCTCCTTCTGCTTCCATTACGACCTGAAATCCTGTGTTATCACTTGTAGATGTGACCGTCTTTTCTTCCTGTGTCTGTTCCAGTCCGTCTTCAGGGCTCCCCCTCTTGTTTTCTGTTTGAATAGAGAAGCAGGAGAAACTGATCAAAGTTTAATTGCATATTAAGGAATATTTCATCCTTAAAATGACAATTTGATATAAATTGCTTCAACCTTCTTCAATAATACTTTGTATTCCTGACATGCTGTGAGTTTTTGACTTACAAATTATTTATTTTAGTTAAAGTAAATTAAACCCAGGAGAACCTACTGTGGAGGAGTGGATTCACATTGTCCATGATAGTTTTAAACCGAAAAAAACGGCTAATCAATCGAACCAGCAGGACTATAGGCAAAATACACACAATCAACAACAAATATGACATAAAATATACTTTCAGTCACCAAAGCACCATTAGATGATCAATTTCTTTCATTTAATTGTTGTATCATTTAACGCGGGCTGATGTAATCTAAGCTCTCTCACCTCCTAATCATAACTACACTTTTCGCAGCACACACACTTACAGCCAATCAGCTCTGAATTATGAGATGTTTCAATGGGGCTGCAAACGCTCTATCCCACTTGTGATTATTTTTTTGCCGTACACATTGAATAAAAACAATATTCTGTGCATGCACAGTGTCGTTTTCACAGTCCTCGTTCATTTTTACAGTGAGAGAGGGGCAGCCCTGTCTTTAATCTGAAGCAGCAATGTAGAGATTTTACACATATCTTTGGAATTATTATTATAATTAATTTCTGTAAAACTACAGAAGGCTGAAAGAGCATATTTATATGTAATGTCAATGATTGTATGAACCAGAAAATCTGAAAAAAAGATAATAATAAAACAAACTCACAGTGACCTCTGTCCACATAATTCTAATCCGTTTATCCTCGGTTACAAGTGCAGTTTTTAACAAAACTACTTCATCGAAGAG
This sequence comes from Eleginops maclovinus, assembly GCF_036324505.1. Classification (NCBI taxonomy): domain Eukaryota; kingdom Metazoa; phylum Chordata; class Actinopteri; order Perciformes; family Eleginopidae; genus Eleginops; species Eleginops maclovinus. The sequence continues at coordinate 4,840,235 of NC_086360.1, read as the reverse complement.
CATCAGCAGTATATTAAACATTAAGAAAGAAGGGAAATGTGGTTGTTACTTACTGAATTTCTTTTGTCTCCATTTCCAAACAACAAGGCCAATGGCAAGAATTGCCAGCACAGAGCCAATAACAGAACCAATAATAATATGTTGGGAACCAGGAGAACTTGGGACCATGAAGAAATCATCTGAAATAGTAAACCACAGATTATGAGTTATATAAGATCTGTAAATGATCACATCTGAAATACATAAACTTTAATAACCTGGAACATGGACGTGTGTCTCCCTGCTCTGGTTGATGTCCCGCTGTTGGACTCTACAGGTGAAAATGTTGCTGAGTCTCTTCTCCACAGTCACTCTGCTGCTGACGGTGTAGAGGGCCTCAGGACCCCTGAGCGTCTCTGTAGGTCCAGCAGAGAGGAGCTTTCCCTCAGCGTCCAGCCACAACACCTCAGGCTGTGGATACCAGCCTTCAGACTCACACTGTAGAACCACTTCACGCATGGTTTTAGTCACGTTGACAACAGGCAAGGAGACGGCACCTAAAGAAGGAGGATTTCAACGTTTTTGAAAGAGGGTCATCGAGCAGACATGCTAATGTTAGCGTGCCTGGCTAACTAACACTGGCTACTAGCTACAGCATTGGTTTAAAATAATTCTCCTGTAAGCAAAGTATTACTTTACTTCATACACGCAGAGTACTGATCAGCTCTTAGAGTCTTAAACCAGAAGTTAGCATTTGCAGCACTGCTGTGTTCCCTCTTTTCAAAGTAAGTTGTTTTTTGAATTAGGTTAGATGCCTAAAATAAGGTCTGTGGTAACACAAGCCAACAAGATGTTCATGGTTTGACAAAACAGATACGTCATTAAATACCCCACTTGTTAATGTCTGAAGCTTCAAGGGTTTTTTTATGAAAACCATGGTGGCTAACAAATGATTATATGAGACTAGTTAAAGTCATCAAGCTGAACATTAGACATCTTTGGCTTAGCGTTGGAGATGTTCTGCTATGGGGCTGCAATGCATTTTGTTTATAGACTAACTTTAGCTTTGTTACTTCTGGCAATTACCCTTCAACTTTTATAATAGTGGTATTGTTAGCTTGTCTGGCAAACTAGCTTAACAGCTACAACACTGAAGTATCATTCGTCTCTGGACAAAGGTAGCGTAAAATCACCTAACCTCATACACATACATTATTGAACATCTTTTCCATCAGCTTTTAATGTTGTTCTTATTTCCTTTAATAGAGTAGTTGGGTAATGAGTGCTGAACCCTGAAAGGAGTTAGCATTTTAGCAATTCCAGTCTATTTAGATGATGTGACTTAAAAACAGCGTTTGCTAACACATAACTAAAAGAGAGCACTGAAGACCATCACGCATAGCCTAACGTTAGCATTTTACTTCTTGCATTTGCATTCAAGTGTTATAAAAGTGGTGACATAGAACAATATTAAAATAAATAAAAACATGAAATGAGAATGTGTTTCCAATGTTTGAATGGTACTGTATGTCGGAATGTCCTGTTAAACTTAAGGTGTAAGTATCGTAAATACGTGTCTGCCACAGATATTATTTTCGGCCATATTTGAAAATCCAGTGGAAAAATACCAATGGCTTTAGTCAAGGGAGCTCTTGAGATGCAAACTTTGAGGTTGGCATATAAAAATCGATTAACCGTCCAAAATGATATAATAACTACTTTAACAGAAATGTTTCGTTTTAAAGACAGTTTTGTTTTAAAGACAGCCATGATACGTTTGGCATGAAGAAGAAAGAAATGATTAAAACTTCCATTTAGTTGTCGTCTCCCTAGCGTTGCATGCCAGGGGAATATAATAACCAAATTCTTGCTTAGTTCAAATGAAAATCATAAATTAGAGTGAAAAAACGAATAAGCTCACTTACCTACAACAAGCTTAACATAAGTGGATCCATCTAACTCTGGAAGGAAGCATCTGTATGTCCCCTCATCAGATCTTTTCACGTTGGAGAGCTTCAGTGAAACGTTTCCGTGCCTCAGCTCCTCAGTGAACAGAGATATTCTTCCTTTGTAGGATGGATGTTTTATACTCTCACCCACACTCCACGTAAGGAAAAACTCTGGGACCAGGCCAGGTCTGCCCCACATCACAGTCATGTCAAAGGCATCCATGACCGGGATCAGTTGGGACGGCATAATGATGTCCTCACCAACTATTGCCACTATTGGCTGAGATGGACCACTCACAATAGAATGACCTAAAACAAAAAATATTGTGATTGTACTACCGGCAGTAAAAGCAGAATACACAAAACACATAATTTATGGCATACTGTATTTCCAGCACAACATGTATCAGGGATCTATGTGATTCACTTACATGATTGTATCAGGGCGAGGAAGACAGTAGTGTGGGAAAGCAGGACAGTGAAGGCACCACACTGGAAGTTAAGAGACACATGAAGCATCCTGGAGCTCTGAAACATAAAAGCAGTAAAACCATGACATGTTTACAGTAAGTGTTTCTGTGTGTGTTTGCATGCATGCCTGAATGTCTGCAACGTACGTGCATGTGTGTGCAATGTGAGAAGTGTATGCATGTATATTTGCATGCATATAGTATGTCTATCTGCTTGTGCATGTAATACCAATTTAGGTAGATAAAGATATGCAAAAACTATATATTTTAATTCATGAACGTTATTGCGGCCATGTTAGAAGATTATATAAAGAAGCAATACCACGGTATTTCCTGGCTTAAAATGTTTAGTCATTAAATGTAATAAAGTATAAGTAGAAAAATATAGCCAGAAATACTCATTGTAAACTATTCAGAATAATTATTATTTATTATTATTTTCTATTAAATTGAAATTATCGATGAATTAATACAATTAGCAGGGCTCATTTTGTTTCATCAAGTATTGTACTTTTTGTTCATACACTGCCTGGCCAAAAAAAAGGGCACACACTCTAATATTCGTTGGACCGCCTTTAACTTTGATTACGGCACACATTCTCTGTGGCATCGATTCCACAAGCTTCTGCAATGTCACATTTATTTCTGTCTTGATTCATTTTTCGCCAAGATCTTGGATTAATGACGGGAGATTCTGACCACTGCGCAAAGTCTTTTCCAGCACATCCCAAAGATTCTCAATCGGGTTCAGGTCTGGACTCTGTGGGGGCCAATCCATGTGTGAAAATGATGTCTCATGCCCTCTTCACCTGAACCCGATGGATCTTGGCATTGTCATCTTGGAACATGCCCGTGCCATCAAGGAAGAAAAAATCCATTGATGGAATAACCTGGTCATTCAGTATATTCAGGTAGTCAGCTGACCTCATTCTTTGGGCACATAACGTTGCTGAACCTAGACCAGACCAACTGCAGCAACCCCAGATCATAACACTGCCCCCACAGGCTTGTACAGTAGGCACTAGCATGATGGGTGCATCACTTCAGACACCTCTCTTCTTACCCTGATGCGCCCATCACTGTGGAACAGCGTAAACCTGGACTCATCAGACCACATGACCTTCTTCCATTGCTCCAGAGTCCAATCTTTATGCTCCCTAACAAATTGAAGTAGTTTTTTCCGATAAGCCTCACTGACAGCTGCTTTTCTTACGGCTACACAGCTGTTTAGTCCCAATCCCCTGAGTTCCCTTCGCATTGTGTGTGTGGAAATGTTCTTACTTTCACTATTAAACATAGCCGTGACTTCTTTTGGTGTTTTTCTACCATTTGATTTCACCAAACGTTGAAGTGATCGCCGATCACGATCATTCAAGAGGTTTTTCCGACCACATTCCGTCCTGGAAGATAACGTTTCCCCACTGTCCTTCCAGTTTTTAATAATGCGTGGGACAGTTCTTATCCCTATTTCAGTGGTTTCAGCAATCTCCTTGGATGTTTTCTCTGCTTGATGCATGCCCATAATTTGACCCTTCTGAAACAGATTCACGTATTTTCCACGACCACAGGATATGTCTTTTGACATGACTGTTTAACAAATGAGAAACTACTCACTGCATCAGTTAGGGTTACATAACATGCTGCCAGCTGAAACATAATCACCCATGCAGTAATTATCCAATGGGAGGCTCTTACCTATCTGCAGGTGGTGACCTTTTTTTTGTATTTATGCTTTACTTATGTATTTCAATGAAATGCAACTTTATATGTCTACTCCACTACATTTTAGAGGCAAATATTGTCCTTTTTACTTCACTATATTTATTTTACACTCGTTACTTATGAAAACATGAAATGCAGATGATAGTGTAATTCAATACTATACTACTATCTACACTTGGTCAAATGTATCTGTGTAAAATTGTAAAATGTTGTTACTGTATGTATAAAACAGGATAATACTAAAACCATAATTATTGAATACTGTGAGAAGATCAATTCTGCATAACAAGTACTTTCTGATTAATACTTTTGTATAATGAAGTGGGCCACTGGGCAGAATGAGTAGATTTACTTTGTGTACTTTGAGTATATTTTGATGCTAATCATTTTGTACCTTTACATGAGTAACACTGAGAAATTAAGAGTTTTACGAATCAAATATTTGAGGTCAAACGTATTTGTACTTTTTACATTGCATCTTGCATTTATTTATTTATACATCATATTCCATTTACGTGTATATACTTCTTTTTGCACTATTTTTATTTACTATTTTATTTATATTCTGTCTGTTTTTCTTTCTCTATTTTTATTGGTTTTATGTCCTATATAAAGTAGTGTTGTTGAAGGAGCCTAGGAGTTTGTTATTGCCCTATCTACACTGTAGCCACTGTTCACATGACAATAAAGCTTTGAAATGAATTAATCTGAGTTCTTCTTCCAACACTGGTTATTTGTACATTTTTATCAGAAACGTATAATCACCTTTTCACCTTTAATTGTAATCTACACAGTAACTGAACTAACCAAATGCTTAAGTACAGTGAAAAGTACAATATTTCCCTAATACCATAACATGAAAATACATCCATACGAGTATAGCGAAACGTTCTTCACATTAAATCTTGAGATGAATGATATTAATTCATCAACCTCCACACAGTGTCGCTCTCTGCTGCTCATGTACACGTTTAAAACTGCAATCACAGCTGGAGCGTGAATCCATGCCTAAACTTGAGGTATCTTATGTGATATGTACTTATATACGATCATATAAACTGAATAAAGTGAACAATTTGGCCGTAAATACACTATCACTTTGTGTTTGAGGGTTTAGTTTCACTTTCATGTTAGCGATAAATAAACAGAAAAATACAGAAATAAATCTATTTGAATCTCAAACTATCCTGCATTTTAGGAGGTGTAGGGACCGGGATGAAATATAGATATTGAACCCATTATAACATCTGTATTATTTTCTACGAACTCCGTTGGTACATGTTCCACTCCCAAGGCACTTGGCACTGAGAAGACCACACGGAGGATGACCTCTTTTATCACAAATAAAATATATTGTTTATATCGAGCCCAAGCCAAACACACGATAACGATACATGAATAAAAACATCTCCATACCTGTATTTCTGAAGGTTTCTGAGGTCAGATTCAAGTCCAAATATCAGAGGCAGAGGGGCGGAGTCTGCTCTTCCGGTCACCTATAATAAACTTAAGATGCGTTCACGTTCCAGGCCTCGTTGCACAACACGCTGAATGCACAGTGCAGAAGGCACAATGTAATTGGTAAAACCTCAAGACTATCAGGAATTATAATTTAAAAAACACTAAATATAGGGTAATCATGTGATGTGACATAATCTGTTCATTGGGAACAATAACATCAATGCTATTTGTGATGTGAATGTTTATTTATTTTTTTAGCATTTGCTCACTTTACTTAAGTATACTTTTGAGATACTTACTTTAGTTGAGTAATTCCATTTTTTGAATCTTCTACTACACTACAATTCAAACGTAAAGGGTGTAGGCTACTGTACTCCACTCAGGGTAGTAGTATGTTCACGTTAGCCACAGTGGCCGGCAACAGCAATGAAAAATAGCATTGATGTTATTGTCCCCAATGAACAGATTATGGCTTTTTTTATGTTTTCAAACCAAGCAAGCGAGAACATTTCAAGTGTGTTAAAAGCACTATCCTGAACTATTTCATCCAGTCCAAAGTGACACACAATTTATGGCAAAGAAAAGCATAAAAGGCTGTTGTACTGCCAAGCCTGGAGAGCTCTTTCCAAATAACCTTTGAATGTAGATTTGAAATCTATTGAGTGAAAAATATTAAGAACATTAGTTAAGAGCAGTTAAGTTACACTTTCAGAATCAAAGTGTTCACACTCAAGCAAGCTTTATTATGTGATATCAAGCAGTAATGCAGGTTTCAAGCATTGGGGTGAGCTCGCCTATATACAGCTCTGCAAGTGTGTGTGCTCACAGGTTGTGTTGTACACACACTGAAAGGTATTCGTTTCTAAATCTGAAAACAAGCAGGGTTTAGACCAAATATGTCCCACTGAGTGAGTGTGATTGTTTAAATCTACTCTACAGCGCTAATAATGAACAGACTAACATCAATAGTGAAATAACAGGAAGTTCTGACAGAAACTGATTTGGCCATTGTTGAATTTCTAAAATGTAAAACATGACATTCACAATAAATGTTGGTACATTTTTCAGATATATCACAAATAATTATAAAGAACAACAAGCAGACCATGCATGTAAGTCCCGTTCAATCTGTGATCACCAAATGGTTATTCTATGATTAAGAGAAAATGGTTGTAAAATCAGAAAATTTGACCAACTGGTTTCTAAAGGTTGTCTATCCAGTTCTTTAATGAAATCGATGATGTTCTCATGGAAACAAACTTGTTCTGTCAACTTCACAAACAACTGCCCTCATAAAGAGCTACTAAATGACAAAGAAAATAATTATAATTTAAAGTTAAAACGTTTTCTAACAGATCATGTATACCTTGCACTCTCTAACCATGTGTTTTATCAAAGAAAAACATGAAATCATTGTCCCAAAGCAAAATGGAAGGAACCTTTGAAAAGCAGGACAGCTCCCTATAGACAAAGTATCAACTATAGAGTCAACACCTGTTTGTGGGTTCAATCTAAGCAAGCTCTTTGAGTGGATTAAAACACCCCTGAATCTTCTCATTAAATGGTCTCATCAAAAGATCTAAATAATTCGTTTTCTGGTGTTGTTGTTGTGTACTGATTTTTAACAAATAAAACTAATGTTATTGTGACCTTATGTAGATGTAATATAATATGTACTGTATGAGCTGACATTTTACTCATAAAATAGCAAGATTTAAATTGATATGAAATACTTAATGTTATGCAGATGATGCAACTAACTGTACAACCAGATATTCCAAATTCATAAAAGCTACAAACACTGAATAACAAATCTTGTTCATAAACATAAATAAAGCAAAGATATTCTTATATTCACAAATGGAAAAGCAGGTCAGTTTAATATGCTATGGCCATTAAAACTTTTATTTTTGTAAGGCTGTTACAGTTATAGAGTTTGCATAAATTGGTTTTGAAAAGACCTTTAATAATAACATTATTATTGTCATTTTAAGCTTCATTCTTCTTTGGCATTCCCCTTTTTTCTCCGTTTGCAAGCTCATGTTGCAGAATTTAAATCAGTAGCTGCAAGAAACAAAAGAAAAAAACAATCACTGATAAAAAGTATTCATCCTTAGATCCTAAAATAAAGTAATCCCTTATTAGTACCACAATGGGGAAGGTTGAAGCATGTTAATGATGTTTTATTTATTGTCAATTCCTGAACAGTAGATGGAGGACTGCACTGCAAGTCTAACCATAGTGTTAAATAATAACTGCAACTTAAAATACAAGAGCCACACACTTGGCGATGGCTACCTAGGTAGATAGCAAATGTTAGCTAGTCTGATTTACGGATGGATGGATGGATGGATGGATGGATGGATGGATGGATGGATGGATGGATGGATGGATGGATGGATGGATGGATGGATGGATGGATGGATGGATGGATGGATGGATGGATGGATGGATGGATGGATGGATGGATGGATGGATGGATGGATGGATGGATGGATGGATGGATGGATACATAGATAGATAGTAATGAACAGAGGATGGATGTGGTACTGGAAAATCATTTCATAGACATAGGGGAGCTGTAAATGATCCCGAAAATAAATAACTGTTCAAACTGCTGCTTGTGCTAAACCGGAGAAACATGACATCAGAGTAGGAACCAGAAGTGGTAAAAGGTTACATAAGTTGAATACTGTAGGCCTATGTGTAACTGGCTGTAAAATCACTGATTGAAAATGGTGGTTCCTCCCCTTTCAGCTTTTGGAAAGAGCCCATTGTCCAATAATTAGATCTATTCAATATAAAGACTTATCATTCAATTATTCGTTATGTGAGAAGAAGAAATGTCGGAGGTGATATCAACCAGCCAGAACTGTGAAGAAGAAGAACGTGTAGCTTACGATGTCATGGTGCATCCGGACACGTGAGCGGCGGTGCCGGTGTACTGGACATCACAACGGGCTACATTGTTGTTAAAGTTGGACTCTGGGACCTGCTGCCGAGGGTTTACTGTCACCTGCCAGCACAACACAACAGTCATCAGTCAAGAGGTCATCCTCTGAAGTTTCATTCAGAAGTTTAATCCATACCATCCTGGAATCCATTATGCACTTGTGAGCATTTAAATAGAATAATAAGGGGAGTATAAAATAACTTAAAAGACAAATGCCCCCCAGTACACAGTCAGTAGAACCACAGACCTTAAGGATGTATTTTCCAGGAGAGACATCAGTGATGTCGATCCACTGACAGTCAATGTCAGCGTTGTAGGTGTCATAACAACCTGGACTCAAACCCTGTACACACACACACACACACACACACACACACACACACACACACACACACACACACACACACACACACACACACACACACACACACACACACACACACACACACACACACAAGTATTTTACAATTGAACTCCTCCACCCCCCTTCCCGCTGACTTCGCTCATCAGAAGCCTACCTCCTGTCTATCCCCACACGAGCCCAGTTTATAAGCTCAGTTTTTATTCAACTTATTATCCTTTTTGAAGCAGCCAATACCCTAGAAGCTATAACAGAAACATCAACTCAAAAGTAAACTGCCGCTGAGGCACCAGATAGCGAATCTTACACAGGGAAAGTGATCCAAGTCCAGGCAAGAGTCACCGTTTGTGCATTTATTTGCATGATCCAATATAATTTAACAAAAGAACAATTAACACACTTTCGTAAACCTTTCCTATGGCCTCTGCTGCTAGCTCGAATCCACCTGGTAAAAAGCTATGTGGCTACTGGTGCTCTGCTCCCATCACCACCTACAATATACACAATCACCCAGTGCCCAAACATGCCTTCAAAATAAAAGCATAGAAACAAATAATCTCAAATAACAAGACTTAATAATAATAATAATAATAATAATAATAATAATAATAATAATAATAATAATATATTCATTATAAACAAAAACAGCAAGTAAATAAGTGATTAACTATTAAATAATTTAAGGCAATATATAGCCCCAACACTTTTTTAATGTAAAGTGCCTTTGAGCCTGATAAAGCACTTTTTAAAGTATTATTTACTTTTATTTTATGTGGTATTGCGATAAAGAAATACAGGATAAACTGGAAAGAGGAATCTGAGTTTTTTAACTCTTTATTTATTATAACATGCTTTTTGAATTATTGGCTGGAAGTCGACACTTTTCTGACACTTTGCCAAAGCATTGATAAAGCTGCTGTCACAGAGAGCTGCTGTGATAATGTGTGTGTGTGTGGGTGTACCTGGGTGTGTGAGGTGCAGGCGAAGCGGCGGTAGTACCCCGGGTCACAGGAAGTGTCCTCCAGACAGAAACTTGCCTTGTGGCCCTCAGCTACCTGACTCTGAGTTTGAGTGTCCAGCAGCTCGTACAGACTGAACTCATCCATGCTGTGGAAGTGACTGAACAACACATGAAGGGCAAAGAGTTTATATACCAGTTCATACATTCTCATATCATGCTGAGATATCAAAACCAACACCTACTTATGACAGCTGTGCCACTCCCAGGAATATCGAGGTTTACTGGGCAGGAAGTCAGCTGTTCCCTGGTTCTTCACCCTCTGAGTAAACCTCAACAGAACCCTGGTGTCATAATCACTGGCCGAACTGGCAGAGCTTGATGAGGCGAGAACAGAGGAAAGAGGAGACAACGAGGGAAAGGAGAGGAGACGGAAGGGGTGGAGGAGGAGAGGGGGTAGGAGAGAAGGAAGAGAGGAGGAAGAGAGGAAACACAAGAAGGAGAAGAGAGAAGGGAGATGAGAGACAAGGTGGCGAGGATGGCGGGGAGAGAAGAGGATAGAAGAGAACAGAAAATGAAGAGGGGATGTAAAGGCGAGGAGGAATAAAATAGGAGAGGAAAGAGGAAAAGAAAGAAGGGAGAGAAGACAAGGAGAGGACACCTCAATATGTACTCTTATAAAATGGAACCAGGTTTAATACAATGTGGAATTTAATGTAACCAGGTGTAAAATTAAGAATCCCCGTAGAAAATGGTTTAACTTTATAACGTACCTGCCTCTAAAGTCTAAACGCATAGGATTAAAGTCTGCAGGACACCGGTGTGTGTCACAGCAGTCACTTTCACTACATACTATTTATTCTGTTGTTGTATTTGCCTTTCTAGGCAGTAATTCAGAGCAGGCGTGTGTTATCTTACGAGGCCAGGCAGTTCTCCTCTGCAGCGCAGCGGAGGTTGTACATTGGCATTCTCTGGACGTAGGTGCCGATCTGGATGTAGTACGGGTCAGGAACCAGATCAGGGAGCCCTACGGAAAGCAACACAGGACACAATCAGATTAAATCAATTCAGGCCAGTGAAAACAGTCCTGAGGAAAACGTTTATGGTATGTACAGTATACGCCTTTAAGTGTCTTTTGGCCAGTGGCGAACCTTGTCTATCACAACTGGACCTTCTGTATTCAGAACAAGGAAATGTTGAAGTCAGACGGACGTCACGGAGGAAGCCATTTACTTGTAGTACTTGCTACGTAGCTCTAAATCCTCTGTCTCGAGCCAGTGAAGTAACGGGTCTTCTAGGATACCCTGAAACCATGGGAAAATCTGAAAGAATACGCCCATTGGCTACAAATCAATATATGATTGGTTGATCAACGTGTCAATCCAAACGTACACTCTCATTTAGTTTAAGGGCCAGGGCATTCTATCAAGGATATAGAATACCCTGGTTCAAGGATATTTTCCCAGAAAAACATCTGATTGGTTGCATTTTTACACAAATGTAAAGAGAAAGACAAACAAATCAACGTAACACTGTTATATTACAGATCAAAAACACAGATACGATTCTCAATTATTCATTTTATTTAAATGTTATTAGATTTTATTTGTTTAATTAATTTGATATATATATATTTTTTATCTGAGGGTTTCAGGGTATTCTCTGAATACTTTGAAGGCCCTGACGGTTCACCACAGCTTTGTGCAAGTTACTGAACCCCAAAACACTCCGGTAGGAATCGCCAGAGTTGCTTTTTAAGTCGATTTCGATGAAGGTAAATTAAATGTACTGAGTTGACATCAAAGATTTTGTTTTTTTTATTGAGAAGAAAAAGTTTTCTTCAAGCAGTAGAGGAATGCATTCAAGCACATTTGATCAAGTATTGGAGTACAGATTTCATTACTTATGGTACTTTTCTACTCTGATATCTCGTTAAATATTGTACTCTTACTGCACTGCTTCTGAAATCTTTATTTGATTTTAAGATTTCAGTTACCTATCATGTTCCTGTGCAGTGGAAATCATGTATCCCCGGATGGGTTAATTAAATGCTTGTGATAAATTGAAGGACAGAGTGTTCCTTAATGCTTTATCACAAAGCACAAAACACTGCTGAATGGTTGCTTGACCTTTTTTAGAACATCATATATCATAATAAAAATTAAAGGGAGATTTTTACGGAAAAACTAAATATTTTACATTAATTACTTAAAGTACATTTTAGCTGATACTGGCTGCAGGACTTCTACCACAGTATTTTCACAGTGTTATTACTGAAATGAAGCATCTGATTACTTCCTCCATCATTGCTGACAATTGGTCTTAATTTGCTGCTGTTGCATCCATTTGAAGTGATGATAAAGCCAGGAGTGAAACCCTACAGGTAAGAGAGTTCAGTGACCTAGGTCATGGTCCAATAGTCTTTTTGTCCTAGGAAGGAAGGAAATAAGTGAAATGACCCTGAAGTACTCAAGTGGCAGCCATGATAAGAGCTGTTTGAATTCCCTACATGATAGGGAAGGAGATTTGATGCTTTAGCTTACTAGACCATCCTTTATGAAAGGAAAGAAGACTTCCCCATGGCTGCAACATTTACACAATTCAGAAACAACGATAAACGCTGATAATGTAATATCAGCGTTTATTGGATGTTTCCGTTAACTGTGATGTCATTGCCTAATGGTAGAGTAGTACAAATAAATCAGGTATGTTATCTTTTTCTAAAAAGCCTTTTTCAGCTAATGCCGTGATTTCAAGTTCATATATGCTTTGAACGTTCAACAATATGTTAATCCAAAGGTTTAACAATGCAAAAATGACTGTAAATTGATTTCAAATGAGGGCAACATCTCAAGCTGTTGTAGCACTTTTCTTAAACTATTTTTATAGTTATGCATATATTCCATAAAGTATTGGATTCCTGTCTATTTATACAATTTAACACAGGCAACTATTTCCTTACACTTTTTTTTACAACATTGGTAATGAAGTAACTGGGTGTTTATCTTGAGATCCAACAGGGCAAGGCCTCTAGGGGCATTAGTCCATCTATGCAAAATTGTAATAACGCCGCTGTGCAGTTGATTATCTTATTACGGTGGTCTCCTTTTCCTAAGTCCTGATGAATTATCCTTCTCACCTTTCCTTATCCCATGACATTGTTGATGGAGGTTAAGGAAAAAATGTTAGGTAAAGCTATAGGACCTTATTTTTTCTTTTCACTATTCCACCTTGATAGGAAATGACATCACAGGATAAGGGGCGTGGCTCCTGGTTTTACCTCAGCTCAGTCAGTTCTCACTATGACACCAAGGACAAAGCATTGGCTGCAATATATCCTTTAAGTGAAATCCTGAAGCAGATTACAATAGGAGCAAAACAGGCATCACAAAATGACGCTGCTTTAAATCGTAAGAGTCATAACCCATTAAAGATATCCTAAAATTAACGATAGACGTACAAACTGACACATCTGCCTGATTTTATTTGAGGGGTTCAGCTACTGCAGTCATAAAAAGTCTATTAAAACTGGGATTTTATGACCTGCTACCCTAACGGATAAGCAGGAGAAGATGGATGGATGGATGGATGGATTTTATGACCTTCAATGGAGGATAAACTAAACACATGTTAAATAAAACTATAGGCTTTTCAATTTCCTAGATAACCAGTGGTGGGAGGAGTACTCAGATATTGTACTTGAGTAAAAGTAGAAGTAGGAATACTCTGTAAATGTCCTGCATTCAAAATGTTACCCAAGTAAAAGTGCAAAAGTATTGTTGGCTTAATGTACAAAAGTATTCACCATGCAGATTGGTCCATTTCAGAATAATATCTCTGATATGTTTTATAATTATTGATCATTAAAGTGTTCTCAGAGCTGGTAAAGGTGCAGCTAGTTTTAATGGCTTTGTATACTGCAGGGTAGCTGCTGGATTTACTCCAGGTGAACTAAAGTCTGATTTAAGGGCTGATTATATTTCACATCATTAATCCAAATCAGCAAAGTAACTAAAGGGATTCAATTAATAAAATACATTGTATACCTCTGATTTAGTGGGTAGAAGTGCAAATACTTACTGTTAATAAGTTAAAATACTCAAGTTAGTTTCTAAAAATGGTACTTAAGTACAGAAATTGAATTAACTTAACACTTCTGATAACCATTAGGGAAAATAGCATCTTTTAAGATATTTCTTGAACCTTAATGCACAAATTCAAAACATTTAATACATGAAACAGAGTTTTATTTGTCTATTATTATCTGTCTTTTTGGTCACAAAACATTTGACCCTTACCATTCTGATGGTAGCTGGTCCCGTACCCGTGCCGGGGCTGAGCCCTGGCTCTAGGTCTGTAGTAGGAGTTGTAGTAGTTGTAGTAGGGGTTATAGTTAGAAGCCTTGTAGGGGTCGTATGGATCGTCTCCGACCATCATGTCCTCCCGTCGGAGCGGAGCAGAGTCTCCGTCGCTTCTGATCGCCTGCTGCTGAGGCCGCGGGTGCTGACGCATCATCGCGCGTAATTGCGCAGTATCGCTGGTGACTGGGACCCGCGGGGAGCCCCGGGAAGCGGCGGGGACGGTGTCGTTAACGCTGCTGAGGACCACTACAGGGTTATTCGGCCCGGGGGACCCGGTGGTCCTCCTGCCAGACGGCCGGTACTGAGAGCCGCGGCTCAGGATGCTGAAAACCTGGCCGTTGTGTTGCCATGTCAACCCCCGCCGGAGCGAATTATCATCACCTGCAGCCTCCTGAGCGCGAGCGCAGTCCAGAAAACTACTAAGGAAACATACATGTGTAAAAGACAGCAGCAGGACATCAGGGGAAAGTTCCTTCATTGTTGACAATAAATTAAGATGTTTTAAATAAAGAAAGAAACTCTTTGCTTCTTCCCCCCACACACGCAGCCGGATCTGAAGAGTTTCTCTCAAGTTTTGCAGCACAGCAGCCACTACTGTGGAGGGGAGGGAGGAGGGAGAGAGGGAGGGAGGCAGGGTTGTGTAAGCAGGTTTTGTAAGCGGGATTTTGATGTGGCCTCTGAATCATTCCTTAAATGACCTTAAACATTTTAACCAGGATCCACCCTGAGAGTGGAGATCGCCAATAAGTGGCCATTTGGAGCTCTCACTTAAGTTCATATAAACTGCATCTGTATGAGTTTTCAAAGTGCACACAACGGAAAAAAGCACAGACACTTAAAAACTGAACGTTTCAAATGCATAGAATGCATACTACGGGGGGACTCGGGGGATCCGAGACCCCCTGAAACTGACATGAGATCCCCCGAAAACATGATTTGGGAAATGTTGGGGGGTCTCTAAAATATCAGTCAAGTCAAGCGCAAGAGCAAGCGCCCCCCCCCCCCCCCCCCCGAGAGAAAAATGGGACCCCCCGAAAATCTCGGCATAGTTCGAACACTGCATAGGATCTTAATACTAAAGCTTATATGTGGTGTTTTAACTCCCAGGAATTTCTTGGCCAACACGTTATACTGTGTTGATACGATACCGTTAGTGTTGAATCGGTAGGCTTTCACATGCGGACATAATAAAATCCATTATTGTATTGTGTTTTTGCATAACGAAGTTCATTGTCATTCAATATTCCATGAATTGGCTTAACAAACAATCAAAAATCATATACCTTTCCGGGGTCAGACACACCTAATCAGGTGAAAGGACACCACACAGTAAATAACACCCAATTGTTACAATCCCAACCCAAGCATGACCTTTCATTAAAATGGCTCTTACAGATATGTTTTAGAGAATCCATTTTGCGCTGATCTTGACACTGTGAAATATGGTGGCCAACAGGTGCTAAAACGTCCCGAAACGTCCATGTTAACAGTTTGAAAAACAATGAAAATATAAAACAAAAATGTGCAAAAATGCATGCAAATTAAGAAATATCTTCAACAACTTGCTTATGTTAGGCATGGTTCATAATATAAGTACATTTTTTCTAAATGCTGCAGCTGTATTTTTTGGTCATTTCTATGTGTTTTGGCACAAATCTGTTTTCTTATTTGCATTGTTTCGGAATATGCAGCTTGTTTTCTCATCGGAAATGTTTTGGGTTGTTGCAGCGCATTTGCACCTGTCGGCCACCGTAGAGAGATTAACAATATGTGTTTAAATCACAAGTAGCATATTTAGCTAAAACTTGTTCAAGGTAGGTTAAGCCTTGGTTTTACAGGGAGGTGAACGCAGGATTGTCTAAAATAATTGCAAGACTAAAGCAGCGGTTTGACACATTGTCCTAAAAACTGAGTTGAAAATTATATTTTTGCATTTTTTTTGGGCCCCTCACAATTACAGTTTAAACTTCAGCCAAACCCAAACAGCAGCAACAGCCTCGAAACAACAGCTGTGTCACAGCTGCATTTGGCAACTTTACACAAAGTGACAGAAAGAGGTGGCTGTCCTTTACTTTAAAAAAGGTAAATGTTTAGCATGTTGTATTTCAGAGTGGAGGGGTTTCAAAATGCAGAATGGTTAAGTAGCTTTTGATTAAAAAAATTAAATCTATCTGCTGAAAGCTTTGAATCTCTATTGGCCTATTTTGTTGCAAAAGAAGTGAAAGCAGTGGCTGCAGTCCCTTACACTCATTTCAGGCTGTGCAAGAAAAGACTATGGTAATGATTGAATCAAAATTCCATCTAGAGGGTCCTTGCTGGATAAAACAGGCCTGTCATGATTCCAGAGTTTAAAGCTGTTAACCCCTCAGACCGAAAGCAGGAAGAAACATATACTGTAGTTTGATTATTTTTTTTAAAATGGGTGAATAAATCTACTCTTCTCTATTTCATTTATAAACACGACTTTGTAACCCCTTTAACTATTCATACTGTTAAATTCATGATGAACTTAAGTTCAGATGTTTGACCCAAAGGCTGACTTGGCATTTTAGATTTGTTGTATGGTACTGAACTACTTACATACCCTGACATAAATTCAATCACATTGAACGTCATACTGTCACTCTCTATCATTTGTAATGTATACGTGCTTTACGTGGCATGATTAAAAACCCTCTTTTTCTTGCATTGTCGTTTACACACAAGGGCATAATGATGCTGGTGGTGATGCAGGCAGTGCTGTTGTATTTCCATTGCTCTTTATGTGTCTCTTTATGTGCAGGAGGCCCCTCCAGGTGGCCAGCCCTCATTATGAGGCTGTTTAAAGGGCTTATATCAGGCCCACACCTGCTTCTCGTTGGAAACAGCAGTGGTTGCTGCCTTGTATTCCTGAAAGGGAAGTGCATAGTGCTGCGCTAGTCGGGCATGCCTTTGATCTTAACACAAATGTCATAAAAAAGGATCTGTTGTTCAGCTTGATCACTTTTTCCTTTAGCATGAAGGAATTGCTTTAACTACACACATATGTTGCTGCTGTATGCTAGCTCACTGCTAGCTACTGCGTGGCTACCTAATGCTAATGGAGGAACTTTTAGCATTTCTCCTCCTGAACAGAACCTGGGTAGAAACTGGTGATCAGGGAATTAAATCAACTTTAAGGATGCAGCAGTAGATTTACATTCCTAGTAAAGTCCACTTTATATCATATTGCACTCATAAACATCATTTTGCAGTCTCAAGGGACCAATGGTTGCAGATTACAAACAACTGAATAGCCATTTCACTTAGCTCTCCCTTCACAAGCATACAGAGAGGCTAGAGTGGTCCTTAGGTTACGTAAAAGCCCATCAGGGCTTTCCAAAAGACTTACTAGGATTGGTTAAATGCAGGGGACACATTTCACTGTGTGCTTTGCTGTGTGCATGTATGTGACAATAAAGAGGGTTTCATCCTCCGATTCTATATATCTACTTTGAGCCCTTTTCATAAATCATTAGGCCATGCAAGTTCACTGAATGCTGAATCCAGAGAGCGTGTGGGGAACCAGACCCAGGAGTTTGGAGGCAGAGTTGAGGTAAACCCAAGTGCGCCCCCCTATGGGCTATATGTAAACGGAAGATTTGGGTATTTTTTATGCATTGCAAACAAACTATATTGGCCATATGCGCCAACTTTTTATGTGGCCTACCCCCAAAATATGGTATGTATGATATGAAAGGCTCACTCTAAACAAAATAAAACAATTCTTAGTTTCAGGTGATCGCACTCTAATGAAAACATGCTATTGAACATTATATTCCCTTTATTCAGATAAACACATACAGAATATAGTGATAACTTTTCAATAGTGTTTAGTAAATGTGACAAGTTAAATAAATCAAGTTGTGATGCTGCAAACACAACTGTCTTTTAATCTTATGGCTACAACGTTATAAATCAAGTATAAGAAAATGTAACTGATGCACGGTTGCTGAGTTGTCCTTCCTACATGCAGTACTGTACATGGTTAAACTGCGGAGTAGCTTTCATTTCTATGAGAGTGCGCACGAAACCCAAAATGAAGCAACTGTAGATTCAAAAAAAGTATCCATATGTGGGTCCATAGAGCACGCATACTAGAGTTTCTCCCACTCTCAGGTCATTCAAACTAATCGAGAGCCTTAAGTAAATGTTACAACTTTCAGACCCTGATGATTTAAATAAGGGTTATTCAAGTGTTCGTACTTGGTAGTTGTTTTATTTTTTAAAAATGTTTACACTGACGTCTTTTTCCCAATACAAGGCAATGGGAAAAAGTCTTTCTGGGCACAAATGATGTCACAAACTAGAATGTGCTTGTAGTACCCCTGTTGGCCACTAAAGAACTTTGCTGGTGCACTTCCTGGGGGCTTGATTAAGCAATACATTCCAGAACTTGCACTTCGTCTTGCAACAGCCAATTGGCTTGCTCCTCCTTCACTGCGAGTAAGACCTAGATACCCCTGAACAAAGACACGCCTGTTTCCATCTGATCTACAACATGCTGGAACGAGCTCCCTATTGATATCAGGACAGCAGGAAATCCACACATTTTCTGTTGAAACCGAAAAGCCACCTGTTACCTGCACATTGGCAATTAAACCTTCCTAAAAAGTAATTTTAAACGAATGCACCTGCACTTTTGGGTGGCTTGGTTTGGCTTATTTGAAGAGAATGTACCTGCAAGTTACTTACTGTTTTGCATTTGTACCTTTATGGGTTATTGCATTTATTGTAAGTCGCTTTAGACAAAAACTTCAGCCAAATTAAATGTAACTCTTAAAGTAGATGAATTACTAATCCAAGGGATTCCTTTTTTCCATTTGGCACAGAAATGATTAGTTTTGAGTTTAAAAAATACTGATGCAGTGAATTAGTATGTCTCTTATTCCAATATTTGAAATATTTCTTTGTGAGCTCGAAAATAGGCGATGACGGATAAGCAGATGAGATGACATCAGAGTGGATGCAGCAGCTGATAGTTAGCAGATGCTCCAGCAGTTCCTTCAGGGTACAATGAACAGCTTCCTTACAGAACTGTAAAAAACCACTAGTATGTCCTGTACATTAAGCGACATCAAGGACAACAACAGGTTCCAAAATGAAAACCAGGACTATCAGAGAGGGACCTGTTTCCTTTAAGCCCTTATTGAGAGGAAGTTCAAATTTTTTTGGCAAATTAGATCTTGCTCTATTTCTGCATCCTGGGCACTCTGGGGTTGTTGTACATAGATCTTTGTTTGAATTAATGTGTTAATGATAACTCTTCCCACTAGGGTTGTAGTCAAGACCACCGTAACCGAGATCAAGTCATGACCAAGACCGGAGCGTACCGAGACTCGGTCTTGATTCGGTCTTGCCAAGACAAGAACAAGACTTTAAGAGGTTGAGACCAAGTCAGGACCAAGTCCAAGGCAGGGTGAGAACGAATCAAGACTGAGCCACACTAGTGTGAGTCCAACACTACATAAAACACACACAATAAAATATGGAAGATACCAAAGTCAATTTGAGCTGAAGGATCGACATCATCATAAACAGACCCACCTACAAAGAATAAGATATAAATTCAACATCATCATATTTATTCAAAAAGATTTAACATTTAAAAACAGTAAATCAGTCAAGTCTAAATCCAAAATATAGTAATGTAAATTTTAAGGTTTTCAAAGTGTCCGGAGAAGTTGGAGGTAGTCCCAGCCTATACGTCCAATCACATCCCCAGCCACAGTCGTGGTCTTGACCGGTCTTGACAAAATCTCGAGTCCTATAGTTCCGAGATCGAGACAAGAACGAGAACAAATGAAGTCGATTCAGAGACAAGACCAAGACCTTTAAAAAGTGGTCTCGAGAACGGTCTCTAGACCAAGACCTGTCTCGAGACTACTTCAGACTACTAGAAGTTTACAGCCATAGCTAATGCCAAAAAGGATAGCATGCCAACAATGAAAATAGTTTTAAAATTATTTGAACGCTAAAGAAGTTGAAGAATGCAAGACGTGCTATGAAGTATTTTATAGTCTGTTTTCTTTACATTCTGTAGTTTTAAGTTTGTAATGCTGTTGTCAATATACTATATAGTATGTCCTGTAATTGTGGTTTTATTAGCCAAAAGATACAAAACCAGAATACCATTATCTGTCCCACATAGAGGAATTTTACAATTTTAGATCTAGTTTATCATTTTTTACTGTGTGTGTGTGTGTGTGTGTATGTGTGTGTGTGTGTGTGTGTGTGTGTGTGTGTGTGTGTGTGTGTGTGTGTGTGTGTGTGTGTGTGTGTGTGTGTGTGTGTGTGTGTGTGTGTGTGTGTGTGTGTTTGTGTGTGTGTGTGTGTGCATGTGTTTGTGTGTGTGTGTTACATGCACACTGTGGGTGGCTTGGAGGTTTACAGTGCTCTGAGGAGGAAACTTCTCAGTTGTTAAGTGCTTCAATTTTCAAGCATCCTGAGTGCTCAGTGGGGGGGCGGGGCTTATTCTCAAATAAAAACCAACAAAAGCTTCTTGGACGGAGCGTACTGTACCTCTGAACATGAACATGTACAGTAGCTACACACACACCTACAGGTTCATAGCTTTAGACATTTTTTATATTGTAAAACTGACACAAAAAATCCTCATATCTCTGTTTTCATAACATAAGTTGGATCTATTCAGCATATAACAAGAATGAACAAACACAAAACAAACTTAATGAACGAGGACATCAATGAAACAAATATTTTTCATTACGAACGTTGGAATTGAAATAAAAATGGCTGCTTGCTTTCCCCCTCAACACATATTAATCTACATCAATTCCCAATACATTTGATTGTTTGTCAAAATATAATATATATACAAAATATGTCCTCTTTAACTTAAATACATAAATCTGGTTGAAGGGCATGTGTGTTTGAGACATCCATCCATCCACCCCAAACTCTTCCCATCTTTACTCAGGTCAGAATAACTATGGACCTTTAGCAAAGCTATTCATGTGCCAAACTGGCGCTTAAACGGATATGTTAAGCGCTGTATTTGAGGAATTGGAAGTAAAATGCATTTCTGAATGATTACACTCCTTCTTAGGACTGATGAGGTATATAGCTAAAGACTGATTGACAGACGGCTCATTGAACCCCTTGTTAGCTTAGTCACGCCTGTGCCACGCCAAATTTTACTTTTTTACTCTTCTTTGTATATGAACACTGGTGACAACTCCTTATAACCATCATAACCCCAACCAGCTTCGACTTGAGCACAGGAAAAATGTGCCAGTGTAAGAGAAAACACCAGTATGGGTGTGCAGAGCTTATCAGAGTTATCCATCCTTCAGGAGTCATTTAGTTGTTCTTCAACCTTAAGAGGTATTATCTAAATCGCCTAAATAAATGTAAAGCCTCAAGATCAATAAGTTAGCAAAATGGAAAAGAATGCAGATTCAGCTGATGAAAACATGAAATAATGTAATATGCATCACAAAGCATTCATAGTAAATCTGGTTCCATCAGAAATAAATAAAAATAAAAACAGTGGGGGTTCTGAGAGTTACAGTATGTGTTCAAAAAGTCTCTATTTCAGTTTGAAGACTGGGGCCCTTGTAGAATATAACCCTTTGTTACTTACCTGCTCAAAACCTTTTATTGGTAACATGAGCAGTCCCCCCCACTCCATTGATCCATAAGCCAGTCAGTCAGTGAGAAGCTTGTGCCTGCTGTAAAGCAGCTGTAACAGAAAATAGAAACCACACTCAATAAAAACACTGTAAACCACAACAGAACCGATTCCACATGAGCCAGCTGCCCCCTGACCTTTCATTTAAAATCAGAGAGAGGTGGCATATTTCTGTGCGTTTGTAATTGGTGCTTGTGTTTGGTGCTCTGCTCGGCTCAAGTAATGTACTTACTTCCTAAGAGTTATTTGCAGATGGAGCCCAGTTAAGTGAAACCAGAACGCTTTTCCATTTGCTGCCTGATGGAGGAGGCTCTGTCCATTTCTTTTTTTTAAGTGGCGTTGACCAACTTTGAGAACCAGTGGTGAACTCAAAGCATTTATATAAACCTGTCTGCATTGGAAACATCCAAATGACTTTACCCTGATCTTTTGTAATATTTATTCATTTGTTACGGAATCGTCAATTTCCCCGTTGCATGTACTGTTCCATTTGATTGCAAAAGACAACAACTATAAATGGATCTCCCTGGTCGGCCTTCCTGTGTCCTCCGAGTCTTTCTGGTTTCTACTTTTCCTTTTGTTGGTCGTGCCTGCTTGCCATTCTCAAGTTTTTGTTGGAACAGCTTTTATTAAATAAAGCTAGCTTTTCGTTATACTTTTATACCCCTTCTCCTTATTCTGTGTTTGGGTCCTGATGACCTCCTGCCGGTGACACAGATAGCGTGAGCATGCCACTCATTATATATATCACTTCCAAGGATATGTACAGTATATGGAGACAAAAGGGAGAGTAGATAATGGTAATGTCTTCAAAGCGTCAGAAATGCAGAAGCCTGGGATGTGTTTGTAAGGGAAAGGATGGTCAGAGGGGCCGAGGTTGTTCTGTTCGGTTAGTTGCTAACATTAATGGCAAGGGGCCGATGTATGTACTTTTGACTTAAAGGTCCCCTTGTATGCAAAATGCACTTTTTGCTGTCTTTTAAACATAAATATGTGTCCCCGGTGTGTAAGGAGACTCACAAAGTGTCTTTTCCTTCTTACCCACGTCTCTAAAAATGGGGGTACAAACGAGCTGATCCAGATTGGCTGCCGATATGATCTCATATCTGAAATGTGGGCTGGTTTTACATTGAACTCCTGGCAACGTCCCGCCCACGTGACACGTCTCAACATATCGTCCGCAATATACAGTCCCGAGCTGAATCCCCTCGAGCAGCTCTGTCTGTGTACACAGCAAGATGTCTGCAGGAAGGACCTAAAGTTGTTGTATTTATAATACATATAATGTCTCTGTTCTAGTGAAAAACACTGAGAAGTGTTTCAGAAATAATGCCTGATGTGGTTTGGAACATAATATCGCGTTTAATCACGGCAGCGTTTAGCTGAGCTTCTCCGTTAGAAACTTCTCTCTTCAGACAGAGAGATCATGACGCTCCAAAGAGGCGTGGCCAACTTCAGCTCAGCTCAAATTTAAAGCGACAGTCACAGAATCAGCACTTTCGAAAACGGAGCTGAAACAGAGGGATAGCGGATATGCTAAAATGCATGATCTGTCAGAGACATGTTTTTAAAATTTATATTTGAGACCTATAATATATGCCATAAAAGAGCATAATAGGGGACCTTTAAACATAGCTAAATAATTCTGCATAACCACCAAATCATCAATAAAAGTGCGCTATAACTTCAACATAGAACCTATTTCCATCATACTGATTGAAGACATGTTTTTGTCTTGATAGTATTCCAACAAAATAAATTAGCACGCCCTATAAGCCAGCCTGCACTAAATCAAAGCAGCACCATTAGGTCTTTGTAGTCATATTTCTTTTCTTGCATGCTCTGAAAGCTCTGGAATCTCCTAGCATCTTCTGAATGCATTTGTGGACGTGACACAGTTCACACTCTAGAGACAAAAATAATCCTTTTCTCGACCAAACCTCCCCCGAATTTAAAAAAGACAACAGCAAGCAGAGTAGCACCATCAATTACAGTAGGGTTTGGCTGGGACTACTCTAGCATCTACTGAAAAAAAAAAAAAAAAACCCTCTTATAAAAGCTGTGTTCATCCCGCCCAGTGTTGTGCTTACATAGCTGCCCATTCTGTTGCTTATCCAGCCAACCAAAAGTCCCCATATTTTTTTAAACGAGACTTGGGTCATTGTGTATCGTCCCATGTCCTGCCTTTTGGCCATGAACCTGTGTTGAACCACCCTTATGAAAGCTGCGGGAACCAAGCCCAGGTGCGAAACAAACCTGTTTTTTTCTCTGTCAAATGTAGCGTTGCGTCCACCAAGGACAATTACAGTAAATGTAGCTCGAACAAAGATGAAGAGTAGCTCTGTCCTGTGAAAGTGACCATCACTATACAATTCATGCAACAACTGGTACATTCTTTCCAAAAGAGAGACATGAAACTGGCCAGCATTCTAGGGGTGAAAATGGCAGTCAGATTTATTTTTCTGAGATCCCAACTTAGGCAAAACTTTCAGATAGGACACTGATAGAATCATTAAATATTCCCTTTAATACAAGCTGAGCAGCAAACAGCTTGGTTAGGTTTAGTCAACACAACACTAATTGGTATGGTTTATTAAAAAGATGTGGTTTGAATTTAACAGGCAAGTTTGTTACGTAGTTATTTGTTGCATTGCTTAAATAAGGTTACATCGATTATGTGAGTTTGACATGCGTAGGCCTATTACTAAATTGCTAAAACTCATTTGAAATAACTAAAAGGTCAGGATTTGTTCACAAGGAACACAAACCCTGCTCTCCTGGGTGAAAGTTATGTATATTTATCCAATCAATCCCCAAACAATGTGCATACTTCCAGGACTTTATCACCTTCCTCCTTAACTCCTGCCATAACTACAACAAACTGGAGCATCATAGTTTGACGCAAAGCTGCTGTGTTCAACGGCTTGGGAGTCAGAAGTGGCTGAATGTGGACGTGTAAGAGGGTTTGATTGGAAATGCTTTTCATCAAAGGGTGACATGAACCGTAGTGGCACCAGGAACAAGGGCAGCAACAAAAGGAACCAACCAGAATAAAGATAGACTGACCACGTATGGAATAATGTTGACAGGAAACATTGACAACGAATCATAGAAACAAGGGGACAGAGGGTCATATATACAGATAGGTGACATTGACAAGATACAGGTGGAGAGGGTAGGTAAGGACACTACGTTTGCGGTCGAGTTGTCCAAAAATCCGCTCCTATTGTCTTTTCCTAATGCTTATTCTTTGACGTCTGTGTGAAACATCAAAGGGTTAAAGAATACACTGTAAAAAAAAATGTGTTGACTCAACTTAAAAATAGGTGTAACCTGGTTGCCTTCAAATTTGAAGTTGTATGGAATTGAAGCATGAAGTTGGTACAAAAAGGCAACCAGTTCGCTCAGCTAAAGGTTGCAAGTTCGGTGAACTAATGACAGGTCAGGTGAACTGATGTTTGTTTTCCAGACAACTTCCACTTATGCGTTGTATGAACAAATGGTCTTGTGGACTGGACTCCAATCTCAATCAATCCAACTTCTAATTGTGTGTTGTATGGACAAATTCTCTTGTGGACCCGACTGTAATCTCGATCAGTCCAACTTCTAATCGTGTGTTGTATTAACAAATGGTTATGTGGACTCCACTGTAATCTACATCAGTCCAACTTCTAATTAGGCATTGTCTTAACAAGTGGTTATGTGGACTCCACTGTAGTCTACATCAGTCCAACATGTTTATACAGTCAGCTTGACTCAAGTTTTGCATTTATCCAGACTTCAATCTGTTAGCTCTATGAGCATATCAAGTAAGTTACCTTGGTTGCCTTCAAAATTGAAGTTCTTCCAACTTCTTTTTAGGCGTTACCTTGGTTGCCTTCAAAATTGAAGTTCTTCCAACTTCTTTTTAGGTGTACAGTGTAAAATTACATAAGACTCACTCATATGAGATGAATAACAACCAACATTTATTTCACACTTTTACTGTAAACTTTCACTGTACAAGACACTTGGTTGTGTAGGACAAACAGTGGCAAAAATAAAACATATTTTCTGAAAACAATATACCATAAAGGTGCTGAAGATACACTAGCAATTCTTAAATATAGCGCATGTACAGTACTATACATGTCTACAAGAGGCAATAAAACAGTAATTTCTTAAGCCACGTCTGCATCAGCGTTTGCCGACCAATCAAAAGATTAAGTGCATGTACAGTATATCTACAAAAGGTGATCAAAACAACATGGCAACCTCCAAAGCCATTTGAACCAGTTGCGACCCTCATCTCTCAAACACAAAAGTATCTTTGGCATTAGTGGGTAAAGGTGATGACTTTTTGAGCAATGCTTTTGAGAAACAATACAGCAAAATGTTATTTGGGCGGTTTATCAATACAGGACCTTGATAAGGAGAACTTGAATCAGCAGTGGACAATCATGTTGCCAGGCAACATTGCTCAAAAAGTTGACCAGTGCATCATCACTTGGGGTATGACAAAACATTTAACACAAGTCACTGTTACTGTTTGTGCATGACTGATCAGAGTTCGCCTGTCTCTCTACATCTATCTGAGTGTCTGGCCGTCAGTCCATCTGTGAGTGTGTCTGAGTGTCTCTAGTCTAGTGTAGTGTGTGTGTGTGTGTGTGTGTGTGTGTGTGTGTGTGTGTGTGTGTGTGTGTGTGTGTGTGTGTGTGTGTGTGTGTGTGTGTGTGTAAGCCAACATGTTTAAGTCAGTCGCAATTAAGCATAAGTTGGTAGTCACATCTATCTGAGACATTAAAAGAAAACAAAAACGTAAGCCTCACTATTACTGCTGCTGTGTTCACGTCTGTCAACGTCTGCCAACCAGTGTGAGTGATGTCAGTATATCTTTTGGTTCACTTACCCAAACTACCATACACATCCAGTTTATGTACAAAATACACATCTACAAGGGCCAGAAAAACCAACATAGAAAATTCCAGTCATTTGAACAGAGTTGCTACCCTCACCTTTCAAACTTAAAAGTATAAGCAACTAAACCACTTAAAGGAGAGAAAACGGCATACAACTGAGAACATACAACTCCACTCAAAGATGCGTGTGCAATCACAAGTGTGTGGACATGAGCCTGTTCCAGACACCATTAACTCTTGAGGAGCAAGACTCTGCGCCAATCTTCATTACCACCTTTTGTATGATCTCGAACATGTATCTGAGTCCTTTTGGGTAGTGGATGTTGAGACCATAAAGCAAACCCATCAGCAACGAAAACGCGTGAGGCACATCTTTCAGGTTTCGGAGAATGACATCCTCCTCCAGTGCAAGTGCAACATCGATCACCTCCTTGGGGACAGGGCGCTGTGCATTCTCTGTAAGGATGAGGATTCCCACGTGCATTCCCTTGACAGCTTCACTCTCCTCATTTGGCTGGTGACAGAGCAAAGCAATTGGAATAACATAGCCAATCAGCATTAATTCCTCAAGCAATGGAAATTCAAGATGCATAAGGATATACAAGATGCATTTCAATATATAAATATCTGATGAAAAACAATTGTTAAAGGTGCACTGTGTAGAATGTGACCAGAATGGATACTGCAACTATGCTGCTCTTTGAAACTGTGCTGCATGTTGCCAAATTTAACCTTTTCATGAATATATACTAAATAATAAACCAATATTTACTAGTTTAACCAAAGTACAGTAAGGTTTGCAGCTGAAAATGCCTATTTTTGGAAATTCAAAATGGCGGACCACGGAGAAGATCCCCTTTTTCATGTATGAAAAGTGCAATTTCCCCAGTCATAATGAATACTTAGAATTTGGTGGTGGTGGTAAGTATTCATGAAAAAGGTAACATTTGTGAATGGGCAGCGTAAATTCTGGAAATAAACTACTAAAAATCTTACGCGGTGCACCTTTAAGGAAGAAGGGAATACTAAGTGTGCGAATGTTTTTCCTTGTAAATCTTGTAGGCCTACCTTTGCACCAACCTGCATCAACAAAAGAGTGGTAAGCCTTCGCTACTTTACGTAGCATTTTGAAGTTATACCTAAAACCTTGTCAAAATCAAATGCTTGCCATTTTTCAACTGGTTTTAAGATTTCACTCAGGAGTGTACAATTAATACATTCTATAACTACGGGTCATTGCTTTGGATGAAAAAAAGACTTAAATCAGCAAGTGATAATTCCTCACTTACTTTACAGATTTTGAAGAACTGGGAAGGGTCCTCCTTCAGAAAATGGGGCAGGGCAAGGAGAACAACTGCTCTCTTCTGTTGATTCGAGTTCTGTACAAAAGAGAAATACAAACCAGAAAGGAAATCAGTACTACACAAGCAACTACCTTTTGAAAGTGTGGAGTCAACTTGAATTTTGATAGTTTCTATTGAAATACACAAGTCAAATAGCAAATATATTGCAAAAGGAGGGTAGTTTAGGCAACATGTCGGATTAAAAGAGACAATGTCATGTGTTTTAATTTTAGACAGGTGACCACGATTTGTAATACAATGTCTACCTAGTAGGACTTTCTGGATAAACTGTAGAAGAGAAATCAAAACCCAAATAAAAGCCAAAAGGTGCTGCTACAAAGTAATAAATGTAGATCTACTAGGAAAAGAGCTGCTTAACTTACTGTACTTTGGTCAGACCAGTAAATTAGTTTATTTAGCTAATACTCATGGAAAGATCACATTTGGGAATGGGCAGCTACAATGAGCAGCATAGTTGTAATACATACTCTGAATTCAATCCAACATACTTTAAGTTTATTACATACATTTTTCCCTTTTAAAGGCTTCAGTTGCTTTTCATTAATATTTACTAGGTAAAATAAATATGTACTGGTCTGATTAAATTATAGTAGGCTTTGCAGCCAATATGTTTTTACTTATATTTCAAAAAGGCAGGTATGGAGAATAATCCACCTTAAATGACAACACAAGTCTGTTGAATGAACAGACTTGGTCTAGAAAGACGGACAGTCAACAGGCCTTCTTCCAGGAACTGATTACTTACGTCCTCATCCAGAGAGTTGAGGAAAGCCGGAAGTTCCTTCACAGACTGCCTCTGTCTGTAAAGACGCAGGAATTTCGGGACCATCTCATCCAGGCCGCCAAAAAATGATTGCTGCAGGTTCTTTGAGACAATCCGTCTGAATTCTGCTTCAATCTGCAGTAATGCCAAGAACAGACAAAGACAAGAGAGCCCAAGTTATGACTTTTCTAGCAGTTTCCACGACCACGACAGACCTAAGCACTGATCTCTTGTAAGTACAGGGCGAAGATGTTTAATCTATTCGTAGTCAGTATATTTGAGAATAGATAAGTGCTTCAGTGCCATGGGCCCTACAAGAAGGGACTTTACGTTGGTGCTCAATATTAACATACCTTATTAACAAAGGATGAATGTACTACAATATCACTTTAATAATAATACATTAAGAAAATATGGCACCTACCTGGCGCTCTGTGAAAAACGCTGGCCATCTGGTTTTGACATCTTTGACCAAAGGCTCCTCCTTGATGACTTCCATCCTCCTCAGTGAAAAGGTGTTGTCCATCAGGGCGTCGACTTTCTTCCAGTCGACGTTCTTTTTCTTCATTTCACTCTGTAAATCGTTTCTGTCTTGTTCAAGCAGTCCCATGGTTCTATTCTGAGGGTGACCTGGCAGAAAATTCACCTCGGACCTCATGGCTTTCTTTGGTCTCCTGGAATCCCCCGACGCTGACCTTTTGTGCACAGAAAGCTCCACTGAACCAGCAATGCGCAACTGCTGCCTGAAATTCCCCATTTTGTAAAATATGCTGTATTTCCAGGCAAACCACCCACATGGTGAGCCAGGTTCTTTTAAGCAAGGAAATTTTCCCACCAAAGCTTTTGCAACAACGACACACTCTTCAACGGAAGGGTGGGTCTTAATTTCAAACAGCGCCTCTGCCAATGTATCAAGTATGTCACTAGACATAGATCTAGACACTTCCAAAAGAGAGCCATCTCTGAAATATGCCTCATTGCCACGCTGGAGTCTCAACTCTGTGTCTGTTGGGAACTTTGGAATGATGAAAGGGTCTGGTAGATATCCACTGCGTTTGGGAGTTGATTCTCCAGAGGAGGTTGATGGCAAGCTAGCTGTGTCGAGTGTGGAATCAGACAGCAGATCATCATTCGAGGTGTCCAGATCATTTGAGGACTCTGGGACTTGCTTCTGGAAAACCTTCAAGGTAGTCAGCTCTTCTGTCAAATCAGACATGGATGTCAAATTGCAAAATTCATTGCCAAAGCTTGGGTCTTCAAACTGCACAATCAGCGTTCCATCAAAACGAAGTTCTCTCTTCAGTATGTCGATGAATGCATCAAGCGTGTCTGGAAGGCTTTCAATGTGGAGTCTTCTAATGTCATCTGGTGCAATGATCACACGAAACCGCATAGTTCCTAGTCATGACAGAGAGAATACATAAAAAGACCAAATTAAGCATGCATGCAGGATGTGCACCAACCGGCACAAAATATTTAGATCAGTTAAAGAAAACTGCAAGAATTTGCACGTTACACATTTCCATTTTAACAAAGTTATAGGCATAGTTTTAAAAAAGCAAAAAGTAGTAACAGGGACAAGAGACCAAATTTGAGAAAACAATTAACTGAAATAGGCAGTTAACCATCTGAACAAAAGTGCC
Organism: Eleginops maclovinus; assembly: GCF_036324505.1. Classification (NCBI taxonomy): domain Eukaryota; kingdom Metazoa; phylum Chordata; class Actinopteri; order Perciformes; family Eleginopidae; genus Eleginops; species Eleginops maclovinus. The sequence goes on along the minus strand of NC_086360.1, from coordinate 4,809,681 downwards.
TAGTGTTTTGGCATTCCCTTTATTTTTGAGATGCCCATTTAACCATGGGTTCTTCCGGGTGTAATGCTGACCAACTTTGAAATACTTCGCTCTTAGGACTGAAAGTAACAGTCCACTGTGTTTCCAAAATAGTGCTATTCTCTGACTTAATGAGTTCATCCCTGCAAAGTATTATACAAAAATAAATAAAGGGAATGCCAAAACACAACAACGTAACCTCAAGTCAATCACACTTCTGTGATATCAGCCCATACAATTAGGAACCCATGCCTACTGTTGTGCAAATTTAACAATGGGTAGAAAGTAGAGGAAATGGCCAAAGGATGACCCAAAAATCACTCCCAAAATTGACACGTCTCCTGGCATGGCCTCCATGTTCTGGACACCATGATGGACACAGCAAACCTTTTTGCCACAGCACACATTGATGTTTAAGCCTGGGTGAACAGCACTACCTAAGAAACTGCAGTTAGGTGATTGACACCCCCTCATAGTACCTGTAGGGGTACACTGAGAAGTCACACGTAGCCCATCGACATCCCCAGCAGAATAACTATTTTAGGGTGGGCCTTAATTACCTCCAAATTCTACCCATTGCTCATTCAATTTGCACAACAGTAGGCAATTTGATTCACAATCAATGTTGCTTTCTAACTGGACAAGTTCATATGACAGATTGACTTGGGGAGGCGTTGCGTTGTTTTGGCATTAGCAATGTAATGTTAACAGAAGGCAGACAACACATTGTGTGTGAATATCAAAAGATCAATAGTTTGGAATATCTGTATATTAAAGGAAACTCACTGAATACTTACCTCACTGAAGTAGAAAAGCCTTTGGAGAAACGTAATTCCGTCCTCTGATGGTATATAATGACAATGGAGTGTAATCATTCAGGTCCTGAGGGTCTGCAATGGAGACGTTTAAGGGCTCATTCTTGCACAGTTCATAACATCTGAGGTGATCAATATACCAGGCTGTGAAATGTTCAACAATGAATGACACTTTCTGTGACACCACCAATATTTTGACAATTTTGGCAAAGTTAGGAAGTCCACATGTATGTCCAAAAGATACAACCATGCCCTCAGAATATTTAGTGCCATGCACAATCACACTTGAAGTTAAACCAACAGACTTCACACCAGAGTGTTTCTGTTGAATGGCAGTCCTGACAGAAAATTCCAAAAGTTCTGGAGAAATATTTGTGACATTCACCACTTCCAATTCAGGCTTGAAAACACTTGGCATTCGAAGATTGTAAGCAAGGAGAAGCTGGTGGTGTGTGGATAAAGTGAGCAAAATGTTCTTGAAATTGTTCACATCTCGCACAACTTTCTTGAAATAACCATGCTTGGCTTCAAACCTAATTGTCCAAAAGTCAACTAAAGGGCCAAAGCACCTCACAAGGTGAACATAATGTTCTATAAAATGGTGTTTTGGTTTGATTCTATAGTCAGGAAAAACCTCCCGGAGGAGGCTCCTATGGTGAGATATTTTAGACTCCAAAAAGCACAAAGATTCTTCTGAGAATTTGGGGCTACATACTATCTCAACAATGTCTTTCAACTCCAAGACAATGCCCCATACCTTGTTATGATCAGGGATTAAATGGCCGATTATGAGTGGTAGCAACCGCAGCAGAGTCCAGTTCTCGTGGCCATTTCCCCCTATGGTCCCTTTGACAAGAGAAGCCTTTGTTATTTTGTGAGGTTTGTTTAGTTTGTCCACAAATCTGTAAGGGTATGTCCTAATGGCATTGTTCAAATCTTCCAAAGTGAAAAACTTGCATGAAATGAAATATTTGAAACAAAGTGCTAGCTCCTCTCTGACTATCCCTTCAAATAAATCATGAAGGATATCTGGAGGAAATCCTTTTGCAGTTTGAAAATATTGTAATCAGTCTAATGGACAGGCTCTCTTTACACCATCAACAATTTTCAAATGCTCACTTTGTTTCAATGTAGACAGACAGTCATCAATTGACTCCTGGGTTCTGAGAGCAAACTTTCCACTTTTCACTGGATGAACTAGTACATCCTTACGATCAGCTAAACAAAACCTGCAGATCTTGCCTTCACTGAAAGACTCCTTAAAGCCAGCAAGCGAATGTGCCCCAAGATTGTCTGCGGAAACATAAACAATTGTGCCAGTGACACTTGCCCCTAGTCTCTGAACAAAAAGCCCATCGCGCTCAAGAATCTCAATATCTTTGATCAGAGGCTCTAGAATTCTCTCATATCCAAAAGATATTATGTCTTTCCTATGACACAAAGTCGCAAGATAGATGGATGACAGAGAGGACCTGTACTGAAAAGGTAAATTAACAATCACCCAATAGATGCCACAAATCTTGTATTCGTTTTTGGCAGTAGCTAAAGGGTCACAGGGCTCAAAATCGTCTATGAACAACCCAATAGCAATGTGAAATTCTTCACCAGAGAGCAATTCATTCTGTTTTCTGTTCAAACTGTCATAAAATGACCTATACTGGTTTGCATGTGACCTTGAGCTATGGTGCTGTAGAACTTTATCAAGTACATCATCTCGATTCAGTAATTCAGAGAGAACACGCAAAACTGGAATATACACAAAAGATCTCCGTCTAGCAGCATCTAGTACATACTCAACTGGTTCAATTAACGTGAAATGTTCTTTGTAGAATGTAGCCCTCTTGTAAGTTGTGCCAAGTTCATGTCCTCTAGAGAGGCATCTGAAAGGGTTTTCTTTCCTAACAATATCAGACACCTGAGCAAGCAAAGAGGCATCACAATTACAGTTATGGAGTTCTAAAATTGGTCTGATTGATCTCAGCGTCAAGTTTTGCGATGAAAGGCTTATTTGATAAAGTTCATCAACTATTTCTTGTATTGCAGATTTAGAAACATGCAAAACTGTCTGCATTCGAATGAATAAAGAAGCGAGACTGTACTTAATACTTTCCTCAATATTCTCTCCATCATACTCATATTCACCATCAGAGCTTGGGCCTGCCTCAACATCATCCCCTAAAGGTGCATGGTCAGCAACAGCATGGCTCTCAATTCCAAAAACAATAATATGGGGTCTTACATCATCTACACTAGGAGCATGATGATACCTGCTCTTGTGAGCTTTGAACGTGCTGAAGACATTTGACTTGAAAGTGCACTGCTTGAAAGGACAATTCACAGTTTCCTTGTTTTTAACATGCTTCCCTAAATGAACAAAGTAGTTTTTTACGTTGAAAGGTTCACAGAAATCACAGAGTTCACATTTCAGTTTCGCATTTACAGGCTCAGAGTCAATTTGTCGAGCATGCTGGGCAACCAAATGTCTCTTTAGGGCAACTTGGGTCTTGAGGGTGCAGGGACAGTCTTTGTATATGCAGGGAAAGGGACAGGTGGTTCCATTGAATCCATGCGTTACCTTATAATGCCGAATTACTGTTCGTTGATTTCCTGAGGAAAAACTACAAAACTTGCAGGTCCACCGCATCAATCAGGGGATTGAATGAATCTTCCACGAACAGTTTCTGAAAAACAAGACAAAACAATGTTTGGCTTCTGGTACAAACTAGGCTGCATTCCTGCAGAAAAAAAGCTTGCCTTTTCTTCCAGAGGTTAGGATAGTAAGCCTATAGAGAATCCGGTAAGTTTTGGAAAGTATATTGGTATTATGTGAAATAAGAGGTAGCCTAAATGTGATATTTATATACACAGTCCAAAATTTTATGATTTATGATTTTGCAAAGTTATATATCCAATTCCCTTCAATGAAAAGATTAGCTCAACAAACCCATTGAAAAGTTTTGGGCTGAAAGTTCAGTTGACGTCAAAAATGAAATGGAGTCAACAAAAGGGGAAAATAATTTTTTACAGTGCACACCATCCCATAGGAAACAATGCTTTTGCTCGCGTCACGTTTTAAGAGACGGATCCTGCGTGATTTTACCCTTTGCATGCATACTTAACCATGTCAGAAATTCTAAAGAAAACACAATTTGCCCATGCATACGTGCATCGAACAAACTTCATCAGAGGTAGTTACACTCTCGAGAAAAATCATGCTGGCCGTCAAAGCTAGCACACGACCTAACCTCAACTTCTCAGAACATGTTAACGTTGCTTGCTACACTTCCTAAACCTATGTCACTCAGCGAACATTGAGAACAGTGCAATCCCTAATAAGGTGTACTCTTTGTTCATACTTTTACCGTTCACATTTCACGATATAGCCATTACATATAGGCCTATGGGTAGTTTTTAAAGTGAGTCTGTCTCATCCTGACCTAGCCGGTCGCTTGCTAGGCTAGTCAACCAACTGGCTATTCGCATAACTTAATTGGCGGCAAGTTCAGAATTTCTCCACATAATTATTATATAGCTAGTAATAGTCTTGTTCATGTAAAACGTGCAATGTTCGTTCTTTTCACTGCTTAGGCCTACTTGTTTTTTTTACAAATTACGTCTATGACAAATAAACTCTTGAAATTTTGAATCTTTTCCCGCGATTCATATAGCCAATTCTACTACTAGCTATCACTTAAGATTTTGAAACTAAGAGCTAAGTACCGTATGTTTGAATGGTCAGTTCACAGTATTTCGCTTAGTTAAGACAAAAGTCAATCTTTACTAAAATATCTGACGGTAAAAAAGTTAGGTTTACTTACAGTCGGCTCTCTTCTCATCCGCTTGGTCCTTCAATGAAGAGACGGTTGACGGTTGACGTTGACTAAGTTAGCGTGGTCTGCGCGTGTGCAAGATGACGTAACGTGTTGAACCAGAGGGTGAACTTCAACTTAAATTTGAGATGACAAGAATAACTCAGTTGTGCCAACTGTGGATTAGAATTTCAGAGCAAAAACACAGATATTTGTGTTATCTCAACAAAAGTAATGAAAACTTTTGAGTTGAAAGTTCACTTGACTCAAAAACAGATGTTGAGACAACAAAAAGGGAAAATATTTTTTTACAGTGTAGTGGATAGGAGAATTCAAAAAGACTTAGGAGAAGAGACTGCGGTGCTTTGAGTATCCGACTGCACTTACACTATCCCACGTGTTTATGATGCCAGCGGAAGTTATGAATGTGAGTCTGCTGCGGGGAAACTACAGTTCTCTGTACAGGACTACTGTAAGCGCATCTACTTTACACCGTACGCTCTGATGGCGTTGTTTATGCTTTATGAACGTGGACAACAGTGAAACATAAACATGTATTCTTCATGACCATGGTTGGAATTGAAAAAAAAGTCAAAGTGATACTTATGCTTGTCACCCTCATCCTCCAGTCCACACGTATTAATCCACATGAATCCCAATATATATGATTGCATTACATGTTTTAAAGACATTTTTAATGTATTGATTATAAACTTGTTAGGCCTTAACATCTATCAGTGTGTAAATCACCATTAAAACATGTTTTAAAAAGTGGAAGAAACCCCACACGGCTCATTAAACACTGTGACATTTTTTTGATAATTTCAGTTACAAACTAATGTTCATATTTCTCCTTTTGATTATTAACATGTTGAACGTTCAAAACAAAGCACTTTGGCATGTTATGGTATAAGTTTTAAATTGCTTAATAAGCATCGTAAGTCACATGATACGCATTTCTCGGTCACGATCGGTTGTTTCCGTTAATGGCCGAATGTTGTGTCACCGTAAATCTTGCAGCAGCAAGGCATTGGTGTGACAGCATTTTTCTCCTTTCCTTTCCTAAAGGAAGGTCCAGTGTTTCCTAACCTAAATGAGGATATAAAGGAAGTATAAAAGCTCCTTTCCTATAGAGAATTCAAACAGCTTTTATCATGGCGGCCACTGAGGGACTTCCGGGTCATTTCACTCGGTTAGGGACCTTAAGCTAAACTGACAATTCAAACGCACCTAACAGCAGCAGGGTGATTACACACAGGTAGGAAGAATCAGGGCGGGGGGCAATAATCAACAAAGGCAGGAAAACTTAAACTCAGGAAGTAAAAACAGATATGACACATGGGGAGCAACACCTTTTGAAAATAAAACAGGAAACAGAAAAACAGCTGATGCCACTTCAACACATTGACATTAACAGACTATCCGATGAACATAGTGGAGGGTTTAGCAGCTCAGGAAACAGATAGTGCAAAGTTGGTGGATATTCAAAACGGAGCAAAAACAGAGGGAATATTGGACTTATGTTCATCAGATGGATCAAAATGTGAGAATGTCAATGTGTGAAGTGGCCATCTGGATGCGAACATGTTTTTTGTGTGCCTGTCAACTTGTTTTACAGTTACAATTGTAACAATGGTATTGTTATGTAGTGTTTGTTGCAACACGGAGGGGTTAGAGTGTGACACCTAGGAACGGTAGCTGTCCAGAGTTGCAAATACTATGTTGTGAGCCAGTGATGGATTGAAATAAACAGTGTAAGCAAACTGGAATATGCTTTAATCGTCCATTCTGTGTCAGGTAGAGACAGGGCAGAATGAAACAACAATGCCCCTAGTGGCAAAGGAAATATGTATAATGCAGTGTTATATGAAGTATTAATTGTATCCCTAAATATCAGCTATAAAGTGTATTCACCAGTGTGAAGAGCTACAATGAAATGCCTACACACCATGAACTCTGTAGTTAAATGGGAACAGAGAAGCCATTTTTTATCATGGAAACAACACCCTAAATCTAAATTTAAAAAATATATACGTGACACTCAGAGCTCATAACCAACATAACTGAGGCCCTACTTCGAATCCTAAGTATTTTGAAGTTGACCAAGGCACAAATGAGCTTCAGTATATTCTAGTTTTTCCACTAACAGAATATAAAATGGGTCTGGTATCTCTTCTAGACAAACTTAAGGTTCTGATAAAGTATATCTGTGGTACTTGTTTGATGTGTTAGTTCTTTATAATCTCTGATTGATTTGATTTGAGTTTAAGGGTGGAAGTTTTCTCCATGATTCAGTTTGGGAAATGTTTCTGTGTCTCTGCCGCCCTCTGTTGATATTCAGCAAATTAACAGTCACCAGGTGTTCATTTTTCACAATGCACTGATACTGATGTGGTTTTATGAATCAATAAAAATGAACAAATAATGAAAAGGTATAACAACTGGATTTCTACCAGTATATACTATTCTAGGGATCTATTATGTCACACTCTACACAAAATGTCTCATAAGCAGTGTTGAGGAGTAACGGAATACATGTACCAGTGTTACGTATTTAGAATACAAAAGCTGAGTAACTGTATTCTGTCACAGTTACAATTTAAATAGAAGGTATTCAGAATACAGTTAAATTGTTGGAATCAGTGGATTACATGACGGTACTTCTCTCTTTCATGAGTTTATTCACTCTCTCAATAAATTGAGGCAACTTGATGCATTTCCCAGAAGCCCCAATAGGAAAGCGAATAAAAACAAGCTATTTGAATTGCGTGATCCTAAAATGTTTTTGTGTTTATTGTGTTGTTAACTTTTAAGGTGGCGTTCCGGACACCTACACTTCACCTATGTGTGAAGACCAGTGAGAAGTTAAAGCAACCAGTAGGACTTTTTTTCTTTGATATTTATGCAATGGAAAACATGAGCAAAAATGGATATGGATGTCATTTTTCATTTTCACACACACACACACACACACACGCACGCACGCATGCACACACACACACACACACACACACACACACACACACACACACACACACACACACACACACACACACACACACACACACACACTCACACACACACACACAGTCTCTCTCTCGCACACGTACAGATAGACCCATGTGTCTGTTGTGATTTCTTCTGAAAAATGAATATTTGGCATTTTGACATACACTGGTGTTATATATCTGAAACTTTATTCTCTCGTTTCGGTTCACCCAGTCTTAATTTAGTGTAAGGTCGATTACTGATAGGTGCCTTTGAGGTGGCCCCTCCTGTTTTTTTTGCTTAAAAAGCGGATGAAGAGGGCCCCTGGCTATGTTCGCCTTAGGCCCCCAAATTGCTAGGTCCACTACTGAGTGCAACCTCTGCTTGCCAGAAACCAACCTCCTTTCAGCGTCCAAAGTCTCCGCCTCCAACCTGAAGAAGCCTCTTAAAGTACTTTTTAAAAGTTATTAGCCAGGGGTAGTCATCTGCTGTAGTTTTACTGGTCACCTTGCTATTTTATAGTTGTATCAGTATCTGTATGCTGATTCCCTAACCCCGGAGCCATTGAAAGACTCTGACTAGCCCTGTTTGACCTGCTAGCTAACGTTAGCTAAAATTAGCTCGTGTTAGCTTAGACTGCGGTTAGATTTGTGTATTATGCAGACTTGGGCCTAAAACATTCAGCCAGTTGGAACAGAAGAACACACCAGAGTAGGCCTGTTTAGTAAACAGGATTTGATGGCCGTAATCCAAGTATTCAGAATACGTTACTGAGATTGGGTAATGTTAGAAATACTCAATATATTGGAGCGGAACATTAAAAGATAATTCACTGTTTCTGGACGGATCATATTTGTCCAATTCCGGTAGTATTACCGGATGTTGTTTTTAGCCTCAGATAGCATATAGCTAATATTGTATTTTATATATGAGTAGAGGGAAAAGGACGCGTGGAGTTACATACTAAACACACCGCCTCTACCTCTCACTCATTGATGCTGCAATGATACTATTGTGTGTTTAATAACTGAAACCTCAGAAGGATTGCATAATAGAATATCGTAGGTGAGAGCTCCAGGACTTCGCTAACAAGATGGCGACGGTGGACATAAGAGGACCCGCCCCCGACGACGTCAGCCTATAGAAGAATCCGGAGAACCCCATGTGACAAGCGGCCAACAGGATCCAGCCCCCTGCTACCAACCAATGAGAGCACGAGACCGGAGCACGTCTTAATTCGAAGTTGTTTATTGATGGCCGGAAAGGGATGGTTCTATAAAACATGTTTGTATTGTGAAATCGATCTCTCTTTTGTGCCGGACCGCCAGACAGAAACTACTGATGAGCTCCACTCAGTCAGCGGCCTGTGGACGCGTGTACCGGGCTATTGAGCCACAGCTGTGAAACTTTTGTAAAACCTATTGCTGCATCCTTTTATTAAATACTCCTTTTAAAACGTATAAGAGGGGCTTCACTTCGTTTCTTTTAATCGACTCCTGGGCATCGAATAAAAGAACATTTCCTACAGTAATGTAACGGAATACGTTACAGATTACATTTTTTGGGCATGTGTTCTGTAACGGAATATGTTTGGAAAGTATCCTTCCCAACACTGCTCATAAGTACATTTGAGGATTACAACCCTTAGTAGTATTGGTGTTTCTTAATCCGTGTATCATTCGTTCATTTGTTTTTCCGATTTAGTTGAGGATTGAAAAAATGAAAAAAACATTTGATTTCTCGTTTTTCCCATTTCAAAACCAAAACCAGAAATCGGATTACGGTTCGTTTTCTCGTTTTTCGTTTCTCGTTTTTTCGATTATGCACCCCCAAACGGAAAATGGAAAATGAAACATTCGGATAACAAATCCTGGGAGTGTTAGTTGTCAGGGAAACCGATCGCGAGCCAACAACTGACTCATGCCACAACTGATCTGTAAGGAAACATGGCTAATTTGGAGTCTCACTACGAGATGATAAATCAACTCTTTCTGTCGGGGAAAACTCATGCTGAAATGTCTGAGACATTGAAGAGTATGGGAATTAAGGGGTCCTCGGAGATGTCGGTGAGGAGATTCTGTGGCGACGTTGGGCTGAGACGGAAGGAGCACATCACAGACCAAGAGCTGGAAGAAGCTGTCCTGACATCTATTCAAAAGGTGAGTAAGCCTAGATCTAGAACTAGGCATTTGTTTGAATATTATTGCCATAGCCTTATGAATACCGAAAACGATTCAGGGCCAGATGAGCCCCAGATAGGAAATAGATCGGGCCAAACATATTTTGCCGTCTGGGCTAAACCGTAGCCGAAATAGCCTAGCCTCGGCCTAATAATTGAATGTAGGCTAGGCTACACACTTGTAATCCTTTATGACTTTATTATTAGGGTATTTGTTTGTTTGTTTAGTTGTGTGTTTATTTACTGTCCATAGACCGGTCCAACGTACGGACGGAAATGTATGACAGGGTACCTGTCATCTGTGGGGGTGAAAGTGGGTGAACCGCGAGTGGGAAGGATCCTACGAAACGTCCATCAGCCCTACAATGAGCTACGTCGTGAGGTAGGCCTAAAGAGTGCGCAAAAAATAAGCTCTAAAATTGCTGACATCATGAATGTTAACTTAATGTTGTGTGTTTACTAGGCCTACATAGTAATCATATTTGCAAATAACGTGAATGTTTCTGTTGATGTTATTGTAGGCCTATTTTTCATTGATTGGATTGTACTTCTTTTAGGGAGCAAGAAACCTGAACCCAGTCCCTTATCACGCAGACTACACGGGCCATAAATTACACATGGACCAAAACGAAAAGTTGGGTATGTTCGGAGTGACCCATGTGTTGGCTGTAGATGGGTACAGCAGTAAAATTATGGCTCAATTCACGATGCCCGTGAAGAACAATCTGATCATCTATGAGGAAGTTTACAGGCAAGTTGGAAATCCTCTATGTCTACATCAGTGTTACATGTGTGCTCAAAAGCAAATGTACTACACAAGTAATAGCCTACAAATGATTCATTAATCCATTCATTAATGTCATTAATTAATTAATGCCAATTTACACTGCTCTTTTTCATTTCTTTCTTTCTTTCCTTCCTTTTTTAAATACAGGAAAGCAGTTGTCAACAACGGAATGTGGGACCAGATTAGAGTTGATCACGGCAAGGAGTTTTATTTGACGTTATACATGCAGGAGAAGTTGGCTGAACATCGACACAACACCAATAGACTCCCTTACCTGCAGACAACCTCTTCAAAGGTATTTTTTTCTAGTAGTACTAGGCTACTACTACTACTACTAGCCTACTACTACTAGGATCTGTCTTCAGCCTTTTATTACTTTTGGGTGGTTAAAAAATGTCTGAAATGTCATATACAAAACGTTTTTTTGTGTGTGTGATTTAAACAGAATCTTCGAGTGGAAAGAATTTGGCCAGAGGTCAACAACCGGGTCAACTATCCCATCAAACAGGCCCTCATCCACCTACAGGACCAGAAACTAGTGGACATGCAGGACAACACAACTAAATTCTGTGTGTCAAACTTGGCCTGTCAAGTCAGTGCAATAGGACTTGCTCGAGTTGTGCAGTCCTGGAATGCACATAGGATACCAGGTAAAGTGTAATAGCTTACAAGTGTAATAGCAGTTTTTCACTGACCAAAAAAAAGGGAAAAAATTGTATAAAATGTAAAACTTTTTTTTACTCATTTTAGGCAGAGGGATACCAAACCAACTTGCGGCTGCTAGGTGTCCAGCCAGCTGTCCTGTAGAGCTGCTGCCCAATGCTGCTGAGGCAGCACATATGTACGAGGAGGAGATGGGATCATCTCTGACTTGGGTTTCAGCCTTTGGCTCTGACCCGTTTTCATCCGATGAACAGAGAGGTCTAGCAGAGCAAGCGTTTGGGGAGAGGTACCCGGACATGTCTCATCTCTTCGATACGGTCGTTAACCAGGACTACACCATGTTTCAGGAGGCACTGCTCCATCTAATTAATGTCTCTGACATGCATGCAACATTGTAAATAAATAAATACATATGAATCGTGTTAAAATCAACATCGTTTTGAATTATTTATTCATTTTAAAAAAGCTTCCTCAGCACTGCCAGGGCCTCGTCCAACCCAGCCACTTCATTTGTCTCCCTGTCTTGACACCGACACTTCGGGCAGTAGTCGTGGCTGTGTTCCCACTGTTGAATGCACGACCTGCATCCGATGATGCTTCTGCAGCAAGATGAAAAAATGGGTTTTTCCACAGGACCTGTAGATTAAAAAACATAACATTTTGGTAGACCTTAATTGTTTTTCCTTAGGCCTACGTGTTTAGTTTACCTTCTTGACTTGGAAATCAACTTGATAATCAACTACAAGTAAAACTGTACTAACCTGTGCACACAAGGCAGCCAAAGACAGTCTTCAGGGCATTCACTTCTCCCTCTTGTAGGCACAGTAGAGTTGCTTTGCCAGTCCCTTCTGTTACCTCCTTGATGCTCTTGGTGACCTCCTTCAGGCCCTGGGCTGCCTCGATCACCTCCTCTATCTCGGCCACCACGTCTTGAAGACCAGTGTCTTCTCTACGACTGAAAAATCGTAACCGTAATCGTAATTGTAATCGTAACCCTAACCCAAATCATTCAATCATACATTACTGTTATAGCCTACCTTTGAAATGCCTTTGTTCTCGCGACAGCACTGGCAACAGGCCGCTGAAAAGCAAAACGTGGACGTTGGTCCGCTGCTGCTGCTGTTGCTGTTGCAGGTGGTGGTGGTGGTGCTGCTGCTGCTGATGCCGAGGCATCCCCATGCACCTCGTAGTGGCCCCGGTCCACCAGATCCACAGAGATGAAGTGCCCGTTCTCCTCTGGGAAGATGGCGATGTTGTGGTCATCTGTTAAATAAATAGTGTCCTTCTGCACCTGTGTGATAAGAGATGAGATTATGATTTGTTACATATAGGGGAGACCGGGGTAAGTTGAGCCACTTTTTACATAAAGGCGTAATATGAGTGATAAAGGCGTAATTTGTTTCAAATCTTCACATCATACCAAATTTCAAAGTGTCATGTTACTATTAATGCAAAAACTAATTGATAAACTTTCATGGTTAAAATAATATTCTCTTTTTAAATATGTTTTTCAGGTGGCTAATCTTACCCCATGCATGAATAAAATAGTGAAATAAAAATTAAATAGTGAAATTAGACAGGATTGTGTGATATAGGCTACTTACTTGAAAGATGACAGCTATTTTTTCGGTCTTGAGGTCCTCTGGTCTCACTGTGACCCTCTTTTCTCTCAAAAAAAGTACGTAGGTATCCATCTGCATTATAATAGTAAACGTTGCATCAAATATGGTTGTAAAGCGCTGAAGGTTTATCATGCTAGGCTATACTTTGCATTGAAGCAGTTAACATCATAACGCTCTGTTTTGTACAGCTTGAAGGAAGAGTGGACAAGAACAATGCAGTGGTGAGATCTTCTTATGTATTTAGGTTTCAAGGTTTTTATTTGTCATATGCACAGCAGATACAGCGTATATGTTGGCAATGAAAATCTTATGTCGCGTGCTCCTCCAACAACTCAACATACATGGTGCAAATAAGATAAATAAAAAAGCAAAAAGAGAGAAGAATATTTACAGTATCAACAATAAAGATTTGAGGATGTGAAATATATACATATGTGGAATACATTGAGAGTATTTAAATACTTTACTCTGTGGAATGAGGAGGTATGGACAGATGCATATATTATGTATAACAGATGTATATGGCAGATATGTACAATATATAGATATGTGTACTATAAACAGATATGTATGGCAGATGTGTATAATATATATATATATATATATGTATGTGTGTACTATAAACAGATGTGAGTAGACATTCACAGAGCTCAGGAGTTCAGTAGTCTTATAGCCTGTGGTATAAAACTGTCTCTGAGTCTGGTAGTCTTGGTCCGGATGCTGCGGTACCGTCTGCCAGACGGCAGCAGACAGAACAGATAGTTGCTGGGGTGATGGGGGTCCTTTAATATCCTACCGGCCTTCTTCCTACACCGCTGGGTGTAGAGGTCCTCCATGGATGGCAGCTCCGTCCTGGTGATGTGCTGAGCAGTTTTCACCACCCTCTGTAGAGTCTTACGGTTGAGGGCGGTGCAACTGCCATACCAGGCGGTGATGCAGCCAGTCAGGATACTCTCGATGGTGCACCTGTAGAAGTTGCAGAGTATCCTGGAGTCCATGTTGAACTTCCGCAGCCTGCGGAGGAAGAAGAGCCGCTGTCGAGCCGTCTTGGATATGACCCTGGTGTGATGTGTCCATGTCAGGTCCTCACTGATGTTTACCCCGAGGAACCTGAAGCTGCTGACTCTCTCCACAGGAGTCCCGTCGATGGTGATGGGTGTGTGTGCCTCTCTCTGCCTCTTCCTGTAGTCCACAATCAGCTCCTTTGTTTTGCTGACGTTGAGATGGAGGTTGTTGTCCTGGCACCAAGATGTCAGGGCTCTGACCTCCTCTCTGTACGCCGTCTCGTCGCCGTCTGTGATCAGGCCGATGACGGTCGTGTCGTCAGCAAACTTGATGATGGTGTTGGAGCTGTGTGTGGCCACGCAGTCGTGCGTGAACAGGGAGTAGAGGAGAGGGCTGAGCACACAACCCTGAGGGGCTCCGGTGTTGAGGGTCAAGGTGGAGGATGTGATGTTCCCCATCCGCACTGCCTGGGATCTGCCCTTCAGGAAGCTCATGATCCAGTCACAGAGGGCGCTGTTGAGCCCAAGGTCCCTGAGCTTAATGATGAGCTTGGAGGGCACAATGGTGTTGAATGCTGAACTGTAGTCAATGAACAGCATTCTCACATAAGTGTTCCTCTGGTCCAGGTGGGAGAGGGCAGTGTGGAGGGTGAGGGAGATGGCATCATCCGTGGACCTGTTTGCTCTGTAGGCAAACTGCAGGGGGTCCAGTGAGTCAGGGAGGGAGGAGGTGATAAAAGTTTTGACTAACCGCTCAAAGCACTTCATGATGATGGAGGTGAGTGCAACTGGGCGGTAGTCATTGAGGCAGATGGGTTTTGTCTTTTTGGGGACAGGGACAATGATGGACTCTTTAAAACATGTGGGGACTACAGACTGGAGCAGTGACCTATTGAAAATGTCTGTGAACACATCTGCCAGCTGAACTGCACACACCTTGAGAGCACGGCCAGGGATGCCATCAGGTCCAGGAGCCCTGTGTGCGTTGATCCTTTTCAGAGATCTACACACATCTGCACTGGTTAAAACCAGTGAGCAGGGATCCTGGGCCTTTTGTGCCTCCACAGCCGGGGGCTTCTCAAAGCGTGCATAAAATGTGTTCAGTTCATCTGGGAGAGATGCAGACACTTCCTCAGCACCACTCGTTGTCCTTTTGTAGTCTGTTATTGTTTTTAGTCCAGACCACATATTTCTGGCATTGGAGCCCTTGTAGTTCGACTCCACCTTGTCCCTGTATTGTCTTTTCGCACTGCTAATAGCTCTCCGGAGTGCATACCTGGAATTCCTGTACTCATCCAAATCACCGCCGCTGTGTGCGATGGCCCGTGCTTTAAGTTTAGCTCGGACCTCGCCGTTTATCCAGGGCTTCTCATTTGGGAATGTCCGTACAGTAATCCGCGGCACGACGTCATCGATGCATTTGCCGATGTAGCAAATGACCGCGTCAGTGTGTGTGTTTATATCGTCCTCCTCAAACACACACCACTCCGTGATGCCAAAGCAGTGGCGGAGAGCAGAGTCAGACTGCTCGGACCAACGCTGCACTGTCCTTGTCACAGGTCGGTCCCTCTTCAGTCTCTGCCGGTAAACGGGGAGCAGAAGAAGAGATATGTGGTCTGACTTGCCGAAGGGGGGGCAGGGGAGGGCTTTATATCCATGCCGGAAAGGAGTGTAAACATGGTCCAGTGTATTTCCACCGCGCGTGGGGCAGCTGACGTGCTGATAGTATTTCGGCAGGACTTTCTTCATGTTGGCTCTGTTAAAATCCCCGGCCACAATAAATGCGGCCTCTGGCCGAGAAGTCTCTGTCCTGTCGATAATCCCATACAGCTCCTCCAGCGCTGTGTTGTTGTCAGCGTGCGGCGGAACATACACTGCTGTTAGAACAACAGATGTGAACTCCCTCGGCAGATAAAAAGGCCGGCATCCGATCATGATGTGCTCTAGGCTGGGAGAACAGTCCGAAGAAATGATCTCCACATCTGAGCACCAGTTGTTGTTAATCATGAACAGGGCTGGACTGGCATCTGAAAAGGGCCCGGGCACTTTTGATCACCCAAGGGCCAAGCGCCATTTTTATATATAGCTTACTGAATGGACCGCTTCTTATTGCTTAGGCTTCCAACATAACTTGTTAAAGTTCCGTGTACAATACGCCTTGAAACATCCAACTGCGTTGTCTCAACCATGAAGAAATTGAAACATCCATTGCTTTAATGCTTTCCACACAACGTGGTGAATGGTAGGATAGCCTATCCATGACCACCACAGGAAAATGCAACTCATGAAGACACGATTAAAATATCAGATACACATTGCCAACAACAAAGCTAATATACCATGTTTTTACATGTCATGCAAATTGGAGTGAGCGCGTAGCTATCAGCTATTCCTAAACAGTAGCACGGCTAGTCAGCTTCTTACCTATCCATCTACCGTGCAAATAGGCAGAACACTTAAGATAATACGAGATGTCTTGATAATGACGTGGCATGCCATTACAGAAGGAAAATATTACAAAAATACATTTTGTATAAAATCACAGTTGCACAAGACACGACAAGCAGTAGAGTAGAAATAAGATATTTGTTGGATTTGAGAAAGTGAAAGGGGGGATGCCATAACTAACACGCACTAGCAATTACAAGACGCACATGTCGTCCTTGTGACAGCTGACAGCTCAAGACAAATGGAAGATTTCCATAAGCTGTCAAAACAATACAAGAAAGGTGTACGAAAATAAATCGGTACATATTTGTGACTGATTTGAGAGAGTGGGGGCGACACATTTAGTCTTAGTTTCAGGCAATAAATGGGAAAAATGCCGAAGCAGTGAATAGCTAATCTGCCTAGCTAGCTAGGGTATTTCTAGACGGGACGGCACTAGCATAACTTCAAACACATCACATGACCTTGTAACAGCTCGACAAATGGAAGATTTATATATGCTGGCGCAACATTACAAGAGAAGTGCATGAAAATATATCAAATGGGTACATGTTTGTGACTGATTTGATAAAGTCAGGATGACAACTTGGTCTCGGTTTCAGGCAATAAATGGGAAACGAAACGCCGAAGCGGTGAATAGCTACACTGCATTGGCTAGCTAGCGGGTGTGTTGAGCTGAATTCTAACCTCAATCTCTCCCTGCTGGGTCACGTCTCGTGACTCTCGTCTCTCCGTCTCCTCCTCCTCTGGTTCCCCGGCTCGAACCACCATCTCCTCCGCCTCCTCCTCCTCTACATTCTCCACCACCTGTGCGCTCGTTGTCGTTGTACCGGCGGCCCCACCGCCCGAACCCGAGGTTGAGCTTGTGCTTTTGAATAAGTCGGTGATTTTTGCACATTTTGCTGCGTCGTCTTTAAGTTTTTGCTTTCTCTTTCCATTCGCTTCTCATGGCCACTCTTTTGTTTCTCCATCTCGCGACCTCTCTATCCTCCACCATTCGCTTACAAAATTTGAGGTGATGACTTGGGTCAAGTGAGGGCCTCTAGGGAGGGGCGGGCCTTCGAGAACCAAGGAATTTCATTGGACTAGCCAAATGTGCCTCAAGAGAAGCATCCAATGGGCCACGATGTGTCATGTTTTTACCGTCGCAATCAATAAAAAATATAATATATATAATGTATGTTTTGTTTCCGACCCTGGGAAGGCCCAAAACGTTGGAGGGCCTGGCGGGATTTGCCCGGTACGCCAGATAGCCAGTCCAGCCCTGATCATGAAGCACAAGCACATTTATTCTAATGTCATTAGTTTCTGTTGTTTTGTAAGGATGTTATAAGTCTAACAAGCAGCGTGGAACAAGTGGTGATTGGAACCCAGTGACTCCCGCGGAAAGCTGAATGAAACTAGACGTTCTAGGCACGTTAGCTAGTTATACAACAGCTAACTTCATATTCAGCTAACAGCGGCAGTTTCAGCATGTCAAATAAACGTAACAGACGGCCTGTATCTTTTTCAAAAAGTTAATATTTCGTCTTATCGCTGCTAAGTTGGGTTTTTATCTCTCTCTCTCTCTCTCTCTCTCTCTCTCTCTCTCTCTATATATATATATATATATATAAAGAGACAACACGAGAGGAAAATCGGTCCACAGTCTGACTGGGGTGTTCTTTTTAGGTTTTCAGTTCCCCCAAGAACAATGTCTAGCCACATCATTAAGCGCACAATGGAATAATTAGTGTAGCACTAACTATGTCCTGTGCTAGTGTTTTGCTTACATTATACATTTACTTATTCTATTATTACTTTGGCCACCTCTAACTGTTCGCGTAAGGCATTTTTTGTTGAGAGTTCACTCACCTCAGAAGAAGTAGTAGTATCGCGACGCGCTCTCTCTCGACTCTGGCACCTACTAACCCAACAAAGTTAACGTCGTCTCTAGGGCGGCGGCCTTTCAGTGCACGAGCTTGCCGAAACGTTCTGGTTCCACTTAAAGGTTTTTGGGGGTACGCGTTAACTATTCGGTCCGTCAAACTACCTGGTTGTAGGCCTAACTGTGTTACTGCATCATCACAACATTGCTATGAGAATGCAGAGTCTCAAGTAAGCGATTAAGACTGTGTCATTACCATTTTAGTGACAATAAGGTTATGGGTATCACAAAGTGCCTTTGGGACATTGTAATTCCTGTTATAAAGTGATGTCAATGCTCCATATTGCAATGTAATACATATGTAATGTATATACTCATACCTGGTTTTTTTCTGTCTTCTTCCACAGCAATGTGATGTTCCTGATTTGGGATCTGCTTCTCTTGCGTCTGTTTCCGAAGAGTCTTACTTTGTTATCCCACCGGACAGTGTCCTTCAAGTTCCATTGGATAGGCCACAGTTCTCCAAGACTTCATCTTTATACCTCAACATTTTTCTCTGCAGTCTATGACATCACTCCTGCTTAAGCTTCTCTACGCTGACTACCATAAGAATTAAGATTTATGATAGAGGACCCTCTCATCCCCTTCATCAACTCCCACCAGACAGGAGATTCAATCTACTACCACCAACTACAAGAACTCCTCAGCAGAAAGCTTTCTTAACGGACAATAAAGTTTATTTATCTATCTTATCGTATTGTTGTATTTTGTTGATATCACCCACGTGATAAGCAGTGTTGGGAATAAAGCATTACAAAAGTATTTAATTACTGTAATGCATTATTTATTTATTTCCTGTAACTAATGTAAGGCATTGCAGAGGGGGGAACTGTAATATATACTAGTTACAATGCTAGTAACTTAAGTTACAATACGTTTTACTGTAACCTGGATTTTAATGGTGTTCAGTGTGGTGGGTCAGAAAGCTATTCCTGAACCTGCAATTTTTTTAGTCTGTTAAAGTTACTTAAGTAATGCAAAAGTAATGCCTTAGGCCTACATTTTAAATAGTAATAGGCCTATGGTAGTGTAAGGGTTGAAAAGACAGTAGGCCTATGCCTATTGGGTAGGCCTGATCAGTAGGCTGCTTTACAGTTTTTGAGTAACTTGCCCAACAGTGGTGATAAGGTGATTTCCTAGGTCTACTCTTGTATGCCTATATGGACTTTCATGGGTTTTTCATAGTAAGCTAGCCTGATATCAGCCAACAACAACAATGCACATAACAATGACAGACCTACGCGAATAGGCTACGATGGAGATTGCTAAGGTAAGGATTAAACATATGACGTATTTATTTAGATCAAATGCTCAAAACCCCCATGTTACAAGCTGCTTCATACAGTAGGCACCGATGATCTTTTACCCTGTGGCTCGCGAATGTTTGGTTTCCCTGACAACCAAACGAGCCCTGCCAGCCCTGCGCAAGCGGCCAGGATTTGTTATCCGATTGTTTCATTTTCCATTTTCCGTTTGGGGGTGCATAATCGAAAAAACGAGAAAACGAACCGTAATCCGATTTCTGGTTTTGGTTTTGAAATGGGAAAAACGAGAAATCAAATGCTATTTTCATTTTTTCAATCCTCAACTAAATCGGAAAAACAAATGAACGAATGATACACGGATTTTTCTTGCATTACTCTCACTCACTGTAAATTACAACAGCATTAGAACCAAAAAAAGCACAAAGGGAAATTGATAAAGTGCTACAACAAACCTTTACTTCTCAAGCCCAACCACATTCTCTTTTACTTGCATTGCCAGGTGGTCAAAACTGCTAGCATGAATAATATTCCACAAAAGAATACTCTACCTCTTCAGTAAGGTCTTTAATGTGGCTTAATGTGTGATAGAGTGTGGGAAAACCATACCTTTCTATGCCCTCTTTTATGGACCGTCATGACGTAGAGTGGTTACAATCAAACATTAAAGCTAATTATGCTTGCAGGACATAATTTAGAATAAGATATGTTTTGCGACATATGTTTATGGTTGCATCAAATTGGAATTGTTATAATGAAGTGGGAGGTGGGGCTACAAACGAGGGCTACAAAAAAGTTTTAAGAGATTGAAATAAAATATAACATTAGTTACTACGTTTGTTGAATAGAGCCTTATAAGATTTTTGGAGTTTTCACTTTCCTGTAGTGTGTTATACAGGTCTTTGTGCATGTAAATGGTGTGCAAAGGCTAAAATCCCTCTGTCCTCAAGAGGGAGTTTATCTCCCAAACACCCCCCACCCGCCTGAAACACCTTGAATGGACTTTGTTGTTTACTTCGGTAACATAGTGACATTACTATGTAACTTTTGCGCTTCTATCAGTTAGCGCTCCAACACATTGTACTTAATGGGCTAAGGCGCGGGACATCTCTTAAGCACTTAAACAATCAACAGAGCTGACCAGCCAACCAATCAGAGCAGACTAGCCCGCAGCACAGGCAGTTTGAGAAAAAACAATACTTTTTTTAACATTAACATGTCGTAGTAGAGGCACACAATGCCAGTTTAAACCTATAAACTTGAATTATATGTACTAGGTTAAACAGGTTGCTGTAGAATTGCGTACTGTATGTTTGTATAGAAGATAGTTCAGAGATAAAACTAATTTGGGGAAAGTTACTGATATTCCCAACTCTCCAAGAGTAAGAAACTATAAATGCCTTAGGTCAGACCTTTTTTAGGTTTGGTGTACAGTCACTCTCTAATTACTAACTAGGCTATTTGGCTCAATTGTCGAGTGTCTATAGGATCAAATAGCATAATCATGATCCCATAGACATCCAGGAATTGATGAAAATCAAGCAAGTAAACTAAGTTGAGATCTTTTTCTTAAGCTTTGTCTGAGTGTAGGCCCACAGTCTCAGACTTGGAACACCGTTGGTCTTTAACCCTTTACAGCCTTTACACATGTTTGGTATATCTGAAGACTTATGACTTATGTTTACGCAAACATAACATTTCCAAGTTTGGGAAAAATAAAGTACTTCTGATTCAGATTTTGCGAATTTCAAATGTACATTCATTCACAGTCTCTTCTTTTCTGTTTGACAAATGTTACTGTTTATTATGAGAAAAACAAACTGAAAAAAAGAGAGGGTACAGAGTGAAAATGACTCAGGACAACACAAAGTTAACCACCTCCCAATATATTAATATACACAGCTACTAGCCTATGTACAATACATGTCTGAAGCAGGACATCTCCGTTACAAATGTTCAAATCTCTGTTAGAAAAAAAGAAAAAAACCCCAGACCTTCTCAGAGTTGAAATAAACAGAGAATCAGCTAATATAAATTCTGATAGATAATCAGTTATCAATAACAATTATCTCACCTTATCTGCATTCACACACTGAGATATTGTAGATCACTTATACTGTACACTATCACACTTAAAGACTCCCTCTTTCTAATGGAACCAAAACAAAATACACAGGCTTAGTGTAACAATGGACTCTAGGTGTATTGACTTTAGTGGTTTCCTTAATTACTGTCCTATTGCTTAAAACAAAATCTCTTTGCCCTTTTGACATCACATCATTTGGCACTACAAGGCAAATCTGGTCAACCACTTTAATCCCAACTTTTACCCAGTACTCAAAGGCATGTCAAAAACATTCAACCTCCAAATAATGTTCTCTTAATCACACACAAAAGTGTTACAGTACAGATAATTAGAAAAAAAATAAAAAAATACTGAACAACAAAAACACTAAACGAAACTCAAACTTAACATATTTGGTCTTCCTCTTCCTTTCCTGCGGAGATGATGTTGATTGCTATTTTATGCTCTTAACAATCTGCTCTAAGGGAGGATTTAAAAATACTGAACACATAATACACACTAAAGTAAGTGAGTGACTATAGCATGAAAATACTGAGACAATTATTTTTTTTATTGTAAAAAATGGACTCGTATCCGCCTTACATAATGTTGACACTAAGACAAGCAAAGCCTTTAACATCGATCACACACACCAGTTAATCCAGTTGCAAATCACCTTCACTTTTATTTGGTTGAAGCTCAATGTCCCTGATGTTATTACTATTAAATGATGTAGTACATGTATGGAAAACTCTTAATCACCATTGGCTAGCTTTCTCAAAATCCACATTTCCATATTTTACTACTTCAAGTAGTAAAATACTTGAAGTAGCAACTGTGAAGTCTACACCACTGTATCCCTTTTTAGCATCTAGCATGCAGTAGTTCTTTAAACAAAATTCTGTTGATAAAAACATCTTGATGGATTGAAAGAAAGGCATTTATTTGTGCCCTCTTGTGGCAGGAAAAGGAATCCACGTGTTCTTAAATGAATCTTTCAAAGGGTATTAGGATCGGCTGTAGTGATTGGCTGGCTAATGTAGCAAGAGCAAGGCTTGTGTCTGCCCACAACCTAGCTAAAAGTGTCTCATTGGCCCTCAGTTCAGAGGTATCTTTTTAACACAGTAGTTCTATGTTGTGTGTTGTCTCTACTCACCGAAACTTCACGTTCATGTGATCTGGCTTAGCTAGTGTAATGTCTTTGAAATCAGTTCTGTAACTGTCAAACTAGGTAAATACCGGACACATTCGGTGAAAGTGCTATCAACGCTACAGTTATTGGAACAACCCTAGCTTCCTTGCTAAGTACTTTGCTTAATAGATAGTTAGACAGCAAGCAAAGAAGATAGTTAGCTTGCATAAATCATTAAACATAACTGAACCTTGTCTACTGTAATCAGATAACCAAAGAAGTAGGAATCTTTTTAGCAAGTATCGCTATACACCATATCTGCACTTCAATTATTGTCCTATGGAAAGCAGGACAAGCAGTGGCGCAGTTCATGCTGGGAATGTTGCGCTAGTTGGACAGGGTCTGTTCTTGCAGTAAAGAATCTCAACTCAATGCAAATTACTCTGTCTAGCATCACCAGGCTGGCTAGCAAAACAAGAAGTCAAACTAGGCAACAGCTATCGACCATATGCATATCCTATTTCTTGCCAAATAATATATTTTTCAGAAGTAGAATTTGATGAACTAACATTTTTTAAATGTATTAGCAGGCCACTTTTTTGTAATACTTGATAAGGTAAGTAGCAGACAGTTGAGTGGATCAGCGTTTCGACTAGCGCCCTTGCCAAATGTGGTGCAGATGTAGCGGTAGTTAAATGTAAAATCAGTGAGACAACTTATTGACAACAAAAATACTTTTAGTGTGGATTTTCCATAAAACAAAGACTTGTTAAACTACACCAAATTACAACTTGCTAGCTTTTTGGGTCAGCTAACAACAACAAAATCTCAATACTAGTTGACTTGCTTATAAGGGCTCTTAACAGTTTCGTGTCTTAATTTGAGTAATTTTACTTTCAGTTCTTTGATTGATTGATGAACAAATCAACAGACTTTACATTTTTTTAATCTTGCGCTAAGGCTAGCTGGCTAATCTATAAATGTGCAAATCTCTGGGCTCCACCATAGACATAAACACATCGAACATACGTGTACATTTTACAGGCCCCAGCACAAACATAGACACAGGTAAAGAGATAATGTGATATTAGATGAATGCATTAGATACTGTGCCATCTATCAGCTTGATTTCCACTGGTAACATACCCAAAAGTAAGGTACTTTAAAAAGCAAGTATCCAGTGCCAGATGTTAATGGTATATTATTTGAGTTAATTCACAAGGATGAGTTTTAAATACATTTGATATCATATTTTATTACTTAAACTCTTTATTTGTCTTTGGCAACAACAAGGGACGGCATATTTGTTTTATTATTTGTTTCAAATGTGCCCTCCATCTACTTACTTTCCCAAATAACCCACAGTTACCCACTGACTGATTTTCAGTCTTTGAACCACACAGGTATCAACGCAGCCTCTTGGCATTGTGATGTGAACATCATTCATATCCACAAAAAAGTCCGACAAGTAAAAATAAAATAGAATAAAAATCTAAAAATAAACTACACTACAATTTGACCCTAACCCTAGCTCCAGTGTGGGTTAAATGAACATGAATAACTGAGAGACGCAGACAGTGCTTTACAATAATAATAAAAACCACAGGGACAGGTGAAAATAACAAGACTGAAAAGTCTGTCCAGTTTTTGACATCCTTAAAAGCCAAAGAAATTAAGAAGATTAACATTTACACAAACTTTGGCACCATCGCAAAAGGGGAAAAAAAGCGCCAAAAGGTTTGACAAGATGTTTTGGTCGAAGGGGGCTTTAAGGAGAGGTGGGAAACTATCAAATCCGCAATCAAATAGAAATATTTCTAAATATTTGTTCACTAACAACTGTCAGGTTTGTTTTCCTCTGAGTTGACAAGCCTTTCTCCTTCTACCTCAACCTTGTCCCTCAGTAAAGATGGCTGAAGTTACCACGAAGCAACCCCAACTTCTGACCACAGATCTGCCAGTTTCCGTATTCCCTCTGACATACCCTTGTAACATAATTCCAGTCCTTTGTCTTGTTGTGTCAGTCTGTCGTCTTATAAAGAGTCCAGAGATGGAAAAACCCGCAGAGGGGTCCATCTAAGCACAAACCGCTCACTGGTTGACATGGGGCTTCAGGGCTTGGTAAAGTCCCTCGAAGGTGGGTCGGTCAGGTATATCACGACTCCAACAACACATCATCAGCTCAAACAGCGAAGGTGGACAGAGCGGAGGGCCGTAAAGGAAAATCTAGTCAGAAAAGACAGAGAGATCGTTAGTAAAGAATCAGTAAATGGCTTTTTAAGTTGTACCAAGATTGTCTATCCATTCCTTAAAGGACACATTAAAGTCGTATTTTCCCCCCAAAAAATGTATGGACCATTACCAAACTATAAATGTTTAAAGGTAGAATGAGCAAGGTCCATTTTCCAATTATGCAAAGGGTCTTAACTTCTACTGCAGGGAAGTTACCTTCCTGAGGTTTTGAGCATATTTGGAACATGCGTTCATAACCAGATCAACAAATGAGATTCATCTAGCGGCCCCTCAAATTGTGACGGGGTACCCATCCCAAGGTTGGGAACCACAGCTGTAGGTGAGTTGGATAGATAGTGAAACGGTACAACAATAACTGAGCAGCTGTACCTTATGGAACTCCAGTCTGCTACATGTAAACTGTTGAACAAATTTAGCAAAGTCTGGTCTAACTGTGGGCTAAATCGGGGATCTGGTTGCAAGACTACTGCATGACCTGGAATGAATGACACATCTCAATTGAACTGTCCTTTGGGAGTGCGTTAGATTGGTCTCACCTGTCTACCCTGGTTCCTGAAGAACTCGCCAGTGTTCTCTATAACCTGTTCATCGGACAGCAGGCTGTAGGGCTGCTCCTTACACAGAGTGAAGATCTCCCAAAGGGTGACGCCAAACGCCCACACGTCGCTGGCCGTGGTGAACTTACCCTGGAGAGGAGGCAGGGGGTGACATTGAAAAATACTGACAATGATGCAGAAGTTCAAGCATTACGTTTGAGGATGGAGCTTATGAAGAAGATTTGGAATGCACAAGGGTTTTGTCAACCCTAATGTTGTTGCAGCAATTACAAAACAAAATTTGGTGGTAGGGTACCGATGGACTATACACCGATCAGCCATATCATTATGACTACTGACAGGTGAAGTGAAGAACATTGATTATCTCGTTACAATGGCCAATGTCAGTGGGTGGGATACGTTAGGCATCAAGTGAACACTTTCCTTTGTCCTAAAAGTTGATGTGTTGGAAGCAGGAAAAATGGGCAAGCATAAGGACGTGAGCGACTTTGACAAGGGCCACATTGTGATGGCTAGGCGACTGGATCAGCGCATCTCCAAAACTGCAGCTCTTGTGGGGTGTTCCCGGGCTGCAGTGGTCTGTACCTACCAAAAGTGGTCCAAGGAAGGAGAACCAGCGAACCGGCGACAGGGTCATGGGCGGCCAAAGCTCATAGATGCGAGTGGGTAGGGAAGTCTGGCCCATGTGGTCCGATCCAACAAAAGCTGCTGGTACTCAAATTGCTGAAACAGTTAATTCTGTTTCTGTTAGAAAGGTTTCAGAACACACAGAGCATCCGTTTGTTGCATATGGGCCTGTGTAGCCGCAGACCGGTCAGGGTGCCCATGCTCCCCCCTTCATGGAGACGGTATTTCCTTATGGCAGTGGCCTCTCTAAGCAGTATAATGCCCCCTGCCACACTGCAGAGATGCTTCAGGAATGGTTTGAGGAACACGATGAGTTCCAGGTGTTGACTTGGCCTCCAAATTCCCCAGATCTCAATCTAGTCGAGCATCTGTGGGATGTGCTGGATAAACAAGTCTGATCAATGGAGGCCCCACCTCGCAACTTACAAGTCTTAGAGAATCTGCTGCTTACATCCAGACACCACAGCACACCTTCAGAGGTATAGTGGAGTCCAGGCCTCGACGGGTCAGGGCTGTTTTGGCCGCAAAAGGTGGACCTACACAATATTAGGCAGGTGGTCATAATGTTATGGCTGATCGGTGTAGATGCATCCATTAATAAACATACTTTTCATACTACAGAAATTCTCATAAAACCTCACTTGCATTTATAACAAAAAACAACAAAGCCGTTAGGAGCGGATGGAGGTGTAAGGGAATAACGTCAAGCACTGGGTATAAATGGTCTTCTTTTCTTTCTTTTTTTAGCCCTATCTCATGTTTACTCCGCCCCTCGCTTACCAGCAGGATGCTCTCCCAGGCCATCCATCGTATAGGCAGCACCGCCCGACCCTGGATGCGGTAGTAGTCGCTGCTGTACAGGTTCCGGCTCATCCCGAAGTCGGAGATCTTGATGGTGAGGCGGCGGTCCAGCAGGCAGTTTCTGGTGGCCAAGTCGCGATGCACGAAGTTTAGGGACGCCAGATAGGTCATCCCTGATGAGATCTGCACTGACATGTGGAGGAGGTCGGACAGACTGGAATGAGGGACAAAGGGAAAGAAGAGGGTTAGAGAGGAGGGAGGAAGGGTGGACATCATAGTCTTCATATGTTCAATAACCGTGTTGCTCTCTGTTGATTGCATCACTTGCTAAATTAATTAAAATGGAACACAGTATAAACAGTGTGTATGGTATATTAACCTGACTGAAGGGATGTTATTGGCGTGTGTCAGCGTGCTCTCGATCTCCCGCTGCGACAGGAACATGTTGAGGTCTCCGTTCTCCATGTATTCGGTCACCATGCACAGCGGGTCGGACGACACACAGACGCACAGCAGCCGGATGATGTTGGGGTCGTTCAGACGAGACATGATCTTTATTTCCTTAAGAAAGTCGTTCCTGAAGGACATACATATTGCTTTCAGTCATCTGGGTCTCACACAGAGTACCAAACTGAGAAAATCACATTCAATTAATAAGGAAAGTTTCAGCAGTATCTGCAGTACTCTGTCCATTCGTCCAATACAAAATAACAGTAGTTGCAGAAATAAAACAGACCCTAAATAAGGGTGGGTTATGTGTTCTTATGATTTTGGCCCTGATTTTGGTATATTTGTTGATCTGTGACTCTCTGCAGGACTGTAATAAATCTGTACAAACCTTTTTTTTTTAAAGTTGGGACGGACTCATTATAGTTAACGTGCCTGTATACCTACATTTATACCAGTCTGCGTGACCTACCTGCGGGAACTCCTATTTGTAGGCAAGCTGCTAGCTTTACAGCTGTGAGTTCTAGAAAAAGCCATTTTCATGAATTATGTTTATTATAATATGTTTACATTCATAACAATAGTTTTGGGGTATGGCTTTGAAGGAAGCCCTGAAAGGACCTCTTTTCCACTACATTTAGCGGCTTTAGCTAGTGCTGCTAGCTATTTTCATTGGGAAAAAGTTATCAACATTTGGCTGGGTTTGTGGTTACAAAGCTAGTTTATTCTTGCTGGCTTCTTCAATTTGACCCACCCTAACTTAAAGGTCACCTATTAATAGTGTGGAACATAATATGGCGTTTAAGTGTATCTCCCGGTAGAAAACTCTCTTTACAGAGGAGAGCTGCATGACGCTCCAAAGGGGCGTGGTCAGCAGCAGCTCCAAAGCTACAGTCACAGAATCAGCACTTCAGGAGCAGGGCTGAAATAGAGGGGGATGAGGCATGCTAGAATGGGGTATCTGTTTGGTATTTTGAGCAAAACACTTCAGAGACAAGTTTTGTATAGATATGGCCCTACAATATATTGTAAATAAATATAGCATAATAGGAGGGACAATGTATTGTACACAGCCACATGCTCTAATGTCAAGAGCTGCAATATTATTGGTGAAATTCAATCTAAATCTAAGTCAGAAGCTAACTACTAACTAACAACAGGGGTGTTCCATGTCTTCACGACTCATTTCGAGATGACTGTTACAGTGTCTGTGGATATTCATGGTCCTAGAAGGACGAATCCTTGATTTTTGTGATGAAATTACTCTCCTCTAGAGCCAAATTGAGGTCAAAATGTTGACGCGTACACAGAAACTCTATACAACTGCCTTTGAGGATGTTCCGTTGTGATCAGAGACCTAATATGTGTCATAAGATATGTATTCCACTTAACAGCTTTTAAAGAGACACATTCAAGACTTTCAAATAAGGTCACAGATCCTTAAATGTAAAATTACTGTCACACACAAACATGGTGTACCTGGCCTGGCTGGTGGCGTCGGCCCTCAGCTGTTTAACAGCTACCAGTACAGAACGCCCATCTCTGTCAGGGAGGGGTGACCCTTCCCCAAGGAATTCTGGGAGTCCCTCTGCCTCACACAGGTGGACCTGCAGGAGATATTAGGTATAAATACAACCATGGTAGCAAGCAGCCTACTTTCAAGAGGCAAACAAGTTTTATGACATCCTGACCTTCTGTTATTTTTGGAAATCCATCGGATGCTAAGAAACTGATACTCCAGTGCACCGTGTTAAAAGAAAATTGAAAACACACATCACGGCATTTAAAAAACCTTTCAGACAAGTTTTAATTGTGCAAACTTTTCTGGATTTAAAATGTTTCCTGATTGGCTGTTGCCGAGCCCGCCCCTGCTCACCTCTCCAAACTGCCCCTCCCCCAGCTTCTCCCTGAAGATCAGCTGTTGCCGCGGAAACTCAGCAGCAGAGATGTCCTTCCTGGTGAGTGAGTCCACGGTGAGGGCAGGGACAGCGTACATGTTGCTGCCGGTGACGCCCTGCAGCCGCACGATGTCTGTCTCAGCGTAGTGCGGTGCGTTGCTATGGAAACACTGGTGCGGAGTGCACTGGGTGACGTCAGGCTCGGCGTAGCCTCCTCCACACGCTAATGGAGGGAGAACAGGTTAGCTTTTCCTTGAGACTTTTCTACGTGATTCCTCGGGAGCAGAAAGAATCATTTTGTTTTTACAGCTTCCTATGAATCACTTCATACCTAAAAAATCTGGGGAACTCTTTTTGATCTTTCATTCATATCCATGTATTTATATCTCCAATAACCACCTTTCTAACCCCTATTAAAGCAGTTACACAAGTACTAAGTAGTGTATTATGGCTGTAATAACAGTGTAATAACGGTGTTATATGGATGAAATAAGTGTTGGAATGTAACTACATTAACGCAAGCAATGTACATAACTAGAAAATGTGAAGTACTTCAACTGAGAATTTCCACATTATGCTACTTATTTTTTACCTCATTTTGTAGGCAAATGTTGTACTTTTTACTCCAATACATTTATTCTACAGCTTAAGTTACTGGCTACTTTGCAGATTGATGTTTTTAATACAAAAATGATGTACAAATAATAGTATATTATTATAGGTTAATCTATCAAGCAGTATATAAAGCAATTCCAAGAAACCCCACCTTTACCAGAAGCAACATTAAAGTGTTGAACACATTCATGCATCAATAACTCTAATTGAATATATAGGATTCTATATCCGAGTTCTTCTTCCACCTTTGGTCAATGTAGACAATACACAATAAAGTTAGCAATATCAGTAGGATCCCTGATATATTCCATAGACTCATTCTTCTAGATGTGAATTTTGATCATCAGAGGAGTGTCACTGAAAGATTTTTAAGAATAAAGCTGAAAATTCATACTAGAATTAAGATAAATATCAGATTTAGTTTTCAAAAATGGTTATTGTGAAATTTAACAATGTAAAAATCAAAGAGCGCTTTCTGTTGGCCTGTTTTTTTCTCAAAAAACTCTTTGTATTTATTTACTTCTTATTGGTAACATGCACCCAGATACCAATAGAAAATGCATGTATGTAAATATTTATACTATATAATTAACGGAGTTTGGTGAGTGAACTACTATGAGATAATCCTGAATTGTTACATTCAGGAGGGCATTTACTTCAATAGTTTGACCTTCTAAAAATATATGATTTTGAACCTCACAGTTTAAAAATGTCCCAAAAAAAATTATCCCACGGCAGGAAACAGAAGTACATTGTAAAAAGTGAATAAACGTCTGTGTACCGAAAGGAAATGAGTATCTGATAGATGTTGAAGTCACACCTTTCAGCTCTTACCACGCAACCAGCCTGATGTCATGTGACAGGAAGTCAGCAGGAGGAGGTCATAGAGAGGGTTACCGAGGAGCAGAGCTGGAAGAAGAGGAGGAGGAAACATGGAGAGGGCTGGGAGGTGAAGCAGACAGATCTGCAGATTGAATGAACATGCACATTCAGCGTCATCAACAAATACTGGAGAGGGTAGGAGAAAAAAGAGCAAGGCAGAAAGCATGTTTCTGAAGGAAATAAAGGAAGTCAAGAGCAGATAAACATTCAACAGCTGTAAGGGACTGAGGGTGTTTGTGAAGGTGCCAGCAGAAGATGGATGTATTTTAGCAGAGGCCTCCCCTCTAGGTAGCTTTAACAGTCGGGTCTAAACATGTCATAATGGATGATCTGGAGTATTTTTTAGGCACTGCTGATTCCGATTCAATTTCATTCAAGTTTATCTTTTGTTTGAGGAGAAATAGTCAATAACTGATCAATAAAACATGAACAAAAGGCATTTTTTTCAAAATAAAGGCCATATTGTCTGTATCCCTACATGAAGCTCAGGAAGTGGACTTTATTTTCAAAATTAAAGTCCCATAGAGTTATTGTGTTTTTACAGGAAGCTCAGGATGATGCAAGGTCTTTTTTTTTTTAAAACCCCATGGAGTACAAAGTCCTTACAGAGAGTTCAAAATGAGGATACTTTTCAAAATAAAACCCAAATAGAGAAGGCAGTCCAGGATGAGGCATGTTCTTTCAAAATAAAGCCCCATAGGGTAACTGTATAATTAGGACACCTGGGATGAGGATTTTTTTTTTTTTAAAGCTCAAGAAAGTAACTGTATCGTTAAAGGAAGTTTTGCAAAATTAAAATCCCTTAAATGAAACAAAACTACTGCTATCAAAACCTCCTTACCTCTGGAAAAATTAGCATGGGGACAAAGATCACGTGCCAATCACACACTCAAATCTCTCAGTGGGGTATTTACAATTTCTTCCTGTTATAACTACTGTATGTTTAAGCTTATGAAAATACATGTTTCCATAGAGTATCTGTATCCTTGTAAGCAGCTGAAGATGAGCATTGTTTTCAAAGTAAAAGCCCCAGCAAGTAACTACCGTTTTCGTAAGTTCAAGTTTAGGCTAGCTTTTCAGGACAAAAGCCCCATTGAATATTTGTATCCTAACAGGAAGCTCAGGATGAGGATATTTTTTAAATAAATCCCGAAAGAGTAACTCTATTGTTATAGGTTCAAGTTTAGGATAGGTTTTTCAGAATAAAAGCCCCAGAAAGACACAATACAGCTACTGCTTTCAAAACCTATTGTACTTAGCATCGTGATGCCAGTCACACTGTCAAATATTCTCTGTAGGGAATTCTTTAACTTTAACTACGCAAAGGGTTAGTTCAATGAGCTGCAGCATGTTTACCTGAGGCCTCGGCACTCTGTGACAGCTCCGGCAGCTTGTTTCTCAGCACCGCTGGGTTCTGGTACTGTGGGTCCAACAGAAAGACTCTCTCATAATGTGGGTCAGTGTTGGTGGGGCCTGAGGAAGACATCACACACGATCATGCTCACAAAGCGTAAACAACCCTGCAATAGTTTGTTTAAGCCAATTTGATGACCTAAATATCAAATGACAGCTATCAAATTCTTAGTTTTTATAAATGGTTAATATAATTAATTTGAGCACCAAGCTTTGCCTCCTCAGTTCTGCAAATTGTTTCTGAAACATATTCCCATGACAACATCATATCTCAACTTGATGAGCAATTGAATATTTGTATGCTTCTACTTTGGACATACAATTCAGTTTCATTCGCACATCTATTTAATTAAATGTATAACAATGCAGACTTTCACGTGTTTTGATCCCTATGATTTCAGTTGTGTTTTATAATATTTTGTTTCCAAACTAAAGTCAGAGGGACATATGAAAAACACCGTAAAGCATTGTCAAATAAGACAGATACTGTATAGGTAATATCAAGATCACTCACCAGACCACAGTTTAATGCCGTTAACTCAGAAAACGATAATGAAACGAGTCAGTATGGGTTGAATGTTAGTATTTTTTTGTATTGCTTCCATCCTGTTTAGCCTGTTGTTAAAAACACACTGCATTACAAATGTGTTAAGGATAGTTGAAAGCAATAATATTAACTTTAAATAAAACATATATGGTTCAATTTAATATTATTGCCTTCACAACCCTAATACAGTTAGGTGAAATTTGTTGACGTAATACATTAAATTAAAGTCAACATCTCTGCTTTTTCAGTGCAGTGTTTGTTAACAACATCAAAATATGCAGTAATTCCAATTGCACAATTACCTTATTATTAGTAGTAGTGGTAATAACACTTCTACACATAATAAAACTTATATTAATTATTATTCTTAATTAATTGTATTAATATACGGCCTTTAATATATAAAATGCAGCTTAAGGCTGTATCACAACAAACCTGACCATGATACTCAAACTGTTTTGGAGTCTACCTGTGGGGGCGTGGCCGGACCGAGGGGGCACAGGAGGGGTCTGCAGGATGATGGTGTCACTGCAGGAGGACAGCCTCACGGTCACCTCCTCGTCCAGGATCCGACGTGGAGCCTGAAGGAGGAGAAAGGGAGAGATGAAACACGTTTAGGGAACCTCCATAACCAATGCTCAAATTCAAGGGATGAACTTTCAAGTCAATCAAAAAATAGGTTTGAATCTTGAGCCTTCACCACTTCTATACTCAAATCAAATCATCTTCCATTATACCGTATCTCTTCTTCAGTGGTTCATCTGCTTACCTTCTCCAGCACCTTGCAGACATACTGGCACCAGAGGATGAGGAAGATGATGATGACTAACAGCAGGATGATGGTCACCAGGCAGCCAATAAGGATGGGCGTTTTCCCGTCATCTGGCGGGTCACTCGCTGATACATTGGCTGCTGTGGAATAAAAGGTTAGAGATTTAAATGTAATATTTATTGATGAGTCATTTTTCCTACTGATGAGTTTGTTAACAATATCGACTAGTTCCATGCAAAAAGCTTGTATTTGTTTTGGTACTATGATATGATCATTTATAGATGTAAGTTTTTTTTAAAAACAAAGCACACTCGCGTTTCTTAAAGCCAAGCCTCCAATCCGCTCCTCTACGGCAGCTGCACACCTGGTATTGGCTCATTTAAATGAATTGAGCAGGGAAATTAACCCTGCCTTCAGCTTTAAGCACACTTTACAACTTTTAAGCCCTAATGATTGACATGTATGGCTATTGAAGTGTTCATTTTGTGAAGTTGATTTACACCACTTGTCACTTACGTAACACCCACATTCTGATTATGATCTGGAATTGATTGGATTTCCAACCAACTTTGAACCAAAACTCCTACTTTAGAATGGCAATGCTTCAACGCAGCATCGACAGCTGCATTCTAATGTAAGATATTTCTGTTTCTGGAACATGCTCTGACATATGAAAGCTGCTTGGAAAATAGTAATAGGCTTAAGGGGCTCCTCTGGAAGGAACTTTGGGATTTTAGTCTTTGCAGACCATTTACATGCACTAACACCTATAAGACACTTCAGGAAAAGGAAAACCAGGAGTCAATCCTTTCTCTTACACCACTACAATCACAAAATGCTGAACAGGTCAACGATGCCATAAAATGCCTACCCTAGCTTTAATGTGGTTACATTTGGGGGATTATTTTATGTGAAATGAAAAGGGGGAGATCAAAGGGAATACCTGTCATAGGTGGGGTTGACATGGTGCTCTCCATCTTGACTTGAGGGACGGTCGACACAATGGGTATCAGAGACGGGAGTATGGTGTCCTCTGAGGGGAGAAATTAAGGGGTATTATTATTATAATTTTAAAAAAATAAATTAGAATTTGTATTTCTGATTGTGCGTTTGTTACCCGACTGAAAGGAGATTTCGCTGAACATCATCCAGAAATCGGCAAAGTAAAATCGGCAGCGGAGGGATTTGGCGGCGCGGCGGTTCAGTGGCACAGTGACGTAGCGGGCGCTGGGGTTCCTATCGTCCAGCACCGTCTTGAATGACACAGGCTCAACCTCCCAGTCGGCGATGAGGCGGGGCTTAAACCAGCAGGAAACAGAGGAGAAGATCTTCACACCGCGGGTGAACATGTTGTTACTGTGAACCTGGATTAAGAGGAAAATACATTCATTAGAAAGGGTGATAAGACAGAACTTGACTTCTAGTGTGGAAGCTGTTTATGACCATGTATACATATTATGTAGATACTATACATAAATACACCTTTTGAAATGAAAGTAAAATATTAGTATAAGAAATATTATTAGTATTTTGACCCAGATTATGTTTTTTGACATGCCACATATGTGATTCGAATCAGTGTCAAAGGTAACTCTCTTTAAATATATACAGTACGTGCATATCTCCAATTACATATCAAATACAATACACATTTCTTTTGTGCATATTCTTGAGTTTGTTAGTTAAAGAATGTATGACAGAAGTAAAACATTCAAGGGAAATATAAATAGGAGAATGGTGCAAAACCTTGGAAAGGTTAGGATTGGTGCACTCCCACAAAACTACTACAGAACGCTGTTGATCAGTCAGAGAATTGCAATCTGTTTAGCAGCGGTACTGCTGTGTACTACAAGCGTGTATAAACTGTCACTGCTATGAGGTCAGAAGAACTGACAACCTTCATAGAGGTGAAGTTCCTCTTCCTGTCGAACACAAACTCCATCTCCACGAACCCCGGACTTCCCAGAGAGTCGTTCCTCCAGCCCAGATAGTCGTAGCCCGGCCACACATGGTACTGACGGGTCAGCAGGAAGTCGTCCAGGCCGATCACACCGTCCGTCAGCTGACCCAGCCCGCCTAGCAGCTTCCTATTGGATGAGGGAGCTGTCAGTCTCAGAGAGAGGACAGAGGAGATGTGTGATGTTCATGTGACTCACCTCCTCTCATGTGCTCCATCATACGTGGAGTCGTTGAAGCTGGCGATGGGATAACCAGGCGGCATCATGATCTGACCCTCTGGAGCGCTGTAGGAGATCAGCCCGTCTGCAGGAGGGGGTGACAAAATTGTTTAACTGCTTTATTCACAGCAAATTTTCATACAAAAATCAATGAATTTGCTGTCATCGTGTCAACGTTTTGTACTGACCAGTTTATACCTTGATTATTTATATTCCGTTCGTCTGTTCATGTTCTATAGTGGTCATATATATTCTAGTTGCCAGCTCATAGCGTCCTATTGTGAACCCGGAAATGTTAAGTACCCCAAAATGTTTTGTTAGAAAATGTATAGTCGGGGTCCCCATCACATAGAAAACTGCCAGATGCTAACATTCATATGTTGGGCCATTTGCACCATTACCATAATTTGGGTTAAATAGCATTAATTACCATTTATAGCCTATAGGGACAATAGTTAAAGAATGGCTTGGTCGATTTGGACAATTTTGGTTCATTTTGATTTATT
Organism: Eleginops maclovinus; assembly: GCF_036324505.1. Taxonomy (NCBI): domain Eukaryota; kingdom Metazoa; phylum Chordata; class Actinopteri; order Perciformes; family Eleginopidae; genus Eleginops; species Eleginops maclovinus. Next base: position 4,773,467 of record NC_086360.1, on the reverse strand, counting down.
GGAGTACATTTGAAAGATTTAGAGGACTCTCGATCATTTGGATTAAACAGATTGCCTATTTTTTTGCAAAAATATTGTCCATATACAGTATTTGTTGAAACACAGGAGGTTTGGTTCTTATCAATCAATATGTTTTTATTGTCTACATTGCTTTTACCCTTTTTATACTTATATGTCTATTTAACTGCTGTGAAGCACTTTGGGCTACAATTCTTTTATGAAAGGTGCTAAATATATAAAAATATAACGCTTTTATTAATATTATTATTATTATCAAGGTTGAGTTCAAAGGTTGCCTCTCACTTTTTATTTTCTTTAAAGTAACTGTTTTTAGACAGCGTTCCAATCCAGATCCACATTTTACAGTCGTAGTTGTTATCATATAATATATACATTTTTATGGCAAGCCGTTTTCTGAGTCCAGTACTTCTGTTATGTACCATCATATTCTGAGGGTAAATGTATGTGTAACCTGTATAAAGTGAAATTAAAATTATTGGAAGAAATAAAGACACCGTTGTAGACATCTTCTGGTGATCACTTGTGAAAATATGTTTTTTTTTTACAGTGTAATAAAAACTAGCTGTATAAAGTGCTCAGCATGGATAAGCATTATTGCACAACAGTTTTAGAAAAAATAGTCTTTCTGAAAAAACCTTGTGGCTTTTACCAAATGAGGAGGTTTCTGAGGATTTTATGTGGGGAGGAGACAACATTTCTTAGTTTAACTCCACTGAGTCAACAACCGCTAATGTCAGCAGAGCTCACACTGTCTGAGTCTGTGTGTGTGTGTGTGTGTGTGTAAGTCTGTGTGTGTCTGTGTGTGTGTGTGTGAGTATGTCTGTGTGTGTGTGTGTGTGTGTGTGTGTGTGTGTGTGTGTGTGTGTGTGTGTGTGTGTGTGTGTGTGTCCTACCCTCCCACAGACAGCCGTACAGCTCCACTCTCATGCAGACGGTGGTGGACAGCTTGGGGACGGGGATCAGTCGGACGTAGCGGGTGATGATGGGAGGGTGAAGGTCGTTGATGACAGAGGTGTAAGCGTTTTTGTTGCCCTCCATCACCTGGAGACAGATTTCAGATGGAAAACATCAATAGTCTTGAAAGAGGAAGAAATGTCTTTCAAACATGACCTGCTGTTGAAATTGTGTCCTGTTAGTATTACTGTAGCTGTCAGGGAGCTTAAAGGCCAACATGAAGTTGGCTTGTAAATGTCATTTCCTGAGATTCCAGTGTGAATGACCAGAAGAGTGAAAAATTAGTCAGTTTCTTTTTCTTTTCCTTCCTGTTTCTCTTATTCTTCTCTCCATCACTGCTATATCATGCCGCCAGGTTTCCGCTCCATATTTGATTCTATTCTTTCCTGCATTTCCCTTCTCCCCCAGCCCGTGCTTACCCACAGTGCTTTGTGAAACACTTGTGTTACTCACCGTGTTCCCCAGCCGGTTCATCCAGGACTTCCACAGCAGGCCGTCCCGACTGTAGTTGAGGCGGTAGGCTCGGGCGAACTCGTTCCCCGAGTACCTAGCGTATCGTCCCTGAGTCCCGACCACCGTCAGGAAGGTCAACTTGCCCAGATCCACCTGAACAATGCAAATAACTTTTGTAAGTTAGTTTATTACAGCAATAAAAGTATTCTGCCAAGTCTCAAAAGTTTATATTTTAATTGTCTTCTTCAAAAAAGTCAACTAATCGGTTTGAGGTTTTCCGTAAAACTGTGTTAGCTAAATGTGGAAAAGAGTGGATTCATCAAATGTTGGACAATCCTCAGTCAACATTTCTGAACGATTTCTTCAGGCTGCTGTGGCTCAGGGTGAAATTGCTGATCTGCCAATGAAGGGGCCAACGGTTCAATCTCCGCCCCGAATTCAACACGTCAAAGTGTACTTGGGCAAAATACTGAACCCCAAAATTCTGGCATGTCAACTGAAGTGTATTCACTTGTAGTCACTTTGGATAAAGTAAAATCACATTTACGATTAAATATCTAAGGAATATTTTAGATTTGATAAACCAAACCTTCCTCCTTCAGCCCATGCCCATAGAATGATTCATCTTTTACAATTGTTCATGTATATCACTTGTCTTCTGCGTTTATGCAGCCACAAAAGCACTGTACAAGTGGATACAAGTCAATTAAACTACACAAAATGTGGGAAAAATATACAGGGGTTTGCTGATGATAGAAAATGTATCACCAGTGAAAATGATATGTTGAAATTGCTTAACTTTCACATACAAGCTAAAATGTCCCATATAGTGTATAGTATAGTCCTGATTATTATAAAGCAATTGGCAAAGGTGCCATTTAAATACTGTGAAAGTATCAAATTGCTAAATCCACGGAGAAATACACACAGTATTCAGTGCAGTCTTTTTGGGAAAGGGCTCTTAAAGAGACAGGCGCCAAAATTGAGCGTTTCAAGCAGCAGGGGAATACAGGTAATTTCAGACAGACTTCATGAGAAACAATGAAGGATGCCAACTTGTTCTAGTACAGTGGTTCTCAACTGGTCAAGCCTCAGGACCCACTTTTTCCTTCGTAAATCAATCACGACCCAAAGGCAGATTATCACTTCAAAGAACTAAAGTATGCTTTAAAAAAACTTTAAACGGTCATCACGTTTCCTAGAATCAGAATTGAACTTTATGAAATTAAAAATGCACATAGTTTTTGTATTAAATAAAAACACAGACTTAGAGCCAATCCTGGAAACACACCACACGTGAAAAATGTGACATGTTGAAAACCCAACCCCTGAGATTTTTGTAAACTATGCATTCTGGTACACTCGGAGAAGAAACTAAATACAGGTATTATTACCCAGCATATTTAATAATATTTAATGCCATTTATCTTTTGTTACATTGTTCTGACAGCTGAAACTGCTGCTCCTCACAGAGAGAAGAGAGAGGAGAGGGGCTGTGTGAATTACTTTAAATTGTGGATAAGGGTAGACAGCCCCCATTGTTCTGTGGGTCAAAATGAAAGATGGCCTACACATTTCTTTCGACATTATAAAAAAAAAAAGGTAAATGACATGGATGTATAAAGAGCAGTTCTACTGCAAAGTTATTCTCCGTGGGGATTTGCAGCAACATGCCGTAATCTTGATTCTTATTGGCCAGAAGACTGGTAAAGATGTTTTATTGAGAAGATGATCACTACGTGACAGCAGTTTTCAAACCCCTTTCTGTTGTCTGACATTTCCAGTCAAACCGCTACTGCAGGCGGAGCATTAACAATTCCGGCCTTCAAAATAAAAGTTTGAAAATTGTTTGTATAACAGAAATTTGTGTATTTGCAACCCACTCAAAATGGGTACGCGACCACTGACCCACCAGTTGAGAACCACTGTTCTAGTAGACACCAAAGGTAAAAGTATGAACCGCAAAATAATCGTCATACGTCACGACTAATGCCCAAGAATCTTAGTATTTTACCTCTGTACTGTCCTCCACTGTCAACTTCAATCATCAACGGTTGACTTTAGACTTCATAATATATCCTGACCTACGTGACTGAGAATCATCATAGAAACCTAAACTTTCAAATTCTGAATATGCAGGAAAAGGAAATATTGAATTGAATAGGAGTTTCTGTCTTTAATACAGTGAGCAGACACAGACCTGCAGGTACTGAGCGTCGGAAGGATTATCCTCAGGACACCAGGCGCCATCTCCCTCCTCACGATTCATCCTACACACACACACACACACACACACACACACACACACACACACACACACACACACACACACACACAGCATCAGCGTTTTATAATTTTTTTCAAAAGCTGAGCCTTCAGAACTGTTAAGCTTTTACAGAGAACACGGGAGTACACATCTAAACTTTACTATTGTTTTAACAGGATTGCATTGCTTGTACTGTGTTTAGGACTGTGATTTATTCTCTCATCGAAAGCATCTTGAAAAGCCCTGTATATGTTATATCTAGCATTTGTATTCAATTGTGACAGTGATAAATGTATTCAGAAAACTTTCGTTTGCAATGCTTGAGGTCTTTCCTCTACATTTTTATAAATCCTTTTTTTGTCATAAAAAAGTATTGCAATCTAAAGTTTAAATGTCATACAATTAAAATATATAAGCTTTTCATAAGATGTAAGAAAAAAAGAGTATATGTTATTATAAGTCAAACTCACCTGGAGTACTGAGGTCCCGTGGTCTCATACCATTGGCTAGATGCTGTGATGTCATCATCTTTAATCCGTCCATCCTCCATGCCCAAGGCATAGCGACAGTGTGCTGAAAACACAAACACACAAACAATTAAAAATCTACATTCCTCAATTTTAAATATGTGTGTGTGTGTGTGTGTGTGTGTGTGTGTACCAGGGTCAATCTGTCCGAAGGCTGCTGTGGCTTGAAGGATCAGCAGCAGGAAGAGGTGCATGATGGTCCACCGATCACACCAACACACACGCTACATCTCTGACAGAGAGACAGAGAGAGGTGATTTAGAAAATGGCATAATTAAACATAATATATTTATTATTTATATTGCCAATGTGTTCAGAGCTGGTAAAACAATAAAGTCACTCTCTGGGATTATGAACGAGAAACCAGGAAGGACAAGGATATGAAAACAGACAATTTAAGTCGACAACAGACGATAAAGGAAAATATGTGTTATTTTCATATCAGGAGCCATCAGACTGAATTATGCCATGACTGATTACCAAATGCAGGTTTCATATAATTCATACATTTTTTAGAAATTGTTTATAACACATCTCTATACTTGTTAAGGGGCATTCAGGCATGGGGGTTAACAAATTACATGTAACAGGATTTAAAAAATCTAAAGAATAGGGAATTCAAACAGGATTACAATGTTACTTAAAAAGGAGCAGGTTTTCTTTGGTTTACTCTATTTCAAACAGGGATTTGAAACAAGGGTCAATAGATCTTTATTCAAAGTCTCATTTGTTTTTACAAAGACCTGCCACCCAAGCAATATTGGTTTAATGATCACCAGGCCATCTTCAGGTAATCTTTGAGATATCTCAGAGAATTGCGTTTCATTGAGTGTTATCTGATTCTATGTTTTAATGAGATCAGGCTATTGTGAAAAAGTGGAGGCTTCTTCACTTCTGCCAACAACTCAGAACCATTTGTCGACAAATTACCAAAAGCATGTACTGATTAAAGACATTTCTGAAGTTGAACTGGCAGAAAACTCACTGCTCCGCAGCCTCTCTTGTGAATTGGACTTAACATGCACACCTTCACACTTAACATAGTACATTTACATTATACTGATTTACATTCCTGCCTTATTTTTACATTTGTATATTTCTCTTTTTTATTTATAGTTAAAAAAATAAAGCATTTCTGATTCTGATTCTGAACACCAAAAAGGTGACAGCAGGAGAACTTCAGTTCTAAAGAGGCACTTTTATGCTCTTTAGAGTTTTCCTGGCGTGTGTTAAAATGCATTTGTGTGCATGTAAATGGTCTGCAAAAGATATAATCCCTGTGTTCCCTCCTATCACTCCAACACATTGGACAGCAGCAGCAAAACACATTGGAGTGATAGGCTGAGCTAAGGGGGGACATCTCTAAGCGGTGGACCAGTCACAACAGAGCCGGCCAGCTAACCAATCAGAGCAGACTGGGCTCTGGTTTTAGACAGAGCGTGAAATTAGATGCTGCAGCACAGGCAGTATGAGAACAATAAAGAGCTTTTGAACATTAAAGCATGGAGACATGTCCCAGGAGAGACACTAAATACAAATATGAAGCTGAAAATCAGCATAAAAGGGCCCCTTTAAAAATAGGTCATAGCAAGTATTAAAGTTTTGCCTTATTTTTTTAGGAAATAAACTAAACCTATAAACATAAAGGGATCAGTCAGAATGATTCTGAACCTCATTTGAGTGCAGTGTGTATGCGTGTGTGAGATTTCACAATGTTATTGCTCATGGAGAAGAGCACTCTACAAATACTGGACACAAACAGCATCCCACTCACAGAGGTTATGCAATAATTAAAGACAGACAGACAGACAGACAGACAGACAGACAGACAGACAGACAGACAGACAGACAGACAGACAGACAGACAGACAGACAGACAGACAGACAGACAGACAGACAGACAGACAGACAGACATAATTATCTTCTCTCAATCAAACTACACTTTTATATAGTTGAAAGTCAAAGTGGTGTTGTGAATATAAAGTCACTGGGATAACAGCTGGACAAGCGAGAGAGAGGCTGAGGGCTGATAGGAGAAAACACAAAGACAGGAGGAGGAAAAAAAGGAGGAGGAAGAGGAGTGACATAACGTCAGTGAAGGAGAGGAAGGAGGGGGAGAAAGGTGGAAAAGAGAACAATGGAGGGAAGGGAAAAGCAGAGAGTTAAAGAGTTACTAACAGCAGGCTGAGAGAGGCGTTTTTTTTTTTTTAAAGCTGAGCAGAGAACAACTACAGTGATTTCACAGAGTACACCTTTTCCTCACTGAGAAGATAAAACACTGGAGGTAAACACTGTTGTAGTCAGGGTGACGTGTGTATTACATGGTGTTCAAGCTTACACCTATTACCAAATGTGGAAAAATTACTAAGATTTTGGATTATAAGAGGCCATATTATGTTAAAATCCAAGAGTTTCCCATAGTGACATAACAATGCAACACTTGCGCTTCTTTTAGTTAGTGCTACATCACAATGTAAGTGATAGGCTATGGGGCGGGATATCTCTAAGCAGTTGACCAATCACAACAGAGCCGGCCAAATAACCAATCAGAGCAGACTTGGCTCTGGTTTCAGACAGAGGGTGAAAAGAGGTGCTGCAGCACAGGCAGTATGAGAAAAATAAAGAGCTTTTTGAACATTAAAGCATGGAGACATGTCCCAGTAGAGACAGGAAATACAAATATGAACCTGAATGAGTATAATAGGGCCCCTTTAACCACTTGATAAATAAACAACAGGAATAGAAAGTGATATGAATCAGTAAAACTAAAATTAACCTGAAAATTAACACAATATGTCCCCCTTTAAGTAAAAGTAGCAAAGCTTGATTTAAAAAAATACTCTTTTACAAGGAAAATCCTGAAATCAAAAGTACTTAAGTAAAATATGAAGCTGACTGACAAAGAACAATAAGTTGTTGTGATTAGAGTACTGCTGTGACTTAAATAAAGAGTTCTGTAGAAAATAAGAGCCAGATGTTTTATATTTTATTTTGGCATCAACCTGTATATATTACAGTTGGTATCATATGCTGCTGGTACTGTTTGGCCCTTTAAGTGATAAAAAGTCAGCTAAACAGAAATGAAAGAAGACATAAATGCTAGCATGACTAGGGGGGAGAGTAGGCTCCGAAAGTTCAGACATTTAGGGCTTAACCTAGCAGTGCTTAACAGTTCTGATTGGTCGAGTACTCAAGAATCACAGGACCCCATCAACCGCCTGCTTTTCAAACGCAGCACCGGGCTGTCAGGTGAGATTTCAAGCCATGTTAAAAGCTGATATTGTGTCACTTTCATAAGATTTAATACGGCGAGAACGTTTTTAGAGTCACCGTAGGTTGTCTCAGGTAAGTGAAACAGGGAGCACTTAATAGAAAATACCTTTAGTCAAGGCTTGATCCCGACAAGGCCTCGCAAAACAGAACTTAACAATCATGACAAACAATATACAAGAATCCGAACGAAGGCTAACAGAAAACCACGGCTAAGAGGAAACTAATGAGGGGGTTCGGTGCAGGTGTCCAGGGGGTCAGGTGATTGCAGGGTTGATGGGGAACAGGTGAAAAATAATTAAAGCCAGGACAAACACTCAAAAAGGCAGAAAACACAGGAAATGACAGGTATTGAACACTTTCAATTTAATCAGGAAACACAAAAGCCAAGATCATGACATATGTTTGCGAAATAGCGCTTGCTTGGAATATCTTGCAATGCCACTTGGGGGGGGTGAATTAAGAGCGGTCCAGCCTTAGGAGTGAATATTGCCCAATCTTTGTTGGTCTTTAGACTTAAGAGCAAACGGGATGAAGGGACTTTTTAGTTCCCTATACAGAGAAGTGGCTAGTATACTAAAAGGATTTGAGAGTGCTCGAGCAGTGGAGCATGGAGTTGAAGCTCTTTTCTGTTTGTAGATTGGAGTTCAGGACAGGACAGTTCACCAAGTCAGAGCAACATGAGAAATAAATTAGTCTGATCAAACTTCACTATGACAAAACGGTCACATACAGACTGTTCTGTGTATAAAAATACTGCCAGTTAAGAAAATTACAGTCCGCACTTGAAGCAGTCCTTTCCTGACGCCAGCGCTCAGTTCTGCTTTCGGGAAGTGAGTTCATTCACTTCAGCCGTGCTGCAGGAGAACGCAGGCCTTCACTCTTCTCTTTCTGGCAGCGATTGGGGGGCAGAGAGAGCTTTATGTAATGTGTTGGCTGCAGCTCAGATTCCTGCACTGTTGCTCATCTCTACAGTAAAATCACATGACCAGAGAGTGGGAGAGAAGAAAAACATAAGGAGAGACAGTAAACCCAAGAAAAAAAGTGACATTAAGACAAAGGAAAAAGACTTTGGTTCTCTGTTCCAGTCTAGGAAGACAACTTACTTAAGATCAACACCAAGAATCTCTTTTTGAGACTAAAAGAAATCCAACTTTATGACTTACTGCTTCCTGTTGGACCTTTTTCAGGACATGAAAACGATTTAAAATGATTCTCAAGTTTTCTGATCATCTACCTTTCAGGTTAATGCTGGGAAAGGTTGATGTCAAGGAGACCTTAAAGGGTTTTGAAATACTTTTCACCTAATATCTCTGTGTCGAAGATGGGTACCCACTACTGCTAGCTCATGCTAATTTTAAAACCTTGAACGTATCACACTTTTTAGGATGCAATTGACTCATTTCAAAATGAGATTGCTCTATCGTTGTCAAACATTTGTACATTAAAGCTAATATAATGCTAAAATATAGAGGCTTCCAGATCTTACAAAAGCTAACATGTCCCAAACAGGAAGTCCTCCTCACCTTGATGTATGTTTCATAGATAGTAGAACAGGATATTCCAGGTACTACAGCGGCACTCCATATCATTTTTTTAATGTCATAATGACGAAGACTTGTGATCAAATATTTTGAGTACTTGGATTTTTAAAATGGATTAAAAGTGTAACATAACTATCATTCTGTTTTATAAATGGTTCAGTTCCAAGTTGTTCTACAGGCAATTCTTGTTTAAAAACGTAATCCACTTTAATATTTGTAAATGTATTGTATGTTATGTTGCTTTCTAGTTGTATAAAAACGTTCCAGAGCATTGCACATTTTTTCATATTGTGCATCCCTACCAAGTGTACTGCAGTAGTGTAACAAATAAAAATGATATTCACTGATTCTAACATAACTTTTACAGAAAACAACCATATCAGCAACAGAATCGTTTAATCTAAGCCTAATGTTGGACATTTTAGAACCAATCAGAGCAGACTGGGCTGTAGTTTCAGACAGAGGGTGAAGAGTTGATGTATTGAACTCCCCCCTTGCCTGATACGCCTCCATTGGACTCATCCACACCTCAATTGGATAGGCAACACAATGTAGGTGATTGGTTAAGAGGCGGGACATCTGTAAGCGGATAACAAATCACAACAGAGCCGGCCAGCTAACCAATCAGAGCAGGCTGAGCTCTGGTTTCAGACAGATGGTGAAGAGTTGCTGCAGCACAGGCAGTATGAGAAAAATAAAGAGCTTTCTGAACATTAAAGCATGGAGACATGTCCCAGGAGAGACACCAAACACAAATATGAACCTGAATGAGTATCATAGGGCCCCTTTAATCACTTGATAAATAAACAACATAAATAGAAAGTGATATGAATCAGTAGCTGTAGCTTGTACAACAGTATGCCCTTGGACATACTTTACTTTTTCCTTATTTCCTCTGATTTGTTTCCCCCCCCATCTTTGCATCATCTCCTTTATCTTCTTCTTCATTTCCCCTCCTCCTTCCTTATCTCCTCCTTCGTCCCTCCCTCTATCATCCTTTCCTCTCATTCTACCCGTCGTCTCTCCTCCTCCTCTCCTCCTCCTCCTCCTCCTCCTCCTCCTCCTCCTCCTCCTCCTCCTTCCTCTGTCAGAAAAAAACTGGAGCCAAAAACCCTCAACATTCCTAACATTCAACGCAACCAGACCTCTCTCTCTCTCCCTCTCTCTCCCCCTATGTCTCTCGCTCACACAAACACACAGGAATTTACTTGACTTTGTCTCTCTCTAGTTTTGAGAAATTTAGTGAAATCCCGTAGTGCACAGTGTTGACTCCTCATATATACACACAGACTGCAGGTTTTAACATGAATACTCAAGTACAAATTGTAGAGGTGCAGGTTAATATCTTGGTGGCTACACTCTGCAGTGATTCAGCATTTGCTAAACATGTGGCTATCTGATATTTAAAAAGGTAAACATGCTCTGATTGGTCAGCTAACCAATCAGAGCAGACTGGGCTCTGGTTTCAGACAGAGGGTGAAAAGAGGTGCTGTAGCAAAGGCAGTGAGAAGGAAAAAACAAATTTTTGAACATTAAAGCATGGAGACATGGCACAGGAGAGACACTTAATAAAAATATGAAGCTGAGAATTTGCATAATATGTCCTCTTTAAATAAAACCAGTCCTGTAAATCCTGTTTTAAGCACATGTTTGTGGCTGCTTATGGTCAGTGCCTACTACACGCTAGGTCATAAATTCTAGGCAGAATGTAAATAGCCTGCGCTGACCCTTGGTAGATTTACGTCAAGCAGACCTTCACAGCTGTGCAAAGTATACTTTGCAGTTATGCTAGTAAGCGAGCTGTGCAAGTACATGTCAAATTGCCTGTCTTTCTGTTAGTTGAAGCTCAAGTTAAATTAGCCATTGACGTAGGAAGAAGCAATTTGAAAAGTCAAACAGAAAACATAACCTGCAGCAGAACCACATCTGGATTTTATCTAGACAGGAGACACTTCATCAAATCAAACTTTTCAAACTGGATTTCCTGTGTGTAGTTTATCTTCCCACCTTTGCCAGCAGCAACAAACACACACACACACACACACACACACACACACACACACACACACACACACACACACACACACACACACACACACACACACACACACACACACACACACACACACACACACACACACACACACACTACAAGATATTCAGCCCACCATGGGTTAACATTTTCCCATTGACCAACACCGGGAAATAGACTCTAAATCAGCGGATCATTATTTGAGGTAAATCAACAACCTATTACGAACACCTAAAAAAACACTTGTTGAAATCCTTAGTTCGTAAAAGTTGTGAAATGCACTAATCCAGTTATTTTCCAACCTTCATGCATTTCGCTTAGCCAAGAATGGGTAGAGCTGATTAGAGGCGGGGCTTACGAAAAATGCCCACCTCTCTGTCATGGCCCTTTCACAAGTAGAAACATTTTCTGTCATTCCACTGGCAGCAGATACAAATTCAGACGTTTTTCGCTAATCACAATAAAATTATAGGAATACTGTGCATTGTTTTGTCTCCAATGAGCCCAATTGCGATGGTCAGTCAGGCACATAATTATATAATACCATTGGAAATCCATGATTGGCGTACATATGGTTAAATGAAATTCACTAGGAAATTCATGTCCTGTCACTTTGCTAGTGGACAAGTGGCAGGCAGCAAGCTAACACCTAAACTTGGATTTCCTTGACTTGTCAATGTTTTATACCACTCACTACACTACGATGACTACTATGTTTACTTTGACAATTGACGGTAACCCATTAACATCATAATGTAGCTGTGATGAAGTGTTTCCCTCAAACATACATGGATTGGTATTGATGACTTTGTTGAGCCCTGAAGTCACAGATATTTTCTTTTGCGCTCCCTTTTTCTAAGTGAAAGTAAAGATGTTTCTATTGTTTGACGGCCAAAACATTACATAGCAGTTTTTAATGGAATGGGAATGGAAATAAAAACTGCAATAATATTTTTCAGCTTGACACTGATTCTTGGTTTTCTCCGGAAAGTGGGCAGTACCATTATTTAGCCAAGAAGTGATGTAGCGCTGCTCTCATCTATGCTTTATTGGCTCCATGAATATATATTTATATATATATATATATGTCATCTCAATATGAACATCAAGAAGTGTCAGAGCATTTTGGCTTCATGCACCAATGAGCAACTTTCAAAGGAATGAACGTGGCCACACCTCCAACGCGGTATCCGGTTGTCTTTATACAACCATGGATTTGGACAGTCACAAAATGTCAAGACGTTGAGGTCATAAAGAGCAACAGAGATATTAGGCAACTGTTTTAAGTGGCTCTAACCATGACATGAGAGGTCAGTGGAGAAACACTTTTAGTTTTGGCAGTTGAATCATTAGTCAATCATCTTTGGTCTGGTTGCTCTTTCCAATAGTTCTGGTGGACGTTTCACCTTTCGCTCCCGTAGCACTGGGTGTAAAATTTCACGTGTGCATCAGCCGAATGGCCAAGTTGCTAATGTAACCTGAGAGCAGGTGGTGGTTACAAGGTCTGACTGGAGCAGAGCAGCAGATGGTTTAAAAAGAGCTCCTGGTATCTGAAGAATGTATGAGTGCTTGATTTAACATGCAGAGCTTTGAACTGATGGCTAATGTGAACACTATCAAACACACCTGAAAACCTGAATGTGGACATCTCCATTTGATGGTTTAAAGAGGATGTAGACATTAGTGAAGAATAGAAAATCAAAGATGTCTCAAGACATTTAAGAATAAATATATCTGAATTTAAAAACACACCCACACAGGAATTATCTCTTTCTGGATTCTCTTTAAGGTCAAATTACACACAGATTTCTTTCAGTTTTAAAATCTGTGTCTCTGAAAATGTCCCTCAAATTTCTAAAAACAAGTGTAAACTTTGAAATAGTTCAGACAGAACCACAATAAGGCTTGAGGCTAAACAAAAGACAGCAAAAAACGTCTTTCTTAAATGTTTTGTATCCACTCGTGGGCACATGGAAATCCAAAGAAAACTAGTTTTGCTTAACTACTGCTAATTCATTTTGATTAAAGATCGTTTTGTAGTTGAGAACATTCATATGGTTTCCACAGAACTACTTTCAATATGAAATGCCTGTATTGTTTGGGGGTGAAATATTCTTTGAAGTGGGCCTTTTATGCTTTTTGGGGTTTTCCCTTTCCTGTAGAGTTATATCGGTTGTTGTGCGTGTAGTGAAATGGCTAAAGTCCCTGTGTTCCCTCCAGAGGGAGTTTCCGTCCCACACACTCCCACCGCGGCACGTCTGGTGGAATCACACGCATTGACTGGAGTGGCCGCGATTGCTCGGCGCGATGCGGCGCGGCGTAGACGTAACACGGCGCAGACGTAACACGGCGCAGACGTAACACGGCGCAGACGTAACGCTGCGCAGACGTAACGCTGCGCAGACGGACCCGGTGGAAAATGGGGGTTAGGGACAGTAACTCGAAGCAGTTGACGAATCACATCAGAGCCGTCCAGCTAACCATTCAGAGCAGACTGGGCTCTGGTTTCAGACAGAGGGGGAAAAGAGGTGCTGCAGCACCGGCAGTGTGAGAAAAATAAAGAGCTTTTTGAACATTAAAGCATGGAGACATGTCCCAGGAGGGGCACCAAAAACAAATATTAACCATAAATGAGCTAAATAAGGCCCCTTTAAACATGACAGTGAAAATAGTTTAATTTACAAAATACATCCATAAAATACTGTGTGTCCCAGCATGCACTGGTTGAGAGGCAGGGCTGTCAGATAGAGACTAAAGTTCTGCACTCACTTTAAGTTCCAATGACCCTGATTGGAACTGTCCAACTTGAAACTCAGAGCTATGTTTTTGCTTTGTCTCCTCCATTACTGACCATACAGGAAGTTCAACAGGCAATGCATTGACCACGCTCTTTCTCTACCCCTCTTCCCATTTGTAATGTTGCAAAACTTCTTAGAACATAACAATCATGAACAAAGGGGAATTATTTTACTACATTGTATATAAAATGATTGAACCTGACCCGAGTCTGAAGCTTTAGACAAAAAAACTTGAAGTTGGGTTCAGTAAAGTACAATCTAGAGTTTATAGTTCACTTCACCTGCTTTTACAAAACAAAACAGTCATAGGGAAAGCAATATCTAATGAGAGAAGACAAATGTGCCAGATTCCATTTTTAGATTAATAACAGAGACAATTGCATCACGAAGACAATAACAGGGATTTACATGAAGAGGACATATAAACCTGCTCTTATTGGTAGCTGGCCAGCTCTGTTGTGATTGGTCAACCACCTACAGATGTGTTGGAAATGTTCTGACCACAAGAAAATCACATATATTTAATAAAGTGTTTTCAAATATTTTTGACTGATTTGCAATTCTTTAGGGAATGATCATTTTTGAAACATTGTTCACATTATCAATGAAAAATATGATTAAATATATTAATTTGGTAGAGCACCATTTGTAGTCCTGGCTTCTCTGGAGCTCCACAGTACAGATATTTTGCCTTTACCAAATATTGAGCTTACTGCGATTTGGATAATGCATTATTCCATATTGCGATTTTGGTAAAATTAAGATTGATGTGCAGCTCTACTTGCTAAAGAGCCCTTGAACCTCTCATCACTGCAGGTAATCTTACCCAGAAAATGATCCTGGTTCTGTGTGATGCTCAACTCCACACTCCACCTTTCACTAAAGTTGATAAAAACAGAGGATTCCTGCCACCCCTCAGCAGCAGCAGCAGCCATGTTCAGTGTTCCTCCTCTCTGTCCCACATTCTTCTACCAGATCCTCAGAGTGGGTTCTTAAAGTTTTAATGAGCTGCTCATTTACACTCATCTATAATCTGCTTCTTTCACCCCACAGCTACTATCTGCACACTCTGAAACTATTTGGACTGTTTCCCATAAGTGTGCGTCTAACCGTTTTAACGTCTGACAGCCCTGAATTGTGTTTTCAGTTTGTCTGCTGCTAACATGCACCATATGATTTGTTAAAAAGTTGCATCTTTGAGAGAAATCTCACGGACACATCACCACATTAACTGTAGGGTTGGTTGGAAAGACCTAAGAGGAAATCTGGATCTAATGCCGAAAAAATATCTGGATGGGACAAATGATCTTTTATTCGAAAGCAATAGTTCTTACTCTAGTTGACATTCAGTTTGATGTCAACTGCAGTGGTTTGTTGAGACCTTTTTAACTGGGATTGCCCAAGGTGGGCACTGAGAAGGTCCTGTAGTTTTGAGAAGATGTGAGACATTTAATAGTTAATGTATTTTACAAACATACTATTGAATTTCATTTTCAATGAAGACAGAACAGGAACAGGTTTGTGTAACTTGTCAAGAAAAAAACAAAATCAGATTTGTAATGTAGGATCTTTCAATAACCGCATTAAGGCTAAAAATTGGTGCAATTCTCTTTTCCTAACATTACAGTATATCTGTACTTTGTAGGCTGTGGAGAATCAACAAAATATAAACTTAACAGAAGCAGTAGGAGAGTCCTGGACCTGAATAAGTGCTGGTTGTTACAGGACCACCGGACCTACAAGAATTACAACCCTGAACTGCTACTGATAACAGAACGGTGCAGTGATGACGGATTTCTGTAGGCTAAAATCCTCGCAATTGCTCCTTTGACATATAGCAATAGGATTTTTCCATTGGATTTTGGAATACTGCATAATGGTTGCATCGCTGCTTCTCACTACCGCTAAGCTAAAGGCGGCTAATATTCAACGTGATGACCTTTTGTAGTCTCATTTTGTCACTTCTTATTAACCGTTGTTTTTATAACGCATAGAGGCTTTGGACATTCACGAATGGGGTATTTACATACTTCTCTCTCTTTTGTATCGCTTCAGCTTGTGTTAACAACAGACCCTAATTCATTGTCAGTCTGTGTTCTAACTAACTCTTACAAAAATCAAGAATGTAACCAAATTTATTTTTGAAAAGAAAACGTTGAATTTGAGACTAGGGAACTGAATGTCCTAAAACTGATTTCCCGGGTTTAGGACTTCCTGCAACACTCGATACACTGCACATCTTTAAGGCTTGGGATACACATTACACTAGTTTTAGTAACATTGTAATCCTGTGAGTAATTCTTAAATATGCAAGGTAATCTGATTACTTCTTTTTACGTTTTTTTTTTTGTATCCTGACTATGTAATCCCGTAACATGTAATCCATTACTCACAAAGTCTTATCATTTTACAAACATGACTGATATACATTAAATCATTGTCAGTCTGCGTTCTAACCAAAATCTTACCAAAATTGTGAATCTTACCAAATAAATGGGAACAAAACGTGCTAAAATGGTAACTCATTTCCCAGGTTTAGGACTTCCTGAACCACTCTACACATTGCACAGCCTTAGGGCTTATGGATAAACCTTGAAAGTGTGATGAAAGGAAAGAAGTGCTAAACATCAGCTGTGGAATGATCCTCTGTGTCTGAGTGACCCTGTTGTTGGTTTGTTCAGTGAGTGAAGGGAACTGTCAGCTCTCACAGTCTGAGCCAAACACTGAGCAGTTGCAGTTGTGAAATCACTCTGAGAGTCTCTGTAGCTGCAGGCAGCTCTCAGTCTGTTCAACAGATATTAAATCAGAGTTTCACAAACATGAAGCTGTAGAAGTATACCTGGAGGCGTTTTTCATAACTTTGATTATTGGCTGACAGAACTCACTTTTTAGTAGTTGAACAACCTCAAAAGTTCCCAGAGACCAAAGCGACTTCTTCAAATGTCTTGTTTTGTCGGGACAACAGATATCCAAAAATATCTATAATATTTCTGTAGCATCAATAGAATAACTCTATAGTATCACTACAACACCTCTAAATATTACAATAGTTTTCCTATTACATCACTATAATTATGTTATGTTAACATAACTATCTTTATTTTATCGTTTTATTGCAAATTCTTACTTTAATGTCTTATATTCAGAGAAATATATTTTTAGATATGGAAATATTGTTATAATTTACTTTATTTTTATTTATTTAAATGTAATTAGAAACCTCAATACAAAAGCAACTGTCACGGTGCATTTCTCTGGGGAAAATAGTGTACTCTGATTCATCTATAATAACCCCTAAAATATCACTAAAATATTATTTTACAACACATTAAATATTCCAATAGCAACACTAACATATCCCCTTTATTATCACTATAATATTCATACGGCATCAATTAAATTTTCTTTCAGCATCACAATAATATTCCTATAACATCACTATAACGTAACTTTAATTATCACTATAATATTCCTATACAGACTTCATTATTTTCCACCTAAATGCTAAAAAACTCTGTACATTCTTATAATGTACCTTCTAAGATATTTAAACTTTATGAGATGGAACAGAGTTGCACTGATTCTGCAGACCTCCATATAACAAAGTATGTGTAAAGTAACTAAGTAGATTTACTTAAGTACTGCTTTTAAGTACAATATTGGGGTATTTGTATTTTACATGAGTATTTTAATGTTTTGCTACCTTGTACTTCCACCGCACTACAATTCATCTACTACAATACATTGATTTAGTTACTTTACAGATCTGGATTAATGATGGTAAATATAATCAGCCCTTAAATCAGACTTTAGTTCACCTGGAGTAAATCCAGCAGCTACCCTGCAGTATACAAAGCCATTCAAACTAGCTGCACCTTTACCAGCTTTGATGAGCACATAAATACATCCTTATTATAATTGAACATACAATATATTATTTAATATACTTTTGGTATTTTAAGTATATTTTGATGCTAACACTTTTGTACTTTTACTTGAGTAACATTTTGAATGCAGGAATTTTACTTGTAACAGAATATTCCTACTCTCTGATACTTTTACTCAAGTACAGGATCTGAGTACTTGTTGATGTCTCTTGTAGGCCTCAGTGTGCAGAACTGATCTCAGGTCTGTTGTTCTGCAGAGAAGGATCCCGCAGCATGATCTCTCGTCACTTTCCCGTTCCCGTCAGTTAAACACGGTTAAAGCGTATAAAAGGTCAGTTGGTTACCTGTCCGCAGGTTACCTCCGGATCCACAACAGCAGCGAGCTTCTCTCCGGTGGGATCCGTTTTTCTCGGCGTGCAGTCCGGCAGGTCGGCGGGTGAGTTGTCGGTGACAGGCGGAGGAATCACAGGATCATGGTGGAGGAACCCAACGGGAACTTAATCTCTCCGATGGCTCACCGTCCGTCGTGTTTTCCTGCTTTTGGTTCCTCTTCTTTTTGTTTTCCTTCAACAAAGTGTTGCAAGAAGAAGGGCAGCACAATCCAAAGAGAGGGGAACAAAAAAAAGTTGTATTTACATCACATCCCGTTTCCAAAGAGGAAAGGGACGAGGAGGAGGAGGAGGAGGAGGAGGAGGAGTTTCTGACATTTGAGAACTTGTAGGAAATCTGCAGTAGAGGGAACTACGGAGGGCAGATTCCACCAGAAATACTCATATCTTGTACTTGAGTAAAAGTAGAAGTACTCAGATCTTGTACTTGAGTAAAAGTAGAAGTACTCAGATCTTGCACTCGAGTAGAAGTACTCAGGTCTTGTACTCGAGTAAAAGTAGAAGTACTCAGGTCTTGTACTTGAGTAAAAGTAGAAGTACTCAGATCTTGTACTTGAGTAAAAGTAGAAGAAGGCCTACTCAGATCTTGTACTCGAGTAAAAGTAGAAGTACTCAGATCTTGTACTTGAGTAAAAGTAGAAGTACTCAGATCTTGTACTTGAGTAAAAGTAGAAGTACTCAGATCTTGTACTTGCGTAAAAGTAGAAGTACTCAGATCTTGTACTTGAGTAAAAGTAGAAGTACTCAGATCTTGTACTTGAGTAAAAGTAGAAGTACTCAGATCTTGTACTTGAGTAAAAGAAGAAGTACTTAGGTCTTGTACTTGAGTAAAAGTAGAAGTACTCAGATCTTGTACTTGAGTAAAAGTAGAAGTACTCAGGTCTTGTACTTGAGTAAAAGAAGAAGTACTTAGATCTTGTACTTGAGTAAAAGTAGAAGTACTCAGATCTTGTACTTGAGTAAAAGTAGAAGTACTCAGATCTTGTACTTGAGTAAAGTAGAAGTACTCAGATCTTGTACGTGAGTAAAAGTAGAAGTACTCAGATCTTGTACTTGAGTAAAAGTAGAAGTACTCAGATCTTGTACTTGAGTAAAAGTAGAAGTACTCAGATCTTGTACTCGAGTAGAAGTACTCAGGTCTTGTACTCGAGTAAAAGTAGAAGTACTCAGGTCTTGTACTTGAGTAAAAGAAGAAGAACTTAGGTCTTGTACTGTAGTAAAAGTGGAAGTACTCAGATCTTGTACTTGAGTAAAAGAAGAAGTACTTAGGTCTTGTACTTGAGTAAAAGTGGAAGTACTCAGATCTTGTACTTGAGTAAAAGTAGAAGTACTCAGATCTTGTACTTGAGTAAAAGTAGAAGTACTCAGATCTTGTACTCGAGTAAAAGTAGAAGTACTCAGATCTTGTACTCGAGTAGAAGTACTCAGGTCTTGTACTCGAGTAAAAGTAGAAGTACTCAGGTCTTGTACTTGAGTAAAAGTAGAAGTACTCAGATCTTGTACTTGAGTAAAAGTAGAAGTACTCAGATCTTGTACTTGAGTAAAGTAGAAGTACTCAGATCTTGTACGTGAGTAAAAGTAGAAGTACTCAGATCTTGTACTCGAGTAGAAGTACTCAGGTCTTGTACTCGAGTAAAAGTAGAAGTACTCAGGTCTTGCACTTGAGTAAAAGTAGAAGTACTCAGATCTTGTACTTGAGTAAAAGTAGAAGTACTCAGATATTGTACTTGAGTAAAGTAGAAGTACTCAGATCTTGTACGTGAGTAAAAGTAGAAGTACTCAGATCTTGTACTTGAGTAAAAGTAGAAGTACTCAGATCTTGTACTTGAGTAAAAGTAGAAGTACTCAGATCGTGTACTTGAGTAAAGTAGAAGTACTCAGATCTTGTACTTGAGTAAAAGTAGAAGTACTCAGATCTTGTACTTGAGTAAAAGTAGAAGTACTCAGATCTTGTACTTGAGTAAAAGTAGAAGTACTCAGGTCTTGTACTTGAGTAAAGTAGAAGTACTCAGATCTTGTACTTGAGTAAAAGTAGAAGTACTCAGATCTTGTACTTGAGTAAAAGTAGAAGTACTCAGGTCTTGTACTTGAGTAAAAGTAGAAGTACTCAGATCTTGTACTTGAGTAAAGTAGAAGTACCAGAGTGTAGGAATACTCTGTCACAGTAAAAGTATTCTAAATGTTCCTCCAGTGAAAGTAGAAAGTACTCTCATCTAAATGTACTTAAAGTAGCGACAGTAAAAGTAGTCATTGTTTGATTGGTCCATTTCAGAATAATATCTCTGATATGTTTTATAATGATTGATCATTGAAGTGTTCTCAGAGCTGGTAAAGGTGCAGCTAGTTTGAATGGCTTTGTATACTGCAGGGTAGCTGCTGGATTTACTCCAGGTGAACTAAAGGCTGATTTAAGGGCTGATTATATTTACCATCATTAATCCACATCTGTAAAGTTACTAAAGGGATTAAGTGAATGTAGTGGAGTAAAAGTACAATGTTTTCCTCTGGTTTGTAGTGGGGTAGAAGTACAAAGTATCTCAATATTTTAATTAAGTACATTACTTGAGTAAATGTTAGTTACTTTACACCACTGAATATAGGGCAATTGCACCAGTATACTGTAATTTTAAGCTTTAAAAAAAAAACTATGACCTAACCATATCTGGTACATTCAGAGTTTGGCTTTTTATGACTATATTAGCTGCTTTACCGTAAAACATTTTAAAAGAGGGCAGATTCTTAAAACCGTTCTTTATTTCAGAAGTCCAAAAAAGAAAATACATTTGTAAATAAATATGTTTAGAATAATAAGATTACAAGACTTTACAATGTTCTCCTTGACTTTTATATTTTAAATATTTTGTAAATTAGTTTGTTAAACAATTTAGGAGTTATAAAGGTTTATAATCCTGTATGTTCTGGTGGAAATGTATGACATTTTAAATGAAGCTTATTCAGGTTTTTAATTGCTTGACCCAAATAAAATTTGGGATGTATCAAGGTTTCTTTGCATTGAATAAAAGGTTCTAATGGGATAAAAAATAATAGAAAAATCGTGACAGAGAGCTGTTCATTTGTACTTCAAAAGTACTATTTTAGGGTTACAGTTCACATCTCAATAATTTGATGTAAATATCTATGTGTTTTAAATTGACATCATGCATACGTGTATTACAACTTAATAAAACTTCACATGTGCAGAATAACTTAACTCAGTCAATTTAATGTAGTATTACCTCTTTATACACTCCCAATTTATTAACATTTAAAATATCACCTATTTATGTTGGTATGATTAATTGAATTTTACCGGTAAAGTTAAGGAATGAGTATTATTCTTTGTCATTGTATTATATTATTTTAGTATTTTTTTTTATATTTCAATGACCATCAGAGTCCAGCAGGATGAAGAACATTAAGATATTAAGATACAAAAGAAAAGAAATCACAAATTAATCAAAGTTATTGCATAATAAATTCAATTTACTTCCAGATGACCTGTTATTTATACATAATGCAACCACATTTGCAATATACATAAGTTATCATTTAAAGTTTAGAAAAAATGTCATGCTGATCTAACAGGTAGTGTGTTTTCATGTGCGTGTGTGCGTGCGCGTGTGTGTGCGTGTGTGTGTATTTGAACCAGTAGAGGGCAGCAGAGTTTCAAATTAAAACAGACGTTTCAAAGCTGCAGGAACTCTGTAACTCTTTTTTCTTTTTTAACATTTAAGTTATGTCTGAGAAGTCCTTGGATTTTTATATCATGCCTTGGAAACATTCAATGCTTTCTTTTTCACAATTTAGTCTTTCATTCAGTCCAGATGGTCTCCCTCCTCTCTGTTCTTCTTGTGTTTTTCCATGAGCAGATGAAATCATCCAGCAGAGAGAGGTGTTGCCCCTATTTTATTCTTCTCCTTAAAATACATGTTTCATCATCCGACACGTGATGTCACTTCCTCTCTAAAACTTCTCATTTATCCCCTGATGACAGCGTCCCCCTGATGACGCAAGAGGCCTCTGCACTGTTTACACTAAAACAAAGATGGCAATTAAAGGGGGTATACACACACACACACACACACACACACACACACACACACACACACACACACACACACAGCAGTTCTCAGTGTCTTAAATGAGTAGAATTTATTTGGAAAATAACTTTAAAAATTCCGCTACAAAAACAAAAACATTGGAATAAACTAAATTATAAGAACCATTCAAGTAAAGCACATGTATACATTTGTATAGTGTCTTTTGGAATTGATTTTAAAATTGTTTTACTATAATTTGGCAACTAAGATCACCATCCATACAACCAGGACTGACTGTTTGTGTTGCTATCAGATTCATTTCTGTCACAGGCCCAGGGGCCCAATGACTCTTAATATGTCCCTGCACATGGAGAGATACAGGTCCCTCCTTCCTGCAGCAGTCGGACTCTACAACCACCACGGCTCCTGGTAGACCCCCCCCCCCACCCCCCACACACCACACACAAACACACACACACACACACACACACACACACACACACACACACACACACACAGACAGACACACAGACCAAGACACAATGGCTGTGCAATAACACTTATCTGCAATATATTCCTATAGTTAAGATTATTATTATTACTGGCTGTATTAGTTTGACATGTTTAATACTGTAACAAGAATCTTTATGTTACTCTGCGCAATATATAATTGTATTAGCTGCAGCTACTACTTTTCAACCCAAATGTGTAGTTTGCAAATTGTATGAATTTTTATTTCAAATGTGTACTTTTTAAATCGTATTAACTGTTAATTTGAACTTTAAATTGTATGTGCATGCCAATGTCAATTTCCCCTCTATTGGACGAGTAAAGGAATTCTGATTCTGATTCTTATGATGGTGCGAGATAAAACGATTACAGGATCACCAACGTTTATACAACTCATCGAGAGGGGAACATGAATGTCTGAACCACATTTCATCGTGATCAATCGAATAGAGGAAACATCAGGGAATCATAAAAGCCTGTAGGATTCATTCACTGGGGAAAAATAATATTTTCATTGTGTTCCATTCATTGATTGTTGAAACATTTCAAGTTGGACTAATGTTGTTACTAAGTCATCAGAGATCACCATCCATAGAACCAGAACTGAATGTCTGTGTTCTTCTCAGATTAATTTATTTTTGTATTTTAATAATTGAATGTATGACCCTCACATAAATTCAGCATCATGGAGAGTAGTATATCTATAAAGGAAGTGATGTCACTGCTAAAGGTGAAATCATGGTAAAAGCCCAGCGTTACACATAGTTTGATATTTCTTCACAGTGAAGTTCATCATGCTGATTTCTCAACCACTGTGTGTTAAAATACTGTACACACGATGAATGTTGTCTGAATCATCAAATAAATATTATAATACAACAGGCCAATAAAAAAATAGGGTTAAATAATTCTGTGCTGGCTACTAAACTATAATTTAAAATACAATTATTGTATAAATCAATGAGACACAAGTACAATACAAGTATTCAAAATTGTTTTAATTGTGTAAGCTTGGTGAGTTACTAATTGATAAATTTGTCTTCTCTTCTAAAAAAACTATTTTGTAAAGATCAAAGGATTTTGATTGTGTAAATCATCAAATCCTACAACAAAATGTAGAGTCAATAAGTCTGGATGAATCCACACTATTACGTTTGGGGGGGGAACCTCTGTTGAAGGTACCCAGTTAGACCATCTCGCCATCAGAAATGGGGTGCCCCAGGGACCTATCCTTGGTCCACAGCTGTTTAAATTGGTATAAACCTAGTTCTTCATAATATATACTTCAATCTCCGTTATTTGATTTGTGTTTGGCCTGACTTTGATGCGTTCTAATTTCACTGCACTCTCACAGACTGGTATTATATGCAGAAAAGACCAAGTAAGTGGTTATCATGACTCAAGGAAACTCAAGTACACTTGGACAAAAATCCAAATTGTGCAGCTCACAGGGCAGGCAAGTCTTTTCTGACAAAAACAGTACAAAGAACAGTACAGCGTACAACATAGCTGTAAAGGGGTTAGACTAAATAGAAATCTGGAAAATACAGGCCAAGGTCAAATCATGGGTTGAAGATATGGATATATACTGCCAAGCTATAGTTCAAACACTGTACAGCTAAGGCACATGGCATGAAGACAATTTGGCATCAAACTGGTGGAAGTAGTATATACAATGGGGAGCGGATTAGGGAAAGAGGAACAGGTGAGTGGAGAGGGATAATCAGGCGAAGTGACGGGAGGACAGTGAAATGGGAATGTCATGGAATGAAATGACTGCAGAGTTTAGACACAAACAAGAAACACAATAAGAATGGTAAATATAAAAACCACGACTAACATTTTCCACCTCCGCCAGGGTCCTATTCCAACTGTAAAATATTTCTTTCCTTATGGAAATATTCAGCAGTTAGACCCAGTGTATCATTGATCATAGTTAAGAAGAAATAGCCGTCTCATGTTGTTAAGTTCTTTTTTTAAGGGTTTTATTCACCATCTTAATTTCTCTGCTGGAATAACTTTTAGGCTTTCTTTCTGTGCAACTATCAGATCTTGAGCTAATGAGTGATGATAACATTACACTCTCTGAACATTACATCATGTTCAGAGAGTGTAATGTTATCGGTTTCTGTTATATTGGAGTAATCCAGGCCCAAAAATGCCCACTGAGGCCATGTTCACCTCATGAATGATGATGTTTTGAGGCCACAGAGGACAAGAATTCCAAACAAGTCTGTTTAAAAATTTTGAGCCAAAACAGAACTCTTTGAAACTCTTCCAATAGCTCAATATCAGTCAGCATGTGACCAAACATAATGAAAGAATTATTATAAGCAGCCGCACTTGAAACCTAATGCGACAAAGTACACATCATGATTTAATTTAACTGATAAACATAGTTCAACATGCAAAACATATTTAGAAAAAAAGGCAAGTTCATTCTTCTGCACATTTGAAAATATAAAAAGGGTCAAGGCAGGTAACCAAAAAACAACAGCATGAAGACACAAACTCATATGGGTCAAGCTGATAAGTGAGAACTGCAGCAGGAACCAGCTTTTTGTGTAATGTAAACTTTGCCAAATGTGGCTGTGAGAGCAGCCGTGACCGCTAAGGAGTGTAAACATGAGCGTCATTCCTCATTTCATCATCAGTTTACCCCTTACCGTCCTCATATTAAAATGTCTGAAAGCCTCATGAGCCACATGATCCTCCGGAAATTCATACTGGTGGCATTTGGCTCTTCAGTGATGGATTTTATGTCTACAGGGTAGGGGGAAAAAACTAAACAACTAAGGGCACTAGCATGTAGAGATTCTTCTACCATGTAGGGCAACCTTTATGGCACTGCACTGTGTTATTTCCACTGGGAGGGCTACCTAGTAGATGAACCGTTCAAAGGCCTTAATAAGGCTGTTGCACAATAAAACGCTGCAGACAATGTTAAATTGATGGAAAAAGCAATATATTAACCATTCTAGCAAGCTAGACACTTCGGCTGACAATTTATATAAAGTACAAGTTAAAATGGACACTGAATTAACCTGGTTCTTTGAGTTATCTTGCTTAGCTAACCCTAACAAACGTGATCTCATTAAGTGGTCCTATGACGCGGGTTATAAACTCAACCCAGGGTTCGTCAGTCCGGCTGCAAGCGTGTTCACATGAAAGTGGCTGAATTAGCAACATTTGACCAATCAGAAACAAGGACAAATGTACTGACTGACTGCCATCTAAGACACGAGTCTGACTTAAACTACATTTAAGTGTTTTGTCAACTTAACATGTTTATGTGGCGGGTGGTGGGTTTAATTGTGAATTAAACTAAGCATGGAGGTTTAATAAGGGGACTAACCTGGGGACTTGCACAACAAGATATAAACACAAAAAGACAAGTGATCAGAACACATGTTTGATAACTGAGGGGCAGACGCGTTTCAAAATAATTTTAATTAAATGTTATCAAAAGTAAAAGGAAACTCGGGAAACGTTGCTATAAGATAAACTTGTTAGTTAACAAACTTTATCCAGTTTTTTAATTATCTTTATTGTAGAATGGGATTAAAATCTTTATCTAAAGTGAAACTAAATTGTATTTAAAAGTCTATATAAGAAAAAAGAACCAAAACTAAAGTGAGCTGAGGCCAGTTAATGGGGTGGCAGGCTACTTCACGGGACACTACGGTGCAACCAAATACCCACCAGTTGCAGCCGCAGCAAACAGGTCACTCACTCTACTCCCCGGTGATCTTCACCACAACAAATATTGAGGGTGACTATCCCCCCTAATGACTGGCACTCAGCACTCTAAAAGCAAATCAAACAACTGAAAACAGAAAAGGATCCCAGTTGGTTAAACATAAAATAATAGGGGCACAATATAAAGCAAGACAGGAAGCAAAAATAGTATTATACAACAATAATAAGCAGAAGCTAGAACTATAATAAAGACACATGCAAAACAAGCTAAACTAATCAAAAGTATGCAGTCAAACACCACGAAGCAAAAGAGATAAAGACAAACTAGAGAAAATATAGAACAGCATCAACCAAAACTACCCAAACAAAACAGTAGCTAAGCAAAACAACCCAAACAAAACAGCAGCAGGCGAACCTACGTAAAAGCAATGGTTAAATGAAGGTTAAAAATGGCTTGCCATGTGGCATACAAACATTTCAGGTGCTGTCCATACCCACCACAGGAAGAGGTTTTGCTACACCACTCGTGTGCAGGTAAATGGAAAGCAGGACAAACTGCAAGGAAACAGCAAGTGAGCTGTTCTAATTAGGGGATCGGTTAGGAGAGGAGTCAGGCCTTGAGCTGCATTCAACAGCACTACTCACTACATTCAGATGCATTTTTGTGGAATATAGTATATTATTCATGCCCAAAAATAAATATGAAAAACACAATTTCTCCGATGTAAGTTGGTGGTTTGTGTTTTCCTTCTGTAGTTATCCGAGCACTGTTGATGAAGTACTATACAAACCCTGCCCCTCTGGTCTGGTCCAAACTAAGGCTTGACCAACTTTTACAATGAGAGAAAAACCCAGTTTTTCGTTAGCTTTGGTGGAAGAAAACTCATGCAGCTCCGTTCCTGCTCTGTCATCATACATAATATTGTGTTTGGTATAAACCTGCAGACTTTAAGGTTGGGACATCGGATTATTTAACAGATGGACTGAGTCCAGCTGGCTGTAATCTGACCCAGAAGTCCATGTCCCATTTATGTTCTTCACACAAAAGAGACTGGACAAATACTCTTCATTAATGCTTACACAAAATCATCTAGTGTGTTTTCCTAAACGGCCCTATTACAATATTTTGAAGAGTGAAGGGGATAGTAGACATTTTACTTTCCAGTTCCATTATAAAAACAGTAGTCAGGACTTAACTCTGTTATTTCCAGATTCATTTCAAATGATATCATGTGATCAAACTTTGCTCCCAAAACCCCACATTTCTACAGCGTCTGTGTTTAAAATAGCTCATCGTAATGTCTCGAGATAACGGCCTTTACTTAACATTGTGGTGGAGGAAGGGAGTTTTTTTGGCTTATCAGGAGGGAGATACTCAGAGCGTCACAGTATAATGATGCAGTGTTTCCTCCCATAGCTGCTGCTCATGTTATCAACAAACCCTTCATGATTCATTGAGACAAACAGAGGCCGAGAGGAGGAGGACTGGAGGTCAGAGGGAGCTTGTTCTGGACACATTCCAGCTGGCTCATTCACACACGCTCATTCAATCAGTCTGCAGAATCATGAGTATGGTAGACAAAGTTGTGCCTGAAAGTTTGTATGAACAATATAAAGGAATAGTTCACCCAAAATAAATCAAATCTAATAATATATATAAATATAAAAACACAAATGCGCCAAAACATTTTTTTTATTTGCACTGCATCACTTTTCACCTAATGGAAATGTTTAGGGTCATTGTAATAATTTGCACCTGTTGGCCATCATAGGTTTGCTTCAAGCCATTTTATAAAAGACACATTTCTAAGATCAGTGAGCCTAGGGAAGTGAGTACAAAAAATATATATATATTGCTTTTTGGTAAACCATTCCTTGAATATATGCCTAAGACCCAATGCGTGTGTAACTGTGCCCAAAGAAATACGCAACAAGACCAAAACAAACATTGTTGATGTTTTGACATACAGTATACCGTCTAGAAATGATGACTTTGGAGGATGAAGTTGGAACGCTTCCAGCTAAAGGGTTTCTGTTCCTGGCCCTCAGGTGAAACTGCACGATATTCTCACTAGTCTGAATTATGCAACACAAGGGGAAGTACATTACAACTGTTAATCGAAGTAATCTCTTGAAAAAAGTTCTCTGAACCGGACTGATGAGCTCTCAGCTTTTGTTCTTTCCTCTCATGTTTTCACATTTCAACATTTCTATTGTCATTAAATTATAGATCTGATGCCAAAAATCCAGTTTTGCCACACTTGGTCAACTTGTATTGAGTCCTGACTAATTTGATAAATAATATTAATAAATGTATTTTATAAGCGCTTTTTAAGGAGCTCAAAGTCAAAAATCACACATTAAAGTCAGCTTGAAGAGGTGAGTTTTTGTGAGTTTCTTGAAGGTGGTGAGGTCAGTGCAGTCTCTGATGGGTTGTGGGAGTGAGTTCCAGAGGGAGTGGGCAGCGACGGAGAAGGCTCTGTCCCCCCAGGTTCGGTGCTTGGCGCAGGTGGGGATGGATAGGAGGTTGGCTTCTGATGAGCGGAGGCAGCCTGAAAAGGTGTGGTGTTGTAGGAGGTAGGAGGGGGCCTGGTTGTTGAGGGCTTTGTGGGTGATGAGGAGGACTTTGAAGTCGATTTGTTGGCGGACGGGGAGCCAGTGGAGGTTATGGATGACGGGAGTGATGTGGTCTCGAGAGCGGGTGTAGGTGAGGAGGCGTGCAGCAGAGTTCTGGATGTTTTGCAGTCTGTTGAGGAGGTTGGATGGTAAACCTTATAGAATGCTATTGCAGTAGTCCAGTCGTGACGTGAGGAATGCATGAATCAGGGTTTCAGCAGCAGAGGAGAGAGTGATGTGTGGAGGCGGGCAATGTTTTTGAGTTGGAATATGGATTTAATGTGGTGATTTCTACTTGTAAAAATAATATTTTTAATGTAAATGTCTGGCCAATAAAATGCTATTACTTGAATTATCTTAATAAACTTTCCCCTCATGTTTAATAAATATTCAGATGAGAACTTTTGAACTTTTGAACTTTCTGCCTGTAGTTTTCCATCAAGCGCACTCTAGCCTGCTGCGGGCTGATGAGTGAAATCTGATTACCAATGGTCTTAAAAAAAGATGTTGAGACTTGCAGAAGAAAGGGAACTCACCACTTTTCTCCCCGTGTCTCAACATCGTTCTTAGCCAACATTCCTGTGGTTCCTCGGAAGCTGGAAAAGGAAGAAGCAATTCCTAGCAGGAAGTGTTACTCTTTATTCAGATACTACTGAATAAAGTCACTAAAATACACGACATTTAATATCAACGGTGGTGTGATGCATATTATACCGACTTTCTAACAAATAGAACACATCTTTCTTTTTAAAACCTCCTGATTTATAATGTAGAATATAAATGTATGAGTGAAATATAATATTTAGATTTTAAATATAATTAATCAAGCATTTGATTAAATAATTTAATAAAAGCCTAATAGTGCTAATATTATAATTACAACTTCTACTTTATTATTATTATTATTATTATTACTTATAGAAATAATAATAATAATAATAATAATAATAATAATACTAACAATAATAATAATAATAATAACAATAATGAAGTAACAAAGACAACTATAATAGCTTTTATATGTATTATATTATTATTATTATTATTATATTATTATTATTATTAATATTACCATTATCATGAGTTTTAAAAATCTATAACAATATATAATAATGATGATGATGATGATGATGATGATGATGATGATGATGATGATGATGATGATGATGATGATGATGACAATAACTATAACAATAATACTAATAACAATCTTCATTAGTTTTAAAAACCCAAAAATCATATCTTAAACAAACCACCGTGCCATATGAATGACGGAAAAGGATGTTACTGGGAAATTGTTTCATTCTTCTTCGATGCAAAACGGTTTCATCACAGCAGGAAGCTCCGCTTGAATCACAGCAGAGAGTGTCTTAATTTTGTGTGACTCTATAAAGAGATAAAGAAGCTGAGACAGATTGCTCTTGTGTGGCCCTGCACAACTCTAAATGTGTGAAAGTGCAATGCAAATGTGTAATACTAAACAATAAGTTTAAAGTAAATAAATAAACAACATCACAGTTTTACGGCTCCAAATCACCCAAAACTAAATCAACACATTGTATACCCTTTAAACCAAAACAGACTATTACTGTTTAACACTCACAAAGGTGGAATTGTTTTACAGGACTTTTGTATTTCATTGGATTTAGGTGTACCTAATACACTGGCATCTGGTTGAAACAAGCAAACAAAAGTAAAAAAAAACATTCCTCATCAGCGAGACTAAACAAATATAGATCCTTAATCTAACTACAGCTGTCGTCCCATAGAAAAGAATGTGTGCCAGGGAACCTACGTTCCAGATAAGAAAGGCTTCTAGACGTCCCTGAACAATAAACTATCTCATGGCAGCTAGTGCTCGGTCATAGACTGGCATCAACAAAGCAGCTAAGCTGCCCCTCCTTAATGGAGATAACAGCACCCCAAAGCCGAAAGACCTATGCCTTGGGGACGCAGACAGAGGAAGGAGAAAATGGTGAGCTGTCTAAAAGTTTAACTACCTAAGCCAAATATTCCCTAACAGTTCCTCTTTTTTTTAATC
The DNA here is from genome assembly GCF_036324505.1 of Eleginops maclovinus. Lineage (NCBI taxonomy): Eukaryota > Metazoa > Chordata > Actinopteri > Perciformes > Eleginopidae > Eleginops > Eleginops maclovinus. The sequence continues at coordinate 4,742,419 of NC_086360.1, read as the reverse complement.
AATTTTGATAACCAAAACCTACCCTAATAATACATTTGGTCAATACACTAATAAATGAGACTCTTCAGAAAGGATGTTGTCATTCTACGAATTGTTGCAAACAATCACATTAAACAAAATTTCAGATTCAAACATTCAATCACAATCATCAAAAATCACCCACCTTCAGTGCTTGGAGCATCTTTTTAGGTATAACAATTAACATAGATGAAATAACACATGAATATAATAACAATAATCGTTTAATCCTAACAAACTTCATAATGTATTTATCAATATCTAAATTTGTAATATCAATTTAGTCAATTCTAATCTTATTCATTGACGTAGAACATGTTAAAGACTGTAAGAATAAAGGTATCCTGATTCTGAAGCTAAACACCCGTTATTTGACCAATTATCAAGGACTATAAACAATCTACAATTTAGATTTGAAAGTCTATATATTTTTTAACTATTCAGTCTATAAAGTTTAATATTAAAGAACTGTCAACCTAGGATTACATTACTCTTACTTCATCAAGTATTACATCGGAAGACTATGGCATGATAACATAATTATATTACTTAAATTATCAATCATATTGCCATTTCAAATTCAGAAAAGGAATTGTTAAACAATTCTCGAAATGTTTAGGTTCATAGGTTAAACCAAATAGATTACTAAATATACTGTAGTTGACTCTTCCCTCCCTTTTCTTACATATGTTACTCAGTGTGACATGTGAAACAATTACTCAGGAGTTGATTTAAGCATGATAGTTTAACTAATGTACAATTGAGCAGCCTCAGTATCACCTGTGTGCAGCTTATGTTACAAAGTGAATGGTGAGAAACAAATATTATGCAAAAATGGATTTAAGACCAGAGCATATCAGGAGGCAGAGCTGCATCCCCTTCACATCTGTCTTATTACTGATGACATAGCATGGACGATATTGGGTGTCTGAGGGTGTCTTTGCTGAGAAATGTCAAACAAAATCAAAACCCTAAATTTGAACAGGTTTGCATTACTCCATTTAAAGTGATGTAACCATAGGAAACAGTAAGAGCTAATTGTGTTTGTAAGATGAGAATCTATGAATTGAAATGTTAGAGCTGAACAGAATGGTTGTATTGGAGCCTGAGGTGCAGCCTTTTATTTTACCTGACCTTAGGCCTATTTTTAATACTACAAAGAAATATTAGGGTCTTTTAACAGCTCACCAATAATCAGGCATCCTGTACATAGCAGTACAAATAGCCTTAAAAGAAATAAAACTCTCTGTGGTAACAAGAGTCATGTATCTGAACCAAAATGCCCTAAGTGAAGCCGTTAGTCTCATCTGCCTGACCCGAGGTTGGTGCTGATGTGAGAGCGCAGCTTCCAAGTCTTTAAACCAGATGTCATGCTTTCAGTTCATGGCCCAGTGGGGGGGAGCAGACCCGTGTGGGACATTATCAACAGCTGTATTGTTCGTGTGCCACACAAAGGGACACAAGGTCATCAATGTCTCTCTTTACCTTTGGCCTATTTGTAAAATCGAAATATTAGAAAATAATGTTGAACCACTAATCCACCATCATGAGAAATTTAGAGTCACTTTAAAGAATTACTTATGGATTGAAGTCAAACTCAAATAACATTAGAACTAAAGACCTAGGCCTCGGGAACGCAGACAGAGGAAGGAGAAAATGATGAGCTGTCTCAAAGTTTAACTACCTAAGCCAAAAATTCCCTAACACTGTATAGGATCATTTGAAGGTCATAAGCTACATCCGATCAAAGGGTTCATTCTCTGGTGATCATGAGTATCCAAAGCTTATTTTCAGTGGCAATCCTAGACCAATTTCATTGGGGGGCCCAGGCTGGGGCCAGTTATTTTTATAGAGGGGCACAATAAACAAAGGTTAAAAAAAGTGAAAGACAATATAAAGTCATTGCATAAAATAAACATACATGAATCTTTAGTGTACATCCAGGCTGAAGTTTTCTGTTCTTTCACATTATAGCAACAATATCCTGCGATTTTTGTTAGTCTCTTTAATCTTCTCAGAAGTAAAAAGGGAACAGCCTCTGGTCGGAGAGGATTGACTCCAAAGTGATGCTATTTCTAAAAAGGAACTACTTAGTGAGCGATGGTATTTGCTGATTTCAACCTTAAACTCTAAACATAACTTGGTTCAGTGCAGGGTTTGTCTGCAGCATAAGTAAGCATGGTGATCTAATTTAAAAGTACCTCCATACGAAAACTCTGGCTTAGGCTCGACATACCTCGCTAACCCACTAATCTGACTTTGTGGTATACCTCTCTGTTCCTTTTCCCTGGTAAAGCAGGGCAAAATAAACTGAAATTAATTCACCACATACTTTAAGTTTAACACTCCCAAGTGCTATATCTTATGATCACATATGACCGCAGTAGAGGAACCAATTTAGTGCACACCCAGGCAAAGATGCTTGGATGCAAAACAAAACAAAACAAAGCTAAACTAAACTACAGGGAACAAAAGAGGTCTGTGAACTGTTAGGCTCCAAATAGACCGTTTTGTTATCCTAGGTCTTAAGTTGTGGTGAGAGCAAGCCGTAATAATCCTATAAAAGCAGCAGGATGTGATGTGTTCAGGTGTGCATTCATGCTGCACCTTTCTTTAGTTATTCCAGAAATTCTGCTGTCATAGTCGTTCAGGCGCCGGTGACTCCTCAGGTATGTGTGGCATGTTTAACGGGCATGTCAGATGAATGACGGCGTTCCTGTGTGAACTGAGCACATAGGTGAATTTGTATTGTTGTATGAGTGGGTGGCTGGGACCAAAGCTCAGATTAGCAACTCTAAGAAATTGACTCTACATTTGTCGGATGTATGACTGCGCACCTGAAACAAGCTCCACCCTGCCGGGCCTCTGGGTGTTCCCCACCGCAAAAGTATTTGAAATTCCTTTTCTAATCCTGGTTTTCTGTAGCTCTGAGGTATAATTAACCCTGAGGATTTAAACACAACTCCTTGAAAGATGTTCGTATGACTCATAGAATGTAAGGAATAACTCAACAGAATGATAAAATATCAAGATGTTCTTACACCTTAACGCAAGTATTGGCATTCATAAATAAATATATTTAGAGTGTCAGGGACAAACAGTAGTCTTTAAACAATATACGCGTTGATTTAGTTTTTAACCTGGAGTTAAATAAATTGGAATTGGTCACAAATACTGAAATAATGGTGCAACTTTGTATTCCACACTGACAAAACACATTACTTTTTTTTAAATGACTTTAATTAAATCAAGTTTTTGTGTGAATTGGGTCAGAGGCCTTGAGAAAACTGAATGCTTTATAAAACTCAGCTTTTAAATAGCACTCACTTATCAGTTATGTCTGGAGTGTTATTTCATACAGAGCAGCCAGATCTCTTTAGAATTTCTGAAACAGCTTTACTGGAATTCGGAACTGGAAAGATAAATTAGCATTTTGGCAAAACTGAATTGTATAATATTTGATCACTGGTTACGTGAACATATCTGAATATTGAACAAATAAGCAACACTGTCTCCCACAAAATGTAGTTCCCAGTTGATGCATTGATATATGTACCTAGAGCCTGTTGAAGCACAACCCGCAAAGCTATCTTTGAACTTTCAGAGAATATCCGCTTCTAGTGACACGCGACATGCTTCCAGAAGAAACTGTCACGGTAGAGTCCAGCAAATTTTATGAGATATTTAGCAGGGATTATTCATCCCCCACTGAGTGTGATACATCTGGGTTTTGCCTAGTGTAAAGTTCCAGTTCCAGACCCATGCCTCCTGATCGCCACTCACCACTGAGGATCAGAATTAATAAGTAAGTATTTAGTTGCTTGTGTGGTTGAATATCTTTCAGTCGTCAATATTTTATGGAGCCCATAGAAAGAAATGCATTGCTCTTTTGCTAACACATTTTGCGATGTAGAACCCTTGAGACATGTTCATTTTTTACTTCTCTCTTATTTTCTTCATTTACATGGAAAGTACACAGGTGGGAACAGTTACGCCTCATACTTACCTCTCCTAAACTCTTTATTGTATAACTGTAAGTTATTTTATCAAACACTATCTTTTGTTCTATTTGTTTATGATCTCCTCTGTCCTGCTGGATGAATCCATATCTTTGAAGTTCTGTTTTTGGCTTGCTTTCAACCTCAAGAACTTTCCCAAAAATTGTGGAGGTTTCCTCGACCACCGTAGCAACCTCAAAGAGGATCTGACAATGGACTTTTTTTTCTGGTATAGTCAAAGCGTAATACAATCAAAAGTTGAAGAACCGAAAAGAACCGTTATGTTACGTTAAATTAATGATGCATTACTACCGAATGATGGATTCTCTGCTCAAGTGAGGAAGTTGTCACACAGACAAAAAAGGATCTTGTGCAATCCTTGTGTTTTCTGCTTCCGATCTGATGCAGCCAGGGAATCTCCCATCAAATACCTTGTAACCCTTTCTTCTTCTCTTCCGCACCCTTCCCCTTCTCTCCTTTACAGTTGAACTGGAATCATCCTGTCAGAGATGACTCATTGTGTTAGTATGTCAGTTAGGAAGAGGAGATATGGAGGAGGTGTGGGGATAGGAACACCTCCTCTTTGTACTCTTTAAGACTGAAAATGTACCCTTCCCACTCGAAAATAACAGGAAAAAAATTACTAATTAGTTTTTCTTTTTTTCACACTTACAAAATCACTCTTTGTCCTTAAATCTTTAATTTACTTGCAACAGATTACAAAGTACGCTATGTTAGTGAATGGCTAAAATAGAACCAAAACTGCAGCAAACCAGTGCAGAAAAATAAAAGATGTTGCAGTAAAAAATTGGGAAATTATACAACAAGAAAACTAGAATAAAAAGATAACTGCATGCAGCATGTTTGTCTTAAATAATAAATGAATGCACTCATTACAAAATCCTTAATGAAAAAAAAAGACATGTGTGGCTCTGGAGAAGGTAATGCCACCAATATCTACCCAGCTTAATCAACAAGCTTAATTTTTCATTAGAAACTGGCCTGAAACTGTTAAGAAAATTGAATGTCAGGAACATAATGATGAAAGGTGTATTAAATATTGAGCAGAATCCAAACACACTGTTTGCTTTTCTTTTCCCATAAATGTTCTCCTGACCTTTCAGATTTAAACTAGCAGCGATAAAGCACCCACCTAAAGATTAGCAGGAGGGCTGATATCTGACACGTTTTGAACAAAGAATGTTTGTACAGAAACCTCAACAATAAGAAAATGTAATTTGGCTTAGTTGAAGCCGATGCAATAGCACTTACAATGGTTTGGCTTATAGTTAGCTTATACTTGCAGGATTCCTGCACTTAATCTACGTGGCTTTGGATAAAAGCATCTGCTAAAGGAAATGTAATGAAATGTAAAAACTTGTTGGAGACATGTTGGATTTTAATGGTTGCATGTGGAGATTACGCCAGGGAAAGAATAGGGAAAGACTTGCAGATCCTTATGTTTATGATGGGCATCACTAAAAACTGAAATGTGGGATTCCTCCACATCTGATCTTGCTTTACCTCTAGGTTTTTTAAGGGATTTTTTTCACTTAAAACACTTTTTTACTTCTTAATGGTATTGTGTCTATAGGGGAAAATCATTTTGGAAACTGGTTCAGTACTTATGTCCACTAAAAGATTGTTCAACAACAATATGGAAAGGAGACAACATAGAAATAAACTATTTTAATTTACTTTTTGCTTGATCTGGTCTGTGATATCTAACTTTTGTTCTGAAATGTCGTGAGATGTTATATTTTGTCTGAAGCAATGGAAGAAATTTAAATGAGATTTTGAGAAAGGTGGGACGGGGAGAGCATGCTGTTGATTATTGATGTCATGAATATGAAATATATTTAGCTGACTTACACAATGTGGATGTGACACAATATGTAGCCGGTTAGCTAAATTTGTACAAGCGTAAGGACGACATTTAATTTCTTTGAAGGGTCCTTTCCATTGTGTTGTCGGACACTTATAACAAGGGCACCCCATTAGTGGCAAAAACAAGCACTTTTAGAGGACGTACATTAATGGTGCAGAATTGTGGTGATGAATGTTTAGTTGATTTAAACTATTTGGGTGTGATGTGAATTTTTCCCAGCTGACTTGGTTAGACACAATAACAAACAAACTGGAATAAATGTAAGGTAAAGAAGAACGTTGTATTTCTTTGTAGGCCATAACTCAGTCGGACACACAACTGGACCCCATTGGACACAAAAACAAGCACTTTTAGGGTGCGTACCTTGATGGATAGATTTCGTAGTGGGACTTGGTTAGGCACAATAACAAACACAATTGAACAAGCAGAAGGTTAAGAAAAGTGTTTTCTTTTTTTGAAGGTTCCTTTCCGTAGTGTTGTTGGACACTTACAACAAGCGGACCCCATAAGTGACAAAAACAAGCACTTTCAGTGTACCTACATCACCCCTAGTGAAGGAGTTCAAGTTCTCAAGTGAGGGAACAATGGAGCGTGAGATGGGCCGGAGAGTCGGAGCAGCGGGAGCGGTACTGCAGTCACTTTAGCGCACCGTTGTGACTAAAAGAGAGCTGAGCTACCGGGCCATCTTCGTTCTCACCTATGGTCATGAAGGATGGGTCATGACCGAAAGAACGAGATCGCGGATACAAGCGGCCAAAATGGGATTTCTCTGCAGGGTGGCTGGCATCTCCCTTAGGGATAAGGTGAGAAGTTCAGTCATCCGGGAGGAACTCGGAGTAGAACCGCTGCTCCTTCGCGTTGAAAGGAGCCAGTTGAGGTGGTTCGGGTACCTAGAGAGGATGCCACCTGGGCGCCTCCCTAGGGAGGTGTTCCAGGCACGTCCAGCTGGGAAGAGACCGAGGGGTAGACCTAGGACCAGGTGGAGGGATTATATCTCTTCGCTGGCCTGGGAGCGCCTTGGAATCCCCCAGTCAGAGCTGGTTGATGTGGCCAGGGAAAGGAAAGTTTGGGGCTCTCTGCTGGAGCTGTTCCCTCCGCGACCCTGACGGAAAAGCGGGAGAAGATGGATGGATGGACATTGATGGATAGATTTCATAATGAGACTTGGTTAGACACAATAACAAACAAACTTAAACAAGCATAAGGTAAAGAAGAATGTTGTATTTCTTTGAAAGGTCCTTTCCATAGGACACTCATAAGAAGCTGACCCCATTAGTGGCAAAAACTCAATTTTTTGGAAGACGTACATTGATAGCATACATTGATTGACTCTCCAACAGATACATCTCAGCCTATTTAGTTTCTGAAAACTGCAAAGCTCTCCCTTATGCTTAACCAATTGCAATAATTTGATGACTTGTGTGCCTGCGACATAGAGATATAGGGATGAAGTGTGTTAAGAGTAACTGCTTGTTGTGTATAAAGATCTGTCACGCAACAAGCTTAGCGAGAGTTTCCACTGATGTTTCAGCTGCCTGCGTGGGGTGTGTATGTAGGCGTGTGGGCGGCAGAAGACCAAAACTTCCGATTGTAAGCCTTTAATGTTACCTTTATAAACAAGCAGTTGTACAAGTGTCCCTTTAACACAAACACTTCAAAGTCACTGCAGCTGCTTCTGGTGTTCATAACACATCTATAACACGTGTGCTGTGGCAGGTGTGTGTGTGATGCTGTTGAGTTCAGTGTGTTATCACTATGTGGGTTAAACCTCAGCAGATACTGACTGTTAGTCACACTGTGGAATCATAACAACAGTAGAACAGGTCACAGTGATAAAACCTCCAGCTGCTTGTTGTGGTTCTTAAAAGACCAAGACAGCAGTTACGCAACTCCTCCCAAATTTGTTTAATATTCCTCAGATTTATATATTTTGCCAAAAATGAATTCATTGATCTTGTATTTTCCCTCAAAATATTTGTTGGTATTTATGTTGATTGAGTCTTTTAATCAACTGACCATTTTGACACTGGGAATTGGGATGCGATAAGAAACTAATATTAGCTTATTGTTTAACTAGGTGCGGTATATTTGATTAACAACTTTGTTTTTTCGTTATTTATTAGTGGTGTGAACATTTATGAGCAGACTTATGAATCTTCTGGTGTATTTCATATAATTGAAGTTCCTTTTTATATTAAAACTGATGGGAGTGCAGACATTTATTTTAGGCTCTTAACCTTGTACACGACAATTGATTGTAATTCACTGTCCAGCCTGCATTCACAAAGGTAAAGTATTCATATTGTTCAGTTGCTTACTAATGAAACACTTTATAGCTTGTTAAGCAGTGTTTTAAAGTATGTTTCTTCTTTTGCTTCTGCTTCAAGTCCAGTTTATGTCAAGTTTTGCTGTTTTAAGCAATTGCTGGTTGATCAAGCTGCACACAAAGGGATGCATTTAACCTATTTAGCTTCATCATGACAGTTGAAACTCAATTTAAAGTGGGTCGGAGAATACATAATTCTCAGATTAGCACAATGCTAATCAAACCCAAATACCTCACCAGTGTACGTGAAAATGAAACAGGATTTCACGAGCTGATTCTGGAGCTACAAAATGATGTCAACTACTGATGTCTGGAGATCCCTTTGAGTTACACTATTCTATGCAGCATGTGTGAGGACGATATCCACAAAGCTAAACTAAAACATGCAAGTAAAGTTCACCACCATTGTTTACATTCAATCAAATGCACAGACTAATTATTCAATATTGTACATCAAAAATGAAACAAAAGAAACAGTGATTTATCTTGTAAGTTCCCAACAATAACCAAATCAAACAGTTGACTCTTCATGCTTTGGTATCCTGGAAATTCATAGCTACATAAAGCTTCAAGAAGTAAATAGGTATGATAGCAGACATGTTATCACTTAGTGTTATCAGTGTGGTTGGCGGTTAGATAAGAACACCGATGTAAATATTAGTATTGTGAGTAAACTCTGTTTGCCTGACCTTGGAAAGGACGAATACCCCAAATCCGTTGGCTGATATCCAACACAAAAACACAGCATGAAACTGTGAAACTCTTTCCGGTAGTATGGTGTTACAACTGCAGCTTAACATTTTACAGGTAAAAGACATGAAGCAATGAAATGACCTCGGAAGAAACTATGAACAACAAATATCATATTTAGACATATTTGTACTGTATTATCACAAACTCTGGAGAAGTTGAGTAGTATTCTACTGGTTGCAAAATAGGTGTTAACCCCAATCCCAAACCTAAACCTAACCCTTATTGTCTCCAAAGAAAGATGATAACTACGTATGAACATTTGTCAAAGGTTTTGAGGAAATGTTTCATAATTTGTGTTGATGAATAAAAACTTGAGGAGAATGTCATTATATTACAAGACTTGGACTTGTCCCTACCTTTCAAACTGGGTGAGTAATTTACATTGTTGACATGTGCTTTTTAAGCCTTTCATACAATTTGCTCTTCACAGCTCCGTTCAAAAGCCTTAAAACTGTTTCTTTGGTATGTTAATGTTGATGAAATTGGCAACACCATGCACAGTAATTGCAATTATGCTTTAACTGGAAGTACCAACACATAGTAAGGCAATGTGAAAGGCGAAAGCATAAGGTGAATAGATTGCTGAAACCTTTTTATATAGACCCATCAGTAAGTGAATAAAATATATAATTACAAAGCCTTGAACTCTAAATGATTCCAAATTTGAAAGGTTCTTCATTGAGAAATGTAAATGATAATGTTCATCATTAAATGAACAAATGAGTCCTTATTCAACAAGACAGAAGATGTGGCGTCCAAAGTCCGGCCCGGAGGCAGATTTAATATGGCCTGCAGCTTCGGTTTTATTAGGTATTATTTATGGCCCACTAGCTAGTTGACTTACAGTGAGTACGGGGAAGTGACAAGTGCTACAACAGAAGTGTTTTGTTAAAGACTTTTTCTTTTGGTATTTCCTGGTTTCTTTTGTTTTGGCTGGATCCTCAGTAAAATCCGACTTTCCTTTGTTTGTGAGCCTACGAACTGGATTTACTTTTGTTGGGGTTGTAACCACTGGACTCTTTGCTTAAGCAAATTGACCTGTATATATTTAATTTTTTCACCACACACCTGGCACACATACTGATATGGTGATATCTGACGAAAATGGAAATTGATGTGTGATTTATTTTGTATTCCATTTCAAATGTCAGAAGGGACTATTGCCCCCTGGCTATATTGACATTATCAAATCTGGCCATCTTTGAAAAAGGTTTGGACACCCCTGCCTCAGATGATTCCTATTAAAGTCTGATGTATATTAAGCAAAATCTAGAGTATATTTCCCCACATTTGGAAAATTGATCAAAGCATAAAGTCTTTTGAAGGAGAAGAGGAAGGAGAAGGAAACGATTTGGGGTGATTTTCCACAACAGTTGTGGCTGAAACCATTTCAGATAATGAGGCTCAGACAAGTCCAGACACTTCCCTCAGTATTATGTAACAGCTGAACATTACCCGCCTGGGGAAGAATAAGTGCTCATACACATGAGAGGCATATGAATTTTGAATGCATCTCCATAGTGTTTTTCCAATATCATACACAAAATGGTTCATTTAATGAGAAATTTAAGTTTTATAAACTACAAGTTGATAGATTGAAATTGATTAAATATATATTTTGAATTGTAATCCTTAAATGATTATAATTATACAGTACAGTATACTCACTGCAGGAGACTGACTTTTCTCTTTGAAATGTACAAACTGCTGACTTGCACTTCTCCATTGATGGGAGGAAGTTGAACAGAGATATTTGGCTGAGAAACATGAGGATGCATTTTATCTGTTATAAGATTCTGGCTTATTTCCTCTGAAAAACTTCCAGGAACAGACTGACTAAAAAAATACTAATCTAGCAGCAGATCGGAAAATTCATTTCCGACCTGCTGCTAGATTTTGAAAAAAATTCAGAACTCTCAGGTCTTCTGGGACCAGTCTGCTTTCTGTCCCCAGAGTCAGAACTAAACAAGGAGAAGCAGCGTTCAGTTATTATGCTCCAAATATCTGGAACAAACTACCCGCAGGTCCGGTGAAACTCTTACTACTTTAAATCCAGGCTGAAACTATTGTTATCTAACATTGCACTGTAACTTTTATTCTTCATTGTAACTTTTATTCATTTATATTATGCTTTTTAATGACTGTTTTTAAATGCCATTTTATCATGTGTTTCTGCTGCACTATTTCTTAATGTTTTTCATTTTTGTAAAGCACTTTGAATTGCCTTGTGTTGAAAAGTGCTCTATAAATAAACTTGCCTTTTCCCTGCATTCCATTTTTTTAAACCTTTTTTTGGAGGATTTTCAGTTTTTATTCATATTTAATGAGCATTGTTTGAGGTAGCCTGAGTTCAAAGAGTTTCATTGCATGCTCACTGTGGTTGAAGGTAATTTTACATAAAGTGATTGTGACAATCAAGTATGTGAAAAACAGGAAATGTTGATCTGATTTACCATGTGATAAAATGTACTTTCTTATCTGTTTTGGACCAGATGTGGAGTATATAAAAACTGAGCTAATAATAGATGTGTAAAACCAGTTCAGTCAGGAAGCTCTAAAAACCAAAAGAAAGAAAGAAAGAATACTTCTGTCAACATTAGAATTTCTGTTTACAGGAACCAATCCTATTTTCGCCTTCGCCGTGTACCTAACCATACCTTTTCTGTTACCTGTCCCTGTGAATTGTTATTGTAACACCATCAACAGGTCTTACCCACATGCCCCGGGGCGATAAGGGGACCTCAGTGACTAGCATGACATCATTGTAACATCTCAACATGTATGAGTAGTGCAAATGATATGAGTTGCTAGACATTAATCATTAAAATAACAGGTAGAATTTTGTACTGGACTGTTACTCATCAGTGGATTAAGTTCAAGCTAGCAGTTCCAACTCATTACTGATGTTACTGGGAATTATGACCATGAACATTTAAAAAAGTGCAATTTAATCTACAGAAATCCCTCTGGAAAGATGTTTAGGTCCAAAATGTCCTTAAATATCTAGTACATAAGTGTTGGTTTAGTTTCAGTAGTAACCGTAGACTACATTAATATCATTTTCATACTACGTCACCATAACTTTACTATGAAGTTGAGTTACTTTGACCTCTTGCTGTGTCAATCTCAATTGTCATCATCAGCTCAAATATAACTTATACATTTAAATATATATTTTGTTGAGTGTTTGCACACCTGTATATAACATGCATCTGGATGAAGTGTGTGATGCTTATTGCAAAGAACAATATTCAAATAGCAGAAAACGATTTGGTCTATTTAGAGAATTTGGAAAATGGTTGCCTTATGTAATATTTAGTGTAGTTTGAATGATTGTATACACTTGTCAAAAAGACATGTTTGTTACCTTTTGGGTTGAAAGTATGGTGCTTTTCAGATGTAATGATTATAAACCAAATCAGTTTGCAGAAATCTATTAAACACAGTATCACAATTTCTAGATTAATAAATAACATTAGAAAACATTTAGTGCAGTGAAAAGGCTGGAAACAAGAAGTTCTTTTCAACATTTTTTTATTTAAATTATCAATCAATAAATAGCAAATAGAATAAATAACTAAATTAGACATTTAGACAACACAGTGTTAGTTTCAGCTCGTTTTTCATGACAATTATCAGAATGTAAAACATCCAGTTAGAGTGCAGTAAAGTCTGTGTGTAAATCACACACATAAGTTCAAGTTTTGTTAAGTTCAAGTTTGTTGTCAGTTCACAGTTTCTTTCAAGTGTTTCTTTTCCAGACTTTTGTCCTCCTCGGCTCTCAGGGGGACTGCTGGCAGGGAGAAGCCGACGCATGGAGCTCTCTGCCCGGCTGCTTGTCGCGGGGCGCGCTGTTCTCCGGTAGCTGCTCAGGGTCAACTTCTGCTGTGTTTTATTTCCACACACAGGTGGGTTGATTTACAGGTAACCCAGTGCAAGTAGGTTTAGTTGTCGCTGCCCAGTCTGTGATAGACCAGCAGTGCCACCACGTAGCTCTTCCCAGCGCTCTGCTCGAACTGGCTGCTTTCCGTCTCCTGACCGGGCTTGGGGCATGTGTTCGGGATGATCTGCTCGCTCAATGAGCCGTCGTCCTCACAGCTGCTGGGTGTGGAGGACATGAGCTCAGAGCTGGCGCTGAACTCTGTGAGCTGGGCCTGAGCCTCCGCACCCTGGAAGGGGAACCCCTGGTAGTCGCTGACCGAGCTGTCAAGCGGCGTGTCGACGCACGGCTCCTCGGTGTAGATCTGCCACAGCACCACCAGACACAGGATGACCAACCAGCGCTTGGCCTGGGATTTCTCAGGTGGTGGAAGGTGCATGCGGACTTTAGCGGGATACATGACCCGGGTGCAGCGTTTCTTCGGCCGGATCGGCACATAGGAGCGCACGGCGGTGGCCTGAGTCGGAATCCGCTCGAAGGTGAAGACCTCGGGCTCCGTGCTGCGGGTCGCCATTCTGGAGAAGCCATATCTCTCCTGCTGTACAGTCAGAGTCACGCTGTTTGATCGTGAGTACATTTTCTTAGAGTTTTGTGTCGTTCTTTCTCTCTGTGTTACTCTCTCGGGGATCTCAGAAAGTTGGATATGTCAGTCCCAGCCACCGCTCACACTTTATAGCTACATGTTCAGGTTGTGTTTTTTTAAGAAACGCCCATAAAAAAGAAGGCCACTCCCTGACGTTATTGCTCAAGTGAGAAAAAAAGAAATATTTGCATCATGTTGGATTTGCGTGACCACAGCTGGAATTCTGCGGCACCAAAGCGCTAAGAAACTGAATGAATCATCAGGGTTTGGTGAAATAATGACACCAAATCATATGTGACCATCAAAGAGAGGATTTGAAAGCCTATCATTTTTTAATTACTTAAGGAGAGTGCCTAATACAAATCATGTTTCCCTGATTCTTGAGAATTAGGATAAAACAGGTTTAAACTGGAAAGAAAGTTAAGAAATCTAAACGTATGTTTATACAACAAGGTCTCAGAAAATAATAAAGAGCTATTTCTTCCCATTTATTTGAGTCTTGTATAGAGCTTTTAAATAATTGTGTCTACACCACAGGTACACAGTAGCTATATGCTGTTCCGTGGTGAATATTTGCTTTTGTTAACTTTTGGAAGTATTTCTTTGATTTGATTGACTTCGTTTGATCATAACGTGCCTTAACTCTTTATTGTTGCACATGGTTGAAGCAATATTACCTACACATGATATTCACATGATATTCAGAAGTCATTGAGAGTAGTTGCCAGGTTTCAGTTGACTGTAAACACACACATTTCCCCTGCTGGAAACTTCCCCTTAAACTCCGAGGACATTTTACATGACCAGTCCTGAACATAACAATATACCAGAAATAACCCAAAGGTACCCGAACGTCTTCCTGAATAGCTTTCTGATTGATGTCAGCATGCGTGGGGAAGTCAGATGTGTCTATAAAGTCTAAATATAGAGAGGATTTAAAATGTGGGTTTTCATTTTTGCCACTTCCTTCCGAGACACTGACAGACAGATGTCATGCTGACAAAAGCTGGTTTGAGAATTTATACAAAATTAAACACAACTTTTCTGAATTATAAGATAAGAATATGGCTTCCAAATCCCCTCCCAGCATTGTGATTATGTGCCAAGTTTTAGAGTATTGTGTCACGAACTTTTTGAAACAACACCAACGAGTGTATCTTTAAATGACATCATCACATGTTGCAGCCAGAAAACTGAAGAAAGTGGAAAAAAATGTCCCTGGTTTTAATCAACACAAGAGAAGTTATCATCCAGTTATTTTCCTTTCGTCTTTCTATTATGTCATCCAATTAATTCGAATCTGGTGAGTGTTTAGTGTGGAGAAAAAGGTTTTGTAAAAAGAATGCTTTTAATGTTTGCCTGCGAGACGCCATCATTTCTTGAAAGCCAGAAACAAAGTGTGTTCACATTTTCAAACAATAACAAAACGCATGGCAGCTTCAACCTAAATTCCCGATTAGGTCTGCAGAACGTTCTAAAACAATGTTCCAAAATCAATTGAGGAAGGTTTTTGCGTGTGTATTGTGTGGGATATGTTGTGCTGCATGAATCACAATTCATCTGAATTTGAGTTGTGATTTTTTTTGTTGAATATCTCTCCTGGCCTGGAAATGTACATTAAATGGAGTTGTGGTGTTGTTCCAACCTGTAATTGTTGTGACCCAAAGCTCTGAGGCAGGGGCGTGGCCACGTGGTGGCCAGGGGGGGCCACGGCCACCATTGGTCAGAGTATGGCCACCCTGCCGGCCCCCCCAACCTCACGGCACGAAAAAAAAAAAAAAAATACAACAAACCCTCATGAACAGAAATGGTATAAAGCTGAAATAAATGCATTAGTATTTTTTTTTTATCAAGTCGTTTTATATTGTCATTCGTCACTTCTGCTACAAGCCCCATATTCGCAACATGTTGGGCCACGCCCCCTCCAACGTGCCTGCATTCTGACAGCGCTTCAGTGGAGAGACTAGCACTGGAGACGAACGCGCTGGATATACCACTGTAACTAACAGGTGAGTAAGTTGGTGATACTTGAAAGGATCATTGAAATGATAAGATCATTTAGTTATCTTCACACTCAATTAAATGTGTAATGATGTCTCGACATTAAGGATTTGTGGCAGAGTGAGTTGAGTAAGGCTGCTGTTGTTATTTTTGCAAACTTGTAAAATGATCTATGGCTAGCGAGCTATCGCTAGCTAGTTAGCTTAAGTCCATTCCCAGGTGTCACTAAGTCATAGATAACGCACTGTCGCTAGTTTACACTTGAAATGGAATAAAAGCAATCTAAAGTTAATGTTGTGTAAAACTTTTCTTTAAAAAGGACACAATGAAAAGGATAAGTGCCTCAGGGGGAGACAGAAAAATCAGCGCTTTTTTTGCCAGCACCAGAGACCAGCAAGCTAGCACGACAGAGAATGTTGCAGACAGAGAAAGGGAAACAGAAGGAGCTAGTTGCGAAAGCATGACAAGTACAGAAAGGGAAGCAAGTGGCAGTGAATATTCAGCAGACAAGTTGACAGAGACAGAGCAGGAGGAGGAGACTGATACTAGGAGAAGAGAATTTAATTACAAAGTCTGCCCTCCAGGTGAGTGGTTATCAGTAGCTGAATAATGGGACATGTTCGGTCGGGTTATGGCAAACAACAATAATTTAAAGGCTGGCCATATAATAAACATGTATTTATTAAATCTGTAAAATGTTAATGATTGCATGTTTAGTCTTAAAAAACAACTAAAGAACAACATGTAATTGGAAGTGGATAGCATTTATGTTAAAAGCTGATATTAATGGGATTCTTTGGTGTTTTACAGACATTTCCAAGTCCAGGGGTGAAGCTCCAGCTCAACCTAAAGTTAATTTCCCCAAGACACTCCAGGGAGACAGAAGCAGGAGCTTCAAGGGTGAGTGGTATGAAGTTCACCCCTGGTTGGAGTACTCAATATGTGAAGACTCCACCTTTTGCTTTGCCTGCAGGCATTTCAGCTTACCTGGCCATGAGTCTACGTTTAATTCAGGTTCCGGTTTCAAAAACTGGAAGAAAGCTACCTATACAGACGGAGGGTATGCTGCACATAGTAGATCTGAGCATCACAAGAATGCCATGCTAGCATGGAAAGAATACCAAATTGCAGAAAAAAATCAGGGATCTCTAATGGGGCAATTAAATAAAGAGTACAACAAAACTGTTGAAGAGAACAGGGGGTACATCAAAACTCTTGCTGAAGTGGTTCTTCATTGTGCAACCGAGAACATTGCTCTGCGAGGGCATCGTGAATCTGAGGCCTCAAGCAGGAAAGGGAACTTTTTGGGTATGTTGAATATCATAGCAAACCATGACGACAAGATTTTGAAAAAGATGGATGGTCCCAGGAATGCTAAATATACAAGTCCTGACATACAAAATGAGATTTTGTCATGCTTAGCAGAGATGGTGCGCACATCAATAATCAAAGAAGTCAAGGAAAGTGGTGCTTTTAGCATACTTGTGGATGAGACTAAAGACAACAAAAAAATGGAACAAATGTCTTTTGTTTTGAGATACTATTACAATGGTGAAATCCTTGAAAGTTTTCTGGAATTCGAGGTAGCAGAGAAGCTAGATGCGGAGAGCTTGACAATAAAAATAATTCACCTCTTGTCCAAATATGGTCTAGAATATAAGACTAACCTTGTTGGGCAGTCTTATGACGGGGCTGCAGTCATGAGTGGCAAGCACAGTGGTGTGCAGGCCCGAATTAAGGAAGTAGCGAAGCTGGCTTTCTACGTTCACTGTAATGCGCATTGCCTTAATCTGGTGCTGGTGGACACTGTGAGAGGGATCCCAGAGGCTGATTGCTTCTTTTCCTTATTAAAACAGCTGTACGTCTACATGTCTGGATCGGCAGTGCATCCCAAATGGTTACAGGTGCAACAGGAGATGTATGCAGGTGCACCCAGAGAGTTGCAAATGTTGAGTGACACACGGTGGGCCTCCAGATATTATGCTTGCCGTAATTTGTGGGATAGGTTGCCAGCAGTTGTGAAAGTTCTTGAGGAACTGGGTGATGAGAACAGTGGCGAGAGGTCAGTAGGTGCCAGAGGCCTTTTGCCTCAGATTGATTTCCAGTTCATTGTGTTTCTTGCCATATTTAAGAAACTTCTGGGAGATGCAAAATTACTGTCAGACATGCTCCAGTCTTCCTCTCTTGATTTGGCCAAAGCAGTGGATCTTGTGGAGGCACTTATTAGTACTTTTGAATCTTACAGGAGTGAGCAGCAGGTGTTTGGTGATTTGTGGGACACTGTTTTGGAGCTTGCAAAGCAATGTGATGTCTCTGTAGACACTGCTCCAAAACGTAAGAGAACACTAAGTTCAAAGCTACAGGGATACCATGTTCTGTCTACTGTGGGCAGACAAGAAACAGGCGATGGCAAAGATTATTACAGGACAGGAATCTTTAATCTGGTATTGGACCGGATGCTCATTGAGCTCAGGAACAGATTCTCCAATCAGAATTGTGACATAATGCGTGGAATACAAGCTTTAAATCCAAGTAGCAGAAGCTTCTGTGACAAAGATAGCCTTTTTGCATTTGCCAAATTGTATGGGTGTGACCTTGTGGACCTTGAGCATGAGCTCTACCAAATTAAAAGAGTTTTAGATCGTAAGATAAAGCAAGGGATGCAGAGACCACCTACAATTGTAGAGCTGGCAGCTTTTATTGAACCATACCAGGATGTCTTTGATGTTTTCTCCAGGCTTTGTAAAATTGCATTGGCAATACCTGTCAGCACAGCTGCTTGTGAACGCAGTTTTTCCTGCTTGAAGCTTGTCAAAACACACCTGAGAACTACAATGGGAGAGGATAGGCTGAGTGATCTAGGGGTGTTGAGCATAGAACACAGGAGGGCAGCGTCTTTAAATTTAGATGAGTTTGTTGATCGATTTGCTAGAAATCATCACAACCGAAGAATACAGCTGCTGTAAACTAACAGCTAAGTAACCAGCATCTGTCTGTTATACCTGCCAACTCTGCATCATTAACAGCCCCAACATTCTTTTGTTTTTCCTAAAGTGTATTATGTGACATGGGTATTGCAATGTTAGTACATGTCTGTTCTATTTAGACTTATCTGGTCAGCTTCCCAGACAGACACTCTCAGATATGTTCTCAAGAATTACAAAAAAGACAATTGTCAAATTATTTACATGGATCTACCTACACTCACTCACTCACTCACTCACTCACTCACTCACTCACTCACTCACTCACTCACTCACTCACTCACTCACTCACACACACACACACACACACACACACACACACACACACACACACACACACACACACACACACACACACACACACACACACACACACTGTTTGTAGTGAAACAGTTCAATGTACATGTTCTCACACACACACACACACACACACACACACACACACACACACACAATTCAATGTACATTTTACACATTGTTGATATTTGTTTTTCTTTATGTTTTATGGGACATGTGTGTGTGTGACGTTTATTTTTTACTCTTTATATATACATATGTTTATTATCGCAAATAAAATGAATATTGCACTTAAAAGGCTACAGTTTACTTTAATAAATGATCGCCTAAAATGACAATTCATATCGTGTCTTTCTGTCATTTGCACTAAAAGCTTCCCCTTCTCATGTTAAAGTCCTGAACCCCCTCACATAATCATGACACATCGCACTCGCACATTATCTAAGCACCCATTCCAATAACATGGGATTATCAGTAACAGTAAGACATCATTAGTGTCCATAAGAAGGTTCAATCCATTGTTTATGGCTAGATGAGCTGTTAGAAAAACTGCTGCTCTGAGTGATGCAGTGCGTGAGTTTTAAAATAGTAGTTTTTGACAATCAAGTGCCACCCCAAATAAAAGACTGGCCAGAGCTGGCCCCCCCAGAAATAATGTCCTGGCTACGCCCCTGCTCTGAGGTCACTGAAGCATGACACATCAGGATGTTACAGCAGCTTCTGACAGTCCAAAGAGGAAGTCACTACGTGTGTGTGTGTGTGTGTGTGTGTGTGTGTGTGTGTGTGTGTGTGTGTGTGTGTGTGTGTGTGTGTGTGTGTGTGTGTGTGTGTGTGTGTAAGAGAGGGATCATGTAGCTGTTTATACCAACAATGGTTACCCTTTCCTGTAGTGTGTTATTTAGGTTTATATATTACATGTACATGGTCTGGAAAGGCTTAACATCGCTGTGTTTCCTCCACACACTAGCTCGATCTCACTTCTCTTAACTTGCATCCCTGTGTCCCTCACTTGTGTCTTTTCCTTGCGCATTAGTCCCTCCTGTAAGTGCCCGATCTGTTCCCCCCCGGCTGCACATGCGCGAAAACAGCGCATGCGTATAATTTAACCTCTTTTACGACAATACCCGATCCGTTCCACGCATGCATCTTTTACGTCGCTTATTCTCGCGTGAGTAGCCTACAGCATCATCATCCGCTACGACCATCAAGTTGCAACGCCTTATGTGGAACATCATCGGAATCAAGTTGATTTCCCGTAGACAGACACCATTCGATTGAGCTTGCCACGCAGTAGCCAATTAAAAAAGTTAAATAACTTGAAAAAACAAACGGGCTTGATCCATATTCCTTTCATTTCTGCATTAATTACCATGTTATTTTAAACTGGCACAAATACTCCCATCAGATCAATATTGCATGTAATATTACTAAGCCTATGTGTTTTCACTTTATCAATAACAAACTGTTTCCGATTGACAATATCAAGCAATAAACTCTATACACACAGTTTCTAAATTTAATGAAATAAGAACTAATAAAAAAAATTAAAAAAAAGTTAAAAGCCATTCTGGCTCTGTCTCTTTTAATTTTATTGTGTTCATAATAAAAATAAATCTGAGATCATGAAAAATGTTTCCAAAAAATGAATAAACAGATTTCTTGCACTTTGTTGTTCAGATATTATACATTAATTGAAACAAACCACTGTAGAAAACTGAGGAGTGATTCAAGTGAGTATTTCCTCCTGTGCAGGCTTCACATTAATGCCAGCTCAAGTTACAACTAACCTCCCAAAATCTCCTGCAAGCATCTTTTTTTCTAGTTCACCTTGATGTACAAGAGTTTCATCAGATAATCAACATGAAATCTGAGAGAACAGCCAAGCATTAAGTTATAACTGCTAAGTTTTTCTCTTTTTCTGAAGAAATACACGTTTTTATTGCCATCTCCCCATAAAAATATTCCACATGGGTTACGAGTTAATAGTGTGGATAGTCAATTCCTTCCAGCAAAACCTGCAACGATAAACACATTTTACTCAAATTTTTAGCTCCCAGTTTTCCCCCTAGTGGCCCCTTGCTGGAGACTTTTGATCTTGTTTGTTCAAACTATAAGAGCCTGAACAATCAGCAGCTCCTGTTAGCAGTGTACTGCTTGATGCAAAGACTTCTACTCCTGTAATTGTATTACTGTGAAACCTAAAAACTTGATATTTCTCAGGCATGTTCTACAATTACAAGGAGCATGGTTTGATCTATGCAGATTTAGGAACGTTTCTTCATAATGTACATCGTATACAATGATATCTTCGGAAAGTGTCTTCGGACATGTCTGTGCATTTCCTGTCGTTGAGTTATGAGTGTGAGAAGTTGGGAATAAGGGTAGGAAACCTACCATACAACACAATAAGATGCACTATATAGTCCCCGAAAGGACATTTGTTCGAGCCTCCGTCCTGCAGCTTCAAAGTAGATAAGGTTCTGTGCATATACAGTACAAGGGGGACCTATTGCACACACCCTAATGTCCATTCTATAGAATCGCTGCTAGAGGATGAAATGTGATACCTTAATGTAACTGATGATAGCGCTTGTGGTGTATTATATCTGGTGATATACAAAGGTAGATACTGTCTGAGGTCATAGCTTGGGGAAGAGAAATGATTGGTGGTAGGAGAGTGAAAAATAACATCTGGCATACGTCAGGAGGCCCCTATGAACTGACCTAGGTCACCTTAGTGGGGCACACATTGTTATTGATCACCTCATGTGAGCACACACACTTTGGAGACGCACACACATTTTCTCCTATAAATGGCATGCACAAAGACTGTTCAGGGGACTTCCACAATTGGCCCTGGGAACCTCGTATTGCCCGTGTTGGTGTATGATACTATGCTGTTGTAATACACCTTATTATATACAAGCTGGTGTCTCCTGAGACTTCTTCATCATCTTCACAAACATCGGTACAAGATATACCTCACGCTATAAAAGCTGAAAAAGATGTCAGCAAGATAACCAGGAATTATTTGAAACATTTCACTGACTCAGTACAGTTTGGCACATCAATGGTTTCACTGTAAACGGCTCACTCTCAAACCGCAGTGCTGCTACGTGACATGGAACAGTGCCATTCTGTGGAATTTAAACAGTTCGATGACCGGGTTTTTCACAAGAATGGAATGACATACTGTATGAGGAAGGAAAAATCCGGTGTGGCAATGAACATAACTGCAACTTTTCATAGCCTGATTTAGCCAGAGGGAGAACACCTAGGTAGCTTGAACTCTGGATGTGCATTTTTGTTTTTGACTACAAGGCATTTAATTCAAGCTACTATCTGCAGATCTTGGAAATATTAAGATTATTCTGAAGCGAAACATTTTTCATTTTGAAAAAAAGATTTCTTTCATTTTAAACTGTCTCAGTGTTTATCTCAATTACATTTTCTATACAAAAAATATATAATTTCTTGGAATATTATCACTGATGAGAAATATAACGGAATAAAGTTTTAATAAACGTAAATATTTCAGGTAAGTACTTCAGAATGATTGTTAAATGTAATGTACTTACTTTTTTATTATCATTTTCTACCACTGTCCTTCATATTAAAGCACAATTCCAGTATTTTGCAATCTGATGAATTCCCATTAATGTGACTTTTGTGACTCTATGGGTCAAGCTAACTTTGCACGGACCACATCAGTGGGAGAGATTTGAGGAAATTGGAATTTACGCAGAATCACGCAAATTCGAAGACATAAACAACAGTATGTTAAGCACTTCAGATGTCTGCAGTATTGTAGAGTCCATGTTGGATTACATGAAGAAGATTCAATGAAGATTCAACTTTATTGTCATTGCACAGAGTACAAGTACTAGGACAATGAAATGCGGTCTCTGCATTTGACCCATCCTAGTGTTAGGAGCAGTGGGCTGCCATTATGTACGGCGCCCGGGGAGCAGTGTAGGTAACCAGTGTCTTGCTCAGGGACATCACGGTGGCACTAGGTCTTTCGGGGACTTGAACTGGTGACCTTCCAGTTCCCAGGCCAAGCCCCTATGGACTTTGCCACCACCGCCCCCATGTCACAAAGTTTCGCCATGTTCTGTAATCGCTTTCACTCCAACAGACTGTTGAAGAAACTTGTTGTGTTCAGATACTGCGTGTTTGAATACCTGTTGCATTGTTCTGTTTCTTTTTTTTCGATGTGAGATTCGCAGGAAAGAATCAGAAGCACCTGAGGTTGCATGAATAACACACACACACACATACACCCTTCACTGGGAACCTTAAGTTAATGTCTGGGTGGTAGGAGGAGAACATCGCTGGAAGATGTGTCACAAGGATTTGAATCTCTGCACAGCGTGAGATTCTTGACACTGTACATTTGTCTACACGCGCACGCACACGCGCGTACATGCGCGCGCACACACACACTTTGATATGTTAAATGAATCGTCATGATAACGGATCATGTGTTCGTCCTACACTCACTCTCTCTCAAAAACTATATATTTATGCAGTTTAATTTGGTGTTGTTGTGTTTTAAACAGCCTGTTGACATGGCAAAAGTGAATGCGGATATTTAGTTTTATTAGTCTACAACAGGTCCACACAGGTCTGACAGCAGAGATTGAGATTCTGAGTGTTTGTGCAGACAACCATGACTTAAACCGGCCATGTCTGATAAAAAGATGTTTGTTATGGAAACTCCTTTGTAAAAACATGACAGAAATATCTCTTTTACAATGTTTGAAAAATTCTGCTGATCCCTGACTCCTGCTTCAGTTTACAAAACTGAATGTGTCCTGATTGGTACTCCAGATGAAAATTAGCTTTAGCTGTTTTAAGCAAGCTGTTGGTTTTTAACTTGAAACAGCTAGCTTAACAGCTTTATATTAATTTTTATTCATTGAGGTAACATAAAAATGTTGACTCCTTACTGTTGAACCGTCCTCATTAAAGAGAAGAAAACACATCCAGAAGAAGTCAACAGTGAACAACAGAAGAAGACAGACAGGAAGTATAGGAAACACGGTTTAGCCCTGACAGTGTTTAATGGAAAACTAAATGTCAAAAGACTTGAGCAGTTATAGAAAACCCAGATCGATGCTGCCGTCATTTTATGTGACATTGCGCATCAGGATCCTGCTCACCCAGTCCGGGTTCTTTTCTCAATAATGAACATCTCGCTGCATAGATTTCCTTAAAAGCCAACTTAAAATGGGCAAAGTGTAAGGGAAAATACAGGGTATGGAAACTGTAAAAATCACACCAACTTGCAGCTCGGCATTTCGATCTGGAAAACGTTTTCGCTGTCTGATGGTAAACTCAAGAGAGACTCCATTCATAATGCATCGACCTTTAAGTCTGTAAAGATCCTATTTTTTTTAATGCCGACAATCTCCCTTTTGTGCGTCTGTTCACAGACTGTGAAGTGAACTCACTCCCCTGTCTGCTGTCTGGAATTCCGTTCGGTTTACACTCTGATGCAAGCTGTTTCCCATTTCCACTTTTACTGTAAAAGATGAATTGACTTCCAGCAGAGTTATTTTAGGCTGAGTCATGGTTTTAATGCCATCCACATGGTGTGTTTAGCGTGTCTCTGCTTTCTTTGTACTGTTTCTTTTTCTGATCCTTTAGTCCGGCACGGTCATGGGTGGTTTCCCACACACACTCACACACACAAACACACACTCTGGTCGCTTTCACTGATCACGCGGCTCTCAGGTCATCATGGTGACTATGTGAAGTGGGTCACTGTTGTGCGCTAATTCTATTCAAAAGCACTTTTGATTGGCTCGTTGCTGGCTTGTTGCAATGTGAACGGGACTACGTGCTGAAAAGCAGGCGACAACCGGCTGTGGGGGCCTGGCTTGGGGACTTCATTATCACCCCATTTCACTAAAACTCTGCCGACACAAAGTCCCGAAAACCAAGTCACAGGTTTGTGTCTGGATGGCTTGTGTTGATTCTGTTTAGTTGATTTTTGCCACATCTGCGATGATCTGATAAACAACCGAGTCAAACTTTATTATGGAGTTGTAAGGAAACTTTAATTTCTATATTTGTGATCAAAGATTTTTGGTCGACATTTCAGCAGAAAAGCCCAGAACTTAAAGGGTTACAAAAAGTTGAATATATACTAGAATCAGAATACCTTCATAAGCCCCACAGCGGGGATATTGACAGTGTTACAGCAATAGTAAAAAAAGAAATTCAATAATAAAAAATGACCTAACGTATTAGATATAGAGAAGATCTTACTTTTATTTGTCTTTATCACATGGCTTTGTTGAATACTCCATTCTGATTAGTCAATTTGGACATTCAGTGGTCTGCTGTTTTTTGATAGCATACCATTGCTAAAGATGATCGGATTTTGGGATTATGTGCGGTCATATCAATCCGCAGAAAGAAGTCCGGTCCATTTAGTGGGCCAAAAAGAAAAACACTAAGTAATACCTTTGGAATATTCATTTAGATGGAGTCATGATGACGTAATGATGAAGTTAAGGGGTTAAACGACCCACAGAGTTGGACTATAGAGAGTTTAAATGGTGATTAAAATCACTCTGCTATAGTGGAGCTTTTTTTATTCACACGAAATCACAAAAATGTTTTACTTTCTGGTCAAGTCTTCAATGGATTTGTAGATGCATGCTTGGTTTGTCATATTTGTATTAGTCAATTTATTGAACATGTTAACAAAGACTTAAAAATAAATACTCAAGTAGTTTTCCTTCAAGTTTAAAAGGGGCAAGAAGAAGCTTAAAAACGTTTCTGGTCCTACCCCCTCTAGCATACATTGTTCATGAAGATCTAAATTCTGCTTAGCGTCATCAGCATTCGTGATATTTGACTCGTTGTTTAAAAAAAATAAAAATCATCTCTTTGAACAAAAAAAAAGATATATCAAAATATACATATCGATGAAGGGTGCGTGGTTTATTTAAAAGCTGAAAACGTTATACATTATTCATGATTGCTGCGGTCAAAAGGGTCAACATGACTCAATGCATCAAGCCACATAAAGTTTTTAAATCAATTTAAGGATAAAGTTGATTTGTAGATGGGTCCAGTTTTAAAAAATATTTTCCTTACATATGTTAAATGCAATAGATTATTTTCAATTAGCATTTCATTGGGTTTATCATAAATAAATAAAACACTTCCATCAGAAGGGAATTTACGAGGAGTCCAAACAAAACTGGCTTATTATTGTTTAATGGAGCTCTGACCTTTTTGAACTTTCAGTGAAAACCTTTGAAAAAAAAATTCTATTCAAGTCTTCTGTGTGTTTTTTGCAAAAGAGAGTGTGTCTGTTTCAGAACTCGTGTCCATTAACGTGTTAAATCTAATGAGCACATGGTTCTGGCATCTCGCCTCCTATTTGGTTTCCAGAGCAGGAATTTTCCATCTGGATCTGATTTGACCAGCAGGTTTCAGAGGGGGGAGGGGCCAGGGGGGAAACTCTTGGCCACTCCCGGCGGTGTCTGGTTTGAGGAAAGCGTAGGTTTTTCATGAACCGTCCAGAAACGTGCTGCTTTTTACAGCTAACCGCGACCTCTGCAATCCAAACAGAGGACTTCCTGCCTCTGAGTAACTCCCGACAGCCACTGAACGTCAGCAGCACGGCTCACCTCAGATTGGAAAACACACAAGGGGAGATATTCAGTCATGCTGCTGCTGTGTCACTGTTTTGTTTCCCCCCCTTCCTGTAAACTCCAGGCAGCCGGAAAATCCAAGGGGCCACTGAGTTTAGTGAAGTTTAACCTATTGATCATCTACTCTGACCAAAATATTCCTGTCATGAAATGACACGCACTCTCAAATGTTGATATAGATGCTTCCGTCCTATATGCATTAGTCAGGACCTTTCTGACGGTGGAATGACTTGCATTTTTGGAAACTTTGAGCCCTGAAATTTGGAGGCAATTTTTAAATATCCTTAACAAAACCTTAAGATAAGGATCTCTCTTGATCTCTATAATGTCTCTTTTTTATACAACTAGCACAACATTTTAGTATTCAGTATAAGAAAAAAAAAAGCTTTTTGAACATTAAAGCATGGAGACATGTCACAGGAGAGACACTTACTGCTAATATTAACCTGAAAATGAGTAATGTGCTATCAATTAATACATAGAGCAACAATACATTTTCGGAAAAAGTATCACTTTTTTTGATACACCTGCTTACTGGATCTCACATAGATTTTATCATGGACTGTAATCCATCTAGAGATTTGCTTTGTCAGTAACAAGTGTGTGTGTGTGTGTGTGTGTGTGTGTGTGTGTGTGTGTGTGTGTGTGTGTGTGTGTGTGTGTGTGTGTGTGTGTGTGTGTGTGTGTGTGTGTGTGTGTGTGTGTGTGTGTGTGTGTGTGTGTTAACTTAACAGTCAAGAATCTCACGCCGTGCTGAGAAAAAATCATTGACACATCTACCAGCCACGTTTTGCTCCCACCACCCTGACATTAACTTAAGGTTCCCAATGAAGGGTGTGTGTGTGTGTGTGTGTGTGTGTGTGTGTGTGTGTGTGTAGGTGTGTGTGTGTGTGTGTGTGTGTGTGTGTGTGTGTGTGTGTGTTAGTTCTGCAACTTCAGATGCTTCTGATTCTTTCTGCAGAAGCTCACAGTGAAACAAAACAAACAGAACAATGCTACAGGTATTTCAAACACGCAGTATCTGAATGCAACAAGTTTCTTTAACAGTCTTGGTTGGCGCTGAATATAATTAGAGAATATGACACAACCATATTTTCATTCCTTTAAAGTGAAGACACTTTTTTTTTTTATAAAACCTTGTTCCAAAATAAAATCAGCCAGATATAAATAAACAAACTATACAATCTTACATCACGAACGAAACATGTCAGTTGTACTGCAGATTTAATTTGTTACACCATTGCTAGGCTTAGTGTTAGGGTTTTGCTGCATTTCTTGTCAGCCTTGAGTGTAGATTACATCATTTGAATCCAGGGTAAGAAAGACAAACTCCACCTTGTACAATGAAACCTAAATCCAGAGAGGTAAATACATGCAAATACACACAATGGCTATCGTTTAAAAATGCCTAACACACATTTTTTAACCCTTTTTTGAAAGACTATATGTTTAAGTTTAAGGCTGTTGATGATGATTACCGTAGTATGTAAATGTATTTTCTCATTCAGGACACCTCAAACTGCAAACAAATGACTACTCCATAACTATTAATAATATTGAAATGTGCGAATTTTTGAACTTTTGTAAAATTTGTAAAAATGATCCAGTATTTGGAGTGAAAAAAAGAATTCTAGGTGCATAAGAATCTTTAGCACCAGCAAGAGGGTTTGTGAATTTGCTTTGGAAAGACAACAAAGACAAGAGAACTGATCAATAGTAGAAAAGCATCGAAGTGTTCCAACACCATTGCTAACACACTTAAATATTCCAGAAACATAATTTAGAATGACCAAATGCATGGTATTTTATGCCAAAACACCAGGATGTACCATTGCACCCAGTCAAATATTGTAGTTCACTAGATAGCATGCACTTTTGGACTCACAATTCTCTTTATTGCGGATCTTTGTGCAAAGCGATCAAAGTTTAAGGCACAATTTCATGATAAAATAGTATTTACAGTATGTACTTTGCAAGGGCACTAAAGGATTTACTTAAAGTATGTGATTTAGCTCGTAGTGCGTGTTTTAAGAAGCAGTTTTGATCATTTATGACATCACTATTACCAGTAAATATTCACAAATTGGGCGCCAACAATTGGTGAATCAGAGGTGC
Source organism: Eleginops maclovinus (assembly GCF_036324505.1). Lineage (NCBI taxonomy): Eukaryota > Metazoa > Chordata > Actinopteri > Perciformes > Eleginopidae > Eleginops > Eleginops maclovinus. Next base: position 4,713,840 of record NC_086360.1, on the reverse strand, counting down.
ATGGGCTGAAATATCACACCTGAGATGAAATATTACCTGCAAGCTTCAAACAGCTCTTCTGTTTTCCTGTAAACACTCTGCTCTATAATGAACCTGAATGGCACAGGAATGTGTCCGTCCATGTGCAGGTTTCTCAAATGCGTTCTTTTACAAACACCTGGTTGGTGTGTTGCTGATTGACAGCTGGCTGATTGAAAGCTGACAATTTTCCGTGCAAAGCATGTAGAAGTTTCCAGATGGTCACGTCATACAACGCAAACGGTTGGGCCTTCTTTAGACAGGTTTGTAATAACTTGCAGCGGTTTAAGTTTCTTGTGGTTAAAAGTAGGAAAGTGACACCCATGGATTATTATTATAAACTATATTAGTATAATATATTACACATTAATACACCTCTATTACACCCATGTGACACTATTGTTACACATTCATTACAGTGTTATTAGAGCCACATTGCACCCGTGTAACACTAATAATACACCTTTTTAACACAATTACATTGTTTTCACCTCCATTCTACAAATAGACACATCTGTCAAATGACTTTCTCCAAGGATACAAAAAACATTTAAGGGGAGGCTCTGGAGTTGTTTCCAAAGACATACCGGATTTTCCGCACTATAGGGCGCACTGGATTATAAGGCGCACTGTCAATGAATGGTCTATTTTTGAAATGTTTTCATATATAAGGCGCACCGGACTATAAGGCGCATTAAGCGAAATGCTGTTACCTCCAGCGTTGTTATGCTCTATACCGTAGTGAAGAGCAGCTGGGTATGTGACACTCTCTGAGGAAAGAGGAGGGGGAAACAGCGGAGCTGGAGTAATCCTTGTTTATTGTCTTCGAACACCCGACAACGCAGCCAACCTGGCAACAACTTCACTTTCCCAAAACTACTTCTTCCACACTACTACACACGCCCACCCCGCATGTCGCTCTCCTACACACTCCTTTTCTACATGCCGTAAAACGGATACATATTATATAATTATTAATTATATAACAGAAACAAAACAGTCAGATAAGTCAGTAATAAGTTCAGTTAAAACACGTAAAATACAATAACGTTAGCGTATTCACAATAACTCTGAAAATTGTTCGCTTATAACATGTAAAATACAACACAATACTCTCACTTTTTCAGTTCCTTCCTCGTCCACAAATCCCTCAAATTCTTCATCTTCAGTGTCCGAGTTGAACAGTTGGGCGATTACGGCATCCAGCATGCCCGGATCCCTTTCGTCATTATCCGAGTCAGTGTCGTTGCTGCTACCTGGCAGTTCAGTGATGATTCCGGCCTTTGTGAAAGCTCGGACCACAGTTGAGACTGATACATTAGCCCAGGCATCCACGATCCATTGGCAGATAGTGGCGTAAGTCGCCCGGCGCTGTCTCCCTGTCTTGGTGAATGTGTGTTCGCCTTCTGTCATCCACTGCTCCCACGCAGCTCCCAGTTTAACTTTGAACGCCCTGTTTACACCAATATCTAGCGGCTGGAGTACTTTAGTTAATCCACCCGGAATGATGGCAAACTCCGAATTAGTTTGCTTCACTTGTTTTTTGACAGCATCGGTGAGATGGGCGGGCATGGAGTCGCAGATCAATAGGGACGGAGATTTGTGGAAAAAGCCATCCGGTCTCTTGACGTAAATTTCTCTCAGCCACTCCCTCATCTTTTCCTCGTCCATCCAGCCCTTCGGGTTAACTTTGATAATGGCGCCGGCTGGGAAATTTTCTTTTGGCAAAGTCTTCCTCTTGAAAATGACCATGGGTGGAAGTTTCTGGCCATTAGCCTGGCAACCGAGAACTACAGTGAAGGATGACTTCTCGTTCCCTGTCGTACGTATAGACACCGTTCTGGTCCCTGTTTTCTCCACAGTGCGGTTCACGGGGATATCAAAGGTGAGGGGAACCTCGTCCATGTTAGTGATGTGCTCTGGCGGGATCTTCTTTTCAGTGATCTTCTTTTCGCAGTATGCGCGGAAAGCGGCCAGCTTTTCTTCGTAATCTTTTGGCAGTTGCTGCGAGACGGTAGTTCGTGTGCGGATGGAGAGATGACGTCTTTTCATAAAATGAAAGCACCAAGAAGGACCGCCTCGAAAGTCATTGATATTCATGTCCCGTGCTAACGCTGTTGCCTTCATTCGAATAGAGACTGTAGAGACGCTTCTACCTGCTGCTCTCTGTTCAATAATCCACTGTTCAATGTTGTCCTCTAACTGCGGCCATCTCGCGTTGTTTCCTCGGAAACTCTGTGTTGTCTTCTTTACTTGGCGCAGGTCATCTTCTTGCTTTCTCCACTTCCGTATCATTGATTCATTAATGTTGAATTCTCTCCCAGCTGCTCTATTCCCATGTTCTACTGCGTGACTGATAGCCTTGAGTTTGAAGTCCGCGTCGTAAGCGTGTCTCTTGACCGGTGCCATTTGGTACAATTCCGCGACGCTCCTGACTACGGTAGCCGTAATGCTGCAAGCGGTGCGGCTTTGTAGTTTACCAAAGTCGTACTAAAAAATTTTGACAGAGCGCCGTGAGAGCTGTGTACCACACAAAATCACTTCGAGGTCAGTAAGCACAACCAGAATTACCGTAATCCATATATAAGGCGCACTGGATTATAAGACGCACTGTTGTTTTTTGAGAAAATGTAAGGCTTTTAAGTGCGCCTTATAGTCCGGAAAATACGGTAGTTAAAAGGATTTTATAAATATTAGGGCCAAGACATCTTCAGGATTTTGCACAAATGTTGGAAATTAAAGTTCTTTCTGCAGATAAGGGGTGAACTGGAGCCTTAAAAGCCACTCTCAGGTACACATTCTGCGACGTAATACCTAATAGCTAATGCTGACAATGCACATAAACAGTCTTGCACACATTCCTGCAGGGCAATAAGAAATGCCTTCAATTTTTCCTGCAGAGGTGTCCTCATGCGCTCATAACAATGGTGAAGTTTTGAATTGCCAGGCAACAAAGCAGGCCCTGAAGTCTTTTTTTTACCTTGAAGTACAAGATATTAGATTTGAAAAACCTCAAAGACCCCATAATTTATCATTCTGTACATTTTGCTGGTAATACTTATGTACTTTTATTCAAGTAAGACTAATTGAAGGAGTTTTAAATGTCATACATTGGTATTTCACTTCTTTTTTAAAAAGGTTTCACACAGTTTCAAGTAATATTTTGCAACATTTGACTTGAGCTTAAACGGATTCTCTGACATTTTCAGTGAGAGTTAAGTTGAAGCCCTGTGGGAACAACATTGACACAAGCACACACCTGTACACACCTGCAGTTAGAATGTGCGCTAAATGTTCTGCCAACACAAAAACACACACCCATTTACGACTGCCCTGACAGAAACTGAATCCTCATCAAACTGTCATCCCGCTCTGAAGGAGACATTACGTCTTCTTCTACTTCCTCATTTGAAATCTTTCAACTTTAGTCACTTTGGGACTCATTAAGACACGATGACAGGATTTATGACAACATGCATGTCTGTTTATTTCTCTATATGGCTCTTTACAGGGATCCTCTGAGGTCATCACCTTATGCCTCGATGTTTACAGTGAGGCTGAATGACATCAGCATTCTATACAACTAAACCCTCAAAGATGTCAGATTAGATTAGGATGTATTTGTTTTTCTACATCAAAATGACTTTATTTATCACTGCCTTACCTATCTACAGCTGGTGACTGATTTTAAAATGCCAAATAGAGACCATTTAATAAAAGCAAGATTCAAACAAGTGTAAATATTCCAGAGTTAGCTGAAAGGCTAGTTTCCATCGACTGGTCCTGTCATGGCTTCCTTCCCCAATCAATCCACTAGACGCCTTGAACAGACATTTCAAACTCAGGCGGTGCCTTTTCGACAGGTTGCCTATCTCTGTCTCTTTAGATAATGGCGCCTTGGGAATTGTAGTCCTTTATGCAGTGCTGACTATAGACGTCAACAATGGGTGGCCTTTTTTAATAAAAACTAAATACTGGCTCTAACAGGTCCTTTAAGATGAAGTTGTTGGGCCTCCTAGAATAATGAAAATACTATATGTACAACAGTTTAGACAGCATATTATGCAAATGTTCAGGTACATATTTGTGGTGGCGGTTGTCCACATTATTGAGTGTATGTAAGTCGCTTTGGATAAGAGCGTCCAACAAGTGTCTCTCCAGTCTGACTTTTCTTTGTGTGAATGATGTCACAAGCACTTACTTGTGGTAAATGAGCGGTTTTAATAAAACATGGCCTCAATTTGTCATTATACTCCTATGTAGTATTTAGCTGGCAGGCTAAAGTTATCTGATCTAAAGGATTCAGACACTTCGTTCTTAACAGTGTTGGGGGTAACGCCCTTCAAAATAACACGTTCCTGTACAGGCTTTTAGCTAGGATCTTTATACAGGGTGTCCAATTTTTTGCAGGCGCGAGTATTGTAGGGGGGCATCCCCCCCCCTGAATACTTTTGAAATTCATAACTCTCTGAAACACTATTTCCTGCATTTTGAGGTGCACATTTTGTGGAATACAGCCACGTTTTTGTCTTTGTTACAACATTATTTTTGTGCTGAGGTTGGGAGGAGGTGTGTGTGTGTGTCGGGGGGTGGGGAAGACCAGATTAGTTTTTGGTAATATTATCATTACACTGATTGATATACAATATAATATGTTTCATAAGTTATTACAAAGAACATTGAGTGTAACTGAAACTAAAAGGTACAACTTAATTGTCACATACATCTTGTATGTCTATACTTATTCAATTTTGTTAATCTATATCATATACCATATATTTATGCAAGACACTTAGCATACAGTTGTATTAGCTATGTGTTTGTGATGGTTTTCTGACCTTTCACACCTTTGAACATCCACACAAGAAAAACATTCTTACATGACTACTCTGCTGGAAGAAGCTGGATTTCGTTGTCTGTGTTCTTCCTCTTTTCCTCATCTTTCACAGTAACTTGAAGAAAGAATTTTCATTTAGCCTTATTTTTCATTTAGCCTTCATATCAAATCAAATCAATCAAATATTATAAAGGATATTATCAACTGTAAATATGTCAATAGTGGGAATTAAGTACACTGTTCTCCAGTGGTGGCTGGTGGAGTTTTCTCCAGGGGGGGCTATAACTCCAAAATGTATAAAAATAAAAATAAAAGCATGCATACATGTACTAAGGTATCAAACGAGTGTATTTACATAAATGAAAACAACAAAAACAACATTATAGATAGATAGATAGATAGAAGTGCAAAGAGAAACAAGTGCGATATATAGAGTATGTACAGTATATGCAGTTAAGAGTGATTATGTAAAGATAAGGGCAGTATAAAGAGGTGGGAATAATTGGCATAGTATAAACGGATGTAGTATGAACAAATATACAGATGTGCTATATTACTATACAGATGGCCAATATACATATATAATAAATATCTATCTATCTCTATATCTATCTCTCTATCTATCTCTAGATATATCTCTATATCTATATATTTAAATAACATATATCATATAACATGGACAATACACATATATAATAAATATCTATCTATCTATCTCTCTATCTATCTCTAGATATATCTCTATATCTATATATTTAAATAACATATATCATATATAACATGGACAATACACATACTTTATGACAGAAGGCTGTGACGTCAGCCCCGCCGCCAAATCCAGCTGCATTCAGCTCGGGGCGCAGGAGAGGTGCGCCCCAACATCGTCCTATCTCTTGTATTGAAGAGGAGCTACTGCGCATGTACAACTTTTAACGAGAGTCTATGGGCAGAGAACTTTTAATATTGACGAGAACGTTCACTCTCAAAACCGTTCCGGTATGGTACTGCACCTGGGGGGCGCTGGTGGGCCAGTGCAGAATGAATGTGGTCCTATGGAGCCCCACCCATAGATTCCTACATTTCTTTGGATATAATTTTTTTTTAAATCACTGCTATAGTTTTTTAAACATGGAATGGATAATCCTCACAAACGACACATAGCTAGTATTTTATATTCGCTTGATTTTGACTAAAATTAGGTTTTTGTAAATCGGATGACGTCATGCGTGATAAATTGCTTTATGGCACCTTGTGTCTCTCCTTCCCTTTCCTTTCCCTCGCAGCAACAGCTGCATACGATCGCAGCTGATTTGGCTCCGTGGGACCAGAGAACTTTTAATATTGACTGATTATATATTATTATTATTATTGATTATAAGCTGAAATAGGACAGTCCTTTTTGAGAATTTTTGCAATTAATTGCAGCACACTGACGCGGCATCTTTATCTTAATCAACTTTTTTTTACGGAATGTTTAATGTTCTAGAAAGCGGGATTTATCCTTAAGGTAGCAATATAGCAATATCGAACATACGCTCAAGGTAAGAAAACAAACACATGCTCGTAATCAGTTAACTTTCAAATTTATTTTTACAATACAATGTATGTGTGTGGTAGGATCAGTACATCCAAAGTTGACCATAATCAAATAAAAAAGTTCGATTGTAATGTCCTTTCAGAGTCCTCCTTAAGAGCTTTCTTCTTCTTCTCTTTTAACGGCGGTTGGCACCTTAAGAGCGTTGTTGATGTTCTGTGGACAGGTACCACAAAGCGTATTCTTCGGTCGTAACCAGTCGTGAGTTCTTCATTGACCAATCGGCTTTCATTAGCCAGATGCTAGCAGAACCTGGGTCGCAACTGCCCAACCTGTAAGAAAACAAAAGGCTATGACCCCCAGATTATTCCACTTTTGACGAAAAATCCCTGTCGACCTCTCGGAAACCACAGTAGTATTTTGGATTTTGTAGACGATATGCTAGGAGAATGATGTAGCTAGCCGCCTAGCTCCATAGGGGTCCATGTATTCTGCACTCGCCCGCGATCGCCCCCTAGGTGAACTGCAGCCAAATTCGGTACAATGGGGGTGAATAGAGAGTGAAGGGGCTTTCCGTAGACGGGCTTTGCTATGGGCAAAGATTCCTGCGCCCCAGGGCGGAAATATGTCACCAATCAGACAATGTCAATGAACGAAACAACTTTACTCATCATTAACTATGAAACATTTATCTTGCACATCTAAAAAAATATATACATATATTTCGAAATATTTTTATTTTATTATTTCATTTTTATTTCATTTTTTTTATGTCTTATTCAAGGAAATGTGGTGAGAGGTGAGTGGTGGGGCGGCACCCTAGCGCCCTCTATTGGCCAGCCGCCACTGCTGTTCTCCACAAACAACATCCATTTATCGATCTTTTAAAAGTAAAGACTCCCTATTGTTCAAAGGAACCATACAAATGTTGATCTCCTCATGTGCCCCCCTCCCCACTACAGTTCTCGCCGGTCGCATCGTCCTGACGTTTTTGTTGTTGTTTTTCCCCCGGTTCATCGACAGTTATTGCCACCAAAGAAGCCAGAAAAATTCCGAAATACTCCTATAGTTATCAGGCTTTCTGTCATGTTTGTAAAGATTGTTAAAAGTTTCAAGCTTACCTGCACTTTCTTCCCGCGAAAAAGGTTAAAGAGATATCAGATATTCCACCAATACAGCGCCCGTCCAAGACGCGTCACGGAAAATCACGATGTGAGCGTAGCGCGATTTCGCGAGATTTCGGCTTGAATCGGCGAATTTTGATCACATTCAGCGAAGTTACCGGGGAAAACAGCGGAGGAAAAAAATAGGGCGTCTTTAGGGCGTCTTGCTTGAAAGTAGGGCATCCAATTTTTTATTATTTTTAGTACAGAGGACGCCCAGACGCCCACCTGCCTAAAAGCCTGTTCCTGTAATCAGGTTACATTTGTCTGTCACACAGTAATGTAACGCGTTACTGTTGATAACAGCAGTAAGGATATTACAGTTAGTAAACACAGAATGACCTCATTACTTGTGCTACTATAAGGTCTTCAACTATCTGAATAACGGGAGGACAGAAATATAAATCAAATGGATGAGGAGATGGGGCAAAAATGGCAGAGATAGACATGCTTGTGGCAGCATACATCGTGGAGGAAATGCTGCCCGTCATGGTAGTGGAATTGCCATATTTCCGAAACATTGAGCAAGATACAAGTAGGCCTAACGGTTGGGTGGCTGCCATCAGACAGTAAACCTTTTCAAGCTATCTAGACCAGTGCTATGCAACGATCAGAATCAGAAAGGCTTTATTCGTCCCTCAGAGGTGACAATTACACTGCTACAGATGGAAACTGAGCGTAAGAAAACGTGGCTGATGTTCAAACAAAGAGCAGAAAACAGAGTTCTGTGTACAGCGTCGTCCTTATTAGATGATGTCTAAGTTATTTGTCATTTGATTAATAGTGTATCTCAGGCTCTGCACAAGGTTTTGGGTAATTGAAACTACAATAAACCTTTATGTTCAGTGGTCACTCTCGCATTGCCCCACAACAGCCAGATAGCTCAGCCGGTCTGCACCAGATTCTGTTTGCAATCTGAAGTACTATGCATGCTGGTACACGTTGACAGTTGAAACAGGCATATTTAGCCGCAGAGGTTTCCTTACTGAGTGTTTGCCTCAGCAGTCGAGCCAATCATGTGACGGGACTCTTCTCTGATTGGCAGCTGTTAACTCTCTGTCTGTCTTCTTCTGCCGTGACGAGATGTTTGGGTTGATTCTAATAAACAACACGGTGAGCAACACTCAGATTCACAGCTTTATCTGACGGAACAGACAGAAATATTACATATCCACAATGACATAATTTTGTCTGGAGGATCTCTTATGTCTGTTTACTATCTGTTTTTATATGTTTGTTTATAAAGGATATACAACTCTTGTTACGTGAAATAAATCATTGATGCAGATTTGTTGGGATATATGATGATTTATATGTAATAAATCATAAAGATGGATAAATTGATTTATTACATTTATTTTCTAAATTGTTTTTGTGGACAGCTCTTCAGGTTGGTTAGGTCCATCTTTTTATTGTTTATATAATTTTAAATCACATTTTGATTAGGAAGATGCTATATGCACCCAGGTGACTATAGTGAATAATGCTAATGGCTAACAAAGCTAACTTTTACATTAATACCTGACTCTAAGAAGTAATGTGAGCTTTAAATGTAGTTTCTTAATTTGTAACATCACCAATGTTCTGTACATACAATATAGGCCTAAATTATATCAAGAATTATATGTATTGTAATTAATTATCACGTATAGATAAGTTTTTGGATTTGTTAGGTATTTTAATTGCTAAAAACATACAGTGTTCTATATATATTTTATTCATACCTATATCGATATCTTAAATACACATTAACTATCTTTGTTATTTCAATATTTCACAAGTTTTTCTGTGACATTTTACATCCTTTAGTAAGGTATATTTATTGTTATTTATTATGTTTTAGTATTTTCCTTATCTTGTTTCTTTGATGTTACAAGAATAAGTATTATTAATAGTATTATTATGAAATACACAGTATTTTAAAGGCATGGAAACCACATCAGTCCAGTCAGCTGGTGCTGCACACACATGCAAATAAGGTGACATGTTCAGACACACACTTTCTCACACAGTGATAGCAGCCAGTTCCAGATTCGCCCGACAGTTTGAGGTTTGTTTGCTCTCACAGCCCGCCTCCGCTGACTGAGGGATAACCCTCTGAGTCACTTAAAGTAAACACAACCTCCCCCACACACACACCCACCCGACTGTCCTCAGGAATCAACATCATGTTGCTTGGCTAATGACGAAGGTGGCGCTGTCGGGTTTCAAAAAGGTTAGGATTGAGCCAAAAAATGATAATAATTTGAGTTTACAGAGTTTATACTGCAAACCAGTGCTGGAGGAAGTTTTCACATTCTCTACCAAAATAAACGTTTAAATCAAACATATCCTATAATAATTATTGCATATTAAAACTCATAAAAATAATTATCCTTTGGCTTTTCACCTTCCCTGTAGCTAGGGCTCCAACAAATTGCGCGTCATAGGCTAAAGGGCGGGACATCTCTTAGCGGTTGACCAATCACAACTGAGCCGGCCAGCTAACCAATCAGAGCAGACTTGGCTCTGGTTTCAGACGGAGGGTGAAAAGAGGTGCTGCAGCACAGGCAGTATGTGGAAAATAAAAAGCTTTTTGAACATTAACGCATGGAGACATGTCACAGTAGAGACACTACATATGAACCTGAAAATGAACAGAATAGTTTAAGTACAACTTCAAAAGATAAATATAATCATTAACATAAACTTTACAGTGCTCCAGAAAAATCAGTGTCAAAATATTATACTTACTCTAAATTACCTATAAAGTTTACATGTTATCATACCTGCTTGTTGCATTGTATTTACTGTATATTTTTTGCATGTGGACCTTATTATTATTATGTCATACTTTTATATTTGCACTATTTCTTTTACTTTGTATGGAAACGACTGAATTCATTTTCCTCAGGTTGAATAAGGTGTTTATCTTAATATGATTACCCTTACTAATTCATTCATATTAAAGCTGTTTTTGCTGATGCCATGGGGTTTCATTTAATACAACTTAGCAATATGCAATTGCTATTTTATATACTCATATATGTTCTGAAATGTGCAAAAGTAGATAAATAAAGAAGAATCAGATGAAAATACTCAAACAAGCTCTGCAAAATTGTATTTAAGGACAAACACTTTCAATTCCGCTGCACACAACTCACGACTGATTTATTAGAGTCTTTGCAATTTAATACAATGAAAGCTATTAAACTGTTTTCATAGTCAAGAAACAGCCTGCAAACCTGTTTTTCACAGTTAATTCAAAACCTATTTCCATTTGTTTTTTATTTTATAACAAATTCCTGTTGTCATTGTATGTACATATTAGATAACCATTCTTACCTTAATTGTATTTACTGTCATGTCAGTTGATGTCTTTGTTAGTTCATTATCTAGTTTAGCAGTGATGTCATTTATAGTTTTATATATATATATATATATATATATATATATATATATATATATATTTGTGTTGTCTTTGTTCTGTGTGCTTGTAAATGTGGAAAATGAATAAAGACAATGAAAACATTTTTTTTTCAACAGCTTTATAATTTCAAAATCACACATCACCATGAACGCTACACCTTAACTAGTTGCTGCACTTTAAGTTTATTCTCCACCAGGGAGTGACTTAATCAAAAATCAGTTCTATCCTCATGTTGTAAATCATGCATAGACTGTGAATAAGAAATGGACCATCAATTCTATAAAAAATAACATCGTGCTGGCTTAAGAAGACTTCAAACTAGCAGTTGAGAACATACACTTATTAGTAGAATACATACTGAGATAATATACCAAGTGAGAAGTCATTTCCTGACTTATTTCTGCAGCCAGAGGAGTCGCCCCCTACTGGTCATTTCAAAGAATTCAGGCTTAAGGCCCCCAGCTGCACTAAAGTCAAAGGTCAGATGTAACTTCCATCACAAACATTCTTTTGCAATCCTTGACATTACATCACAAGAAGGAGAAATGTCATCTTGTTGTCCTTGAGTACCATTGTATTTAGTATCTGTCAGCCTCTTCTTTTTTTGTGTCCCTCTATGTGCAGAGTCTTTGGAGGAAAAAAGATGGGGTGATTGAAAATGACTTGCTCTTCCTTCACGCCACCACACACTCAGCCTGAGTCTCTACATCTCCACCCACCATCTGGACCCTCCAGGGCTCCTCTCCGCCCCATCCCTGGCCCGTGCCTAGGCTCCCCTCTCTCTCCTGGGGCTGAGGCGCTGCCGTGTCTGGACACTGGCCCTGGAGCTCTGAAATTACACAAAAAAAGGTAACCATTTACAGATACAAAAAAGTTAATGTCTACAAACAAAATGTGTGACTCATAAGGCAGATGTTTACTTTCAGGTTTTTTTTCTGTGTTGTATGGACAAGAAACTGATCAAACTTCTCTTTTTTCTTAATAAATACAAATACATTTAAAAAAGGAAAACATGTTCGGTTGAATTTGATTTCAATCAAATGTTGAATTACATTTTTAATCAAACCCTCTGCATTTAATTGACATTGAAGAGGAAATATTATGCTAATTTTCAGCTTCATATTAGTACTTTGTGCCTTGACATGTCTCCATGCTTTAATGTTTAAAAAGCTCTTTATCTTTCTCATACTGCCTGTGCTGCAGAAACCTCTTTTCACCCTCTGTCTGAAACTAGGGCCCGGTCTGCTCTGATTGGCTAGCTGGCCCGCACTATTGTGATTTGTCAACCTCTTAGCCTATCACATACAATGTGTTGGAGCGCTAGACAATAGAAGCGCAAATGTTACATGGTGATGTCAATATTTAACCAAAAGCATAATAGAGCCTCTTTAAAAAGTCAAATTCACACGTACGTTAAGAATTTCTGTATATTAACTAATTAATATACATTTAGCTAAGCTAATATTGTGCTTAGCTTATTACTCTATTGCAGTAAATAAAAAACGTTTTCCTATATTTGTTGCCTACTCCTCTCTTTATTTTATTTGCACCAAATTCCCTCCTGTCCTGCTCGGTATTTTGTCATTTGTCTCGCTTTGTAAATTCTCTTCTGTATTATGTGACCCTGACTTGTCTTCACTTGTCCTGTAATCACTCAATAAAAAAAGGAAAAAAAGGAAATAAGTATATGTATTGTGCAGATGAGGTGTGAGCCTATAAATACCTGTGCAGGTGGGCGTCTCCTCAGTATAGATCTGCAGGAAGACCAGAGCAGAGAGGAGCAGCAGCCAGCGGCGCGCCTGGTCCGGGGCTTCCCTCAGCGGGAGCCTCCTGCTCCAGGAAGCCGGGTACAGGACCCTGCGGGGGCGACGGCCCCGTGGAGGAGGGGGTTGCGGGGAGGAAACAGAACACGTAAAGGAGGGGATGGGGGAACCGGTTGCTTCCAAAGGCCCTAGGGCCACAGGGAGCTGTTTGCAGGAGCAGGAGAAGAAAGGCATGATGGTCCTCTACTGTCCTCTACTTTCAGCCTTCTCTGTTTCAGTCTTTCTATCAGCCTTGTCTCAACCTGAAAATATCCTCTTAGTGCAGCTTAAACATGTAGCATATTCTCCTCCTGTGCTTCAGAATTTAATTTATCTTGCACTATATTTCCCCTTTTTTATTTTCCGTTCTCCCTGTTCTTTCTTTCCTGCTCTGAAAGTCTACCTTTATCCCCAATCAGCCAAGACTCTATATATAGTATATACTGTATGCAGAGTAGGTGTTGTCAGTGTGAGCCAGGCAAACCCCGCCCACTTCTGGAGATAATTTTGTTGCAATTTAAAATTATTTTTAGATGCACGCAAACCCCCCCCCCCCCCCCCCCCCACACACACACACACACACACACAGCTTCTGTCTGCATCACATTTCACAGCTGCAGGGGAATCCCTTCTGCTTTCCCCTCTGCTTTACTCCTTTGTCCTCTCCTTGTTTCCTCTCCTCTTGCATTTCTTTGTCTCAACTTGATTCTTTCTTTCTCCCATTTCCCACTCTTTTCTCCTCTCCTTGTTTGCGCTTCTATCTTTCCTTTCCTCTCCTACTTCCTTCCTTCCTTGTTTCACCCTCCTCCCTTCTTCTCTCCCTTTTTCTTATTGTTTTTTCTCCTCTCCTTGTTACCTCTCCTCTGACATTTTTCCTCTCCTCTCTCCTTGTTTCATCACCTGTTTCTCCCTTTTGTCTCTCTTCTCCTATTGTCCCCCCCATCTCCTTGTTTTTTTCTTCTGTCTGTCCCTTTTACCTCTCATCTTTTCTTTGTTTCCTCTCTATTGTGGCTTCCTCCTGACATTTCCCCTCTCCTCTCTCCTAGTTCCCTCTCATCTCTCCTTGTTACCTCTCCTCTCCATGCGTGTGGACTAAGGTTTTGTTTTTCCTTGTGTCTCCCCAGGCTTCAACCACAGAATCTTCACTGAAAGTCTCTGGAATGTTCTGGAGGTGCTTTGATCGCCTGCCTGCCTCTCTCACTGCACGCAACACAAGCATCCCTGCATGCAACATGCACTTTATCATTATTGAATTATATGATGTAAAATACAGTCATTTGGTGCTGCGTGCAACATGCACTCATGACACACTGGTTCCCCTCTCACAAATACACGAGCGATGGATGTCAACACATTCTGTTACACCCCACCCTAATGTGGCCTTGTAGGGCTAGCAAAATTCCACCATTGACCCAAACATAACAGAGAAAGACACCTTCAAAATATTTAAATCTATAAGATTTATTGCAATCAAACATTTGAAATATACCAATATCAATCATAGGCTGAGAGGCAGAAACACAGGAGTCCCCACGCCAAAGACCTCTCTCTTCTGCTGCTGGAACTGGAGCTTTTAAGACCTTCCTGCAGGTGCACCTCGTCACGCACCGCGTTGCAGCAACACAGCACACCTGGGCCGAGGGAACACACACAGCCATGACACCCCCACCTTTAAAACAATGAGTAAATAGAAACCCCATGATATTATGATATAAAAACAAATGTGCATTAGATCACACAGGTGTTTCAGGCCGGGGGGAGTTACATGCACACAAACCCATACAGCACACTACAGCTGAGGGAAAACCTCACAAAGCATCATAGGGCCTCTTATAAATGTAAAGCCCTTGTACTGCTGATCATGTCTAAAGAGTGCCAGAAACATTTAAAGGTCTCCTATTATGCACTTTTTCATCAAAATATTATAGGTCTAAGATATTGACAAAAACATCGGTGCGAAATGCCAATCAGATCGTTCATTGTAGCATGCCCCCTCTGTTTCAGCCCTGTTCCAAAAGTGCTGATTTTCTAGCTTTAAATGCAAATGAGCTGCTGCTCACTACGACCCTCTGAAAAGTGTTTGGTAAAAAAACAACAACACAATGGTGCTATAGGAGGAGATTCAGGTGATAAGGGGGGTGGGTGTTACCTTAGTTGGTTATTGACTAATGGTTGCACAACCCCAAAAACATTTGTGACATCACAAAATGAGGAAATCTGATTAGCTAATTTTCAGATTTCAGGTTTTTATATACATGGATCAAGACAAAAAGAGAGAGAATCTTTTTTCCTGAAACTTTCTGAATCTTCTAACACAGGGGGACACATATTTATGCATGAAAAAGTGGATTTTGCACAATAGGTGAACTTTAAACTGGGATTTTCCCTGCATGATACTTTAGCGTAAACCGAATACCGAAGATCACCATGTTGCAAAGAGATTTATTCTGTCAACTAATTTAAAGTGAGGTCCAGATTAACTGTATATTGGATTGTCTTCATAATGTATATGCAGCACTTTAGTGAACACATAGAGCTGATTAAATGTGCTCCGAATCTGTTTTGTTGTATTCTAATTCTCATGCAGCTCAACACATTTACCCATCTTTCAGCCATCATGTTTTTAAATCCACTCAGGCTGTGATTCAGTGAGGGAGTGTCGGAAGTTCATGCCCTTGCCAAAGGGAACACATTCTTTGCTTAAAAGTTGCCTTTGTCCCTGATCCTATTTTTAATATGCTTCTTTTATGAATGTTTGTCCACACCCCAAGTGAATGAGAAGCAATAAAAAGGAACATGATGTAAAACCGCACATCAATGTTCAAGACAAAACAAGTCATTCGTTTTGAAGATCAAAGGGAAATTGAACTATTAAAGAGTGGGAAACAGAAATGATTTGACCTTGGTTTGAGTTTGCAGTTTTTGGGGGTTAGCATCAACCAACATTAGTTTTTCTTCAAAGAGGACATATTCTGCTGTTGTTCAGCTTCATATCAGTATTGTGTGTCTCTACTGTGATATGACTCCATGCTTTAATGTTCAAAAAGCTCTTTATATTTCTCATACTGCCTGTGCTGCAGCAACTCTGTTCCCCCTCTGTCTGAAACCAGAGCCCAGTCTGCTCTCATTGGTTAGCTGGCCAGCTCTGTTGTGATTGGTCAATCACAAATGTCCCAACCCTTAGCCGATCACATACAATGTATAGAAGCACTTGCCTATTAAAGCGTGGATGTTAGATAGTGATGTTACCACGTTACGGAAGTACGCGTTTTAGGGGTTGTGTGGGACAGAAACTCCCCCTTTGAGGGAATTTTGAGGTTTTGAGTTTGAAGACCGTTTCCATGCACTAAGACCCATATAACACAGGAAAGTAAACTCTCAAAAGCACAATATGGAGTCTTTAAATATACATAAATGGTCAACAATCAGATACATAATTGAATTAATATGGAAAAGATTGACAAACAATTGGCTATGATTCATCTGATTAAATCGGATCGGATTTACCTGTAGTAAGGTAAAATGTTCATTTAAACTACATGCTAACAAGCTTAGCATTGCTAACAGGCTGATGTTAAGCAGGTATGATGTCTACCAATGTTCGCCATCTGAGCTGATGTCACTGTCATTTGTTCTGTAGGTATTTGGTCACAAAGTAAAGTATGGGACACATTAAAATGTTGACCTTATAACGGCAGCAGACAAATGGTTTAGGCAGCATGAAATGTATCATTCATCCTACGGGTCAATCAATATGAATAATAAATCACTGCAATCCATCACATACTGTAGTATTTCAGTCAAAAACACCCATTTGAAAACCAATGAAAAAAGATTGAACAGTATAGCATAATCTTTAGCTCAGAGCGTCTTTGGTTATTACACTGTACAGATTATATTTGTTCGTAATTATATTATATAAACGTATCCTTTTTGAAGACGAGTTTAGACATGTACGAGTACTTTTAGATTTTCCTTATATCTGGTTTTGAAAAAAAACAACGGCATGCTAACATTCAAACCACCCACACTAAACTAGGTGGAGCTTCAGACATTCTCGAGAGGGGTATTAACTTAACGTATTTTATGTCGAAGACAACAAAACGTGAAAATCCATTAAGCTTATACTAACCAAGGACATTTTTTAAGGCATCTAACCAAATACACGTTAAAAAAATGTTGAATTAAGAGGAGGGAACCAGTTTGTTGTAAAGTGCAAACGCATTTATCAACCTTTCTGACTTGTTCCTGCACCACTTTGTCCAAATGACGATCTGTGTGTTTGTGTGGTAACATGAGTGTTTCTACAGTATATTTAGTGTCATCACTGAAGAAACATGTTCTGAAACAGTTCAGTGACCACACTGTTTGTCTATAACCAGAACTCAACCGGGAATCCTGACCGGTTTAACGCACAATGCAAGATCACACCTGTTACAGCAGCATGGGTAAACAGACCAGTGTGTAACTGACATTCAGAAGGCACACTCACGTCATAGAAATATGAGGACATTTTTAACACACTCAGCTGATTCCAGACACCTTAATCCAAGACCTCTGTTCTCCAGTACATCAATTATTCATGAAGTAATAAGCTCTTTCACTCATAATTCATTGTCATGATAGATGTTTTTTATTCACGTAATGGCATCTGTTGTTCTAAACCTTATTTTTAACACGTGTGTTGTTCACACACTGCTGACACAGGTCAAAGCTGTTGTGCGTCAGCGTATTATATTTTCACATCAGAGAGAGGACAGTCTTTTGTTCCCATAACACGCTACGTGAAACTTTACACGGCTAAAGTTTGACAGAGGTATGCGTCTTTGTTCTGAGCAGACACTGATGAGGCTCTTTTATCTGGATAGCAGGTATTCACACTAAAAATAGCCCTCTGTCATTGTCTGTGTTGCTCAGGTACACATACAAATTTGAAATATAATACAAAGTCCAGTTTGAGTAACAAGGCAGTTTGACGTCTCAGTGTCTACTCTTTAATGCTATGAGACAGGATTTCACGGTGACTTTAATTTGATCTTTTGTCACAATCATGAGCAACAGACATGCACGCATAACCTAAAACAATGCATTTCCTCAAGCACGCAGAAGTGTACTGGACTGTGAAGTATGTGATAATGCTGCTGCAAATCAAATTTGCATCCTGCAAATGAAACAGGCGCCCTGCTATTTGACCTTTTGGTTTTATTTTTGTAATGTTGACATTTAGTCACAAACATTGAACTTGTACTACATATTGTAGTAATTTACAGTCTATTAACATTTGACAGATCTTATGGTAAGGAAACATGAACATTTTATTTTTGTCAATATGAACCAATACTTGGTTTTAATTGGTCCACCCATCTTGCTGTATTACAATCCCCTAGAGTTTGGCTGCCTTGTAGTGTCTACCAAATAGGGTACAGGCATGTAGACGTGGTCAAGACAATCTGCTGAAGTTCAAAGAACTATAAAAATAAGAAAGAATGGTAATTTAAGACAAGGTTGATCAGGACATGCTGCTGCCAGATGGGCTTAAGTATTTCAGTAAGTGCACAGATTTTCATAATGAACCATTTCCAGGGTAAACAGAGAATAAGCAATGACCAGTGCCAGTCCTGTCACCTGACAAAGAGCAACGTGGCGTACAATCATTATGGGCTCTCCAAAACAGTACAGTCGATTATTGGAAAAGGGTAGCCTGATGAGACTGATATATCAGAGACTGATAAGTCTCCATTACTCAAACATTCAGATGGTACAGTCTGAATTTGGCATAATACGGCATACACTACGCCAAATTCACAGATCCATCCTGCTTCATATCAACAACACGGCCCCAATGAATTGCCTGTAGTCAAATGGCCTGCAGAATCACATGAAGTGGTGGAAGGGAATAATAGCCTCATGGATATGCAACTCACAAATATGTGACCAAAATCTATTAGGAAGGTTTCCAGACCCTTGTTGAATCTGTCCCATGGTAAATGTGTGCGTTCATGAAGGACAAGTCCACTGGTGTCAAAGACAATGAACATTTTTTGATGTGATTGTAACTCAGAGAAACCAGCTTGTGTTGGTTATTAGAGAACATGTTTACAGCAGTGGCGGGCCGTGCATTTCACACCTAGGCCTTCAGTGATGTCCTACACAGTCCTACCTGAATTATTCCACCTCTTAATACCATCATTATGACGCCATGGCTCTAGAAACTATACATTTAGACAGAAACGCAGTATAACCGGGCGTTGCATCACCTTAACATAGTCAAGTACAACAGAGTTATATTAATATTTCCGAAGCATTTATAATCAATACATCAGCATTTACAGTTAACTTAATTAATCAGATTATCTGACAAACCGCTCCTTGACACCTGTGTCCGTCACATAACGCAGGACAAGTGCCAGCTGTGCTACATTACCCACATCTGACGTCTCGTCCACCATAACAGCGACAAAGGGTGCTTTTTTAATCTTCATTTTGATCTCTTCTCCCATCACTTCAGCAATAGCATAAATCAGGTCGTTTTGTATTTTGCCTGACGTCCCAGTAAACATGTTGTTTGTGTGCAGGTGGTAATGCAAATCTGTGTTGTTCTCAGCAAGAAAAGAAAGAAGCTCCACGTAGTTTCCTCTGTTTCTGGACTCGGCGCTTTCATCGTGTCCCCTAAATGAAAGTTCCTGTTTACCCAAAAACAGGACACAATCAATCAGTCTTTCAATAATTCCCTATTTTTGTTCACCCTTTCGTTGTGGAGCTCCGTTTCCCTGGGCACTTGTTCGTTGAGCTGTAGATCCACTCGGGTGTCCCCAAAGGTTTTCAAAAGCACCAGTGCTTCCAAGTGCCCAGCCGTGCTTTGGTGTCTCGTTGCTGCCTTGGTTAGACAACTCAAGTTTGCAAATTTAGTGTGGCTCCAAACACCAAATCGATCAGTTGCAAATACCAGGCATTCCCGGCAGTACAATTTGCAGTGCCTCTCGGAGGCTGTGAGCCAGGGGTAGGCCTACCGCTCGTAGTTTCCCTGCTGTGCTAGGCTCGCTAGCGTTGGAGTTGGTCGTTCCCTTTTCAAGATGTGTAGCTTTACTTGAAAAGTTCGTTTTGAAAATGGCGTTGTTATTATATCTTCGACCAAATTGATCTCTTCTCCTCCTTCAGCCATTGTGGGTTGAAAAAAATAGCTTGTAGAAATCTACACAAATTAGCTCGCTCAAGTTCTAGTTATGTTTGCTAGCTTTGCCCATAGACTGTATGGCTCTGCCTACTGCCTAGCTCTGCCACTCAATAGTGCGTATCCAATCAGAAGATGTGCACGTGCTAACGTTAGCGTACGCCTGCTAGCTGGCCCGTTGTCGCCACCTCGAAATCTGATTGGTTAACGCCACAATTTTGTTTGCGTTCACTTTAAGCTACAGCCGCCCGCACTGTTGATTCTGAAGGCCTAAGGGCAGATTTCTTTGACCCTAGCAACACATTATGGCTGAAATATGATTGGATAAAAGCTCTAACATAAAGGCCAGCCCTCCAAATCTCGTTCTGAGGCTGGAAGCCGCGCAGCCAAGACGAACGCTATAAAATGAAGAGAATAGACTATGGGGAATAATTTAATACGTATTTGTGGAAAAAATATATCAAAATTTAATTTATATTCTGATGATGTTTAGGCCAGCAGAGAAGGCCTTGCTGGCCCTGACGGCCCACCACTGGTTTACAGTACATAGTAAACTGGTTGCTCCCGTACACCAGAACTTATTTTGAAAACCTGGCGTTTTTCTCCTTCCCTACTTTGTGTAAGTTTCAGTGTAAGTCTGACATTGGATGGAGTGCTTTCAAGATTGTATTACATTGCCAAGTAATCAGGGTTCTCGAAAACAGATACGCGAATTAATCACAATTATGACCCCAACTGGGCCGAGCGTATGTTTTCCATGAGTTGCATGGCAGTGAAAAGGCGAAGAAAGTGGAGGAATTGCATACAAACTACATGTATTGCACTGACTGGAGACCAAAGGACGTCACATCCTCAGAATATGCTTTAACAGCACACCTAATCCATCACAAATGGAAACTGCACTCGTTGGCCTTAGGTGTGGTCAACACGGAGGATAGGAATTTTGCTGAAGCATGGCCCCTATTATTGAAGTTTTTTTTCTGTACATATTCTGCCTCCACCAGATAAATGTACCAGGCTCCTTAATACAGATGTAATGTTAAGCTTTTGCTAAGAATTGCAGCAGCATTAGAAGTCTCTGTATTGAAGCAACCAGTGAGTCAGAAGTGACTCAAATTGAGGGACAAGACTTGATTCAAGGACAGTGTTGCCAACTTCTATAAAAGCTTACCTTCCAGATAGTTTCATAAGTTGTTAAGCTTTTTCATATCCATCACTTTCCCTGGAGCATTTCCCTCTGCCAACATTTTTTTTTCAGGTTTCTTTATGTTGTATGACGCTGCCTGTTGTTTGGACTGGCATGGTAACAGAATACCGATGCGCTGACAGGAAAGGCTCGGCCTCTGTCAGCAGGAAACAAGAGGCACGTTGGAGCATGAAAATAAAATTATAACATCTTGATCATACTGGTTAGTGATTCCCACAGTGGTGATCACTGCAGCTAACACCCTGCTGGAGTTTGGCCTCATCATCTCAAAGGAGGGGTGGGTGTGAAGGATAAATTACAGTTTGGTTCAGCTCAGTTTTGGTACAATTCCTGTTGGTATAACCAATTATTCTTCTTCGGGACCTTAAATTAGGGATGGCATAATAATAATGTCCTCCGTTAAAGAGGCACTTCTTAATATTACTATAATCAAATGTTCTAAGATCAAGATGAAGATCAATTGTGGGTTCATCCCTACATTATAATACAATCTACAAGTTTTAATTCCACACAGCTTATATGGATACTGTTTAAATGCAACATTTTAGGGGTACTGTAGTAGATCAGTAAATTATGTCAGTGACAGTTATTAAGAGTCATTTCATTTCAATACAGATTTTTTATGTTTGATGATCTGATGTCAAGTAGCAATTTAACATATTAAAACAACTTCTTAAATTCACTTTAGGATTCAAAGAACTTTATTTTAATTTGATTGTCTTCTTGGTGTTTTCCTTAGATTGAATTCAGATGACTTCATTGCTGAGGGATAATCACATGCTGGGTTCAACTTGGGCGGTCGTTTTTCAATCGGAAGGTCTTGGGTTCAGTCAACATGACGCGGTTTCTTGGGCAAGATACTTAACTCTGTGTTTCTCACGACGGCCGACGGTGTGAATGTTAGCTTCCACAAGCAAGTGGAACCTCTTCTTGTTTTCCGAATGACACAAGGCTCAGGACACAAACAAACGACACCAGGGACAAGGTACTTAATGAACAAAAGCTTCAAGAGGTTGACAAAAAAAAAAAAGAGTACACAAACGCTCACCTGGATCAATGGATATCTGAATCATAGGAGTCTGCTGGGAAGCTTGGCTTAACAAGTCTAGACAAACTGGCACAGGACAAAGGGCGACGAAGACTTTAGCGGCAACCCATTTTTGTTATTTGTAATTTCCTCGATCCTCGCTCAAACCGGAAGTTGTTTTGGTGCGCCATCTTAAGAAGCGTCCCATGGCCCTTATTTTTTTTTGTGGCCAAATTTTTATTAAGCAATTGCACATCAAAATACAATTCAATATTGTCAACATTTGTCACAAAAATATGCATCCAAATTTCAATAAAATAGCACAACTTTGTGACGCAAAGAAAAATAATGACCCCCCACCCAAACCAATCTAACCAAAACAAAACTAACACAGCACAATAACACCTGATAAAGAAAGAAAAGGGAAAATTAAAATGAAAACAAAAAAGCAGCCCCATGCACGCCTGCCTGTATGCAAAGGGATGCATCCAAAACACAATGGAAATGATATAGACACACAGACATACACAAAGACGCAGACAAACACGCACACACACACACACACACACACACACACACACACACACACACACACACACACACACACACACACACACACACACACACACACACACACACACACACACACACACACACACACACTTCAGGGGAAAGAAGGATTCATAAAATGAATGTCACGAGGGGTGATGATAGTTAAGGTTATAAGGTTACCCCAATAAGCCTTTCAAAGATTCAGCTGCTGTCTGCCAAATGGACAGAGTGTTTTCAGTAGCTCCATGAATACGGGCAGTTGACAATTCCAAATACATCACATCTAAGAAGGTAAGGATCCACTGTCTAATGTTAAGTATCTGTGAGGGTTTCCATCGCGTAACAACCATCTTTTTGGCGGCCGTGAGCCCAGCTAGGATGATACGCTTATTTAGTCTAGAAGTATGAAGTCCTGAAAAATCATTCAGAATCACAACAGGGACAGTCGCTGGTACCGACACAACCACTAGATCTGACAGTGTCGAAGCAACATCAAACCAGAACTGTGTTACCGGTGGACAATCCCACATCATATGTAGGAATTTTCCTGGAGACTTTAGAGTACAAAAGGAGCACAAGGGAGAGTCTATCAGTCTCATGTAGAAAAGTTTGCGAGGGGTTAAATAAGTTCTATGTATGAAATTAAAATGTATTTGTTGATGGTTAGGATTACGTGAGGCCTCCTTTACACTATCCCAAACATCCTCCCAGTCAAATTCTGGATCCAGAGCAGGATAGTCTTGTCTCCACAATCTGTCTAAAGGCAAGTCAGGGTATGAGGATCCTAGAATAAACATGTATAACGTAGATGGCCCTTATTTGAGCCTGGGGGAGCGATCTCTGAGGAGTGATAACCGAGGAACCAACAGACCATACTTCTATGAAATTCTCAGTCACTCGATACGCCCCTTTATTGTGTATCGCCTGATTGAACGCAGCAGCGCATTCCCTGATCTAATGCATCTTAACATCAGAGCAGTTTAACAGTGGAGTGAAGCGCAACAGATTAAACTCAAGGGAATCACTCCTCCGTTTTTATACCGTTTTTTTCAAATGAGTTATTATTGAGTCAGAATAAGTGATAATACATCTGAACGACAAAAGGGACCAAATGAACGTCCTTTATTTATCATTTAATTTAAGTCATTTTGATTCAGGATGACAATTTTCGAGCATTGGGTTTGAGCCTACAATTATTGAAATTGTTCCAGAAACAATTAGGCCTGGTCAGTGAAAAGAAGAACACCTTAGTCATATCCTGGGTTATTAGATTATGAGTTTAAAATGCAGGGTGTCAATAAATGTAGACGTCAATAACTACATTAATAATAAAAACGCATCCTGGCGGTATAAAAGTTCCTGTACCGCTCAGCAGGACGCAGTATGGAGGATATAGTAGCAAAATAAGACAAAGAACACACTGGGAAGACTTGGAGACCACAGGAGGGCGGGAAAATCCAGATTAAGACAGAGACAGGGAACCAGGAACTGCGACCGACCATAACAACTCCGGGAAAACATTGGCGGCAGGAAAATCCATAGGGATATGATGACAACAGATTGACAAAGAACACCAAAATGTTAACTAAACCTTACAGAATAGTCCTGTTGATTTTTTTATTTTACTCCACATCTGTAGTTTAAAAAATGTTGTCTCAAGTAACCAATGGGTCTGGAGCGTAGAGCCACTCTGTCGGGGTGAGTGGAGCAGGCAGGACATAAATGCAGCACAGATACAGGTTTTTTACAAAAAATACCTTTACTTTACGGCTACAAGACTCAACATACAGACTGGACCTCTCTCCCTAGTGAACGCAACAATACCACGACGACCAACAGAAAAACAAGAATTTAAATACATGCAGAACTAATGAAAGGACAAGACACAACTGGGCAAGGCAGAAAAACACAAGGGCACCAGTTGAACAGTATCAGCAATCTCACAGGAGGGAAATCACAGACAGGAAGCAACCACAGACAAAAGACGGGGGGTGAACACCTTTCAAAATAAAGACCGACAGATCGTGACACACAGACAGGTAGTCATATTAAAACATAGACTTCAAACTGTTTTAACTATTCATGGTATTTATTCAAGGCAAGATTAGTACCTCCAGGGGCCCCTGGGCACTGAGCGCTCATGGGCCCCGAACCCTAGCCTGGTCCTACCAGACTCTCCTACTACATTTCATTTGTACAGAGAGTCTGGAAAATATAACGTTTCCCGAACCCCGTCGGGAGGAGGGCCACAACATCATGGCCACCAACAAAACTCAGCAAAGATTGTTCTTGCTCCGGCTTTAATTTCTGGATATTCGGCAGCGTTGCCTACCATGGAACGAATGGCTTCGCTCGCATCTTTCTCCGCCGCCATTGCTGAACTACAACTCAAGCTTGCGCACGACCTCAACGTCATTGATCTCAGCCACTTCCTCTGTTCGCTGATTGAACAGGTTAAGATTGGCCGGAGAAAACCCGCGAATATGCCGAAAACCCAGACAGAGTACTGAAGGGAAATAAAAATTGAGCGGAAGTACATAGAAGGGCGGAGCCAGGTAGCCTACCCGAACCGCACCCAAAGACAGAAAAACGTGCACACGTAACTTCACGTAATAAGTCTGCACTATTGATAATTGTGTGTGATTCTTACAGTAAATGCCGCACACATCTGCTTTATAGCATAAAAGCTCCTTCAATGATCACTTCATTAATTCCCTCCAACTGAACCAGGGGCGTTGCTAAAAAAAAAAAAACGTATACCAAAGTTGATTTTTCACCTTATTGCAAAGCAGAGGCATTTATGGCAGTGAAGAGTGGGTTTTATTTAAAATGTTTTAATTATGAGTGAGGTTGTGCAGACAAAAACAAAATCTGTTGTCACTGAGGGCCCCCTTTTGCTCAAGGGCCCCTGGACTGCATTTGCCCAGGTTGCCCATATGGTAGATCAGACCCAGGATTTATAGATGTTAAGAAAAATATCGAATAAAAGGTACTGTTGGATTGAACTCCTGTAGTCACCACTGTTCCTGGCATTTTAAACGATGTGATGGGTATGACAGTTTATTAAAATATTCTGTTACAAGTCATGTATACAAAATATACTGAAAGCACCAAAACTCAGCAACACACACATTATGTTGTTTACAGGTGAGTACCAGAGTCCTATCTGAGGAGGAGGGGCTGGCGTTGGAAGCTAGTAGATGTGTTGAGAAATAACAAATGAATACTTAGTGTGTTGGCAAGTTTAATTACAGTCTGCCATGACAACTGGGGAAACAAACAGCTGACACACTTGACAGAGATTGTTAATAGCATCATTTAGGGAGCTATTTTGAAGCGTGCCTCTCCCCTCTGCTATTCCTGCAGCAGCCTGAAGCCTATCCAGATTTTAAACATGAAGTTTAAGGTTGTGTGAGGCCGACAGAAAGTACATGACAATATAGTATATGTGAATAAAAACCCTTCTTTAGGCTCCTTGCTAAAATGCACCACAATCCGAGATAAATGTAAAGTACTTTTAAACAAAGTAGTCGTGAAGAAATGAGTCCAGTGTCTCGTCTTGAAGTCAATGGTTTTATGAACGCGCTGATCAGAGGCCTGAAATAAGGTCTGTGGTTAAAACAAGCTTTAGAGATTTTTATATGTTGTTCTACAACATAAAGTACTAATGTGTCATAGTAAAAGGCGGTTGCTAACAAGTGACTAAAAGAGCCTACAAAAAGTCATCACACCGACACAAGACCGCCTTTAGCTTAGGCAATATGCACAGCCACTGTGATGTAGTTCGTTTATAGCCCAGCGTTACTACTTTACTTCTGGTGATTGCCTTTACCTTTTAAAAAAAGTAGTGTTAATATGTTGAGATTATACTGCGGAACCAAACATTTTAATTATCATAAATGTGTGTTTAGCACACATGTTATTTTATGCAATATACTGAAATCGAATGGGAATGTCCCATTGCTTTTAGTCGATGTTAGCCTTTGCTAACTTCTGGTTAGGCCTACACAATACATCGTCACTGCACCGCTCTTTTATCAATCTTCTCCAGCTCTGTTCAGTGGAGCCAGCAGTGTCATCATCATTCTGGTGACTGAAACATCTTAGGTGCTTTTATTGCCTATTTCTTCTTATTGGTTTGCATGACAATTTCAACCATCATCACCTTATGGTCAGGAGTAAATGTTTTTTAATGTAGTTCATGCAGATATCAAAAACTAAGTTCAACATGTTTCATATTTATACAATCTGTTATTATTTCCATACACAATAGCTTATCCAACAGTACTGAAACTGTGCTGGAGACCTTCTAAAGCTACACAATAGTATTCATCTGAAAGCAGTTAAGTATTATTAGGAGTCTTAAAATACAAAAAATGATTAGTTAGGATATTCATTTTGGGTAGCTTCTCTCCATTCCTTGCTGGAGATGTTTTAAAAGTGATAACAAGCTCAAAATATTGGGAGTGGAAACTCTGTTAGTTTGGGAGGTTGATTATTGTTTCAATAAAACGTATTTGATTCATCCCTGGGTTAAAATTTAGGGATGTGGAGAGCTGAGAATTATCCGCCTTCTCGACCTCCACAGCCTCACCACACGCTGCTGTGTGTCTCTACTGTATGTCTAATGCGTTCCTGCAGGGAAAACATATTCCTGTCACTTTTCGTGCAAAGAACACATTATACCTATTTTTAAGGCATCTTCCTCCGGGGCTAAACTCTGGTGCGTGAAAGCAGACGACTTTAATAGAGCCAAGAAAAACAGCCAGTCACACACAGACTCTGAGGCAGTGTATCGGCCTTAGGCTGAATACTTGTATGAGGTGGAGGTAGCGTGCAGGACACCTCACAGGTTATGTGAGAGGAGAAACCTCAGTTATGTAAAATCCTTTTTGAATCTGAAGTTATCCTCACACTGAGTTCGAGGTTGCGTTTGAATTGTCAGTTTGGCTTAGGAAGGTTCCTAACAGGGTGGAATGACCTGGAAGTCCCTCAGTGGCAGCCATGATAAGAGCTGTTTGAATTCTCGAGATGATAGGAAAGGAGCTCTGAAACGTCCTTTATAATCTCCTTTAGCTTAGGAAACACTGGACCCTCCTTTACAAAAGGAAAGGAGAAAAAGCTGTCCCACAACCTTGCGGCCGCAACATTTACCGTGACACAACATTCGGCCGTTCATTGAAACAGCCGATCGTGACGAGAAATGCGTTTCATGAAAGTTACGTAAGCATTTTACAAACGATACCAGAAGTGCTTTGTTTTCAACCTTCAACATGTTAATTATCAAACTGTGAAATATGAATTTTACTTTTTAACTGAAATGATCAAATAAAGTCAACAATTTACAGTGTTTACTGAGATGTGTGGAGTTTCTTAAAGTTGTATTGGTGATATACACAGTGATAGATGTTAAGGCCTCACACCTTTATAATAAATACAATTGTATTTGTTTTTGTAAAAAAAAATGTTGTTCTTCCTCGGAAACAGATTTGTAGATGATTACTGTTTTTAGCATTTGCATATTGCAAAGTCAGCTTAACCTCCTATCATGAGTTCAAAAACATCAACTGATTTCTTAAAATATCCTTTTTGTCAAATTCAAGAGATTGTAAAATCAAATGTAAAAAGTACCACATTTAAGACTTGTTGGCATTATACTTGATAACTGACTTCTTTATGTTTAACCTGCTGGTTTCATTCCTTTTTACTATTCATATTCACATCTGCATTATTTACAAATATAATGAATAATGCCATTTTGACACTAACTATTTTATATCGAATCATAGTTGATTACATGATACAGATATCAAGTCCGTATTATTTCATAATCACGGAGCCTACGGGGGGACCACAGAGATAAAATAATAAGCTTTAATTGAATGAAGTGTTTTTTCAAGTTAAGATTAATGTACACACACAAGGTAAGTGTATGTACAGAAAACCAGTCTATCAAGAATTGAAGTGTTGAAAATGTTGAGTCAAGCCTTGGCATGTGAATGGTCTGCAAAGGCTAAAATCCCTTTGTTCCCTCCAGAGGGAGTTTCTCTCCCACACACTCCCCCCCTGGTTGAAACGCCTGCATTGGACTCCTATGGTTACTTCATGAACGTAGTGACATCACTATGCAGCCAGCTAACCAATCAGAGCAGACTGGGCTCTGGTTTCAGACAGAGGGTGAAAAGAGGTGCTGCAGCACAGACAGTATGAGAAAAATAAAGAGCTTTTTGAACATTAAAGCATGGAGACATGTCCCAGGAGAGGAACAAATTACAAATATGAACCTGGTAATGAGCAGAATAGGGCCTCTTTAGTGTTAATTAAAGAGGCCCCCCCAGGAATCCAGGGAAAGAGGCATCATGAAACAATGTGGATGTTCTCTCCGGCTTCAACAACAAGCTCTTATCCAACAAACAGAGTGTGTGTGTGTGTGTGTGTGTGTGTGTGTGTGTGTGTGTGTGTGTGTGTGTGTGTGTGTGTGTGTGTGTGTGTGTGTGTGTGTGTGTGTGTGTGTGTGTGTGTGTGTGTGAATTAAATTGTTGTTGTTAGATCAGGTCAACGGACTACAGAGACCCTCCTCCCTCACTGTCAGAAAAAAAAGTACTGGAAATGTTCAGAAGGGACACAGCTCAGCTCTCTATTAAACAGGTGATTTTATCTTCACTAATTGAGGAGAAGAAGAGCTGCTAATGTTGGTGTTTAATAACAACATGAAGCCAGATGAAGAGTGTTTCCTCTCCAGACTAAAGGATACACATTTTCATGTCAGCTGTCCCTAGAGGGCGCTGTCAGTCCAACCTCTACACCCTCGCCCTGCACACACCTCTATTCTCACATTAAATAATTCCCTGGGAAACATGACATAGACCATTATTATCATCACACTGAAGTGAATGCTTAAAGATTACATTTTAGCTCCATTTTTTTTACTACGATACACAAGCTTATAACATCAGCTTAAAAGGGGGCCTGCTATGCTAATTTTCTGGTTCATATTTGTATTTCCCTACTGGGACATGTCTCCATGTTTTAATGTTCAAATATCCTATATTAAATATAGGTTATCGTTTGTGAATAATGATAATATCTGACCTGTATATTTGAAATGCTATTATTTAAATTTTTTTAAAAAAAGTTCAGATATTTCCACTCTTTGTTTGTTTATAATTTCAACATTTTTCTTACTATAACTGTCGTCTTGTCTGTATTTTTAAGTTGCTATGTTGTTCAAGAAAAAGCTGAATAAAGCAATAGGTGCGCAATGACTAAATAATAAAGATCTCGCCACCAAATACATATTCAAACTAAAGCCTGTTTTGAAAAAGTAAAAAGCGTATTTGTGTTAAAATTGTAAGTAGTAAAAAAGTGTTCAGAAAAATAAATAGTACAGTAAGTATTGATACCAGAAAAATATACATGTACAGTATGGAATAATTTGTACTTGAATCCTTCCCACCTCTGTGCGCCATCAAATGCTGTAGGTTTATTATTTTCAATTATATACAGGACTCATTTGCTATGTGTACCCCTGTTGATCCTAAAGCATTGGCACATTCTCAAAGTAAAGCTAAACCATGTCGGACCTCCCTCTGAACATTTGGAGCGTTAGTAAACTGCAAGAATTCTACTGCTTCCCTTGGTGCTACAGCCCCACCTGCTGGAGAAATGAACAATATGGAACGCTTCAATTGAGCAATGACGTGACAAAATCTCCTGAAGGTAAAATATCTTTATTTACATTTATCCTCCATTAATACATGAGAATAACCATGCTGCAAATAGGACGAATCAGAAATACTTTTAATTATCCCGGGTGACTGGTTTTCGGGACAGTCGTTCCATCTTAGAATAAAATTAAATATTATAGAAACATAAGTAATAAGAAGGTACCATACAAAAGATAAATAAAAAATAGAAAAGTAAAATGCCCAATAAAACACAACAAAAAATATATATGAAATAAGAATGTAATGCAGATTTTTTCAATTGCTAAAACATATTTTTTGAAAGCATTATTTTCACAGAAAACGTAACACAATTCACAAAAACACACAGTGCAAAGCACCTCACATATCCTGCAAAATTAAAACTACATAAACACTTACCAAAATCAAACTTTTGCACCAAATGGCACACACTTGATTTATAGTACAACACACTTGGGCAGTGGTGGCAAAGTCCATAGGGGCTTGGCCTGGGAACTGGAAGGTCACCAGTTCAAGTCCCCGAAAGTCCAAGTGCCACCGTGGTGTCCCTGAGCAAGACACTGGTTACCTACACTGCTCCCCGGGCGCCGTACATAATGGCAGCCCACTGCTCCTAACACTAGGATGGGTCAAATGCAGAGACCGCATTTTGTTGTCCTAGTACTTGTACTCTGTGCAATGACAATAAAGTTGAATCTTTCTTTCTTTCTTTCTTTGTCCAACCAGCTTCACACCATTGTGCTCAATCAAAAGCACACTCACCTTTCATGGCGTTCTGTATCTATAGAATTCTGCATATATAGATTGTTACAAATATACTGTTGTTATACTTTTACTTTTATCCAAAACGGATTGGTGCAACATTCATGGACATCATACACTTACAGCTGTGTGAACAGAAATGAAGCCTCCGTCAAATACAATAAATGGCAAGGAAAACTTTGAGGAAAAAGAAATGCAAAAACAGAGGAAATAAAAGTGCTCAGGCTGCATTTTACCACCTGGCTGGGTCTGACCACAGCTCCTCATCCACATGCAGAAGCAGCATGCACCTATAGGCGTGGGAAACTCCTTTGTGCCTGTAGCCATCAGGCTGCACAACAAGGGGTTAACCATGAGACTCACTGACAATAACCCGGACTGCACATCAAGCCTGCACTTTTGCACAAAGCCTTTTACCCGTATCAATCGATGTAAATATATTCAACAATCCGGATACAAAATGTACGTACGTTCACTGAAGTCCTTAATTCCGTTTTTTGTTACTTAGCTGTACATCATTTTAATCATTTCATGTTTGTTTTATTATCCTGTGTGAACCACTCTGTTTTGTTTTTCACTCTTATTCTGTTGCTGCTTAAACTACTGAATTTCCCCACGGGGATTAATAAAGGTACATCTTATCTTATCTTACCTATAGGCCTGACGGTCATACTGCTTCAACCATTATGCTGCAAGTAACTGACTTCAATTCGTCCTCCCTCTCCCTCTTCCTCTCGCTGCTATGTCCATGTATCCCTTGTTGTAAAAAGTTCTTACGTGGAACCTTTTTTCTAGTGCTTACATCCTGATTGATGAGTCAGCAATAAAGCAGTTCTATGTTTATGGTCATTTGGCATGTGTGTTGACTGGTTCATTTGTGTAGCATTTTTAAAATGGCTAACAGGTACATGCCATATTTCTGTGTCTTAGAGAACTGTGTGCAGTGTTTTGCAAAAAGTGCCAAGTTGAATTGAGAATCAGGTGCCGAGCTGAAAATGAGTTTAGAGTTTTGGAGACTTGAGCTGAGGTTTAAATAATAATGTGTCACTTTGGTGTGTTAGAAACTGAAAAAAACTGTAATAATAAGGTTTTTCCTTCTTTCATTTTGTTAAACTGTTTTTGTATGAAAGACATTGTGGAAGTGGTGGGTCCTGTAAGCACCAGCATCAGGCTGCAAAATGTTTTACATATCATTTAAATATCTCTCCTGACTGTGTAAGCTTTAAAACTCTGCTCTTGCAGCATTAGCTACATTTACAAACCTAAAAGACAAAAAAACCTTTCTTTTCCACTTTCAAGAAATCACTTCAAGTGTAATTCAAAAAGGAATTTATTCAAGTTCAACAAGAAGCAAGCATGGTGATAGTGAAAGCTTTGTTGAAACAATTATATAAATATATAAAATGATTTATTTTACATTGCACAGTAAAAACACAAAGTACACAAAGAAGAAGAAGAAGCAACAGTTTTAACACAGGACGATCAACATCTGATTAAAACGGATTCCTCTGATGATATAGCTTATGGAGGAAATTTGGGATGGCACATTATTTGCAAGTCAAAGTGTTTTGGGGGAAAGTTTAGCTTGTGGGCAGTTCCCTTTACTCTCAGAAGGTCATATGAACAAGGCCATGCTTGTTTTGAATAGTGGAATTTGTCACCGAGATCCAGGTAACATGTTATATGGCTCTTTAAAAGTCTCACCAGAAATACAATATCATACAAGTATAGGTTTTTAAATATTTGTCTGAGATATAAAAGAAAGGTAATGGAATTAATTTTTTTGCACTGGAAAGAGAAATTTAAAAAAGAGTTAAACTGTCTACTTTCTATTGTAAAGATAGTGAGGTATATCTAAAAAAGAAAAAATTGAATCATGGAAAGACTGAGGTTTTTAATTAACTATAATGCCTGAAAAACAGGATGAATGTAGATACATCTCCAAGTTGAAAAGGACTGTATGTGGGCGAACTAACCCTCTCCAGCTGCACTAAGAACAATTGTTCCAGCTCAGCCCTCTGCGTCAGACTAACTGTGGCCTGGCTGGATTTGCATGGCTCGCGTTTACAGCATTTGGTTAAGCGCTAGGCGGCGGGCCTCTCTCTCACACACGAAGGTGCCACCTGGTAACATGTTTAAATATGATTAGTACTGTACATTATTTCACATTTATGTTTAAAAATGATACTACATTCTGTGTATATGGCTATAATCAAGTGTTTTGTGAGGACTTTGATACATAGCCACCATAGACTTTGACCTTGTATCATAATAAACCAGCAATAAATCTATTGCTTTTATAGCCTTCCACAAGTTTATATCTTCACTGCCATCAAATGACCTTTAGATGTCCACATTGTTTTACGCGCAACGTGAAAAAGTGGGGATTTTTTCCGTTTAACTCAAAACTGGGTGTGTACTTTTGGAGAAAAGTGATGAGAAAGAAGATACAAGTTTGCTGCTTCCGACTTTTCCAGTGCTGTCCCACCCCCCGACTGCCACACTGTGACTTCGTACAGGAAATGCTTGTGCTAGACAAGCATTCAAAGCTTTTGGCACAGGTTAATAACAGCAAACATTTTTACAAGATTACCACCTCAGTGTTTGTGTTATGAGTGGCGAGTATAGTCTGTGTGATTTGTTTTGGAACTAGAGTTCAAACAACAAGAGTCCATTGTCTCAGCTCAGGTGTGAGTGTTGATGAAGGAGCAGCTCTTCCTCTCTTCAGATGTCAGAGTGAGGAGTTGCTTGTTGCCCTACAGCCTGAAATGTTTTCTTTTTTTTTAAAATTGCACATCTGGATCTCCTTTTAGCCACAGCAGCTAGACAGATGTTGCCCACTAACTGCTTTCAAGTCCCTCAGGATGGACGACTGTTTTTCCCAACACGGATATAAAAAGCAGGAGGAAGACAGGGTGTGATGTCAGGCATTGGCCTTGCTTTCATGGAGGAGGAAGATGATGATGCTGGTCAGCAGCACCATCATCATCACCACGGCGGTCAGGAGAAAGGCTCGGCATACGGGACGGCCAGTCAGTCGGAACAGAGCTCCAACCAGGCCGGGCGCCTCTGAGCGGCTCCTGATGGTTGGGCTGGGAAGCCCCACATCCAGAGTGCGGTTCATCGCCCTCAGAGAGGTCAGTGGCCTGCGACCCCAGCGCCGATGACCTTCAGTCGACCTTAATGAGAAACACACAGCGTTATTGATCAAGTGATGATCTTTCACTGTTGGAGCCACTTGTTCTGTATTAATAAACAAACTTGTTATGGTTTCCGTGCCTTAATATTCAGAAATGTCTTTATTTTCCTCATGCTGCCCCTCATGATTTGAAATGAAATTTGGGATTTTAGCCTCTGCAGACCATTTTCATGCACACAAGCCTATAGAACACACTTCAGGAAAACCAAAACAGCATAATAGGGCCTCTTTAAGATTTTCTCTGGCAACTCGGTGGACATATGATTTTGAGATTTATTTGAGTCTAATCGATACTGCAACAACAATCAGTTAGATAATTATTCTGCAAGTGGATATTAAATGCTTAGCTTGTTTAAATCCCCCCCAGAAGATAAAACATAATGTTATATTGCCGACATCACTGTGGCAAATCTTGGACTGAATGATGAATTTTATGGATGTGATTCATGGAACAATCCGGGGCAAGTGTTAATATGTATGTTTTTTAAGTTTATTTGGACAGTAACATAAAACATATCTGTAAAAACTGAAGATTAAAAAAAATGGCCCCGGATGACTGTCAGTGTAAATGAAGGCTTACATTTGTATTTGTGTAATTCTCAAATTAAGATTCTATTACATTGTTAATATTGCAATCAATCGACACTGAATAGTTTTTTAACCAAGTTAAAAAAAGCACTGCCAAAGAAAGAAATTCATCACATTTTAAAGGCATTTTCAAAATGTCACAGATGTGTCCAAGAACCACGAGACTTCAGTTTTGAAATTGTTGAATGGCATTTCTTTTAAATGCTTAATATCGTGATTGATACCTTTTGACCTGCAGCTTCCCTTTGTTGCGCACGAAGCGGATGCTGTACACTCGCTGCATGGCGGCCGGCAGGTAGGACAGCATGTCAGAGTTGGTGGCCAGCCGGGGCAGGCCCAGGGTGGGTAGGGGGGTGAGGCCTCGGCACAGCGGGCACTGGATGGTGTTGGGCTCAGTCGACTTCACGTTGATGCGTGCCAGGCACTCTAGGCAGAATGTGTGCTTGCACTGAAGCATCTTGGGACAGCGGAAGATGTTGTTGAACTGGCTGAAGCAGATGGAGCACTCCAGGTCCGGGCAGCTCTCCTCAGAGCACTGGGTCTGGAGAGGGGACGGGCGTAGATCTGGGGACAAGGCGATGACGGAGACCTGGCAGGAGGCCGGGGTGGCGAGGGCAGGGTAAGGATTCAGTGTGGGAGTAAATGCTGGAGACGGGGTTTGAGCTGGAGATGGGACTGGAAGTAGACTGGACTGAGGTCTGGAGCTGAAGACGGAGCCCGAATCTGAGGCTGGAAGCGTTGAAGTGGAGCGATCTGAATACGGTGATGGGACAGGGTTTTGATCTCTATCTTGGTCTGATGAGCCCGGATAAACAGAGCTGAAACCCGTCGGGATGACTGTAGCAGAGGGCAGGTTGGCGGACTCAGATGGATGATCGGAATCGTCATAATGGTCATGAGGTAAATATGGAGAAGGATTTGTGTTCCTGTAGGGGTTCATGACTTGCGGAGGAGCGGGTTAGGCTCTGAGGGGATGAACAGATGGAGGCTGGTGAGCTTTCAGCCGTCAGCAGGGACAGGACGCATCAGAACCACAGAGGATGAGGAAGAAATTATGAAGATGCTCCAGGTGTCGCCTGTCGCCTCAGTATCCAAATCAAAACTTAATCTAAAGAGGAAAATACATCATCAACCAACAGGATTACATTTACAGACTTACAGAACAGGGAAAACAGCACCAAGAACTTCTAATAAAATTACATTAGTTCTGTTAGTTTTGGTAATTAAATCTCTTGTTAAGTAATCTCAATATTCAGACTTTTTAACTATCACGTATAAAAAAGCTAAAAACAGGCAACAGCTTTTGAACTTTTTTATAATTTCTTCATAACATTTTGATATCTAGTCGAAAAACTGTTGCTTTGACATCATTCTCATGGATTTCATAATGTAACTTTACATAATAATTAGTCATCATAAGTGTGTATCCTAATGAGGGTACACTCTGCAAACAAACAGCTGACATGTAAGAAAAGTATCATTAAATTACAAACTTTTAAGAAGTGCAAGCACATAGTTAAACTTTTTGTTTTTGTTTTTACAAATCGTTAGGATATTAAAAAGGGAACATTTGCCAACTAAACCATGCTCAATGTCAGAAATGAAATAGAAACGTGCGCACTAAGAAAATGAAAAGT
The DNA here is from genome assembly GCF_036324505.1 of Eleginops maclovinus. Lineage (NCBI taxonomy): Eukaryota > Metazoa > Chordata > Actinopteri > Perciformes > Eleginopidae > Eleginops > Eleginops maclovinus. Next base: position 4,677,228 of record NC_086360.1, on the reverse strand, counting down.
CAAAAGTGATGCATGTTGAGGTACATTAAAGTACTACTAAATCTTTAATTCTGGCTCCTGACCGTATAGGTTTGTCCATAAATAAGATTTAAAATTTGATTTAAGCACCTAATAGACACCACATGTATCATGTTGAAACGTATAAAACGATGAACATGTTATCTAGATCTTTTTTTCCCTTTCCAAAGCTTCAAATAAACCTGATGAATCTATTAAAAGACAAACAGTACTTACCTCCACAGTAATGGAGAGCCACAGTCATTTCTAACACATTAGCTGTCAGTACTGCTCTTTGTGCCAGTTTAGGAATAACTAGTGATGCTGGTCTGTATCCAAATAACACAGTAACGCTGTGCCACACAGCCAGATTCAGGTTTCAGTCTAACTGGCACCAACAGGAAAGACATTTGCATTGCACATTTTATTTAAAAAAAGTGAAATAAGATGCAAAACAATTTGGCTTATGTTCTGAAACTGAGGAACACCCAGCAGGGATCACCTAAAGCCATTAAAAAAAACAGAAATGTACAAAAGATCATCTATACTGAAATGGATATCATCTGGCACACTGTACATCTGTCCTCTTGCTCTAAATGTCCTGTTACAGTGTAGTTTTTAATACAAAACGGGCACTATTATTGAATTACCTCTCTCCTAACATCTGCATTTGCAGCAGATATAATTGTTACATGGTTGTTTAATTAGATTTGATTATTCTGCTTGAAATTGTAATGAAAACCATTATACCACAATGGACAGGAAAGTAGCAGATCAAACCCATTTAATGAAATGACCGATTTGGCATTTAGTTATCATTTACAGCCGATACCACTTCTGAAATCAATAACTAAGCCATGCTTCTTGCTGAAACACCTCAAACAGGACATACCACACAAGATGTAGTAAGTAATCTCATTATAGTGTTTTACAGAGTGTCATAATAGTTGGTTTTTATCTATTATATAAATCAAAAAGGTCCTGTGTGATTTAAACAAGGTGATTAAAAAATATACAAAAATACATTTTATCCATTTTTTTTTTTTTTTGACTACTCAGGACTAACTGTAACAGGGATACAGACTTCTCCGTTTCAAACACACAAAAACACATTAAATAGGCCTATACTGTGAAAAGCGAGAGAAAAAGTTCCTGACCAAACTCCATGCAAAAATGTAACAAGTTAGTCTAGAATGTATAACGATAGGGAAAATACCTTCCAAAAACAAATGGCCTGGGATATGCATAGGACAACTACACCATCATGGCAGAAGCAAGGAAAGAACACTGTAAGTTTGTACCCTTACTTTGTTGGCAATCATCCTAGCCGAATTTACCTCGAGATGCTCTTCAAATGTCTTACATTTAAAATAACCCATTTTGAAACACATATGCCTTTTAACGACCAGGAAACTAAAAGTATAAGATCTATGAATGAGGCTTGGCGCACACTGCGCTTACCGTTTACTCACCCGTGATTAGTGTCCTCCCTTCATCCCAAACTGCATCGTCATTTAGACAGGTTTCTCACACATATCCCCCTGGTCTTCAAGTTAAACTGACTGGTGGATTTTATTGGAAATCACTTGGCCTTAAAGTTTCTCTTTCCCTGACTTGTGACACTTTGACTTGTCATTCGAACAGTTGAATAAAAACGAGGAAACGGGTTAGTCAAGGCACCTGATAGCCGGGTACGTTCCTCTGTGTATTTGAGACGAACACACCTGAAGAAAGTGATGCTAATTAACGGTATGCGGGTGCATTCAACTTAAGGTTGGTAAATATATTTCCACAGTCTCATATTACTTTTGTTTAAAATATTGGTAGAGCAGGTCAACAGATAATTGCCCCAGAAAAAAACAATACAAGGTAAAGGGAGATCTCCAAAAAACTAACATTGTCCACCATGTTCATTCAGTCATAAATCGTATGTTCGATTTATCTTGTGTCCTTTTGTATGTCAGCCATTTTATTTTATATACACGCACTCTCCTTAAAACTTTCAACATATTTATTTAAGTTGGGTTATGCTTCAAGTCACAACTCATGTGCTATACAGATGATGCCACAGGGGTGGAGGTGTGGCTATATATCCTCTGATCTTGTGACTGAGCTCGGTGTTACTGCTTCTAATTCTACAATTTAAATGTATTGTTCAACTATTGGGAGCATTATGCTACCTTCTTCACCTGCAGAGTCTTTATTTTAAAGACAGTAAATGGAATAAAAAAATCTAAAAACATTTTTCGAAAAAATACAGAAATATTTAGGCTGCATTTGACCACCTGTCTGGGTCTGGCCTTATCATCAACAGGAACTTCTTCCCTGCAGACATGGAGGGAAGAGGCTAGATCTGTCACACCAACTACACACTATTCTCAACAGTGGCGTAACAAGCCAACGACCGCCCCGTAAACAGGATGATCAAGGCGGGGCCCCTATAGGCTGCAACGCGTAATGGCTCAATGTCCACCAATAGCCTACCGTAGGCCGTACCGATAGTTACGCCACTGATTCTCAATCTAAAACACTTTCCTCTGGCTGGCAGATAGTTTAGCGGTTAGAGCTGGTGGCATACTTGCGAAGGTGACCCGTGTATACCCATAGAAGACTTTCTATTGCCAGAAGCTTCTTCATAAGACCGACGGTTCAAATTCCTCCTGACCCAATCAAAACTCTCAGTATTTGGTTGTCAGATATTTGGACAAATGATGTGTTTCTTTTAGGATTATAATATAAGACCTTTTAACTTAAATGTTAGAAATTAATTCTCGAATTCTTAAACTCATTAATAGTGCAGTAATAATAAACAAATAATAATAATTTCAGGAAACAGTGTTCTACATCTTAACAAAAAAATTGAGAAACATCATTTAAAGGATTATGAAAATAAGAAACTAATTCGAAATGATTATTTATTTATATTACATATTTACAAAAGCTGTTGATTGTACAGATGTGAAAGTGTACAGCAGAGTATGTGAAAATATATGATTATTTCATCTGATATCAAAACTATATCAAGAAAAGACAGTCACAGTGTTGCTTTCAAGACCCTTTATTAAAAAACAGCTAAAACCTGCAGAGTTAAGACACACACAATTAAAACTTCATAGATAGATAGATATATATATAATAGAAGTGAACAATAAATAAACAATACAGATTACTTGAAATACAAAGTGTATGCATAAGCATGCTTACAATATTAATGTAAAGCAATTATGCACCACAGCTCAGCTTCAGTAATGTTATGATTGCAGTTAACTACATCATGTATTTTGCACTGTACCATACTAAGTATTATGTTATATTTAAACTTAAAATGTGTCTCTTATCCAGTAGCATATTTTGATTTAGTATAATTTTTTTATTGTTTCAGATTGGTTTTTATCTCAACACCATCCCTTTACCTGGCTTTCTGTCTCCTTATGCTCTTGTATAGTTTATAGTTGACATTCAATTCATATTTTAATATTGTATACCCCTATTTTTCATGTTTCTACTTTTGCCATCATCTCTATTATTTATGTCTTTTACCAGCTGAGGATAAAGGATTATCTTACCCTGAGAGATGGAACGACAATGAAGACAGTGCAGGGTGTAATTGTTTCTCATCTACTCTAGGATTGTGTGCTCTGGGGAAGCTGAACGTACTTTGGTGATGCAGCTCCGAAATTGATTTTCTGAGCTCCGACTGAGGTGGATAACGCCACATGGAAAGCATGTTCCTAAAGTGCATTGTATGTGACCAGCTCAGGCTTCATCCAGATGTTCTGCTGGTTGGAGCAGTTCCACTGGGCAGCGTCCTGACTATATCCTGGGACAGAGGCTGCAGGCTGGGGTGCTGCTTATAAAGGGACAGGAGGCGCAGGACAAGGCAGACCTGTAAAACACATATAGATAAATTACGATTATGAGAGAAAAGGAAATAAAGCTCTATATAGGTCTGCTTCGTCCTGTAAAAACAATCCTGTGTCACATGAAGTATGTTCAGAACAAGCTGAGGATACCTTGTTGCATTACATTGCTATTGATTTAAAGAGAAATGTACAATGTTTGTAGGTGTTTGGAAACAGGTAAAACACAGATCAATCCATATATAGCAAGCACACCATCTGTCAATCAAAGGTGTGGCATGATCACAAACAGTACAATTAGAACAGGTATTCTGAGCCACTGCAGTATTTCACGGCAGTCAGATTCTGACAGCCTGAAAAAGCATGCAAACAAGGAAGACACTGACATGTTAACACTTTCATCTGGCTGGCAGATATCTTAGTGGTTAGAGCTGGTGACTTGTATACAGAAAACTGTAGCCTAGTAGGCTGATTCGAGTCCTAAGCCGGCTGGTCAATTCTGGCGATCACCGCCCTTCTGTTTCCCCCTTTTACTCTAACATCTCCAATAAAAGCCATCTGTCCAAAAGATACCTTTGTTCTGAAAATCTTTGTTACAAAATTCTGCACTAGAGAAACAAGTGCAAAACCCCGATATACTGTTGGAACAAAACGCACCACCATGCATGCACAGTGAGAGTTGCGTGAACAAAAATAGGCTTTCTATCAAATACAGTACATTAAAATATAACTTTGAGCTAAAAATATAAAAGATTTATTCATGCAAAAAAATCATCATTTTGATTTGTGGTGACCCCAGCACCTCTTCACCATCACAATTTGTTTTAGTCAACGGCCATGAAATAAATAGCTGAAAAATGGTTTCTACCTTGACACATAGATACCTCATTCATCAGATCATTCAATCTGGCCATTCACAAACATGTACGTGGGCTCTGGTGCTCCTTCACCAGCTGGTTGTGGGTTCTTCTTATGGCTGGCATTGGGAGTCATCCAGCAGCTGGTTCAAGCTCCGGTTCAAATTCACTGTCATACTCATGAAATCGTTTTGTCTGATTTTGCAGCGAATCGGATCGCTCAAGCGGCATGAAGAACCAACATTTCTCTATTCTTTTATCAGCAAAATGTATGGATAGTGCTTGGTATCTGGTATCATCTAGGTCCAGGTTCCAAGTGAGCTGAGCCGATGCTAGAACAGACTGAAATAGAGGAGTTTGAAGAATAGTGACAAGAATTGTGCATATTTGTGAAAGTTTTACTGGATTTTCTGTGCAATCTATATGATAACATTTCAATTCTAAATGAGTCTTCTTTAGCTCCACCTAACTTTACTTAATATCTAAATACAAGGATAATTCAATGTGTTTTCCCTTTAACGCTGAGAATTCCCACTTATGACAGGCACTGTTTTTTTTTCCCCAGATGAAAAACATGATTGTGCTATTAATAGAAGGTTGTTTATCACATGCTCAGGGACGTTTTTTATACAGAGCTGAATATGAACTGTGATTTCACTTCACTCTCTGGACTGAAGGTGCAGAACACAATTCAGGTGAGTTAACTCTTGATTGTCACATTTATGTTATAACTGTGATATCAAAAATCAAACGGTGCCTTGATTAAGGTTAAAGTTAATTACACTCATACACTTTGACACCAAGGTGAGTAAAGGCAGTTCAGATTACATTTGTCATTCACCACGGTCTGCAGATGAACGGTACACAGACACATATCTAAAATCTCATTATTAATATTAAGGAACCAAAAAGGTGATGAGAAATAAGTATAAGAAACATAATTATTCAACTTAATTTGTATATTGCAGTACTTCTCAAAACTAAGTGATTTACAAAATAAAATGGCAAGCAATTGTAAAACTATTTTAAATGTTAGGCAAAGTAGCTACATATAAATATGGCACAAAATGATAAATAAAAAATAATTCAAGTAATAATTAAGTTCAAGAAAATGTCTTAATTAGAATATAACTGTGTTTTTAGTGATAACTTCAAATATAAAAATGTAAACCTGGCCAAAAAGTCTTTGAAAGCACATTCATTAAAGGATAAGGAACGTCTGAGTCTGGTCACCTCAAAGGGTTATTTACATAAAACGACAAAGTGAAGGAAATGAACGATGTTGATCACCTTAGACAGAACATCGGCAGATAAAGATTACCTAAAGCATGACTTGTGTAAAATGTCTTGGATCTGTAGTTAGACAATGCATTTCCAAGCTGTTCTATGTCCATCAACATCTGGATCAAACCAGCTAAACTATTTATAACACTTACAATAAATACAACCCTGAACTGAAATCATACTGCCAAACTACAAATTACCTGAACAACACCCAGTGGTGGAGGAAGGACTCAGATTATTTTCTATTTAAAATAACTACAACCACTTTAATAATACTATTACAAGTAAACTTGCTGAATTTGTAGTTAGTTTGTATCATCAGGAAATCAGTAGTCAAGGTTTACTGAAATAGTGTCCCCTATGACTGTTATACTATATATTACTGTATATAAGTGCTATATGTGTGTCACTGTATTCACCACCTAATGAAAATGACCACAATAATCTGTACCTGGTCAAATATCTAAATTTTGATTAATATAATCAAGCCGTCCAGAAGCGTGAGGAGAAATATGAATACAAAAACAATCAACTTTATCTGAATATTGTAGTATATTTTGAAAGAAAGCTTTAAAAACAATGAAATGTCGTAAAATTCTATAAACTATTTAAAAGTGTTTAGCAAAGTAGTTACATCCAGTATAAGGCACAACATGTAAAAAAGAACTGGACTCCTTCCTCTTATTATTTTTAATATGTTTCTTCTTTGTTCCTCCTTCTCACTCAACTGATTATAATTCAAAGAACTAAACTGTTATCTGAGGTAAAAATAATCTACGATCACTTATGATTCTTCAATAATCTTTTTAACTTATTGAATATATAAATCACTTTGAATAAATACAGGTGCTTAAGTGCTAGTATATTTTAAATGTATAACGATGCCTTAAACCCAAAGGGAAATAATGAATGTTAAGCTAATTACAGAAAATCATTACACTTCGACATTTCACGTTGTTAACTGAGATGGGTGGTGTTCCCTAAGCTTGTTTTAGTTGTGATGCTAAACTGCATGTGCAGCCCCATGCATGTATCGCATAAAGTTATCTTCTGAAATCATTGCACACTAACTGTGATTCATGTTAATGTATTTGAGTGAGGGTGTGCACAAGCAATGATTTTCTCAATTATCTTTTTTTATGGCTACTTACACCTTGGTAATGTTTTCAATGTTGCCCATGTTCATGAATACACAGTTTTTAGTGTACAGTCTATCCACGGAAAATTGTAGTTTCACCCCAGCCGACATAATAACACCCTCTGTCGCATCGTTACCCTGTATCAGTGCGGTCGGATTCTCTAAGCACCACGTTTGCCTCAAGCCCATCACATTTTTCCCCAATGTTGAGTAGAAATGCTGAGGATAAGACATAGGACCTCATTCTTTTTAATATCCAAACGTATCCCAAGTCTTGTAGGAAACAGGAGAGATTGATTGTCACTCATGTGTTTTCATTTTTATGTTCAGCAGGGGGAGCTCTAACATACTGAAATGAAGTTTCTTCTGCAGTTGTGTTTATATTTCATTCTAGTCTAACTTTAAACTGTAAGTTTAATGGTGTTCTAGGCTTTTAAACATAGAGTCAATTAGTCAAGATAAGCTATAAAATATAATTACTGTTATTTCAAAGCAAATGTATCCAGAAGTAAAGTCTCTGTAATATAAGATGTCATTTCAATGTAGTTTCACACAACTGAGCAAATGTATCCAGGTCTGAAAATATTATCATACATGTTGGTTATTTAGCAAGGTGTAAACCATGTGAATTATTTTAAAGAAAAGGTGGCCATGGGGAAAAGTGAGCCACATGCTGTGGGGAAAATTGAGCCAGTGGTTCAACTCAACCCCCTTTTTTAATGTTTTAAACATTGTAAAAAAGCTACCATGCCAATAAAGTTCAAGAAAAAGACTGAGGAGATGGAGAGAGCCGGCACTGATGGCAAGAGTGGAAAATCCATCAGCGCAGTGGCAAGAGACAGATATATCGACAGGTCAACCCTGCATAGATTCATAGAAAGGAAGTGGAAACAGTTGGTACAGTGGAACAATAGAGGATAGAGGGTCATATTTTCATGTCCGTTTGTGATAGATGCATGATTGACAGAAGACATCCTGAAATAAAGGTTGTTGTTGTTGTTGTTGTTGTTGTTGTTGTTGTTGTTATCATTTGACTTTTATCTAATGTTGCCTCCGACTGTGGCGGATATATAGAGCATATGTCCTCTTTAAGTTGAATGAATGTGTGACTTGGTGGTTCAAAAAATGACAACTGCGTATTTTCTTCATTTTAATGTGGATCCCAATGTTTTTTTTAAGGCTGTCATGCAGAGCAACATGCCCCATCCTGTGTTTGGTTTCATATGCGACCACACACAATTTGATGCAGCTGAGCACGTCTTCAGTGACTCAACTCATCTTCCTGAAAACCACTTTGCAGGATACCACAATCCAATATTTTCATCAGGGCTGGAGGATCACTTGTGCATTGCAATATATTTATTTTTATTAGCTGGTTATGATGTTGCATGCATGTGTTTGTGTGTCCCTGTATGTTTGTGTGTTAGGAGGGTTACTGATGTAAGAGGAAGCAGCACCAGAAAAATTATATCCACTTTATGCTCTCCTCTCCAAAACCCAGCAGTTGGTTTCTAGTTGATTGAGTCTCTGACGTTTCCTGCAGTGACATTATGGCGACAGCATCAGCAGGTGAGATCAAACTTACATGTAATATATCATAATCTGCTTTCATCATCTGCATAAAATAAACGATATCCTCTCTCTTGTTCCAGTACGCAAACTCATTTGAGGACACCGTGTCTACTTCCACTGATAATTGTTTTTTCATGAATGTTTAAAGTCAGTGTTACTATGGTATACTTCCTGTGAAAATCCTGTTTACTGTTAAAGACTACTGTGGTTATATAAGAACCAAATTTAAAGCTGTCTTAATAATCAAAATGTATTCAGCATACTTGAAACAGTAAATGGAAAACTGAATCACCTCTACATTCAAGAAAACAATGTGAATTAATTGTCTGTATTTTTATAGTGTCAGACGATCTTCCACCTGTGAAGAGGAGAGGCAGCTATGGATTGCTGCCACCTGCCAGTGAGTTTGACTCAGTCCACATTTTGCGTTTGTATATTAATTACAGAGGTTATGGGTACAAACATCTTTTGATTTTCTTTCAATATGTTCAAGCTCAAAGGTGAATTTTGTCAATACTGATCTCTGAGGAATGAACCCGAATGCACGACTCAAACACAGGTTAAGCACAGTAAACATTGTTTCAAACTAAAAAATCCCTCACTTGAGGAAAACCAAACTAAATTATTTGTAAAAACAAAATCAATCACTTGAGGAAAGCTAAATACAAGGACAAGGCACTTGAGCAAATCAATAAGGTCAGCCTGGCTTGGGGATAATGCTGGTTGTCTGCATCACACGATAAGACCAACTGGCACAAGATAAAAGGAGACTAGGACAATATATACACAAGGTAAGGGGGCACAGGTGGAAACAATCAGGGCAGGGTAGACAATCACAGACAATGGTGACACATGGGGCGGGGAGAACAGAAACCTGAAACGAGAAGGAGAAATACTTTTCAAAATAAAACAGGAAGGCATGATAACACACAAAGACAGCACAAAATCTAATTTAAATAATCAAACTTAGATTTTATTTTGAAACATGACAAATGTGCAAGTTTCAAGATTCAGCTGACAAATTGACTCAAGTCCATATTTAAATATATGTGACTTCGTAATTTATAAAAGACTTAAATTAAGTATTTATTTGAAGAATACTCTTCCTAATTATGTGTTTTCCTTATCAGTGTCTGAGCTGAGGGTTGTTCTGCTGGGGAACAGCTGATGTGAGAGGAGTTCAGTGGGGAACTTCATACTGGAAGAGACTGTGTTCAACACTGAGAAAGAACCAGACTGCTGTCCAAAAGAAAGTGGAGAGCTGAAGGAAAAAAGAGCACTTGTGATCAACACACCAGACCTGCTGCACACCAACATCTCTGAACACAAACTGACAGAACATGTGAACGTCTGTGTGAGGCTCTCTGATCCTGGACCTCATGTGTTCCTGCTGGTTCTACAGCCTGAAGACTTCACTGAGGAACACAAACTGAGACTCTGCAGAGTCCTGGAACGGTTCAGTGATCAGTCATGGATACACTCCGTTACAAGACATGATCAGAAAATGTAAAGACAGATACGTAAAGCAGAAGAACCTTCAACATCCAGAGCTGAGGAGAACAATGGAGAGCCTGTGAGCTGTGAGAATGCAGGTGCACCAAGGTCTGAACACAAGAAACCAGCTTTAAACCTGGTTCTGTGTGGGAGGAGAGGAGCAGGGAAGACTTCAGCAGCCAAGGCCATTTTAGGTCAGACAGAGTTTCCTTCAGTCTCCAACTCATCAGAGTGTGTTAAACATCAGGGAGAGGTGTGTGGACGCCGGGTTTCCCTGGTGGAGCTTCCTGCTTTGTGTGGAGAACTTCAGGAGGAAGTGATGGAGGAATCATTCAGGTGTATCTCCCTCTGTGATCCTGAGGGGGTTCATGCCTTCATCCTGGTCCTCCCTGTGGGTCCCCTCACTGATGAAGACAAGGGAGAGTTAGAGACCATCCAGAACACATTCAAGTCTCGAGTCAATGACTTCATCTTGATTCTGTTCACTGTGGAGACAGATCCTACAGCTCCAGCTTTTCTTGACTTTGTAAAGTTGAACAAGGACATCTAGGACATCTGTCAGAGTTTGGGAGGAAGATACTTTGTTCTCAACATCAAGGATCAGCAGCAGATCCCAGAGCTGTTGGATACTGTGGGAGAGACAATAGTGAAAGGATCCAGGTGCTTCACAAAGGATATGTTCACCAAGGCTCAGATGGAGAAGGTTGTAAGGTTAGATAACACTATCAACACACTTAAAGCAGAACTGCAGGATTTATAAAAGAAAAGTGAGATGGAAGATGTTGATGAAAGTCAGAGCAGAGAGTGTCTCAGGATGGTTCTGGCAATGGGAAGAGTGCAACTGGAAACATCATTTTGGGTAAAAAGAGTTTTAAATCTATTGTTAGCACAGAGTCAGTGACACATTTTTTGAAAAAGAGATAGGAGAGATTGATGAACGACCTGTCGCTCTGGTAGACACCCCCGGTTTGTTTGACACGACACTGTTCGATCATGATGTTCAAGAGGAGCTTGTTAAATGCATCAGCATGTTGTTTCCTGTGTTCTTACTGGTGCTGCCGATTGGCCGCATTACACAAGAGGACAAAGACTCAGTGGAACTGATCAAGAAATGTTTTGGAAAGAAATCCGGAGATTTCATCATTATTATATTCACCAGAGGAGATTATCTGAATGATGAAACAATAGAGAGTTATATAGAACGGTCTGGTGACTTTCTGAAAAAACTACCGGAGATACCAGGTCTTCAATAACAAAGATTAGACAAACCGCATACAAGTCGGAGAGCTAATGAAGAAGTCTAACAAAATGCTGAAGGTAAATGGTGGCTGCTGCTACATCTCAGAAATGTTCAAAGAGGCCGAGGCTGCCATACAGAAGGAGGTGGAGAAGATCCTGGAGGAGAAGGAAGAAGAAATGCAGAGACAGAGGGAAGAGCTGCAAAGAAAACAGGAGGAGGAAATGGAAGAATGGAACAGGAGAGAGCAGAAACTGAGCAGAAGAGAGCCAAACAGCTTCAGGAGATGGAGGAAAAAATCAAGAAGGAACGAGAGGAGAGAAAGAGGGAGGAGGAACTGAGAAAAAAAGAGGACATGGAGAAGAAAAGGCAGGAAGAAATTACAAAGAAAGAATGGGAAAAAAACTGGAAGGAGAGTTGGATGACAAAAAGGAAGAGATGAGAAAGCAAAAAGAAGACTGGGAGAAGGAGAGAGAAGAATGGTGGGAAAAACAACATCAAGAAAATGAAAAGAGACGACGAGAGGAGCAAACAAGACTTCAGAAGTTGCAAGACGAATACGATCAGGAAAAAGAAAAACAGGAACAGAAAAGAAAAGAAGAAGATCAAAAGAGAAGAGAACAGCAGGAAGAGGAGAGAAAAGACTTAGAGGAGAAATATAAGAAAGAACTGGAGGAAATGAAGAAGAATTATGAAGAGGAGGCCAGAAAACAAGCTGAAGAATTCAACGAGTTCAGACAGAAATACTCCAAGGACTTTACAGCCTTGGTGGAGAAGCACATGGAGGAAGTAGAGGACCTGAAGAAAAAGCAGAAAAGACAAATGCAAGAGACAGAAAAGAGCCGGGGCAAAGATTACAATCTGTTACAAGATCTATCAAAACACAAAGAGAAAGACCTAAAAGAACAAATAGGAGAGATGAAGAAAAAGCATGAAGAAGAAATAAAGGAACTAGAAAAGAAATACAAAGACCTGTGTATCATCACGTGATCTTCCCAGTGACTCAGGATCATCATGATGTTAGCAAATAGAACATCATGTCAATTCATATGAAGGTTACCTATTATGCAAATGACCAATTATGCTTTTATACAGAAGTATGTGTCCCCGGTGTGTAAGGAGACTCACAAAGTGTCAGAAAATACAACCCTCTCTCTTTTCCTCCTTACCCATATCTTTAAAAATGGGGGTACAAACGAGCTGATCCAGATTTGCTGCGGACTTGACATCATATCTGAAATGTGGGCTGGCTTCACATTGAACTCCTGATAACGTCCCGCCCACGTCCCAACCTATCGTCCCCCCTATACTGTCGGCTAGTTGAATCCCCTCCCGCAGCTGTATGTCTGTGTATTCAGCAGGATGTCTGAAGGAGGGACTTAGGGCTGTTTCTATATGTAATACATATACTGTAATGTCACTGTTCTAGTGGTAAACGCTAAAGAAAGAACATGTCAAGCTATGTGCTTTGTATTTTGAGCAAAACACTTCAGAGGCATGATTTGTATAGATATGGCCCTGTAATATATTGTTCAAATATAGGATAATAGGTGAGCCTTATCATCAGGTTTCTGGATGAAAATTCCCAACAGTGTCCAACCAGGACATTAAGAACGAATGACAACCCAAATTGTGACATTTTCACCTTGTAAATATTTTTAATAACCATGCCCATAGTGTTGTCTTCATAATGTGTTTGATGTTTGGAAGTCACAAATAACTGTTTTTACTGATAGCAACTTTTACCTAAATAGTTGTAGTTTTTTAGCTTCTCATTGTCAAGAGTTCCACCAACACACATGGTGCAGATACGTTTGTTTGATGGAGCTAAGGTTCAAGTAAACTTACAATTAATGTAAGATCAGTTGTTGTATGTGCAACGTCCACGTTGTAGAAACACATAGTAAGTCAGTGGTTTTACTGCAATTGTTGAAGGCATTATATCTGTATATATTATCTGTTTATGTGTAATGAAATTCTTCTAAACACTGGGTGGTTTTAGGGGCGCAGGGAGAAGCATACATGACTGGAAGTGTGATCTGTACCTGGGATGAATTCACAGGTTTGACAAACCCATGCACACAATTTAGTTTGTTGTTTTTTGTTTAGTTTTTTTTTTCAATGTATAAAACTCACTGGCTTTGAGTTGAAATGTTCACGTCATCAGTGTGTTCATGTTTCTGCTCGTGTAAACAAATGCATTGCTAATTATTTACTGTCACGTTGAATAACCCACAAATTCTGAAAATATCAGTTTTTAGCTCGTCACTGCCAATACCTAACACCACCTGAACTGTGTATGTAATATTTAGTTTACTTTAGAAATATATCTGACAGTATTCAGAGCATGTTCTGCCTCTAGAGGATGCCCTGTCTGTGAGCAGCTTGTTGGTCCCTGCAGAGAGAATGTGCATTAAATATGATTCCTGCTCCTGTCATTATCATTCATATCATTCATTCTCGTATTATTACGTGTTAACTTCATTTATCCTCAGAATATTCTTTTAAGATTTCATGGAGTGTTATGTAATGCTTTGATTGCATGCATAGAAATATATATTTTTTCTTCTGATTTTGTTAGTACAAGCCTTATACTGTAATAGGTTGTTTTTCGGTAAATTGGAAATTAACATAAATTCAAGAACTACAATAATAAAATAGATATGGATAAGAAAAAGACTTTGAAAATGTAAAATAGATTTTTTAAAACATATTTTCTGTTGAACTTTTTTATAAAATGAAGAGCTTGTACACAGTTTTGGGCAACATATTGTCAAGGGGCTATAAATAAGGCAATACATTCTATAATATAAATACAGAGCTGTCAACTCTCACGTGTGACACACGCTTTTACCTGTTTTCAGACGCACACACGCCACACATCTAGTTTCTCACACAAAGTTAGCGACAGAGGAAGAGATACCGAGAGAGACAGCGGGAGAAACTACCTCAAGTCTGATGAGAATCTGAGCTGAGACTACTTACTAGGTAATTGAGTACTCACTCTCTTAAACTTTAAATCTTGAAAGAAATTATTTGTTTGTGTGTGTGTGTGTCTGTGAACATGATTTATTGTGGTGAATGTAAACTCAGCTGTCATAACAAGCAGCAGGAGAGCACCTTGTTAACCTCATGGTATAGGCCTACTGCATGCTCAAAACATCAGCTCATAGCATTGTTTATTTACTCACATGGCATTTATCTTTTTATTAACAGGCCAACGAAAAGGACTCACTGTGGATGAAGACTTTTTTTCTGTAGGACCAAACAGAACTTCGAACAGGTAAGATGTATTCCAAAGATTTTAACATAAATAGGCTACACGAAATGTGTGCAATAGAAGTAGGCATGTTCTTGTAACTGAGAGTACAGTTATTAAACCAACATGACCATTTGAATTCTTTAAGGTTTCAAAGATGTCCCTTAAGAGACCTTTGCCAGGACAAAAGCAAAACCTTTTATTGTTTTTAAAGAACCAGCCAAGTGAGAAAAGACAGACATACACACTGACAGAACAGCCAGAACAGCCAGAATCACTGATAGAAACAACAGGACAACAGACAGAGGAGCAACACACAGGACAGAGAGAGCAGGAGACATGTCAGAGAGAGCAACAGACAGGACAGACTGACAAACATGCAGAGGAGCAACATACAGGACAGACAGAAGCACATGCAGAGGAGCAACATACAGGACAGATTGAAGCACATGCAGAGGAGCAACATACAGGACAGATTGAAGCACATGCAGAGGAGCAACAGACAGGACAAATAGAATGACCAACAGGGCAGATGGAAGAAGACACAGAGGGACAGACAGAAGAGACTCCCCCAATCCAACAGCAGGACCAGAAGAGTCGTGCTCTGGCTGGAGCAGCAACAGATCCATTTTCAAAAATGAGTGGACCTCTTCATGGTCATTTATTACCAGAGGGAGCCTCAACACGCACTACTGGTGTGCAGTCTGCCATATTGAAAACTCATGTTGCCACCAGGGTGTGGCAGATGTAGTGCGCCACATAAAAATCAAAGGCCACCAAGAAAAGCAATCTCCAGTCCTCAGCCACAATATCACAATATGCAATGCCCGTTCCCTCTGTTGGGGGGTGTCTGCTCAAGATGTTAAGGTATGATATGTGTGATGGTCCTGTCAAGGTTCACTCAAGAGTTTTGTGTTAGGGTTGATCACGGTAAAGTCATGGTTGAGTGTGGTTTGTATTTCAGTGTAGTACAGTAGAGTTTTCTTAATTTGAGATCTTAGTTGCTGAATGTGTTTTTTACCTGTGCCCTATTATCGCAGGTGTCCATTTGAAATAAACCATGGTCTTTTGATAGGATTAATCATTTTTAATTTCTTACAGACAGTGTGTTCATGGTTCTGAAGTGCATGGACTTGTGTTAATTAATGGCACCTAAATTGTATATGTCATCCTTTGATTTCTTTAGAAATATATCATATTCAGAGCATGTGCTGCCTCTAGAGGATGCCCTGTCTGTGAGCAGCTTGTTCTTAAAGTGTTGGGATTCCTGTTCAATGATCTGCAGCCTGACTGCTGTTTGTCCCTGCAGAGAGAATGTGCATTAAATATGATTCCTGTTCCTGTCATTATCATTATCATTCATATCAATTGTTTTTGTATCTTAATTTGTTAAGTTCATTTTTCGTTCAATAAATATATTATACTTAGTCCATTAGTGTACATGTTACCTCACTGCATACAACTATTTTAACATAAATGTTTGGGTGAATATTGTTTAGTTGCAATGTAAAGTTTTTGATTAAAGCACATTATTATTATTTTTAGCTGAGTTTTTAAACTGTTAACACACTAATGCATTAATAATTAAAATCCTGTAATTTAATATAAATTATTCTGAAAATGGTTATTTTGCATACTTTGACTTTTTAAGTACATTATAATACTTTACTTTTGTACATTTAATTGAGTAAAGTTTTGATTGCTTGAACCTTTACTGTAGTTCTACAATGGGATATTACTACTTTTACTGACACAAAAGCCGAAGTACTTCTTCTACAACTGAATATAGCATTGGTTGATTAAACAATAACTTAACAGTGATAATTGTCAGTGGGATACTTTAACCTCTTTGGGGTTTCCTTTATTTATATAGGTTTTTGGGCATGTAAATCAGTGGTCACCAACCTTTTTAAGCCCAAGACCCCCAACCTCGGCTTTGGTGAAAGGCGAGATCTACGCGGTGTCTCACGGAGAGATACCGCAGAACCTTCCTTCCTGCAGCGGTCAGACTGTATAACCATCATGGCCCCCGGTAGACCCCCACACATATAACAACACTGACTATAACATCCCGTTGTTGTGTTAATAACTGTGCAACATACAGCCCCATAAAAAATGTAGAGACCAATCCAGCATTATCCTTTTCTCTTGTTGTATTATTTATAGGTGTGTCTTTGAGTTAAATACATTTTTTTATTGTACTTTTTCTCAGTGTTGGAATTCAACAGACACTGGAATGGCATCCATACATGTAGAGGTAAAGATTTAAGAAACATTTGGAGTGGCCTCTTCTCTTAATTTTTTCCGGAGCTGTGGACCTGACTGCTATACTACAGAAATGTATTTTGAGCATTTTGTAAAATTGTGTTTTTGTATATATTTTTGTATCTTAGGTCGTTCACACAGAAAATGTTGCTCTCTTTTGCTCTTAGGCCAACCATTTTATAAAGTCACATTTTAAATATCTGAATGAGTTGACCTTTCTTTTGTGCAGTCTAGTTTCAGCCAATTGCCATGTAAATCAGCCTGTAGAGACTTGAAACCTGCATATAATCTCTGTCAGTCAAGACAAGTCCAACAGAACTGTTCCACTGCCTGTGGTGGATTATCTCTACTGCAGGTTTCAGGCCCCTGCACGTTGATTTATTTATAAAAAGCTTTTTTCCACTACCAGAGGATTCCCATGAAGGCAGGAAGTTTCTCCTTTGTTCACACCTTCTTTGGTCTTTGTTGTGTTGTTGCATGTTAATCAGTTTCACAGACAGTGTGTTTGGTTTTGCAGACTCACATTCCCCCGGCTCCTCAAACAGGCCTGAACCAGCCGGAAAATGTGGACAAACCTCTGCATGACTCCAGGGCGCCATGTTTATGATCCGAGGATGGAGAAGGCATGACCGTCATACTCTGCCTCTGATTGGAGAGGTTTAGACCCCTTTGTAAAAATAAATAAATGAGCTGATCCATCTCCCAATACTCAGAATCTACCACATAGACATTTCTGCAAAGCATGTGGGCTCTGGTCCATCACTAAGACGAAAGGTTTCTACATCATCATAATCCAAATAGCTACTTGTGTATTTATGTCTTTTTTTGTACTCTATTTTATATATTTGTATATTATTGTTTGCCTCCAGAGTGATGAACACAGGTCAGGGCTCTGAACACAGCATGGCGAGGCAAACCGGTGCTGCTCTTCAGAATTCTGCAGCATGACGTCAATGTTAAAAATAGCAAATCTGCTACATTCAGATTTTCCTGTAGCTTGATAAAAAGGAACTGGCTGAAACATTCTGTAACATTTGAGAGGTTCCTTGAAAGTGTTGAGCACTATTCTCATTTGAATTTACTTATAGCTATTTTGAATGCTGTTCACTCCCTTTTGCCTCCCGACATCCAAATCTCAGGTTTTGGATGTAAGAAGTCTAAAAAAAAAAGACACTTTGAATTTTGCAGAAGCTCAACATGAAGTTCTTTATAAGAATGAATTATATATAGTTATTTCAATATAATTGTGTTACTTGGAGGTGCAAAGTAACTACAGCTGACAGATAAATGTGGTGGCATACAAAGCATTTAGTGAAGGATAAGTAGAAAGTAATATTTCAATACATGTCTGGGAAAAGTACAACCTGCAAAGTATCTTTTTATTGTTGGAACTAAAAGTACAACTTGTCTGCAAACCTGCAGTACAGCAGGACCCTCTGCAGGTGTGTCACTAGCTGGATTTCCAGCTCCACTTCAGTCCATATAAGGAAACCAGTGTCAGAAACACCTATTTTATGTCAGAGCAGAACCGCAAAGTGGAAATATGTATTGCCAGGACTCTCTCTCCTCTTGAGTTTGGATCACTTATGTGCAGTTTTGTAATCTTATATACTTTAATGGAGTTTAAAGATATTGTGCACTTTTTCACAATAAACTTTTTTTTATCATAGAACTGCAAACAGACACTGCACATCTGCAAAGGTATCTAGAATCGCAAAACACCCCCGCCCCTTTCTGCAGCAGCAGGAGTGTCTTTTGGTAGATTTCCAGCTGAAGTTAAGACCTTACAAGGACAACATAAGTAGAAGCTTCAGTTTAAAACAAAGGGTGTGTGGTTACACCTGGTAAGAACAACCAATGCAGGGACAACCCCCCCCCCCCCCCGCCCCCTCCCCCGCACCATATCCTAAAAGCAGACTCCCTGAAATCCTAACTATGTTTGGTCAAGGTAGACGTTCAAAAGAGGAAAATACTCTGAGGATCAAAAACATGACTTTATATTGCAGTTCAAGAACGAGTGAAAGAGAAGTGGCAGTAATGTACCGACGTGTCTGTGCAGGTTCAGGGTGTAGACACAATAACTCGAACATCACTTACAAGACTCAAATGCTTTACTGTCATATGCACAGCAGCTACAGTGTGGATATGGCAATGAAAATCTTAAGACTCCTCCAACAATGCAACATACTATATTCATATAAATAAATAATAATAATAATAATAATAATAATAAAACCTTGAAACCTTGAATATATAAGACCCTTAGACATAAATTACTGCAAGAAGAAACGGCGTAGAATAAAAACAGTGCTAGACTATCTTTCAAAACCAATGTGCAAGTAATGCAGATGAAGATATATACCGTAAGGTAATGTTGCAGATAATCTTGTAAGTGACCAAGTTAATGCAGGAGTCTATATGTAAACAGAAGAATTGAATGTTAAATGAAATACTTTACATTAAAACCGTGATCTACTATTGTAGTGTTCATTAGTTTCAGGTCACTGCAGTCAGCTGTTACATCATATGTAGATAGTGAAAACATATCCTTTAACTAAACAACAGACATTTCATAATGTTATAGTTGGGGTATTTGCTTGACCAAAAAAAAGAGGAAGGGTTCAAAAATAAATAGCAGTATATAATAAGAGAGAAAGGAGAAGACCTTAAACAAAATGAGAAAAGGTAACAAACAGAAATAAACTCCACGGCAACAGTGAGGTAATAAGACCAGTGCCCCCCTAAAAATGGGGATCATCATTAAAAAAGGTCCAGAGCTATTATTGTTATCGATTTTATTTATAGGACAGATTGAAAATGGAAGACAGTCAACATAAGATGACTAAGGAGGGGTGAATGTGCATAAAGACATATGTTTAGGCATTTGGAGACTCCACATGTGGATGGTATAGATCAGTATGTTCAAGGGTAATTATGCAGAGAAGTATTAACAAAAGGATATGTATCTATATGATGTATGGTGTATGATGAATAAGTACCTTGAAATCAGTTATTTAAATGTATATTTCAGATTGCTGATGACTGTCATTTTCGTTGTTTCAAAAATGAAAACATGTATAAAAAATGAGAATCTGTCAGATTGATATGTGCCTTTATATTTCTTTAAAAAGATTATAAAATATATATATTTATATATATATATATATATTAAATTCCAGAGCAGATTTTGAAAAAAACAAAACTCTTAGAAACATTGGTTTCTTATCTTAATACATTTTTCAATTTTTACAGAATCATTTTCAATGATACATTCAGGCTTGCAGAAAATGTCAAGAATTACATAGCTGCTGTTGCACTGTGACACACAACAGTCCTCTTTCTGCTAAAAACAACTGCTGTTTTAATGCTGAAAGAATTGAACACAACAGCTTCATTCAAGTGAAAGAAGCCAAAGTTAACACTTGAATGAAGACAGGCTTACATGTAAATGATGATTTTTTAAATAGCTTTTTTGACATGACTGATGTTATAAAACGGATAAAATGGGCCGCAGTAAAGATCTCAAGCTGGACTTATTAAATAAAATCAAGAAGGCTTAAAAGTAAGATCATCATCCAAAGCTACACACAACAAATTCAAATATACCTCTCATGTGATTCATTTTTTATTTTTCTGCAGTCCAGTGTGGGTCCATAATCCTCACACAACTTTATTTCTTAAATTCCTGCAAGATACTAAAGATCTCCAACCAGCTATCATTTAGGGAAATGATGCACCAAGCAGCAGGATTAGAGAGCAGAAGAGGATACATATTGTAATGGGTTGAATCGTTGGTCCTGATTTGCAGGATTTACTTGCAGCTTGTAACTAAAACTAAACCAACCGAGTTCCGGCTCTCAAGCTTTTGTTTTAACATCAGATAAGGTCAGTAGCAGAAAGAAGAACCTGACAAACAAAACCCTGATTTACATGACTGAACACTAAGTCCTCACACATATACAGTACATGACTATAATCCACACATGTATCAACGCTAAAGCATTGCAATGTGGAACTTTTAGGGTGTTTTTAAAAATGTACTTATTTTGTTGCATTGTGGAAATGTTCACTGCTCCATTTAAAGCATAGACTTTACATTGACAGTTAATATAGTTTCAACGAATATTGCAAAAAATTATTCAACAGAGAAAATCATTTAGTTTTTGCAACTCTCACACCTTTCCAGCTTTTGGTTTTCTTTGTTTTGAAACCCAGTGCAGAGGCTAAATAAAGGGCTTGTCGGGCTGTTGTTTACCACGCTAACTAGGTCCTTATAATAATCCTGGTTTGTGTCTGGCTGCATCAGGAGCTTTGTTGCTCATTTCAGAATCAGAAAAAGGTTTATTGCCAAGTAGGTTAGGATGAATTTACCTTGGCGTATTGTGTGCATAGATTAACACATTAACAGAAGATAAATAAAATCATAAAATAAAACAATGATAACAAATTAAATCTATTATATTGACATGGAATGAAGATGGAATATACTGTAGATATACGTGTAAAAATAAAATATAATAAATTATGTGCAGTAATGGTATGACAAGGGGAAAGCTGTGCAGATATAAGAGTTTCGGAGGGTTGTGCAGGACTGACAGTTTTGAAATGAACAAGAGATTCCTTTTTGATGAGGCTGGTAGCAGATGGGAAAAAACTGTTCAGGTGGCGAGAGGTTTTAGTCCTGATGGAGCGCAGTCTCCTGCCAGAGGGGAGCGGGGTAAAAAGTTTGTGTCCAGGGTGGAAGGGGTGACGCCACAATCAGCCCTGCCCGCCTCAGGGTCCTGGAGGCGTGCAGGGTTTATCTTTATTCTTGATTGAAGCTAAATTACAAAACTTTGTAAAAGTGCCACTGTAAAAGGGATAGGTAGATCTAACATTTTACCGTGTGTGGGGATAAAGAACCCTCACAATAAGTTGATCAAGATTAACTTCCCTAATAATGAACTAGCTTGAATTACAAAAAGGGACTAGCTTGCTGTCGTAGCCCAGAGGAAAAAGTTAGGATTTTAAAATAAAAGAGTTTGATGCAAGAAAACAGAATCATTCATTGTTATCAATTTATTTTGACTGTATTTACCCTTTATTTATGCAAGGGACATTATTTATGATTGTTGTTTTTATGATGTGGTTGTATATTTCAATGTGATTTAAAAATTGCACAAAGCCAGTTCAAGTAAGCTTCATTTTGCACTTTTACACTTTCAAATAAAAATACCTAGAGGCAATAGCTTTAAAGGTCTTTAAATCTACGTGCCCCAATTTTGCATTATGGGTGTAATGATGAACATGGATGCATTATGAACATAAATCACTAATATGGGTATTGTTTTGCATCTTATGGAAGTCCCAGCTAGTGCACGAGCAGAATGGGCACAGATATACAAGTTAAACTGAAATAATTGGACGGACGGATAGCAGATTTATCTTTATTTTTTGAAAGAGCATCTGATTGGAAATAACGTTGCTGAAATGAATATTTCAATAAATATAACACTCCCACTGTAGCTCGAGTTTGAAGCTTATTTTGTGGATAATTCTGCCAAAAGAAACAAACATAAAGAAAGAGCCCTCTTTAAATGTCTTAGATTTTACTTAAACCACTTTTGCAAGTTGTCTCCTCCAACAGCAGAACTAATATTCATAAGAGGTTTTATTTGTTTTTGAGAGGTCGCTTTTAGAAATCTTTACTCACTCTTCCGGTTTTCGGGGGAAACTGGTTTGTACCCAGTGTGCCTCCACCACCTGACAGATGCCTGCTGTAGCCAATCAAGACGCTGAGAGAAACTGAGGCGTCGTGCTCACCTGGACCAATGAGAACGCCAGCTGGGAGAAACTTTCCTTTTATGGACAACGCAGCCAATCCCCTGTGCGTGAATAAAACCTATGCAGTTTGGCTCTAGATGCTGCATTCACCGAGCTCAGCTGGGCAAAGAACAACTCTGCCTACTTCTCCGACAGACACACCCGAGACACACCTGCACAGGTAAGAACCAGCGCTCCGGTTTCTGACAAGTTTAAAGAGAATTGTCTCAAAACTAAACAGATTTATTGATCAGGCTCATTAACACTGACTCACTTCAGGTGTGTAGCAGGCAGGTGATGACGGCATTCAAATGCGTTTTGAATTTCAATTTGAATCATTCTGCGACACCTTAAACAGCACATTTTAACAGAAAAGTCGTTTTCTGTTTTTCTTTTACCAAATATTGAACTACTTCCAGTTCAATATTATTTAAGTCTGTCTCTAATATGGCACACAAACGGGCTCAGTTCCTTAAGAGTAAAATAAAACATTTTCATTGAAGTGTAACTGAAGGATATTTTCTTGTGAAGTCGCTAGAGTAATTAAAATAAGTGCTTAAGAGTTTGTGCAAATTCCACATTGATCATGATAGGTGTTGCATCACTAGAGGGGCACTTATTTCGTTTGTTAAAATCCCTTAGTCTTATATTTTTTTTAAAAACAACGTTGTCAACAAAAGCAGAGCTTAGCATCTGTATTAAAACTTGTGCTTCATATTGGCATTAATAACTGGTTATCATTTTTTCAAGATTTAAGGTGGTTTTGGACCATAGACTATTTACTAAGAACACCAAAATAAAAATGTATGTTATGGGGGTAAAACAAGTCCTCATCTTGTTGGTTTTCTTTCAGAAATGGAAGACGACATTGCAGCCCTCGTTGTTGATAATGGCTCTGGTATGTGCAAGGCTGGTTTCGCCGGAGACGATGCCCCCCGCGCTGTGTTCCCCTCCATTGTCGGTCGCCCCAGACATCAGGTACCAACATCAGAATGACTGTGACCTGCTTCTTATGACTTAAAATCCCACCAGCAGTTAAATGCAGTGTAGCATCTGACTGTAAATGTTTGTGTGTGCAGGGTGTGATGGTAGGAATGGGACAGAAGGACAGCTATGTGGGAGACGAGGCCCAGAGCAAGAGGGGTATCCTAACCCTGAAGTACCCCATCGAGCACGGCATCGTCACCAACTGGGATGACATGGAGAAGGTGAAGACATTTCCATCATGTTTAACTGAGTTCACTCAAATGGACCTCAGATCAAGATCAAAGGCTGTTTATGCTCGCCTGCAGTCGAGTGATGGGAGGTTCAGAGAGTTGTATTACTGTAGTGTGGAAATCTCCTGCACTGTCAACTAGAAATACTGAACTACAGGTAAAATTAGTTTGAAAGAAATCTGAACTTTAAGCTTCAGATAATCAAACTTTTCCTGGCAAGTTTGACATTTTCATTCATTAACAGATTTAAATGTCAAATTGGTTTAATTGACCAGCATGAAGGTCTCAATCTGGTGAACATCATGCAGAAAGTTATGTATTTTTCTGAATGTTTAGCCACATCAGAACATGACATCTAGTCAGACCTTTACTGAGACCTCTCTCATCCATTTGATGAATAAGTGGTTCCTGTCCAAATAAGTGTAGACATCACTTTGTGTACATTTAGTCATGGATGATCTCTGAAAAGGCCTACCAGACGCGTGTCCGGTGGCCTTTACCAGAAAATCCTTTCAAAAGTATTATGTAGTACCAAACGTGTTCATATTGCTAATGGTTTGGGTCCCTGTTGGTGACGATAGAAGGATATTGTAATAGTTAAATGGAATTTGTGTCATAAACTAATCTGCTCTCCTGTCTTTCAGATCTGGCATCACACCTTCTACAATGAACTCCGTGTTGCACCTGAGGAGCACCCAGTTCTGCTGACCGAGGCGCCACTCAACCCCAAGGCCAACAGGGAGAAGATGACACAGGTGTGTGCACGCTTTGTTCACAATCTGAGTCTGAGGTTTTTTTTTTTTTTTTAGTTGTACTGCCCTTTTCTAGGAAAACTGTTTAAAGGCCTCAACTCTGATACCTGTTCTCTTTGGTACAGATCATGTTCGAGACGTTCAACTGCCCTGCCATGTATGTGGCCATCCAGGCCGTCCTGTCTCTGTACGCCTCTGGTCGTACCACAGGTGAGAAATTAAAACATATGACTGCAACATCTATCTGCCGTTTAAAAGGATTGAGGCCAAACCAATTTCAGTGTTGCTCACCAAATGGACCTCAGTATTTTGGTTTTTCCATAACATGCATTTAAATCTGGTGCTTCTTGTCTTGCAGGTATTGTGATGGACTCTGGTGACGGTGTCAGCCACACTGTGCCCATCTACGAGGGTTACGCTCTGCCTCACGCCATCATCCGTCTGGATCTGGCTGGTAGAGATCTGACTGACTATCTGATGAAGATCCTCACTGAGAGAGGCTACAGCTTCACCACCACCGGTACAAATTTGACTTCCTAAAACCAGGCCCAATTGTAATCTGGCGCGTCTAATTGAACAAGTACAACCTCAAAAAGTTCCTGAATATTTGTTAATTGTTTGTCAGTTTTGTAACGCATTCCTTCTCCCTTGAACTCCAGCTGAGCGTGAAATTGTGCGTGACATTAAGGAGAAGCTGTGCTACGTGGCTCTGGACTTTGATCAGGAGATGCAGACAGCAGCTTGCTCTTCCTCCCTGGAGAAGAGCTACGAACTCCCTGACGGACAGGTCATAACTATCGGCAATGAAAGGTTCCGATGCCCCGAGGCACTCTTCCAGCCTTCTTTCCTTGGTGGGTTACAATCATTAACAGACTGTTTCACGAGAGAAAAGGATTTAAAAAACAGTGCTGCGAGAACTAAACATTTTATGATTTAAAAAAACTGCATTACATTAGAGTCTGAGCTTTCCTCCTCTATGGCTTGGTTTTAGTGTAAATCCAGATCTTGCTTTAGTTCTGGTAGTTTTTAAAAAATTTTTTAAAGATCTTATACAGTTTCTGTTTTCAGTAAGTGAATAATTTGGGTGCCATCAAATATTGTTTGTTGTTTTCAAGTGTACTAACACAAAGTGGTCTGTGTGTGTGTGTTAAGGAATGGAATCTACTGGAATCCATGAGACAACCTACAACAGCATCATGAAGTGCGACGTGGACATCCGTAAGGACCTGTACGCCAACACCGTGCTGTCCGGTGGCACCACCATGTACCCCGGCATCGCTGACCGCATGCAGAAAGAGATCTCCGCCCTGGCCCCAGCCACCATGAAAATCAAGGTAAACATTTTGAATGAATCGATTCACTATTATATATATATATATATATATATATATATATATATATATATATATATATATATATATATATATATATATATATATATATATATATATATATATATATATATATATATATATATATATAAACGTTTCATTAATCTTTAACTTAAATAATCCATCCTGTCTGTTTTATTTACAACATACCTGTTTTCTCCTCCCCTCCAGATCATCGCTCCCCCAGAGAGGAAGTACTCTGTCTGGATCGGCGGCTCCATCCTGGCGTCCCTCTCCACCTTCCAGCAGATGTGGATCAGCAAGCAGGAGTATGACGAGTCCGGCCCCGCCATTGTCCACCGCAAGTGCTTCTAGAAAGCTCCACATCCTCCTTCCCAGCGGGGAAGTAGCAATGCTTTTCAGCTGTTCCATACAACTACAACCATATCTCGTTCATCTTGTATGAACAGACTCAAAGATCGGAAATGCCAAAACAAGATGAATGGAGATACTGTTTACATTTTAATTTCCTAGCTCCTTGCCAAAACTTCCTGCAAACACCATTTCTGATCATGTTCCGCTAACTCTGCTTATGACTTTCACGCCCTCTCATGATCAACTAATGACGGTCAACGGGTGCACTGTCTTTTTCTATTGGTCTTTCTACCTCTTTTATAAATCCAGTGCACAAAATTGCAAATCAATATCTGGCTATTGTATCAGTATTCCAAAGGAGTGTCTTCCTAATAAATGCCAACATTTGATGTTTACAGCTTTTCTAATGTCATTATTTGCTGTTGAATTTCACATGTAAAAAGAGTCCAGTCACAGGTAAAAGTCCAACAATCAAAACCCTTGTTAATTAAAAGTACTAATAATGCTCAGTTTGCAGAAAGGACCATTTTGGAATATTATATATGTATATATTATAGGACTCTATCATTGCAGTTCTATACATGCTAAACTCCATAACTGGTGAGGCATATCTTGTAGCTATGTTTGTGAAGATGATGATGAAGAAGTCTCCGGAGACACCAGCTTGTCTATAATAAGGTTTATTACAAACAGCATAGTATCAGACACCAACACGGGCCATACGAGGTTCAGAGCCAATTGTGGAAGTCCCCTGAACAGTCTTTGTGCATGCAATTTATAGAAGAAAGTGTGTGTGTGTGCTCACAGGAGGTAATCAATGACAATGTATGCCTCACTAAGTGACATGTGTCCGGTCATAGGGGCCCCCTAATGTATTTCGGAGGTTTTTATACAACCTCCGATTGCCCACCATATGGCCCCTGAACGACATCTTCCCTGCACTCTCTGACCTCATAGAGTAACTAACTGAACAGATTTAATACACCACCCTGGGAAAACTGCAAGCAAAAATTGTGCTTTGATTCCAACTCTTTACATTGCAACTAAACAATATGCTTCGAAAAAAATACTTATGTATGAAATTAGAGCTACCTTTATTTATCCCTGTGGGTAAATTCAGTAGTTAAAGCAGCAACAGAATAAGAATGAAAAACAGGACCGTGTGGTTCACACAGGATATTAAAATGATGTAGAGGTACTGTGAGATTGGTTGTATTAAACAAAATGTATACAAAAACAAAAATAAATGATTACAACAAGAATGGCATCATATTGGATGCACATTCTCTCTGCAGGGACAAACAGCAGTCAGGCTGCAGATCATAGAACAGGAATCACAACACTTTAGAACAAGGTGCTCAGACAGGGCGTCCTCTAGTGGCAGAACATGCTCTGAATATGTAAGATATATTTCTTGATAAAACAAAGGATGACATATATGCTTCAGGGGTGTAGGAGTAGTGACGAGCTTAAAAAAGATGTATGTGGTTTACTAGGACTGGCAGTTTCTTCAATGTTCCATTGTCAATGAACTTGAGAAACATGAGCAAACTATTGCAACTCAAAGCCAGTCAATTTTTGAGGGTGAAAATTAGTTTAGACATGTAAACTGAATAAAGAATACCGTAACTTGCAAAACTGTTTATTTTGATAATGCAAGGTAGAACAAACTTCAGATTAGAAGCATTTATTGTCATTATACATTTACAATTAAAATGTGCCATCAAAACATTCAGAATAGACAACACACAACAAAGACATGCAGCATTCATACAAATAATGAAACAAAGTGCGGGAATTAGTTAATTACTAAAGTAAATATGTATGTGTGTATAATAAATTATATATGTTGCACATTTATGGGTTATTGCGCAGGAAAGGAAGACTAAGCGGCATTAGTGCAAGATCTCAGTTCAGGGCCAGACCTGGGCATAGGCAGTATAGGGGAATACTAAGGGCCCATCTATCCATGGGGGGCGCCGTAAATAGGAGGGAAAAAAGTAGTGTTTTTATTTATTTTTAGTTATTAACGATGTCTGAAACTACGCTCACATTGCATACAGCACCCACAAACTATGGCGCGCATTTGACATAATGAAACGTATTGGTGAGTAAGTAGTGAGTAGAGACTTGCTGAATGGTTTTATTTGGGTTTCCTGCTTTAACCGCATGCATTCTCGCTACATAAGGTACCTGTCTGTGATGCAACGCCTTGTTATACTGCGTTTCTATATAATATTAACGGTTTCTATTCACCCTATTACGCCCCGCCCATTTTTAACAGCTTTTTTCTTCCGCTTTGTGTATGATCTTCCGGTCAGCTAGTTCCGGTTAGCTAGTGTAACCTAACCTTTGCAGTCGATGACACAGGTGGTTAATGAATAATGCTCTTTGAAACACTGTGGCATTGTTGCCCTAATAGTCTCCCTGGGTAGCCAAGGGATGTAAAGCCGCATCCTCTCCTCCATGACCTCTAACCAGAAAAAAATTACCTTGCTGACAAAGGGCTGTGACACCTGAAACCTCTCTGCGATGTCTTGTTGAAGTAGGTTCAGACGAAGCTTCATGAGAGTCATTAAGACCTGATCCCACGGATGAATATGAGAGCTGTTAGAGAAATCACGGGTTAGGTCATCAGCCAAAGAGGTGAAAGCATCCAGATGCAACCCAGTGTAAAGTAGGCTCAGGTTGTCATTTCGCACAAGCTCTTGATATTTTGCAGTGCTCGCTGAGCACTGGGTTGCCTGGTCACACAGCAGAGGTTGGTGAAGTAAAGGTCTTGCAGCATAGTTGTGATCGGTCATGCATTGATCCTCCCACTGCGTTCCGATGTCGCGATGTCCATCACCCTCCGGCTCGAGCTCAGGCTCAGGCTCAGCAGCATTGCTGGTTGATGCCTCTATGAAAATAATGACTCAGTTAAAACTAAGATGTATCCGTGTTGTCATGGCTTAACTAAGGTTAACACTATTTTGAAAACATTTACTCCTAAACTACAATCGTTTAAAACTGTGTTGACAAGCAGTCGATAACAGAATGTTACCACAGCTACTAACTCGCGTTATGGCAAAGTATGTTCTGAGAACTTACCTGATTGCCTAACAAGCTGTCGTCGCGGACGTCGCACCGGAGCTTCATACCCAAGCCATTTCTCGGGATACGGGTGTTGGGTAGTAGGTCTACCATCCACAAAATGAAACGAACAGACAACAGGGTCTTTTTGGAGTTTTTTTTAAGTGAAGTGCCCTCAGCCAAAGACGCCGGTCTTCCTCAACGCTAGGAGGCGGATATAGATGAAACGATGGCCCACAGCATTCAATTCGCTTCTTCCCGTGAGTAAAACACTCTTGCTGAAGAGACAATCTTCTTTTTCTCCAATTGTTATGGCAACCACGGACTGCACAAATTATACTCGTCATTTTACCTGACTTCTTTTTGCCCTTGCTTTTAATGTTAGCGAACGCCTCAGCTGTTCCACCGGAAGTACTAGCACAAAATAAACAAGATGGCTCCGCCCTTGTAACCATGGAGAATAGGGTGAATAGCCATGGCGTCCAGGGCTGGCCCTGGGCATAGGCAGTATTCGTCTTATTCACCTCGAACGTTCCACCGAGCCTGAGGGGTACACTTACCACTTCCGGGAGTTCTCACAACGCGATGGCGCCTCACTGCTGTGTTCCCCAATGCACATCATCAAAAAGGAAAAAATCTAACCGAGGACAAACTTTTCACCGTTTCCCCATCGATCATGGACTACGTCGGCAATGGATAGTAAAAATCAGAAGGGATCCTGGTCGTAATTTTAAGGTAAGTTTTATTGAGTTTTATATGTCTGCTGCTGTGAGGCTGAGCCGTCTCCATAACTAGCTTGTATCGCTAGCAGCTAGCCAGGCTACTGCTAGCTTGAACTCGCAAGTTTTAGTAGATAGATTAAGGCGGAGAGCCAGGTTGTTGAAATATACAGTCTAGTCCATTAGTAGTATGTTATTAAAATCTACCACCACAAATTCACTAGTATAAGCATATTCTGAGTGTATTGTTTATATTAGCTTCTAGTCACAAGCTAACCTAGGAAACACATCACATCAGTTTTCCTAGCTAGGATGAGGATGTAGGAGTCACATTGAGTCTGATCAATGAAATTATACATGTTAAAATGTTTGTATGATTACATTTTATTAACTGATGCAGATAAACACATACACTGAGTGTGCAGTGAACCTTCCTCAACCCTGGATACACTGCTCCAAGAACTGAGCAACTCTTATCTTATGAATGTTAATACTTAGCTTACCTTATCACTTACCTGATAGTTATACTGTCATTATACTATCATTGTCAACAAGCAATAGCAACATGCACCTAGCGCTGTCTGGCTTTGCTAATTTGAAACAAGATAATACTGTATTTGAGTAGATATCAATGAGGCTTATGTGATATTACATCAACTAGAGATAACATGTTAATGAGATAAAATCAACATGTTATTTTCAGTCAGACAGGGAAAGGTACATCGTTGATAAAACTCATAATGAACATTTAGCAAGCTGGTTTAAACTGTGGCACTGCTCTGCGAACTGAGCAGTTTGCCCACTTAGCACTATGATACCTGTATGTTGTACGGTGACTCATTTTTCCGCACCGAGGGAAAAGACCTAGCCCTCACAAATATGTGTGTTGGGCTCCTATTAACTGTCGATTAAATACATGTTAAGTTTTAAATAAAATCAAACATAGTACAGTCAACAACTCCATATCACAGCTAAGCTTACTACCCCTAGCTGCTACACGCTAGCAGAAACTGAGGTAAATTAGCGTCCATTCTTACCTTCAATGTCGTGGATAAAACCTTCGATCCAGTTACTGTATCCTTTAATTAACACCGCCCGGTGGATGTTGCAGTCGGTACTGGCCCACTGCTCCACATTTTGAATTGTTAATTCTGGCAAACAAGAAAGGTTGGTGGTCCACACTGGAGTTTCCATTGCTGGTGCTGCTGAATCTTCCATAGATCGTATGCGTCGGAGTCAAACTTCCGGGTTTGTGTACCCCTCAGCCTCGTTCGAGTTTCAAAATGGCCGCCAGGTGAATAAGGCGAATAGGCGAATGCTGAGAGCGCATCCACCCATCCGGGGTGCCGTAGATTGCGGAGAAGAAAAACAAAAAGAAAATTGTTTTTAAACTATTAACGATGTTTGAAACAATGCCCCCAAGGGTGGGGATGGCAGCGCATGATTTGGGGGGAGGGGGCACAAGCTAAAATCATGCCTAGGGCAGAAGAATGGTCAGGGCTGATGACGTCATAATAATGGTATTAAGAGGTGGATTTATTCAGGTAGGACACTAATGATGGCCCAAGGGATGAAATGCACAGCTCGCTACTGCCTAAGGGTGGAAATCTTAACAATTAGAAAGTAAACATTTATTTTTAAAGCTAGTTAGCATTTGCTGTCAGTAAACATTTATTGAGGGTTAAGAAGAACAGAACTCTGTCGGAAACCATGCAATCGTTATTTAAGATATTTACCAGGTGAAAATGTTACATTATTATTATTATTATTATTATTATTATTATTATTTGTGATTATGACTCAGTGGGGATCTGAGATAACGATACACTTATCCTTGTATGTCTCTCCTAGTTCCTTTATTTCTTGTTCATGTTTTTCTCCATGATCTCTAATTTTTCCATAAGTCTTTCTCTTTGTGTCTTGATAGATCTTGCAACAGATTGTACTCTTTGCCATGGCTCTCTTCTGTCTCTTGCATTTGTCTTTTCTGCTTTTTCTTCGGGTTCTTTCCTTTCCATTTCCTCCATGTGCTTCTCCACCAACGCTGTAAAGTCTTTGGAGTAGTTCTGTCTGAACTCGTTGAATTCTTCAGCTTGTTTTCTGGCCTCCTCTTCATATTTGTTCTTCATTTCCTCCAGTTCTTTTTTATATTTCTTGTTCCTCCTCCTCCTGTTCTCTTCTCTTTTGATGTTCTTTTTCTATTTTCTGTTCCTGTTTTTCTTTTTCCTGATCGTATTCGTCTTGCAACTTCTGAAGTTTTGTTTGCTCCCCTCGTCGTCTCTTTTCATTTGCTTGATGTTGTTTTTCCCACCATTCTTCTCTCTCCTTCTCCCAGTCTTCTTTTTTCTTTTTCATCTTTTCTTTACTCTGCTCCAACTCTCCTTTAAGTTTTTCCTCCAATTTCTTTCTTTGTAATTTCTTCCTGCCTTTTCTTCTCCATGTCCTCTTTTTTTCTCAGTTCCTCCTACCTCTTTCTCTCCTCTCGTTCCTTCTTGATTTTTTCCTCCATCTCCTGAAGCTGTTTAGCTCTCTTCTGCTCAGTTTCTGCTCTCTCCTGTTCCATTCTTCTCTTCACTTTTTCCATTTCCTCCTCGTGTTTACTTTGCAGCTCCTCCCTCTGTCTCTCAATTTCTTCTTCCTTCTCCTTCAGGATCTTCTCCACCTCCTTCTGTATGGCAGCCTCTGCCTCTTGGAACATCTCGGAGGTGTAGCAGCTGCCGCCATTTTCCTTCAGCATTTTGTTGGACTTCTTCATCAGCTCTGTGACTTGCATGTGGTTTGTCTGATCTTTGTTATTGAAGACCTGGTATCTCCCTCCACAGTCATTTATCAGTTTTTTCAGAAAGTCACCAGACCGTTCTATATAACTCTCTATTGTTTCATCATTCAGATCATCTCCTCTGGTAAATATAATGATGATGAAATCTCCGGATTTCTTTCCAAAACATTTCTTGATCACTTCCACTGAGGTTCTCCACACAAAGCAGGAAGCTCCACCAGGGAAACCCGGCGTCCACACAGCTCTCCCTGATGTTTAACACACTCTGATGAGTTGGAGACTGAAGGAAACTCTGTCAGACCTAAAATGGCCTTGGCTGCTGAAGTCTTCCCTGCTCCTCTCCTCCCACACAGAACCAGGTTTAAAGCTGGTTTGTCTTCAGTGAAGGTCAGTGAGGTATATCTTGTAGCGATGTTTGTGAAGATGATGAAGAAGTCTCAGGAGACACCAGCTTGTATATAATAAGGTTTATTACAACAGCATAGTATCATACACCAACACGGGCAATACGAGGTTCCCAGAGCCAATTGTGGAAGTCTCCTGAACAGTCTTTGTGCATGCCATTTATAGGAAAAATGTGTGTGTGCATCCAAAGTGTGTGTGATCACATGAGGTGGTCAATAACAATGTGTGCCCCACTAAGGTGACCTAGGTAGGGGGGGGGGATAATCATCAAGTTCAAAATTTCAACACACCCATTTGGGACTTGATTAACACTATCAATACAAGAACTTTGACACCAAAAGTAACTGGGCAGTGTCACCTGGATTCTGAAGATAGGATCGACTTAAGCCAGAAGCGTGGTGCTTTCTCTGGCAAACTGAACCTCAAGCTTCATCCTCTGCAGCTTTGCGTTGTTGTTCAGACTTTCATCCACAAGGAACTTTTCAACTTCCCCACTGTCAGTGAAGGGGCCACCTCTAGATTTCAGTGTGTCCAGCATGTCTAGTCTCTTCCTCTCCTTTCTTTGAGCCATCTCCTGTTTCTCGTCTGCCCCACTCCCGAATTTCGCCTTCATGAGTTTACTCCAGTTGAGTTCAACCTCTCTTTTTGCTTGGGCTGCTGCCTTGAAACCTCTGAAGGACGGAATCTGTCCATCCTAAGCTCCTGGCTCTTCTGTAAAATTATTGACCTACTGACTGCGTTCAGTGTGCCTAGCTTCTTCAGTCTGTAGTCCACCTTGCCACATTGTCTCTCCATCCCAATGTTGTGCACAGGGGTGCCATCAATGTTACTAGCCTGTTCACTGACAGGGTAGTCCATTGGGAAGGTCTCCTCGTCAATCCCACAGTCCCTCCTCTGCCTGGCCAGGACAGTCTTCAGATGGGGCTGCATGAGATCTGTCAGCTTCTTCACTTCATCCAAGTGTTCGGCAGCCACGTCTGACACTGAGTTCAGGACCTCTTCCGTGTAGGTCTTCTTTACGCTACTGAAAAGCTTGTCAGACACTACAGGATACTCAGGTGTTGTGAACGTAGTGTAGTTGTCGCTGATTGGCTGGCCCAAGCCTGTATGCAGTCCCTTGTAGAACTCCCTGAGCTGAGTATGGGTAGCATCTTTCTCTATGGTTCTGGCATAGAAGGGCTCCACCAAGTGCACACCCAGGCAGGCAAACACCAAAAGGGCCACTGTGAGGTAGGGAAGCTCGATCACTTCTCTGACGAGGCAGGCCAGGCGGTTGTTTATGTGAGGGTTCTGGCTCAGGAACTCTGTCAGATGGCCAAAGTGGTATATTAGGACTGCTGCTGCCCTGGAGAGACATCCAAACCTGCTGTCTTTGTAGGAAAACAGCACACTGGATACCTGCCTTTGCTCAAGGAAGAGGAGGAATTCCCTGTAGCGGTTCCAGGGTTTGTGGGAATACTCAGGAGCCACCAACTTGAGGCACATGTCCAGTGCCTGTCCAGCCACACTGGCATTCTTGCTGTCTACATCCAGATCCACCAAGAAACTCTGTAGCACTTGCTCCATCTTCATATCGGCCTCCACCAACCGCATCACTTTATTCATGGCACTGCTGAAGCCCAGTGTAGTGTGAGTGCCACAAAAGATCTGACCTGCTGGTGTTTCCAAGTTGTACATCTCTGCCAACAGCTTTGAAAACCCTTGGTTGTGCTCTGTGCTGTCAGTCATATGTGCATCTACAAGTTTATAAACATCCTCCACACTGACTCCTCTGACCGACGCCAGTATTCCGAACCCCATATCCACTTGCATTGCTATGTCCTCAGTGGTCTCTCGATGAATTGGTAAGATAGGCAGAGGAAATGGGCTATCTTGACCCACATGCAGCCCTTGTACCATGAACTGGCCTACACCTTTCTTTGTGGTGCTGTCCGATGCATGTGTGATCATTTTACCTTTCTCCTTCTCCTCCTCAAGCTTTTCCACAACTAGACACAGACTTTGGGCCTCAATTTGCTGTAGAGCTGTCCTTATGCTTCTAGTACTTGGCACTGTATCCTTGTCAAAGACCTCATCAGATTCCCCAGCACTTTTCCAACTTCGTCCAAACATAGTGTTGCCTACTTCAATCACAGCTGAGCTCGCCTCACTGATAGAAAGTCCCTTTCCTGAGAGATTGGCTATAGTTGTATAGAAGTCATCCCGGACTTTTCTCTCGGACAATCGTATGTGTTGAAACTGTTGTGGTAGTACATCTTCATCCATGTCTAGTTCAGCAACATCTGTGAAGAGTTTTTTCCTTCCTTTGGGTTCTGCTCGCACCTCACTCTCTTTACCCTCCTTTTGAAGCTGTGTGTCAGTCTCAGACTCTGTCTCAGTTGATTTGGGGGTGTGCCCTCTTTCTCTTCATCGCTGCTGCAGCTGGATATCTCACCAGTTTCAATCAAGATATCTGTGATATGGTCCAGAGTTTGATATGAGAACTGCTGGTCTCTCTTCCTCTGGTACTCTTCGCTCCTCTCCCTCAACCTTTTGGTTCGCATCATGCTATGGTACCAGACAGGGTCCACACCTTTGGAACAGAACATCCTTCGCTCTGTCTTCTGATCTTCATAGTATTTGTGCTCCATCTCACTCATGCTTACACACCACTCTTTCTCCAGTGATTGCCGCCGTAAAGGGTCATGGGCAAATACATCAAAGAGCTCAGACTTTGTATGAAATAACTCTTTTTATTGTTTGACAGCCAGTGAGTCTTCTTTCCCTGTCTGTCCATACCTCTTTCTGCCCTCACTGAACTGTTTCCAGATCCTTTCTACCTTCCTCTGGATGGTGCTCAAGGAAACACAAAACACAGTGTCGTGGTAGTACTTGGCGTAGACCTGTTTTGCCACCTCCCGTGCTGCCATGTTTGCAGTCACTTTCCAATTGCCCATCTCCAGGTGGTATCATGCTTATGACACTCTGCAATGTGGGGAGTTTTGTGGGTGGTTGGAAGTTCTTGGAGGGAGGAAAGTCAGTATCTGCATTATAAATGTTTCCAGTAGATCTAGTTTTGGACATGCATTTGGGCTCTGCCATGCTTGATGATGTATGTCATCAGACTGATATGACTTCTCTGAAATAGATAAATATTCTAAATTAGATTTAGATTAAGTTACAAGCACTAGGTCTAGGAGAGTGTTAATTAACTTCGGTGCTGCCTACTAATTTAGCTTAATGTAACAGTTAACTAAGTGATTACTGTATAATAATGTTAGCTGGCTAATTTGAGCAAAAACATGTCAAATCAACTGTTGCACTAAGCTAGCTAGCTAGCTAGTTTGAGCTATGTTCTTAACAGATAGAAAGCTAAAAGTATGACTAATATTGGAACCTGACACAAACCAAGCTAAATTATAGTACAATAAATCATATAATAATACAATTAGAATATAATACTTTTGTTTAAAAGGAAAAAACATACCTGGGATAACTTTGTTTAACTGCTTGTCTGATGGTGTGTTGAATATGACTGTCTGCTTGGGGATTTCAACGGTTTGCTTGCAGTCAACCAGCAGCCACAATGTATTATGTAAATGTACTTTATCACATTAGAACATTGCAACATCTGACAGGTGAACCAAAGTGTTCTCTTAAGATTTTATTTCATTTTTAATGATAAAAGGGGGGAAAGGGGGCAAAAAACATGTCCGATTTAGTTTTTTGGGTGGGGTGGGGGGTTTATTTCATGATAGGTACCAACTTCCAATACAAAATATCTCCCAAATGACCCAATGCACCATCACTGAAGTGGGCGTAATCATTTTCCAATTTTTTTATTTTTAGGCCATTTAACCCCCCCTCCCCCCCCCCTACCTAGGTCAGTTCATAGGGGCCCCCTTACATATTCCAGATGTTGTTTTTCACTCTCCTACCACCCAAAATTTCTCTTCCCATGCTATGGCCAGATTTAATACACCACATCAGGAACGTTTCTTTGTTTCCATGAACTATCTTCTCAATCTTCTCCATTAATGAGTCACGGTTGTTGTCAACCATGTTGTAGAGTCTTCCTCCACAGTCTTCAAGCAGCTGATCCACAACGTGAGTCTTTTTCTCTTTGTGTGTCATGATGACCATTGAGTGTTTGAGAGCTTCTGGACCAAACAGACTCAGGATGAACTTCAGAGTTTGTCTGTTCTCTTCAGGGAAATCAGAAGGCTTCACTAACAGCAGCAGGACATGGGGTCCAGGAGGACAAAGACTCAGCGAGTCTTCACCTCTCTTCTCATGCGCTCTTCACAAAGACTGAACATGTCTGCAGTTTTCACTACTGTTAATTGTTTTCCTCTCCATTCTCCATGGGTTTTTACCCAGTGTGTTTTTGAGAACATTTTATGGGAAGGACCACCTTTGCCCTCTCTGATGAAGTTACCAAGTATTTGCTTTTTTTCTCACTTTTTCCTAACAGCACAATCCTGATTGCAGAGGCTATGATACCACAGAAAGAAAAAAAAAATAACATTAATTCAATATTTGGCTGAAACGACTACACTTAGCTTACACGAGGGATATTCTGTCAACTCCGGCATCTCCACCGAAGCACATTTATGACAATGTGTTTTCGCAATAAATAAATATATATAACAAAGAAACAGCAGTTAACAAACATTTTTGTAAAAATAACTATCATTTGGGATGTATTTGGGTTAATACTGGACAAAAAGATGCTACCAATACATAAGTTTGCAGCTTGACCCAAACGTGTTAACAGCTCTGGATGTTGAAGGTTCTTCTCCTTCAAGTATCTGTCTCTACATTTTCTGATCATGTCTTGTTATCAGGATGTTTCCATGTATTGTCTCATTAAACCTGGACTCTTCTTTAAGAGTGTTGATATCAGAACCAGTGAATGATCAAATGACTGATCACTGAAGCGTCCCAGGACTCAGCAGAGTCTCAGTTTGTGTTCCTCAGTGAAGTCTTCAGGCTGTAGAACCAGCAGGAACACATGAGGTCCAGGATCAGAGAGACTCACACAGCCGTTCACATGTTCTGTCAGTTTGTGTTCAGAGATGTTGGTGTGCAGCAGATCTGGGGTGTTGATCACAACTGGTCTTTTCCCCTCCAGCTCTCCACTTTCTCTCAGACAGCAGTCTGGATCTTGCTCAGTGTTGAACACAGTCCCTCCCAGTTGGAAGTTCCCCACAGAACTCCTCTCACATCAGCTGTTCCCAAGCAGAGCAACCCTCAGCTCAGACACTGTGAAACACAAAGAGTTAGAAAAGGCAAGTACATGCAGACTTCCATGTATTCATTTCTAGTTTCATTGCTGTTTAACCTAAAGGGTTTTGTGATTACAGTAGATTTTACCTACAAAATACTGAACACTCAGGTGTTCTTAAAGCAGACTAACACAGTTCAGTTTGACTCACTGTTAGGTGGCTGCAACTCATAGCTGCTCCAGCACTTTGGAGGATTCGGTTTTTCTGTCATTGGAAAGAGACAACATTTGATTATTAATTACATGTTATTTAAAATAGACAATACAGTGGTCTACAACATTGAACCAGATAGGAAACCGACACATGGAAAACCTACCAGAACCCAACATCAACAAAAAAGAGACGAAATCCGGGCAGTGACCCTAGGACCGCCAAGCAGCTGCAATGCATTTCTTTATTAAAACACCACACACGTTTTTGTTTAATCTTCTCCCAAAATACAAGTAACTACTGGTATTTTAATTTGGGATTAATGTGAGTTCTCCTCCCTCAGGTGGGCACCGCTTGTTAACAAAACATCTAAATAAATTCAAAACTACAAAAATTCTAAAACACAGTCATACAACGCCGTAGTGTTGCCATAGCAGCAACGACAGCTCTAAACAGGCGTATATGAACTGCAATAACAGATATTTGAAAAATGTAATCACCAAAACAACATTTTAAAAGGAAATGGTCACAAATATGGTCAAAAATATACAGCCTATATAACGTAAATTGTATGGCGTCTGCGCGAGTGTGTCTTATAGGCTAAAGGTCTTGATACAGATAAAACATACATTTTCCTCGTTCGAAGTACTATGAAAACACATGCCCACTTGCTCCTTTCTTGATACTGTATCTGAAATGGTGCTTCCACACTTCACTTGGATTTAGGAATCATGATATAAACATTTTAAAAGTCGAGTCAGTATATCTCTTCATTTCAGAGAGTTTAAGAGATTAAACAACGAGTGAAAACATGAGCACCTCTCGGTTCAGACTGAAACACAGAACATGTTTTCTGATGGGTGTTCCTGCTTCATAGAGCCCGTAAAGAGGACTGGTCATAACATTCACAACACACTGAGGACATACTGCTGCAGAATTTTATCCCACTGTAAATCTATTCATCTGTAGTCATTAGCACGTGTTGTTTAAAGTGACTGACCTGCATGAAGTCTTGCTTCAGCACTGCTGGAAGTAAAGAAACGGGTCTGCTCGACGACAGCTATAGATTGCAGCAGTGTAAAGCAAGTAGTAGTTGGATTTAGTGTCTTCCTTGCTAATAATTGTTGCACAAGTTGTTTAGCACATGTTGATATGTAGGCCTATATTATATTGGGCTCTATGTTGAACATCTTAAATATAAACTCAAAATTATGAAATGCATATAATCAAATGTTCTGCAGCAGTAGAATATTCAATCTAACTTTCTCATCTTCTTATTAACAAAGAACATTTTATATAAGTCACATTAATAATAATTATATATAAAATACTAAGGCTATGCTTAAAACCTACTGTAATGGGATGTACTGTATAGCTGGTAATTTAGAGATCATTATGCATACATTTAAACCTGCTACAAGAATTAATTTGTCTATATTTCAAATGCATTCCATTTCATCAAGAGCAAAGATGAAGAGAACATCTGAGAAGCAGCTTCACTTATTATGTTGGAGCTCTACCTGCTGGACATCACAATGAACACACAGGGTGGTCAAAAAGATGGGGGTCAACGTTTCAGTTTCATTCCATTTTGACACATTTTTGAAAACTTGGCTCCTTTTCTCAAGACACTTTTCAAACACAATTCATAAAACCACACAACCAAGGAGCAAAACATCTCATACATCTTGCAAAACGAAGCAATGCACTCAACACTACAGAAACACCTACCAAAACCAAACTGTTGCACTAAATGGCACAAACTTTTTTCATATTATCAGAGCTTTTGTCCAACCAACTACACACTGTTGTGCTCAATCTAAAACACACTCACCTTCATAGACATACCTTCATATTTTTTTCAGTTGCTAACACTAAAATTACACATAAAAAACACAATTATGTAAAGAGCAAAGAAGCAAAAAGCTCTTTGAGGTTTTCCTTCAAAGAGCAAAACCTCAGCTCACATCTCCAAAACCCGAAACACATTTTCAGCTCTGCACACAATTTGTAATTCAACTTGGCACTTTTTGAAAGACACTGCACACGGTTCTACAAGTAAGACTTAGAAATCTGTCATAGTCACTTGTTTGCCATTTCCAAAATACTGCCATTAAAAAAATGGTACACACATGAACCAGTCAAGAAATACACATGCCAACTGACCATAGACATCAAACTGCTTTATTACTGACTCATCAACCAGGATGTAAGCACTAGAAAAATGCTCCACGTAAGAACTGTTTACAACAACAATGGATATATGGACATAGCAGGAAGAGGAAGAGGGAGGATAAGAGTGAGAGGGAGGATAAGAGGGAGAGGGAGGATGAACTGAAATCAGTTGAAGAGTTATTTGCAGCATAATGGTTGAAGCAGTATGACAGTCAGGCCTACAGGTGCAGGCTTCTTCTGCATGTGCATGAGGAGCTGTGGTCAGACCCAGGTGGTAAAATGCAGCCTGAGCACTTTTCTTTCCTCTGTTTTTTAAAATATTTTCTTTTTCCTCAAAGTGTTCCTTTCCATTTACTGTAGGCATCATTTTTGTAACTCTATCATGTGCATGAATGTTGCACCAATCCATTTTGGATCAAAGTAAAAGTATAACAAGAGTATATTTTTGTTTCTGCACATATTTCTGTAGACCTGAACCATCTTTATATCCAGAATTCTATAGATACAGAACGCCATGAAAGACGAGTGTGCTTTATATGGCTACAATGTTTGGAAACATGCAGCTTTCGCTCAAACCAGAGTAGCAGAGAGTGTTCCACTGACACGCTACTCTGTATTTACGAGTTGTCGGTCTTAATGATTAGTATAATGTATTTTGAATTAAGGTTCCAGTTTCAATAAAACATGTACTATTTACACCTACAATATGTTTAAGAGGCTTGCAATTTAGAACTAGTAAACCTTATTTTATTGGGTTACTCTTTTCCTGTCTATTTGGTGCTG
This sequence comes from Eleginops maclovinus, assembly GCF_036324505.1. Lineage (NCBI taxonomy): Eukaryota > Metazoa > Chordata > Actinopteri > Perciformes > Eleginopidae > Eleginops > Eleginops maclovinus. The sequence goes on along the minus strand of NC_086360.1, from coordinate 4,635,438 downwards.
TCCACCTGGTATTTCCCTCTCAAAATATGATGACCATCAGAGTTAGCATTCTTAACTTATAGGCTATTATGCCACTTATCCCCCTTTCAGAATTTGACCGTATCAGAGAAGAGGTATGCCTATGTCTAAAGAAATCGGATTTGCAATAGAACTGTACCAGATATTTCCATACAACTACTGGTTAGTGTTCAATAGCACCCTAGACAATTCAGTAATGGTGTATTTTTTAAGGATTTCAGTTTTTCTGATAAATGAGTCCTATGCTCCTATCACCAAAAAGTACAATTTCCGTCTAAACTAAAGCTAAGTTTACAGGACTAGAATTCAGTATTTTTTTTACTGTAAATTATTGTTTGAACATTTGGTGATGTAAGAGAGCCACCTGGTTCATACCTCAGCAAATCTGAAGAGGAAAAGGTGATCATTCTCAAGTAAAGGGCTTTTTTGTCACCTTTCCCAAATTCGGCCTGGTCTGATTTGGCTCTTTTTCAGGGATTGGGGTTTCAAGGTTTCAAGGTTTTATTTGTCATATGCACAGCAGATACAGCGTATATGTTGGCAATGAAAATCTTATGTCGCGTGCTCCTCCAACAACTCCACATACATGGTGCAAATAACATAAATAAAATAGTGCAAAAGAGAGAAGAATATTTACAATAACAACAATACAGATTTGAGGATGTGAAATATATACATATGTGGAATACATTGAGAGTATTTAAACACTTTACACTGTTGAATGAGGAGGTATGGACAGATGCATATATTATGTATAGCAGATGTATATGGCAGATATGTACAATATATAGATATGTGTACTATAAACAGATGTGTATGGCAGATGTGTATAATATATAATATATATATGTATGTGTGTGTACTATAAAAAGATGTGAGTAGACATTCACACAGCTCAGGAGTTCAGCAGTCTTATAGCCTGTGGTATAAAACTGTCTCTGAGTCTGGTGGTCTTGGTCCGGATGCTGCGGTACCGTCTGCCAGACGGCAGCAGACAGAACAGATTGTTGCTGGGGTGATGGGGGTCCTTTAATATCCTACCGGCCTTCTTCCTACACCGCTGGGTGTAGAGGTCCTCCATGGATGGCAGCTCCGTCCTGGTGATGTGCTGAGCAGTTTTCACCACCCTCTGTAGAGTTTTACGGTTGAGGGCGGTGCAACTGCCATACCAGGCGGTGATGCAGCCAGTCAGGATACTCTCGATGGTGCACCTGTAGAAGTTGCAGAGTATCCTGGAGTCCATGTTGAACTTCCGCAGCCTGCGGAGGAAGAAGAGCCGCTGTCGAGCCGTCTTGGATATGACCCTGGTGTGATGTGTCCATGTCAGGTCCTCACTGATGTTTACCCCGAGGAACCTGAAGCTGCTGACTCTCTCCACAGGAGTCCCGTCGATGGTGATGGGTGTGTGTGCCTCTCTCTGCCTCTTCCTGTAGTCCACAATCAGCTCCTTTGTTTTGCTGACGTTGAGATGGAGGTTGTTGTCCTGGCACCAAGATGTCAGGGCTCTGACCTCCTCTCTGTACGCCGTCTCGTCGCCGTCTGTGATCAGGCCGATGACGGTCGTGTCGTCAGCAAACTTGATGATGGTGTTGGAGCTGTGTGTGGCCACGCAGTCGTGCGTGAACAGGGAGTAGAGGAGAGGGCTGAGCACACAACCCTGAGGGGCTCCGGTGTTGAGGGTCAAGGTGGAGGATGTGATGTTCCCCATCCGCACTGCCTGGGATCTGCCCGTCAGGAAGCTCATGATCCAGTCACAGAGGGCGCTGTTGAGCCCAAGGTCCCTGAGCTTAATGATGAGCTTGGAGGGCACAATGGTGTTGAATGCTGAACTGTAGTCAATGAACAGCATTCTCACATAAGTGTTCCTCTGGTCCAGGTGGGAGAGGGCAGTGTGGAGGGTGAGGGAGATGGCATCATCCGTGGACCTGTTTGCTCTGTAGGCAAACTGCAGGGGGTCCAGTGAGTCAGGGAGGGAGGAGGTGATAAAAGTTTTGACTAACCGCTCAAAGCACTTCATGATGATGGAGGTGAGTGCAACTGGGCGGTAGTCATTGAGGCAGATGGGTTTTGTCTTTTTGGGGACAGGGACAATGATGGACTCTTTAAAGCATGTGGGGACTACAGACTGGAGCAGTGACCTATTGAAAATGTCTGTGAACACATCTGCCAGCTGAACTGCACACACCTTGAGAGCACGGCCAGGGATGCCATCAGGTCCTGGAGCCCTGTGTGCGTTGATCCTTTTCAGAGATCTACACACATCTGCACTGGTTAAAACCAGTGAGCAGGGATCCTGGGCCTTTTGTGCCTCCACAGCCGGGGGCTTCTCAAAGCGTGCATAAAATGTGTTCAGTTCATCTGGGAGAGATGCAGACACTTCCTCAGCACCACTCGTTGTCCTTTTGTAGTCTGTTATTGTTTTTAGTCCAGACCACATATTTCTGGCGTTGGAGCCCTTGTAGTTCGACTCCACCTTGTCCCTGTATTGTCTTTTCGCCCTGCTAATAGCTCTCCGGAGTGCATACCTGGAATTCCTGTACTCATCCAAATCACCGCCGCTGTGCGCGATGGCCCGTGCTTTAAGTTTAGCCGATGTAGCAAATGACCGCGTCAGTGTGTGTGTTTATATCGTCCTCCTCAAACTCACACCACTCCGTGATGCCAAAGCAGTGGCGGAGAGCAGAGTCAGACTGCTCGGACCAACGCTGCACTGTCCTTGTCACAGGTCGGTCCCTCTTCAGTCTCTGCCGGTAAACGGGGAGCAGAAGAAGAGCTATGTGGTCTGACTTGCCGAAGGGGGGGCGGGGGAGGGCTTTATATCCATGCCGGAAAGGAGTGTAAACATGGTCCAGTGTATTTCCACCGCGCGTGGGGCAGCTGACGTGCTGATAGTATTTCGGCAGGACTTTCTTCATGTTGGCTCTGTTAAAATCCCCGGCCACAATAAATGCGGCCTCTGGCCGAGAAGTCTCTGTCCTGTCGATAATCCCATACAGCTCCTCCAGCGCTGTGTTGTTGTCAGCGTGCGGCGGAACATACACTGCTGTTAGAACAACAGATGTGAACTCCCTCGGCAGATAAAAAGGCCGGCATCCGATCATGATGTGCTCTAGGCTGGGAGAACAGTCCGAAGAAATGATCTCCACATCTGAGCACCAGTTGTTGTTAATCATGAAGCAGACACCTCCTCCCTTGCTCTTCCCTGAGTTTAGTTCTAAAGAACAACCTAAAAAACATTTTCTCCAACAAAATACAAATTGACAACAATCAATTCATTAATGGGAGACCCTAAGGATAAGAAAAATCATTGTTGTGTTTGGTTCCCCCTCGGGTAGGGGTATCTCGAAAACTAAAGCCTTTTTTGAGGACTTGCTGCTAGACTATTAGATTGAGCAGTATGGTGTGTAGCTGGTAGTTTTAATTCTGCAGGATATATGAGGTGTTATGCACTTTGGGTGTATGGTTTTGTGATTTGGGTTTCAAAAAACGTGTTGAAGCAATTGTAAAAACAAAAACGGTATAACTTTATTATTTTTTTCACAGAACTTCGAAGTGCAACATGCATGCAAAGCACTTACAGTTACAGTTGTGTGATCACAAATTATGATCTCTATCAAATACAGTAATGGTAAAGAAAAATGACTGAGCCTAACTGGATCACATAGCACCTCATCAACATGAAAGGCAATATCTGAACTACACAGTAAAAAACCTAGTGTTAATTTTACTCCTTAAGAGTTGAATTTAACTCTCTGTCAGATAACATTTGGTCCCACTCGAAATTAGTGTAAATTTTACTCTATAGCCAGTGTAAGATTTCCAGAGTTAATTTTACTCCATTTTGTGTCAAAATTAACAATGAAATGTGTAAAAACATTTTACACTGTGATCTGTTTACACTGTCAGAGTAAATTTTCACTACATAGAGTAGTTTTCTACTCTAAATATGGTTAAATTACGTGCGTATTAAGTGTATATATTTTTTTATTTTATATGAATGAAATAGTAATAATTCTTAACTGCTGTAATATATAAGGCAATACACACAATCGGGTACTGTATCACACCTTTTATTGCCTGATTAGAGATAACAGTATGGGACAATGTACATTGCTGTGTCATTTTCCCCACATGACATTTTTAGGTCAAAAGGCCTTTGATAAGGCAGATCATCAACATTAAAGGCAACACATTCTTTTTTTGTCTTAGTCACTTCATAAGCAAAATAATGTTCATTAAAAGCTACAGTAAATAAAGGAATGGTGAGCAGCACCGGTTTCTCATGTATAATCACAACCGATTCGACCTGGTAAAACAGTGGCATTTCAAATTCAACTTCACCACAAACGACCAGGTGTGGGCGGTATACATATCCATTGTGCTTAGCCCACGTCACTTTAATAACCTTATCACAATTGGACATTTTCATTTGCATAGCAATCACTGAACCACCTTTAATCATATTTAAAGAGACACATTTTCCTGGACCAATGTCCAAGCGAAGGAAGGTTGTTGAGGATCGCCACTTGTGTGCCATATGATTCTGGTGCTTTTTGGCCAATGTTTTGGTGACATTTTTAAAGGACTTAAGCTGTGTCTTGAAAAAATTGTGTTTACCTTCATATCGCATGCACCAGCTATGGAGTACAGGTCCTATTTTCTGAATGCATCTAGGGTAATGAATCAGGAAATGATGTTTTAGTAACAGTCTTTTATGAGGATATACCTCCTTGAACAGTGTGTGATGCTCAACAATCAAATGTTTCAAATACACGCATAAGCCTTGAGATAAAATGGGCGAGAAAACAATGTTGACGATCTGTAACAACAATAAAAGCAGGGTCCAGTGTTGGTCTGTAGAGGCTACCAAATCTCCAAATATAAGGGGAACATTCCTCAGCAAGCACCATGACTGAATTGCGTTTAGTCCCAAATCATTAGACTCTGCACTTAAATTCACAGCCACTGGCCTATTACATCTCTCTGTAAATCCATAATCAAAACATAGTATTCTTGAATTCAGTTCTGCCAGTGTAATTTTTTCTTTCAAATAAAAAAACAGCTGCTTTAATTCAAATTGGGCCACACCTTCTAAAAGATCATGCATCACATCAACTGAGTAGTTCTCGGTTGTGTGAAAATATGTAAGTGAATTTAGTAAGCATGATCTCTTCACGCCAAATACATAAGGAAGAGAAGGCCTATGTGCCATTTCTTGGCAGTGAGCACTGTGGGCCTCTTTGGTACGCAACACTATTTTGGGAGACTCTTCGGAGAATTCAGTTTGGAAGTCCTCTTTTTCGGCTAAACAAAACCTACAGCAATACCTTGCACTGAAACTCTCAACCAGACCAAACAAACTATGTAGGCCTAAATTATCTCCAGTCACCTGTATAACACTGCCACGAACACAACCACCATACAATGGAATATCAATGCCATTACTCTCTAACTGTTTGAGATCACAAACAATAGGATCTAAAATAGCACTAAAACCGTAACGCTTTATATCCTGAGCATGAAACAAGGCACAAAGATGTATATTGGCCAAAATAGAATTCCACTTCGGTGAGAAATTCCTTAAAGTAAAATAAATACCACCCATTTTATGAACTCCCTTCTTGGACCCCAAGGGGTTGGCAATCTCGAAATCGTCATAAAACATTTGAATCTGTACAGTGTGTCTCTCTGTTGAAAATAGAGGATGAGTGTTGAAGAAAGAGCCATCACAAATATCTTTGAGTTTTGAATCACTTATATTTGGGCTTTTGAGCATTTCTCTGGCATGTTCACTTTTAAATATTGAGTTTAATGTCGATAAAATTGGAACATACATAAATTTGTCTTTAACTACTACTTGGTCATATGTTCCTGTCTTTTTGTTGAGCCTCAAGTCAAATCTTGAGCCAATTACAAGCTCCACTGGCTCCACAGTTTCCCATTTGCTGGTCATAAATTTTGATTGTTTGTATTCTGAATTTAGAGCTGTGAATGGATTCTCTAATTGGTCAAAACATCCCTCAACTTTCTTGCATGATTCAGTTCCTCTTTGATCATGAAAAACACCCTGGATGACTGACTCTCTAGCATGCTCATGTATATCCTGCACAATATCCTCCATAGAGGTCACAACTGAATTAATAACAGACTGGGCTACACCTGCTGCCTTAAGATCTGAAATGACAGAGGCACAACTATTTACAAGATGTTCTGAGGATAACGCTTGCTCTGACTCAACCTCAGCCTCATATGGCTCTTCTGCAGGACTTTCATCACTATTTAGAACACTTTGACAACGTGGTGGTTCAGTTTCAACAACAACATTAAAACCACTATTCACATGGGACTTGTTAAGATGCTTCCTAAAACCCGAAAAACTATTAAAAAAACGTGAGCATCCCACTTCGCCACATTTAAGATGAAGAGTCTTTCCTGTACAGAGTCCATGTATAACTTTGAGGTGCTTTATAAGATTTTTTGCCTCACCAAGTTCTTTGCTGCAAAGAAAGCACCTCATTGTTTAACGCACCATTCGCACTCGCAACTCTGCGATTCTTGGCGTTTCCTTCGTTTCCCCCACATCAATGCTGTAAATGGTGGTTTGCAAAAAAGTGAAGAAATTATTCAACACAGGACTGTAAGATGTACAAAAGACGTAGTGGGCCTTAAAGAGTTCATCCAGGGCTCCGACTGCGCTGGTTGCTTTGCATGGAAGTGCATGCTTGTCGATAGCAATGAAGAAGGAGGTAATGCTGCTTTTTGTGGGTCCCTGAGCAAGGAGGTAGGGCTGACTGCTTTGACTTATGGTGTCAAGATGCTGCTGCACGCTTGTTCCCGTCTGTAACAAAACACATTCAACAACACTATTTATTAGAAATTAAACAATAACATGAGATCACTCCAAACAATTAAAGGATTCAAGAATTTGAGAAGAAATTGATGTTTGATTAATTATTAAATATTAGTGTAGTGTACCTTTTGGAATTTGATGAGGTGATCTACTGCATGAGATGCTGAGATCTTCCCTGGCCTCTTTCGTCCCTGTGCGGATGGCGGTAGCAGATGTAGCAGCAGTATGATGGTTGACATGTCACTGTCCCAGCCTAGAGGCCAACAAGTAGCAGGTTAACATTATGCCATAATTTCCCACCATCCTCAATATATTTAGCAACATGCTTCTTAACATTCAAAGACATACCATTTTCGACTTCAGTAGATGTCTCAGCGTTGCGCATCAAATCAAGAAGGTCTGTGGAGGGGACCAGTCCATGGCTTTCCTTAATTACTTTTGCTTTGAAAGTGGTAGGCCACCTCTCCAGGAAATTGTTGGCAGTCTGCTCACCAAACATAAGTCTGAAATCCTGTTCTATCTGTAGTTTGAAAATGAAAAAAAGAAGAAAAGGAGGAATTGGTACCTTGTGCTACATTTTACAATATGTCTCAGTATTCAATGAATGTAGATGCCATACCAGTCCTGGTGTGTCCAGGAACCGTGGAAATACTGAGAAGACCTCTGCTGATTTGTCATTATCATTGACCATGGCATGGCGATAACTGAAAGTGACTTTCATCTTCTCACGGATGGTGTACTCATCAGCAGTGTGTCTCAACACAGCGATAGCGGATTCCACTTCCTCGTCAGTCAGGACTTGGTCGGCAGTAAAGGGTCTAGTACGCCCATGGCCTGGACCACCAACTTTAGAAAAAGACAATTTTGTTGTTACTCTTTATAACTACACAGTTTTATATCCTCCTGTCAACACATTTCACAGGTTGATAATTTCACCTCATGATAAATATTACCTTTAGGAGATCTACTAACTGCTGGACCTCTTTCCTCTGCAGCTTTTCTTTGAATAGTCTTCAACCGCCATGCAAGGTATCCTGAACCCCTTTCAGGATCGTAGTAATGATCCTATGTATAATGTATGCACAGTGTGATATATACATTCATATGATATCAGCAGTTCGAAGGGCAAATATATTTCAAAACCTTTACTTACATAGCCATTCTGTGAAGATGGGTCTTCAAGATATGGAAACAGAGCGACAATCCCCTGTGCATACATCACTCTCACACTCCGGGGCGGAGATGTCCTGGTGTATTCAACAATCAACATTCATAGATAGCATTGAACAACATAACCTAAACAACAATTGCAATAATGTTTAAACAATGTCTCATGATAACGTATTTGAATCTATTTTACCCATGTTTTTCTGTCATCTCTGCGGTAAGTATGTTGATTAGCTGTCTTCTGGTTGAATCTGTAATGGATTTTGTTTTTGCATACTCCTCCATGATACGGTCACCTCCAGGCTTTGTCGTCAAGATTTTTTCAATTAGCTAAGGGATCAAATGTGCAGTATTGTATTTTTAAAATGTCTTGGAAATTACGATACAAATACGATGCACCTCAAATTAAACATGTGACTCAAACTCCACACACGCACACACTGACTACTCACAGCTTTTGCTTCATAGTTGATGCGGCAAGGCCTTTTAGGTTGACTTCCTCCGGCTGCAACTGGTTCCTCAGCTGGGTCACACAAAGAGAAGTTGAGGATCACTGTGTCTTCAGATGCAGTAGAGCGTGGAGATGACGTGGACTGAGGGTTACCTGAGCATTGAGAAATATAAATGCAATTTCATAGTTCAATACATCCACTTCAACCATGTGTGTGTACAGTCATATGCAAGTAGTCAGCAATTACCAGGTGCTTCATTGGCCAATGAAACAAGGAAAGGTCCTTGAGACTCTTTAACGACCTCCTCAAAAACCTCAGCGTCGACCTCTGTGTTGGACTGGTCATGGACCTTGATGTCCAACCGTCTATCTTCATCGATGTTAAATTTAATACTCACTAAGTAAAATAAATAAATAGTGCACAAACATTTCTGATGAGAAATAATTGCAATATGCAATTGCAACTTGAACAAATTAGGCTACTTTCAATCCAAATTAAGTGCCTACCTTCTCTCAAGAAATCACCAAATGTTACTTCAGGCAGCTTTATGTACTTCTGCTCTCCACCAAACGAAACACGCAGCAGCATTTTCTGTAAAATTTAAGGAAGGTTGAATAACTGTTAATATCCATCAAAATATTCTCTGAAGAATCAGAGCAAAGTTATTAGAAAACGTAATTGTCTAATAAACACTCACGGAGTTATGGTACCAATAGGCTAATTTAGGGGGTGCAAATAAACTTGTTAGCTGACCTTCAGTCTTCCTAATGACTTTCTTTGCAATTCAGCAATTGTTGAAATAACTCAAGACTATTTCTGGTTTCAGACAGGCACAAATTAAGCACGAGAACATAACATCTTGCAAATGATGGCACCTTGGGCAGAAACCAGGTTGTCAAGCTAACTTGCTAACATTTTGGTAATGCTACGTTAAAGTCACATTGGGCAGAAACCACGTTGTCAAGCTAACTTGCTAACATTTTGGTAATGCTACGTTAAAGTCACATTGGGCAGAAACCACGTTGTCAAGCTAACTTGCTAACATTTTGGTACATTAACCTAACGTCACCAACCCGGCAGAACAACTTAAATCATCACTACCCTATACATCGCAAAGTGTTAACAAGCAATTACAGTCTGAAATGTGTCATTTCAATTTCGTTATCAACTATATTACTTCCAAGTTCTTAACGTGGTATTGCAGTCAAATGCATCTGAACTTGAAGTCAGTGATACTGATTAGCTAACTACATCTATCTATGCACGTCTAACATAAAATTTTAAAAGCCTACAATCGTCCATCGTCGTCAATATATTGCAAAAAGTTGGTCGTTAGTGGAAAAATATCTAGCTAGATGGTGAAAACCTACAAATGCTCAAATAGAATTACCACGATAGGTCTACAGGGAGAGATGATTTCCAGCGTGCCAGCTCAAGCTCATTGTGTAGTAGTTAGCGTCAAGGCTAACACAATTTGCCCTCATCCAAAATTGATTGTTATACTGTGGTTAACATAACCTATTACATGTACAAAATGGCATTTACAGAAGTAGATTACAAATTCTATGTGCAGGTCAATTTAACTGAGAGAAAAAACGTTTGTCTAAAATGAATATGCCATAGTGTTGCAGCTGATGGTAAGCTCACCCCACGTTTAACCTAGTCAACCGGCTCACTCGAACGTTACCGACGGAGTTTACAATACAATGTAGAGAGGGTAAAAGTAGCCTAACTAACCCCAATCAACATCTACGCAACAAGGCTATGCTACATTAAATACATATGTTTGATGTTGAAAACACAGGACTGCTACTTACCAAACGGCGTCTTTCTCCAGTCTGAGCAGTTTCTGACGTGGTGCAGGTTACAAAACTTCAGAAACAGTGGCGGGAATATTGGAAGGGAATCGTTGAGGGAATTCATCACGCTGTAGAGTAAATGTTTTCACTGCATGTACACAGAATTTGACTCTCATCTTTAACTCTACTGTTTGGTCAAGTTTACTCTTCACAGTAATGGAAATACACTATCTAGTTTTAAATAACTTAACTCTGAAAAATTAACAACCCATTTTTTACTGTGTAGCTAACTTTTAGGGAACAAAAACCTTGAGTGATGCACCCAGCCCTGACAGCCTTTGGCAGTAAAAAATTAACTGGACCAAAAGTGAAGTTATACCTTTAAATCACTCTACAGACATTGCTCACCTTTGACCAGCTCCTTTAACCTGGAAAAGAGAGGGGATGAAATATTTCAGTGGAAGGATTAGAACACACATTAGTAAATTAATTGATTTGAATTCACAATCTTGAATCATTTCTTTAAATGAAGTTTTCAGAAGATGGTCTGTCCTGCTGTTGAGTAGAAATCGTCTGATGTTCTGTGACTCGCGTTCTTTCTATTGTCCAAGATGAAAGAAGGTTCGGAGACATTTTTTTACTGAAGAGACATTCAGAGCTTTAGCCGTCAGACTGTTATTTAATCCATGAAATATAATATCTGTATCATTGTTCTGCACAAATGCACCAGTCAGTTCCTCTATGTGAAGAACTTTGCAGTAAACCAGAGATTTATTCTGATACGTTCTCTATGAACATGTCATAGTATTACTTACTACTACTTATACAGTTTAACTCCTAAAAGTCAGAATTCAGAATGACCCATTTCAGAATAATATACAGTATATATGATAGGATTTTAGTTATTGATATATTATTAGGAAAACTCCATCAGCTGAGGAAGAGTATGTACTTTGATCAAAAGCTTTACATTACAACTTCATCATCCTCCAATATAAATCAAATATATATAAGCAAGGAAGTAACATGTAGACCATGGAATGAGAATTATATATGTATTAAAGCAACAATGAGGCAAAACACATTGTAAATGAATGATAATGACAGGAACAGGAATCATATTTAATGCACATTCTCTCTGCAGGGACAAACAGCAGTCAGTCACAAACTAATATTCAGGAATATGTGGTTTATCAACCTGACAGTTTCTACTAAGAAATCAATTAATAAACACAACTTCATGGCAAAAAAGTATTTAGTCAGCCACCAATTGTGCAAGTTCTCCCATTTAAAAAGATGAGAGAGGCCTGTAATTTTTATCATAGGTACACTTCAACTATAAGAGACAGAATGGGGGAAACAATCCAGGAAATCACATTGTCTGATTTTTAATGAATTAATTGGTAAATTCCTCTGTAAAATAAGTATTTGGTCACCTACAAACAAGCAAGATTTCTGGCTCTCACAGACCTGTAACTTCTTCTTTAAGAGGCTCCTCTGTCCTCCACTCGTTACCTGTATTAATGGCACCTTTTTGAACTCGTTATCAGTATAAAAGACACCTGTCCACAATCTCAAACAGTCATACTCCAAACTCCACTATGGCCAAGACCAAAGAGCTGTCAAAGGAGACCAGAGACAAAATTGTAGACCTGCACCAGGCTGGGAAAACTGAATCTGCAATAGGTAAGCAGCTTGGTGTGAAGAAACCAACTGTGGGAGCAATTATTAGAAAATGGAAGACATACAAGACCACTGCTAATCTCCCTCGATCTGGGGCTCCACGCAGGATCTCACCCCGTGGGGTCAAAATGATCACAAGAACGGTGAGCAAAAATCCCAGAACCACACGGGGGGACCTAGTGAATGACCTGCAGAGAGCCGGGACCAAAGTAACAGAGGCTACCATCAGTAACACACTACGCCGCCAGGGACTTAAATCCTGCAGTTCAAGACGTGTCCCCCTGCTTAAGCCAGTACATGTCCAGGCCCGTCTGAAGTTTGCTAGAGGGCATTTGGATGATCCAGAAGAGGATTGGGAGAATGTCATATGGTCAGATGAAACCAAAATAGAACTTTTTGGTAAAAACTCAACTCGTCGTGTTTGGAGGAGAAAGAATGCAGAGTTGCATCCAAAGAACACCATACCTACTGTGAAGCATGGGGGTGGAAACATCATGCTTTGGGGCTGTTTTTCTGCAAAGGGACCAGGACGACTGATCCGTGTAAAGGAAAGAATGAATGGGGCCATGTATCGTGAGATTTTGAGTGAAAACCTCCTTCCATCAGCAAGGGCACTGAAGATGAAGCATGGCTGGGTCTTTCAGCATGACAATGATCCCAAACACACCGCCAGGGCAACGAAGGAGTGGCTTCGTAAGAAGCATTTCAAGGTCCTGGAGTGGCCTAGCCAGTCTCCAGATCTCAACCCCATAGAAAATCTTTGGAGGGAGTTGAAAGTCCGTGTTGCCCAGCGACAGCCCCAAAACATCACTGCTTTAGAGGAGATCTGCATGGAGGAATGGGCCATGGACCTTGTGAAGACTTACAGAAAACGTTTGACCTCTGTCATTGCCAACAAAGGGTATATAACAAAGTATTGAGATGAACTTTTGTTATTGACCAAATACTTATTTTCCACAATCATTTGAAAATAAATTCTTTAAAAATCCTACAATGTGATTTCCTGGATTTTGTTTTCTCATTCTGTCTCTCATAGTTGAGGTATACCTATGATAAAAATTACAGGCATCTCTCATCTTTTTAAATGGGAGAACTTGCACAATTGGTGGCTGACTAAATACTTTTTTTCCCCACTGTATATACATATATACATATATATGACTTCTCTAACTTGCAAAACAGTTCAATTTAATCATGCAAAATACAACAAACTTTATTGTTTTCATGGACAGTTTAAAAAATGTGAGCTCATCCCAGGTTCACATCACCGCACCTATCCTGAGGAGCTCCTCTATATGCTTCCCTGCTCACCTTCACCCCTAGGGTCCAGAAGAATAGGACAACAGATAAACAAATAACACACACAGATATCATGACTGCAGCACTAACACTCGCAGGACTGACCCAATGCAAATCTTTATAAAATACATGGACCTTGTTGAAAAGGTGCACCGACACCAACTGATCAGCACATTACTGATTTTATTTGACTCAAACATTAAGTCCATAAGATAGAAAAGGCGTATCTTCACCATGAGGGTTGGTAGAACTCTAGACAATTAGTATGTAATAATTTATTTTTTAAAGCTAGTTAACATTTGAAATTAATAAAACATATTTGTGGGTTTTGAAAATGCACAAACTGTTTGGAAACCATGTTATCCTTATTTATTATATTTACAAAGTGAAAATGTCACTATAAGTGTTGTATTTCTTATTGTACGGATTGGACCCTGTTATCATCCAGAAACCTGCTGTTAAATGAAGTTGACGTGATGTTCGATCTGCTAACATCAAGATGATCCTGAGTCAGTGGGAAAGTCAGAGGATGATACACTTGTCTTTGTATTTTTGTTTTAGTTCCTTTAATTATTGTTCATGTTTTTTCTCCATCTCTCCTATTTGTTCTTTTAGGTCTGTTTCTTTGTGTTTTGATAGATCTTGTAACAGATTGTAATCTTTGCCCCGGCTCTCTTCTGTCTCTTGCATTTGTCTTTTCTGCTTTTTCTTCAGGTCCTCTATTTCCTCCATGTGCTTCTCCACCAAGGCTGTAAAGTCCTTGGAGTATTTCTGTGTGAACTCGTTGAATTCTTCAGCTTGTTTTCTGGCCTCCTCTTCATAATTCTTCTTCATTTCCTCCAGTTCTTTCTTATATTTCTTCTCTAAGTCTTTTCTCTCCTCCTCCTGCTGTTCTCTTCTCTTTTGTATTTTCTTTCAATCTTCCGTCTTTTATTTTATGTTCATGTTTCTCTTTTTCTTGCTCGTATTCTTCCTACAACTCTGAAGTCTTGTTTGGTCCTCACATCGTTTCCTCTCATGTTCTTGACGTTGTTTTTCCGACCATTCTTCTCTTTCCTTCTCCCAGTCTTCCTTTTGCTTTTTCATCTTTTCTTTACTCTGCTCCAATGCTCCTTCAAGTTTTGCCTCCCATCTTTCTTTTGGTTTCCTCCTGCCTTTTCTTCTCCATATCCTCTTTTTTTCTCAGCTCCTCTTTCCTCCTTTTCTCCTCTTGTTCCTTCTGGATTTCTTCCTCCATCTCTTGGAGCTGTTTGGCTCTCTTCTGCTCAATTTCTACTCTCTCTTGTTCTATTCTTTTCTTCACTTCTTCCATTTCCTCCTTGTGTTTTCTTTGCAGCTTCTCCCTCTGTCTCTGCATTTCTTCTTCCTTCTCCTTTAGGATCTTCTCAAATTCCTTCTGTATGGCAGCCTCTGCATCTTGAAACATCTCTGAGGTGAGAAGAAGGTTTCCCCTGCTCATCATTTCTCCTGTTTTACAGGCATAGTATCTGTCTACGCGCCCTGCATAGTGGGTCCTGTTACAGATTCTTGCGGGCTCGTCCGGGATTAGCATCGTTTGAGACGACCATATGCTAATCCAGTGATAGTGGACGCAAAGGACCGGACTGACGACGTGTTGCCGGAGTGAAGGTGCTTCCAGTTAGCGACTCAAGAGGTAGAGAGGCCACTTTGAAGGGGATCTACCTCCTAGGAGTGCAGAACTGTTTGCCACAGTTGCCCACAACACACAGGATGTCTGGCAACGAGAGGAAGAGACTAAGCTGGTCCATCAAGAAAATACTTCATCAGCTAACAACAAATGAAGCGTATGAAGTTGCCACCCACCTCGATCCAGTGGAAGGACTTGACTCATCAGAACTAAACAGGGACGACGAGGAGGGCTGTGTTGAGTATATTGCTGCTTATACGAACCTTATGACTCTACTAGACCTAGAGGATGAGGAAATGTTAATGTTGTTGTTTCTACAAAATGCTGTTGATTTGACTATTGCAAACCGTAGCAGGGGCACAGTGTGTTCCAAACAGGGTGAAATTGATGCTTCTGTTAAGTCACCTCTTATATTATCTGCTACTGTTAATGCTAACCAGTCACATGAGCCATTAGACCAGAGGTCTTCAACAGGGGGGTCGCGACCCCCAGGGGGTCCGCGGAGGTACTGCAGGGGGGTCGCGAAATCTTTGGTTGATTAGACAATTTTTTATATATATATATTTTTTTTACAAACCGTTTTTTCCCACAAATTGCAATGTCTTTAAATGCACAACACAAATCCAAAATATTATAGCGAACGGAAAAATGGAGGCAGATGTGCCAATCACGAGGCCGTGTGACACACGCTGGCTCATAGACATAATATTATGTCTATGCGCTGGCTCTGTCAGGTTCCCCGTGATTGGACGAGAGCCTATTCAGGCCCCAGTTTACTGAAGACCCAGACACAGGGATGCACGCAGCGACATTATTGAGAAGACCATACATATAAAATGGATCGTTTTGTAACTCGAGCGAAAAAATCAACAAGCACAAGCGAGATACCATCCACCAGTGAACATGCAAGTGAAGAGGCAGAACCTGCTGCGCCTGCAGATGTTGCAGCTAATAAGGGTAAGCGCAAAAGGGAGAAGACACGAAAATATTCAGATCATTATCTGAAGTTCGGGTTTACCTTTAAGGAGACAGATGGCATTGAGTTTCTAATGTGTGTCATTTGCTCTACTGTTCTTTCAAATGAATCTATGAAGCCATCAAAGCTGCAGCGTCACTTGGAGACAACACACAGCCACTTAAAAGACAAACCTGTTGAATACTTCCAAGCTAGCCTCAAATCCCTCCAAGGTCAACAGACATTGATCAGAAAATCAGCCAAAGTTGGGGAGCTAGCTTTGAAATGCTCTTATCAAATTGCTCTTCGGATTGCCCAGAAGAAACAGCCATACACACTTGCAGAGGATTTAATATTGCCTTCAGCAACCGATATGTGTAAAACCATGTATGGAAATGATATTGACATTAATAAACTGAAAACCATTCCAGTGTCGGACACAACCATAGCTCGCCGTATAGACGAGATGGCATCTGATGTGAGGATGCAACTGATAGAGAAGCTGAGGTTGGCAGATGCATTTGCGTTACAATTAGACGAGTCAACAGATGTGTCGAAGGACGCCCAGCTTCTGGCGTTTGTGCGCTTTGTCGATGATAAGGAAATGCAGGAGGAATTTTTGTTTTGTAAGTGCCTCCCTCAACGCACAACTAGTTCTGAAATCTTCAAAGTGATCGATGTTTTTTTCAGAGAGAATGACATTCCGTGGACAAAATGTATTGCGCTGTGCACTGACGGTGCAAGAGCCATGGCTGGTTTAAAAAGTGGACTAATCGCGCTTGTAAGGGATGTGTCTCCGCAAGTGATTTGGACGCACTGCATGCTACACAGGGAGTCACTTGTTGCCAAAGATATGAGCGCTGAATTGGCAGATGTCATGGACTCGGTAGTGAAAGTAGTCAACCTAGTCAAGAAGAGCGCATTGCAAACACGTCTCTTCTCGAATCTCTGTGCTGCTGAGGGAGAAGAACACACTGCGCTACTCTACCATTCCGAGGTTCGGTGGCTTTCACGTGGAACAGTGTTGTCACGTGTGCTGGAATTGCGCAAGTCTATTCGGGAGTTTTTACTTCTCCAAAAGCGCACAGAGCTGGCTGCACTTTTCAGTGACAATGTTTGGGTCACCAAACTTGCCTATCTTGCTGATGTTTTCGCTGAGCTGAACAAACTGAACAGTTCAATGCAAGGCCGCAATACCCATGCCATTCAACTGTATGACAAAATGGAAGGCTTTCTAAAAAAAATCAAAAGGTGGAGGGAGCGCATCGGGGAGGAAATATTTTCCATGTTTCCATCAGTGGATGAGCTGGGAGATTCTGCTGTGCTCTCGCCCCCCATTACACGCGCAATTCTTGCGCATTTGGAGGCGCTCGAGGGACAATTTGGGCACTACTTTTCTGAGGCTGACTCCTGGCGCAGGGACAAGACATGGATACTGTTTCCATTCACAGACAACGCAGCAGACGGCACACACCTGACAGTGACGGAGGAGGATCAGCTAATCGAACTATCCACTGACAGTACGTTCAGACACATATATGACACAAAACCACTCACCCAGTTCTGGATCTCTTGCCAGAAAGACTTTCCGCAATTGGCAGGAAAAGCCATGATGAGCCTTTTGCCCTTTGCCACAACCTATCTTTGTGAAAGTGGATTTTCCTCACTGACTTACTTGAAAAACAAATACAGGTCAAGGCTGCAGCCTGAGGCTGATATGACCCTCTGCCTGACAACCTCCATCCGTCCAAGGCTGGATCAGCTGTGTGCTGCTCATCAGGGTCAGACATCTCACTGATGTGAGAGTACGTGTGCCATCCACAGATGGTTTGAGGATTCATTGTCCCATCTACATGCATGTTTAGTGTTAAAATCTCATAGCTCAGTGTTTGTTTATAAATGACAGTGGCACAGCCACTCTGCACCTTGCACTTGTTTAAAGTTCAAACTTTTTTTGTGATTTATTTTAATAGCCCTGTGTTGTGTGCAAGATATATGTTCATAAATGGCAGTGGTACGGCCACACTGTACCTTGCACTTGTTTAAAATAAAAACATGAATATATTAACCTGTGTATTATTTGAATAGCTTAGTATTGAATGTACAATAACAGTATCTATGTTTACACACTGCACTAGGCCCCGTTTAATATAAAACACAATTGTATGCCATATTAATAGTAGGGGGTCCCTGCTCCAACTCTCCATCAGTTTGGGGGTCCCTGGCCTGAAAAACGTTGAAGACCCCTGCATTAGACAACACAACCAAGATTGGTATTCATGACACTGTCATACAGAAACTGCTAAGGGGTTTAGAAGATGTGCAGAACAAACTTCAACATGGTGTCATCACACCTAGGTTAGATACACCACAACCTCATTATAGCCAACCCAGTAAGCAGCACACACATAACTCACCCCATACATCTGCTGAACGACTGTCTTTTCCCACTCGTTAAAGCATGATCTCCCTTAAAGATCTCCCACTATTGCATAGAAGGGAATTTAAGATACATGGAGGGCAGATCACAGACACTACATCAGACATTAGCTTTAACAGCTTATGTAAACAGGTTGAGGAAGGCTGCAGAGAGCAACACTCTGACGACGAGATCATTAGATGGGTGTTACGCATAATAAAGGGTGGAAACTTTAAAGATATGCTGACAAACAAGGAGGATCTTACCGTCACCGAGCTGAGGAGTTTTCTACAGTTCCACCTTGGCGAGAAGAGCAGCACAGATCTCTTGTGTGCCAGACAGCATGACAATGAAGCTCCACAGCAATTCCTGTACCGCATGATAGGACTGAAACCAAAAATAATGTTCACCTCCAGGCAGGCAAATACACTTATAAAATGTGATGCTCCTACACTGCAGGGTGTGTTTCTAAATGCAGTCTATCAAGGCTTAGAGAGACATGAGGATGTCAGACGGGAGCTGAAACCGTTGTTTGCTGACCCCACTGTGTCTGATGAAGCTCTGTTGAGACAAGTTATCAAGACTACAATGAAAGAAAGTGAGAGGAAGCGCAGACTGGGACGCACTTCAAACCGCAAGGTAACCAAAGTGCACGGCATGCTCGCTGAACCTGAAGGGACACTCAACAGTGTTGAAAAGACTGAAATGAAAAGTAAGGATAATGTCATCAAGAGACTAAGTGCCCAGGGTGAGGCTTTAACACAGGCAATGGAGACACTGAAAAGCCTATACACAACGACCCAGGTGCCTGAGGGGCTTCATCAAACCACCCACCAGTGTTGCTCTGATAAAACCAGACCAGAGAAGAAGACCAAGAGACCGTATGGCTGCCCACAATGCATAGCTCAGGCTCAACCAAACTGTAGCCACTCTTTTTCTGTGGGAAAGAGGGTCATCGTGCTATAGGCTGCTTGAAAAAAAAGAAGCAGGCAGGAAACGGGCGCCGGTCAGGGCAACGGGACGTTCACTGACCGACCCAAAAGACAAGTCCCACCCCCAGGAGGTTGCAGCAGCAAGACAACGCACTGTTGATATGCCTATCAACACACAGAAAAATAACGAACAACGCCCAATCAAGAACATAGCTCCGCTAATTGGCAGAAAGTCTCTATTGAAATGTAGCATCAACGGTTACGTAACCGCTCTTTCTAGATTCTGAGCCAACGTTGGCATTATTGACAGTGTTTGGAAGGACAAATACTTACCTGGACAAGATATTCGCCCCCTCAGTGAACTCATGGAAGAGGATCACTCCGTGACGGCTGTCACAAGAGATGAAGTACCGTATGAAGGATGGATTGAAGTTGTAGTAAACCTACAGGGAAATTATGATCCCGACTCATCTATTCAAGTGCCTTTCCTAGTGAGTCGAGTAAAAATAGACAGACCATTAGTTGGTTTTAATGTCATCCAGGAACTCTTTAGGATTCATGAAAGTAGACCTAAAGTGATATCTGTCCTTGTCAGCTTACTTACTGGTGCTTTGGAGATTGACAGTGCTATGGCAGAAGCTATGGTGAGTCTCATAAAGACTGAGCAGAAACAGAAACAACAGAATGTGGCAGGAAATAAGTCACTATTTATCCTGGTCAGGTAGCTTATATTTATTGCAGGGTATCCATAGATATTTGTGAATCTGACTCAGTTGTACTTTTCTAACCCAATCTAGAAACTACACCACTGGCACAGCTGAGTGTTGGAGAAGGACTGATGGCCATCCAACAGACAGAGAGACCTTTCGTAAAGGTGCCTGTGTCAAACCATTCCAATAGTGCTGTGACTCTCCCCAGCTGCACTGTTTTAGGCACCATCGAAACCATTGATAAAGTAATAAAGACAGACATCCCAAGCAGCAAAGACAATAAAGCAAAGGCAAATATTTCCAGTTCTTCCACTTCACCCAACTCTAACAGCGGCCAATCCACTTCTACACTGTGGCACCCACCGGTGGATGTCAGCCACCTGAGTGATGAGCAACAGATGGAGGTGAGACAGATGTTACACGAGGAATCTGCAGCCTTTGCTAAAGATGATGGGGAAATAGGTTGCATTCCCAACCTGCAAATGTCCATCAACTTAAAGGACAACATCCCAGTTCAGCGCACATACACTGCGGTGCCCAAGCCCCTATAAAGAGGTTAAAGAGTACATCCAAGACCTGCTTGTAAAAGGGTGGGTAGTTAAGTAAAAATCTCGTACTCAGCTTCAGTAGTGTGCGTCAGGAAAAAGGATGGGTCCCTAAGGTTATGCATCGATTATAGAATGTTAAACCAGAAAACAGTGCCAGACCATCATCCACTGCCTCGTATCCAGGGAAAAAAAAGCCACCCTGAAAGGCCCCAGCTGGTTCAGCATTTTAGACCAAGGCAAGGCCTACCACCAGGGCTACATTGCTGAAGGATCCAGACACATGACGGCGTTAATCACCCCTTGGGGGCTGTATGAGTGGGTGAGGATACCTTTAGGACTCTCCAACACCCCTGCTGCTTTTCAGCGCAGCATGGAAGAAATGTTGGACTCTCTGCGTGACAACTGCTGTATCCCTTATCTCAATGACATCCTCTGCTACTCCGACTCCTTCGCTAGCCATGTTGAGGGAGTACATCGAGTCCTGAGAGCCTTGCAAGTCCCATGGTGTCAAGCTTCGACCAACAAAGTCTGAATTGTTCCAGAAAGAGGTCAGGTATGTGGGGAGGCTGGTCTCGGCAGACAGTGTCAGGATTGACCCAATTGACTAAAGGATTGACAAAAGACATTGATGCCATCATGTCACTGAAAGCAAAGAGGCCAAGCACAGAGAAGTGCGGAAGTCACTGGATTTCTTAAGCAACTACAGAGCCTACATTCAAAACTTCTCAAGCACTGCAAAACTAGTCTATGATCTGTTGAAAATGAAAGGAAGCTCTACTGTCACACAGTGAAAACACAAGGGAGGAGAAGGACTGCACTCAAGGACACCTGTCCTGTGGACTGATAATCACCAAAGGATCCCTGAACAGCTGATTGACACACTTTCACACCCACCTGTGTTGGCCTATCCAGATTTCGAACTTCCATTTGTGCTTCACACTGACGCCTCTGAGCAGAGACTCGGTGCTGTGTTGTGTCAACAGGATTGAAAATTGAGAGTCATCGCTTATGGTTCAAGAACTCTGTCTCCCGCTGAGAAGACTTAAAATATGCACTGAGGGAAACTTCAGTTTCTTGCTCTTAAGTGGGCGATATGGGAGAAATGTAGGGATCATGCACCCCATTTCACAGTATACACCAGTGTGTTGCCGACTCGAGTCGACTCGTGAGCTAAATTTAGAGACTCGTGACTTGACTTGGACTTGAGCACTAATGACTTGAACTCGGACTTGGACTCGTGCATTCGGACTCGTGATGACTCGAAAGGACTCGACTTTGTCATTAAAACCCTGAGGTCGACAAACGCGCCGGCGCGTTTTCGCAATGTTTCTATTAATATGTATGCCATAATACAGCGTAGAAATGTTGCCGGAATCGGTAGACTCTGTTCTTTCCGATGCATTCTCCCGCGAGATCCTAAGTGATTCATTGCCGGAGCTAGGGGGCCAATAATAGAGCTTGACGCATACATCTTTGTGAATGATGTGTGTGTCAAGCTCTCTTATTCGCCCTTTCAATGCACATGAAAGTTCACAGCGCCCGCCATTAGGACACGCCTATGAGCTGCGGGACCACAGTTATGTTTTTTTGAAGTTTAACAACACAGAGTTTCCCACACATACTCTACTTGGGCGGGCCGCCCAGGTATATTAACGGCCGCCCTAGTGTATTTTGCGACCCATTTATTTTTTTATTTTTTTATCCGTCCACAAGCACGACGCCATCCGCGATCGATCAACTAGTGGACAATGATTCGCCCCCCCCCATTTTTTTAATGACTTGGACTTGAGTCGGATTTGAACACTGGAGACTTGAACCTGGACTTGGACTCGAGGCATAGTGACTTGACTACAACACTGGTATACACAGTCAATAATCCACTCGCATACATGATGAGTACTGCCAAGCTGAATGCCGTCGGCCACCGATGGGTTAGTGAGCTAGCAGACTTTAGGTTTGATGTCAAATACAGGCCAGGAAGAGTGAACATAGATGCAGACACGCTCTCTCGTCTCCCGCTTGACATTGACACCTCAGAGAGTGTACTGAGGAACTCACAAGAGAAACCATCCAAGCCACATGGGATGGTTGTGAGTCTGCAAAGAAAACTTTTTTAACTTTGAGCTAATAATATAAAGGTTTATTTATACAAAAAAACATTATTTTGATTTGTGGCCTAGCTGTGTGTGACCCCAGCACCTCACCACCATCACAGAGGATATCACCCCTCTCTCCCACTGTCCCACGCCCTCCAGGCTGCTGTCTCAGACATACCCGCAGGTCCTTCCTTCCTGCGGCGGTGAGACTGTATAATCACCATGGTCCCTGGTAGATCCCCCCATGCACAAAGACTGTAATATCATGTGGAGGAGAATCCTCTGAAGTTGGGCCGGGTATCTTCAAGATCCTCACAACACTATGTTAACACTCATTTAACTATCAAAAAATAATCCACAAAGTCAAGAGAGTTCCAATAAAATAAAGTTTACTGAAGATTAAACAAAATACAGCAAACACGAGTCAGGTCCATGGAGTCAACTGTTTTCACAATGTTCAAGCTCATATTTATAGACATTTCTTATCAGATGTCTTGCTTTCATGTATGTCTGTCTGAATATGTGTGTGGAGCCCACCTTTCTTACAACCCAGTAACAAACCAATTAGTGGAGTATCATATGATGTCAGGTACCAAGCACCAGGACACTCATTTTTTATCTTAACTTTCTCCAATACGTAAAAAGTTATAATGACATTTTGATCTAGGTCCATTTTAATAATGTCTCGACCATGCTATGCTTTTTTACTGTCTCCATTTCTCATAATCCCTGTTCCTTAGTTTTAACCATTATTTCTCATTGTCTTGATTAATGTTATTATATAATATGTCCCTGTGAGCGTTCGGGCTCACACCTACGTTCCCAATGGTGGAAGGACCACTCGGTACGTTGAAACACAATGTAATCTTTATTACAAAACAGTACTTTTGCAATGGTACTGGCGGTTAGTGACTCTCGTCCTGCGAGTGAGGGGAAAACAGTCCTCACTCAGGCCCCCGTCTACTGCAACAGAACAGAATCAGGTTACGACCATGACTTTAATCAGTGCCTGATTACCTGATCCCGATCAGCTGTCTGGCCTCCGGCTGAGCCACTCCTACCACTCCAGCAGCCAGCGCCCTAACCACATCCCACTGCCACAGTCCCATAGCCGTAAAAAAAATATCCCACAATCTCTGCAGTGCTGAACACTGTAAATATGAAACTTAGTGAAATCCACACTTGTGTGCATCTCCTCTTTTTTTCAATGTGTTAACACTACCAGCTACTTCTATATTTCCATATGGTCAGTTGTATTTGTTTAAATATACTGCTACCTAGTTTAATTTTACCATGGTGTACTTGTGTGTTATTTGGTTGTATTGTGTTTTTTATTAATAATGGCGTGTGCATACTTTTAATTATAATTTGTAAGTCTACTCTTTTTACTTCATCTGCAATAAACTTTTGCTGTTGTGATAAGGTACATTTCCCCAGGGCGGGACCAATAAAGGAATACTGATTCACTTTCTGGTTGACTGAACAATAGAATGGAACTCTCTAACTAACATCTCCACAGTAAAATAAATACCCAACTGTTTCTTAGTTTGTATAACACTGTAAAACAGAAGCAGTATGCCAGCAATGCGGACAGACGATGATAAGATCTTGTATCAACTGTACTAAACTAAACCTATTAACCTTTTATTTTTCTGTGAAAATGTAAAACAGTTTGGCAATAAAAAAATAACTTTAAATCTATAAAGAGAGGGGGATGAAATATTTGAGTGGAATACTTAGAACACCCCTTAATAAAATAATTGGTTGAATTCACCATCTTGAATCATTTCTTTAAATGAAGACCTGAGAAGGTGAATATCTTGCCTTTGGTGCAGAGCTAAAGTTGAGTAGAAGCTCGTCTGATGTCTGACTTACCTTTCTTTTTATTTTCCAAGACGATAGAAAGTTAAAAGCAGAAAGAAAAAGAGGGCTTAAGAGCTTTAGCCGTCAGACTATCATTTAATCCATGTAATATGATATTTGTACGCAAAACATTAACAGCTTTTGGACTTTATCTCTGAACTTTATATTCTGTGAACTGTTACACATCCCCTTCCATTGATAATATTTTGCTCCAAACTTTAACCTGTGAAACTGTTCAGGTCTTTATATTTTAGCAGTCAATTTTCTATTTCTATGTTTAAAATGTTTGTCTTATATCCTTTTAATATCTATATCTATCTTTGTATCTATGTGTAGTACTTTGCATATATTTTACTCCCTCGTAAAATGTTGAATTCGGAATAAACCAGACTTTGATTCTGATACGTTTCCTAATCATTGTCAGAATAGAACAGCTTTACGCGTCAATTATATTATATAGCATATATCAAATATTCTACTAATCATCACCAATGTTTTGAGAGTCACCGCTATATTTAGGGAATAAGTACTACATTTTACGTAATAATAAATAAAACCCTACTTAAGAACAAAGGTATAGCGTTATTATACAGTTTAAGTACCAAAAGTCAGAATTCAGAACGACCCATTACAGAACAACATATATATGATAGGATTTTAATTATTAATGTATTAATGAGAAAACTACATCTGCTGAGAAAGAGTATGGGCTTTGATCCAAAGCTTTACATAACACTATCCTCCATTACAAATGAATAAAAAATGTATATATATGCAAGGAAGAAACATGTAGACCATGGAATGAGAATTGTATATTTATAACAACAAGGCAAACACATTGTAATAGAAAAACACATTGTAAATGAATGATATGAATGATAATGACAGGAGCAGGAATCATATTTAATGCACATTCTCTCTGCAGGGACAAACAGCAGTCAGGCTGCAGATCATTGAACAGGAATCCCAACACTTTAAGAACAAGCTGCTCACAGACAGGGCGTCCTCTAGAGGCAGCACATGCTCTGAATATGATATATTTCTAAAGAAATCAAAGATGACATATACAATTTAGGTGTGGTAAAGTAGAGGCAGTGAAACCTTAAAGATGATATTTTGAGAATATGTGGGTTGTTAAGACTGACAGTTTCTAATAAGAGATTCATTTAATTAATAGAAGTCAATGAACTTCAGAAACATGAACACACTTACTGTGATGACTATTGCAACTACAAACCTGATATTTTTACAAAGGGTTAAAACTAGTTTGGACATGTAAACTCAATATAAATGACTTCTTTAATTTACAAAACTGTTTTTTTTAATCATGCAAAATACAATAAACTTTATTGTGTGCATGGACACTGTGAGCTCATCCCAGGTTCACATCACTGCACCTGTCCTGAGGAGCTCCTCTATATGCGTCCTTGCTCACCTTCACCCCCCAGTGTCCAGAAGAATATGACAACCGATAAACAAATGATACAGATATGACTGCAGCATTAACACTCGCAGGATTCACTCAATATATATATTTACAAAATACATGGACCTTGTTGAAAAGGTGCACCGACACATAATGTCAATAAAATAGAAAAAGCTTATCTTCACCAGGAAGGTTGGTGGAACTCTTAATGATTAGAAAGTAACAATTACATTTTTTATCTAGTTAACATTTGCAGTCAGTAAAAATAATTAGTGGGTTTCAAAAAAACATGCAATCGTTATTTAAAATATTTACAAAGTGAAAATGTCACAAAAGTTGTATTTCTTATGGTCCGGATTGGTTCCTGTTGGGAATTGTCATCTAGAAACCTGCTGTTAAAGGAAGTGATGTTCCATCTGCTAACACCAAGATGATCCTGAGTCAGTGGGAAGATCAGAGGATGATACACCTGCACTGTTGTTCTAGTACTTCTTGTTCATGTTGTCTCTTCATTTCCTCCATTTTCTCTTTTATATATTTGTCATGTCTCTCTTTTGTCTCTTGCATTTGTGTTACATGTTGTTTCTCCATGTCTTCAATTTTTTCTTTAAGATCGTTTTCTTTGTCTTTTGAGAGATCTTGTAACAGATTGTACTTCTTGTTCATTTCCTCCTGTTCTTTCTTATATTTATTCTCTAAATATTTTCCCTCTTCCCCTTCCTGTTCTCTTCTCTTTTGATCTTCTTCTTTTCTTTTCTGTTCATGTTTCTCTTTTTCCTTCTTGTATTCTTCTTGCAACTTCTGAAGTCTTGTTTGCTCCTCTCGTCGTCTCTTCTCATTTTCTTGATGTTGTTTTTCCCACCATTCTTCTCTCTCCTTCTCCCAGTCTTCTTTTTGCTTTCTCATCTTTTCTTTACTCTGCTCCAACTCTCCATTAAGTTTTTCCTCCAATTCCTTTCTTTTAATTTCCTCCTGGCTTTTCTTCTCCATGTCCTCTTTCTTTCTCAGTTCCTCTTCTCTTCTTCTCTCCTCTCGTTCCTTGTTTATTTTTTCCTCCATCTCTTTTAGTTGTTGATCTTTTTCCTTTTTAATTTCTTTTATTTTCTTTTCATGTTTTTTGCTTTCCTGCTCGTATTCTTCTTGCAACGTTTTAATTCTCATTTGCTCCTCTTGTCGTCTCTTCTCATTTTCTTGGCGTTGTTTTTCCCACCATTTCTCTCTCTCCTTCTCCCAGTCTTCTTTTTGCTTTCTCATCTCTTCTTTTTTGTCACCCAACTCTCCTTCAAGTTTTTCCTCCCATTCCTTTCTTTTAATTTCCTCCTGCCTTTTATTCTCCATGTCCTCTTTTTTTCTCAGTTCCTCTTCTCTTCTTCTCTCCTCTCGTTCCTTGTTTATTTTTTCCTCCATCTCTTTTAGTTGTTGATCTTTTTCCTTTTTAATTTCTTTTATTTTCTGTTCATGTTTTTTGCTTTCCTGCTCGTATTCTTCTTGCAACGTTTTAATTCTAATTTGCTCCTCTTGTCGTCTCTTCTCATTTTCTTGACGTTGTTTTTCCCACCATTCTTCTCTCTCCTTCTCCCAGTCTTCTTTTTGCTTTCTCATCTCTTCCTTTTTAGTCCTTCAACTCTCCTTCAAGTTTTTGCTCCCATTCCTTTTGTTTAATTTCTTCCTGCCTTTTCTTCTCCATGTCCTCTTTTTTTCTCAGTTCCTCCTCCCTCCTTCTCTCCTCTCGTTCCTTCTTGATTTTTTCCTCCATCTCCTGAAGCTGTTTGGCTCTCTTCTGCTCAGTTTCTGCTCTCTCCTGTTCCATTCTTCTCTTCACCTCTTCCATTTCCTCCTCTGTGTTTTCTTTGCAGCTCTTCCCTCTGTCTCTGCATTTCTTCTTCCTTTTCCTCCAGGATCTTCTCCACCTCCTTCTGTATGGCAGCCTCGGCCTCTTGGAACATCTCGGAGGTGTAGCAGCTGTCACCATTTCCCTTCAGCATTTTGTTAGACTTCTTCATCAGCTCTCTGACTTGCATGCGGTTTGTCTGATCTTTGTTATTGAAGACCTGGTATCTCCCTCCACAGTCATTTATCATTTTTTTCAGGAAGTCACCAGACCGTTCTATATAACTCTCTATTGTTTCATCATTCAGATCATCTCCTCTGGTGAAAATAATGATGATGAAATCTCCGGATTTCTTTCCAAAACATTTCTTGATCAGTTCCACTGAGTCTTTGTCCTCTTGTGTAATGCGGCCAATCGGCAGCACCAGTAAAAACACATGAGGTCCAGGAGACAACATGCTGATACATTTAACAAGCTCCTCTTGAACATCATGATCGGACAGTGTCGTGTAAAACAAACCAGGGGTGTCCAACACAGCGACAGGTCGTCCATCAACCTCTCCTATCTCTTTTTCACAAAACTTGGTCACTGACTCTGTGCTTGGAGCAGATGTAAAATGTTCTTTGCCCAAAATGGTGTTTCCAGTTGCTCTCTTCCCACTGCCAGTTTTCCCAATCAGAACCATCCTGAGACACTCTCTGCTCTGACTTTCATCAACATTTTCCTTCTCACTTTTTTTTTTAAAATCCTGCAGTTCAGCTTCAAGTTCTAAAACCTTCTCCATCTGAGCCTTGGTGAACATGTCATTGTGAAGCACCTGGATCTTCCACTCTGGTCTCTCCCACAGTATTCAACAGCTGTGGGATCTGCTGGTGGTCTTTGATGTTCAGAACAAAGTATCTTCCTCCACAGCTCTGACAGAGCTCCTGGATGTCCTTGTTCTCCTTTAGAAAGTTATCAACAGCTGGAGCTGTAGGATCTGACTCCACAGTGAACAGAATCAAGATGAAGTCGTTGACTCGAGAGCTGAATGTGTTCTGGATGGTCTCTAACTCTCCCTTGTCTTCATCAGTGAGGTGACCCACAGGTAGGACCAGGATGAAGGCATGACCCCCTCAGGATCACAGAGGGAGATACACCTGAATGATTCCTCCATCACTTCCTCCTGAAGTTCTCCAGACAAAGCAGGAAGCTCCACCAGGGAAACCCGGCGTCCACACACCTCTCCCTGATGTTTAACACACTCTGATGAGTTGGAGACTGAAGGAAACTCTGTCTGACCTAAAATGGCCTTTGCTGCTGAAGTCTTCCCTGCTCCTCTCCTCCCACACAGAACCAGGTTTAAAGCTGGTTTGTCTTCAGTGAAGGTGAGGAACGTTTCTTTGTTTCCATGAACTATCTTCTCAATCTTCTCCATTAATGAGTCACGGTTGCTGTCAGACATGTTGTAGAGTCTCCTCCACAGTCTTCAAGCAGCTGATCCACAACGTGAGTCTTTTTCTCTTTGTGTGTCATGATGACCATTGAGTGTTTGAGAGCTTCTGGACCAAACAGACTCAGGATGAACTTCAGAGTTTGTCTGTTCTCTTCAGTGAAATCAGAAGGCTTCACTAACAGCAGCAGGACATGGGGTCCAGGAGGACAAAGACTCACACAGCTCTTCACCTCTCTTCTCATGCTCTCTTCACAAAGACTGAACATGTCTGCAGTTTTCACTACTGTTAATTGTTTTCCTTTCTTTTCGTGTGTGTTTGAGAACATTTTATGGGAATGACCACCTTTGCCCTCGGTAATGAAGTCACCAAGTTCTTGCTTTTTGTCCTCACTTTTTCCCAACAGCACAATCCTGAATGAAGATTCTGCAATAATGAGAGAAGATTATTTTAGAATTTAGAGACTAATTTAGATAATTTTATTTATTAACCTACATGAAGATATCTCCAGTCATTTCCTGGATTAGTCAGTGTTCTGGTTTAGCCGCTGCAGCCCATTTATGACAACAGGTTACAGGTTTTAACAAAACTCAGTTTACCCACGGCAGGAAACAGCAATTACCTCAGATTTTTTGTGGATTATTAAAATGAATCCCAGTGGTACTTTTCCCTGAATCGATATACAGTGGGGCAAAAAAGTATTTAGTCAGCCACCAATTGTGCACGTTCTCCCATTTAAAAAGATGAGAGATGCCTGTAATTTTTATCATAGGTATACCTCAACTATGAGAGACAGAATGGGGGAAACAATCCAGGAAATCACATTGTAGGATTTTTAATGAATTTATTGGTAAATTCCTCGGTAAAATAAGTATTTGGTCACCTACAAACAAGCAAGATTTCTGGCTCTCACAGACCTGTAACTTCTTCTTTAAGAGGCTCCTCTGTCCTCCACTCGTTACCTGTATTAATGGCACCTTTTTGAACTCGTTATCAGTATAAAAGACACCTGTCCACAACCTCAAACAGTCATACTCCAAACTCCACTATGGCCAAGACCAAAGAGCTGTCAAAGGAGACCAGAGACAACATTGTAGACCTGCACCAGGCTGGGAAAACTGAATCTGCAATAGGTAAGCAGCTTGGTGTGAAGAAATCAACTGTGGGAGCAATTATTAGAAAATGGAAGACATACAAGACCACCGCTAATCTCCCTCAATCTGGGGCTCCACGTAAGATCTCACCCCATGGGGTCAAAATGATCACAACGGTGAGCAAAAATCCCAGAACCACACGGGGGGACCTAGTGAATGACCTGCAGAGAGCTGGGACCAAAGTAACAGAGGCTTCCATCAGTAACACACTACGCCGCCAGGGACTTAAATCCTGCAGTTCCAGACGTGTCCCCCTGCTTAAGCCAGTACATGTCCAGGCCCGTCTGAAGTTTGTTAGAGGGCATTTGGATGATCCAGAAGAGGATTGGGAGAATGTCATATGGTCAGATGAAACCAAAATAGGACTTTTTGGTAAAAACTCAACTCGTCGTGTTTGGAGGAGAAAGAATGCAGAGTTGCATCCAAAGAACACCATACCTACTGTGAAGCATGGGGGTGGAAGCATCATGCTTTGGGGCTGTTTTTCTGCAAAGGGACCAGGACAACTGATCCGTGTAAAGGAAAGAATGAATGGGGCCATGTATCGTGAGATTTTGAGTGAAAACCTCCTTCCATCAGCAAGGGCACTAAAGATGAAGCGTGGCTGGGTCTTTCAGCACGACAATGATCCCAAACACATCGCCAGGGCAACGAAGGAGTGGCTTCGTAAGAAGCATTTCAAGGTCCTGGAGTGGCCTAGCCAGTCTCCAGATCTCAACCCCATAGAAAATCTTTGGAGGGAGTTGAAAGTCCGTGTTGCCCAGCGACAGCCCCAAAACATCACTGCTTTAGAGGAGATCTGCATGGAGCAATGGGCCAAAATACCAGCAACAGTGTGTGGAAACCTTGTGAAGACTTACAGAAAACGTTTGACCTCTGTCATTGCCAACAAAGGGTATATAACAAAGTATTGAGATGAACTTTTGTTATTGACCAAATACTTATTTTCCACAATCATCTGAAAATAAATTCTTTAAAAATCCTACAATGTGATTTCCTGGATTTCTTTTTCTCATTCTGTCGCTCATAGTTGAGGTTTACCTATGATAAAAATTACAGGCCTCTCTCATCTTTTTAAATGGGAGAACTTGCACAATTGGTGGCTGACTAAATACTTTTTTGCCCCACTGTACTTATTAATTTCCTCTGCAAAATGTGTAGATTTGATTATATCACTATAAGTATTAACTATAGATGATGTCAAAGTAGCGACACAACACACACAATTTGATTGGTTTGAATGTTGTTGTTTTTCTTTAGTGCATCTTTCTTGTTGAGGGATTTAATCATACTGGAGAAAAGCTGCTACAAATATATGATAAGTACCTTAATGAATTGACTTACTGTCAGTCACAGGGTTTGACCGTTGGAGTGGTGCAGTGATTGTGTTAACCGCAGGCTGCCCTGTGAAAAGGAACATCATTAATTTGCAGTTTAATGTT
Source organism: Eleginops maclovinus (assembly GCF_036324505.1). Classification (NCBI taxonomy): domain Eukaryota; kingdom Metazoa; phylum Chordata; class Actinopteri; order Perciformes; family Eleginopidae; genus Eleginops; species Eleginops maclovinus. The sequence continues at coordinate 4,603,713 of NC_086360.1, read as the reverse complement.
CTAATTTAATCAAGGACTTCAATCAACAACCTTTTGATTGTCCTTCACCTACCAGCAGCTTTAACAGATTTTGGAATCCATGTTTCTTTTTCCTTTTCACTTTGAGGATCACCAGGTAAAGAAGATGAGGTGTCCTCGAAAACATCACAGCTCACAGGCTCTCCATTGTTCTCCTTTGCAGTTTGACCCAAACGTGTTAACAGCTCTGGCTGTTGAAGGTTCTTCTGCTTCACGTATCTGTCTCTACATTTACTGATCATGTCTTGTAACGGGGGTTGTTCCATGTATTGTTCCATTAAACCTGAACTCTCCTCTCTGGGTGGTGATATCAGAATCAGTGAATGATCAAATGACTGATCACTGAAGAGTTCCAGGACTCTGCAGAGTCTCAGTTTGTGTTCCTCAGTGAAGTCTTCAGGCTGTAGAACCAGCAGGAACACATGAGGTCCAGGATCAGAGAGCCTCACACAGACGTTCACATGTTCTGTCAGTTTGTGTTCAGAGATGTTGGTGTGCAGCAGATCTGGGGTGTTGATCACACCTAGTCTTTTTCCTTTCAGCTCTCCACGGACTCTCAGACAGCAGTCTGGTTCTTCCTCAGTGTTGAACACAGTCCCTCCCAGTATGAAGTTCCCCACTGAACTCCTCTCAAACCAGCTGTTCCCCAGCATAACAACCCTCAGCTCAGACACTGTGAAACACAAAGCGTTAGAAAAGGCAAGTACATGCAGACTTCCAAGTATTCATTTATAGTTTCATTGCTGTTTCACTTAAGGGATTTAGTTACTCATACCTACAAAATACTGAACACTCAGATTTTCTCAAAGCAAAAAAATACAGTTCTGATAGACTCACTGTAAGGTGGCAGAAACTCATTGCTTCTTCTGCGCTTCAGAGGATGCAGATCACCTGTGACTGGAAGGACACAGAATTGTTTTACTTAAAAGAATGTAATGATACGTAAACGTTCCTCTGATAGTCCTGTCCTCTTTCATCATTCAAATGTCTAAAACTTTGAACCGGATATTATAAAGCCATATGGAAAACCACCAGAGCTGAACATCAAAATAAAAGAGACCAAATCCTGAAAGTGACCCTAGGACAGTCAGACCTGGTTCTGATGGACCAAAGAATAATTATACCCAGTCCAAAATGTCAAGGAGAAAAGAGAAAACATCAATCAACAAGCAGCCATGAGGGCTCACTCTCTTTGTCTTTCTCAAACATCACATCTTTGTCCCATGGTGATGACGACGCACCGCATGGTCAGAACTGAAAAGGAATGATTGAAGCTTGACTTGGACCCTGGATTTGGAGGAACGGGAGGTAGAAGGGAAAACTAATGTTAGGTGGATCTGTGATAGTGACTATTGTGTGGGTTTATCTCGTTTAAGGTCTGAGGACGGTGTTTCCATTATATTTATATTCAAGGACAAATAAATAAGACATAAAGAGATAATGAAGATTGTCTGTTTTGTTAATGTTGTAGAGTTTTTAATATATTCTAGGTAAATCATTCAACCGCCACTAGAGGGTAGTGATCCCTCTAAGAAATACAAACAATTGGCAACAGGTAGTCATGTTTAGGAACTAAAGAATCAGAATCAGAATGAAGGCACATTGCATAAGCTGCATCCCAAGGCCCAATTCCTACACCCCCTACCCCCGTGCTTTCTAGCGTGGAGGGTCCACCACATAATTATGTGCCGTTCTAAACCAACAAGTGAGAGTGGGTTTTCAAACCCTTCAACAGGAAGTCTGCATTGGTCCTGACCCAACCACCTGCCCTACCTGACCATGTGCAACGCTGTTTGTGTATGTCAAGAAAATTCCACAGTGGAAATGTATTCTTAAACTGGTCCCTGTGCAAGATTTAACTTTTCATTGCCTTGCTCCAAGGCACCTGGGCAGAACCAAAGCAATAAAGGGCAGAGTGTTTTTCATTTAGAGGATTCATAATTTTGTCTAAAAAGACTTTGCAATATTCTTTAAAATAGAAATGCCCTGTATCATATAAACTTAACTGTCCATTTCAATGTGATCTTTTCAACTGTATGGATGAAAGCAAGCCCACTGAGAGTAGCATTCAGTCTGTACATACTAATGATACAAAGCTTGACTTGACCCACCGGATTGTTCAGCCATACTGTCCGTCGGCTGGAAAGCCTCAAGAGGAACGATCCATCAGAGGAGCGGCCAGCTGTTATGAGGAGAACAATAAAAGATACCAATGACAACTATCCAATATAATATTTCAAAAAACAATTAGTAAAAAGGCCAGGAACTTTAGTACATATGAAATATATTCCTTAATGCAGGTAATGACCCTGACAAATTGTGGTTGTATAGATAACACAGTTCAGATAACGAGACGGTGGATTGAAGTTACTAAATCATGTGACTCAATACACTTTACATCAGAAAATCATAAAACCGGTTAACCTTATTTTCAAATGTTTAAAAATGCTGTTAACTGTAATGCTATTGATGAATTCACAAGTAAAAAAACTAAGTTTCTATTTATTTATTTGTGTATTGCCAGGAAAATATAATGGTTCAGGGCCTCCCTGTGGACATACAGTGGGCAAATTTCTGTCTTAGTGTTTGTGTCGGGATTGTAGTAGTCTTGTCTGTGGCTGTATTGTGACGTGATTTTGTTTTTGTTTGTTATTGTTTCTTTTTACTGTCTTGCTGTTTATACCATATGTTAGGACCCCCTTGACGGGTTTATCATACATTAATAAATTCCACTTATTATTAGCTGCTTCAGACAAATCCGAATGTGCTGCATAGCATTACCAAGGGAAAGTTTGAACTAGAAACACATTTGCTTTATTTACTTTTACTCTTAAATATACTTAAAGCCTTAAAGTCTAGTCATATTAGGCTATTCATAAACTTTTCCATTTCTTTCTTCATTTCACAAAGAGAGGACATTCAGCGAGCGCACCAAAGCTGAACAAAAAGCAAGACTTAAATACAGACTGAGCGAATGAGGGGCAGGTGCGCAGGTGGTTGCAGGGCTAAAGAGGAACAGGTGAAACCAAGGTTAAGGTAAGCGTTAGGTCAGGACTTATAATCAAAACCGGTGCAAAGACACAAAGACACATATTAAACAAAGACATGACAAAGGGGGGGAAAGTTTTTCAAAATAAAGCAGGTAAATATAAACAAAAACTAGGATCATGAAAGAAAATAAGGGTCATTCAGCTTCTTACCCACATTTTATATTTAAATATGAATTCTTTAAAATATGACATGACTAAGAAGTTATTTATTCAAGCGCAACGTCAGTTGTTTCATACCAGCACCGCAATGTTGCGGTATAAAATGTATGAATTTAAGAACTACATCTCAAAATTAGAAAAATGGTGGCACGTCATGAAAGTGAACAACACCTGTAGAGATTTGTATTCCATTAAATATCATTGCCGACGTGTTTCCTCAGAGAATAGTGTTAACAGCAAATCACTTATACAATGCAAAGACCTAATTCATTCCCGGCTTACAGCAGATAAAACCCCAAAATCATGGAGACAATAGGGGGCAAGTGAACAGAGACACAGGCTCAGCAGCTCTAGCAAAATACAATCTACTACAGAAAAATAAATACAATATTACAACTGCCGTATAATGCATCAAAATCCATGAATTACACCAAGCATTGTGTTCTTAAAGTAAAGTTTCTGTTAGAGAAGCAAATATTCTCTTTGTCCAACCAGCTACACACCATTGTACTCAATCAAAGGCACTCATCTTTCATGGCTTTCTGTATCTATAGCATTCTGCATATAAAGATCATTCAAGTCTACAGAGGTATGTGCAGAAACACAAATATACTGTTATACTTTTACTTTTCTCCAATTTGGTGCAACATCAAGCACAATGATGCCTCAGTCAAATACAGTAAATAGAAGGAAAACTTGAAAGGAAAAATAAAAGCCAAAAATCTTTTGACAAAAACAGAGGAAAGAAAAGTGCTCAGGCTGCATTTTACCACCTAGCTGGGTCTGACCACAGCTCCTCATCCACATGCAGAAGCAGCATGCACCTACTGTATACTGTAGGCCTGACCGTCATACTGCTTCAACCATTATGCTGCAAATAACTCTTCAACTGACTTCAGTTCATCCTCCCTCTCACTCTTATCCTCCCTCTCTCATATCCTCCTTCTCTCTCTTATCCTCCCTCTCCCTCTTATCCTCCCTCTCACTCTTATCCTCCCTCTCCCTCTTATCCTCCCTCTCACTCTTATCCTCCCTCTCCCTCGTATCCTCCCTCTCACTCTTATCCCCCTCTCCCCCTTCCTCTTCCTGCTATGTCCATATATTCATTTTTGTTGTAAAAAGTTTGTACGAGTAGCCCTTTTTCTAGTGCTTACATCCTGATTGATGAGCAAACAATGAAGCAGTTTGGTGTTTATGGTCAGTTGGCATGGGTGTTTGTTAACTGGTTCGTGTGTGTAACATCTTTAATGGCAGTATTTAAAAAATGGAAAACAAGTGACTATGACAGAATTCTGAGTCTCACTGAGAGAGTGTGCAATGTTTTGGAAAAAATGCTACGTTGAATTGCACAATGGGCACAGAGCTCAAAATGTGCAGGTTTTGCTCTTTAAGTGTCAGTTTAAATAAAGCTGTTATGGTTCATTTTAGTTTGTTAGCAACTTAAAAAATCTGTAAATTTCATTGCACACGTTTCCTCAGGGAATCACTTATACAATGTGAAGCGCTGACCTAATTCTTTACATTCAAAAATATGAATTCTTTAAAACACGACATGAAGTTAATTATTATACTTTATGATGTAATGTCATTGGGTCATAATGGTCATAATCAATTATACAAGTGTTCTAATCAGTGATTTTCTGATCTGCAAACTGAAACAATTCCAGTTAAAGTACTAATGTGGACGTTTAACTGAGGTTTTTTTATTCTGTAGTTTGTAGTGGTGTTGAACTCAAGCGCAACGTAATGTCAGTTGTTTCATACCAGCACCGCAAAGGTACGGTATGAAATGTAGTGAATGTAACAACTAGGGCTCAAAATGAGAAAAATGGTGGCACGCCATTAAAGTGAACAACAGCTGTAGAGCTTTTTATTCAATTTGTCCATTCCATTTTATGTTTGTTGTGCTCTTTAAGTAAAGTTTCTGTTCGTGAAGCAAATATTCTCTTTCAGGTATTTCAGCATTTAAAAGGTACCGTCAACATATTTTAAGTGAGTCTCTGTTTCCGAACTGTTAAACCTTAAACTCCTTTACATTCAACCTGTAATCATCCAGATAAGACAAAAAACGATATCCATAGTGGTTGGTTTTTGAGATGACATTGAATTTGATCGTCTTTTGCTACCTTTATGTCAAAATCAAATGATATGTATGAAGGTTATCTTGTTTCTACTCACCAGAAATAGTTGCTGTGTCATTTACCCTCCAATAAAGAAATGTACAAACTTCAGAGTATAACAGATAGCTGCTTGCAAAGAGGAGGCATAACGTGAACAGAGAAGACTTTGAGCCTCACTTTATTCATAGTAGATAAGAAACAGACTCTTCTTCCAATACTGTAGACCTGCAGGTACCTGACCTCACCTGAGACGACCTGTACTACGAGAAATCAAAAAGGACAAAGTTCATATCTAACATTTATGACAAGTATGTTTAGTGAGCCATAAAAAGGAGAGTGCAGAAACAGTCATAGTCCAACTTTTGAAAAGTAGAGTCTGTATGATTCATGTTTTCTTTTTTTAAACTGGCTTCCCTACAGTTACAGTTTTTTCAGTTGCTAACAATTAACACCTAAAGCATAATTATTTAAACTGACACTCAAAGAGCAAAACCTCCGCTTGAAACACAGTTTCAGCTCTGCACACAATTAGCAATTCAACTTGGCACTTTTTCAACTTGGGGGAATGAGTGAGTTATTTTCAGCATGGAGATGGAAGGTGTATAACCATCTGCCCTGTGGTGCATGCCTCTTCTACAGGCAGTGGGAGAGAGCCCCGGAAGATATTATGTGTGATGTTGATGAGGGGCTGAGCCCACACCCAGCTAGGCAGCCAATCTAAATTACTATTTGAATTTCCCTCAAAGTTACATTTCAATTTAATATATTTGAAAGAAAGCATATTTTCTGTTCACACAACTCCAATATCTAACAGTATATTGGTGTTCCTGGACACATTTCTATAGTGCAGAATTCTCTAGATACAGAACAAAGCCCATAAAAGAGGAGTATGCTTTTGATTGAGCACAGTGGTGTGTATTTGGTTGGACAAAGTGTGTTGTACTATAAATGAAGTGTGTGCCATTTAGTGCAAAAGTGTGGTTTTGGTAAGTGTTTATGGAGATTTGACTGCAGTACTTTTCTCCCAAAAAGAATGGATAGAAAAATACTTAACCTAGCTGGGTCACACAGCACCTCATCAACCTGATGAGGAAATATCTGTACTGGCTAACACTGAGGGAAGAAACACCTTGAGTGATGCACCCAGCCCTGACAGCACCACATCAGAATCTTCACATTCCACTTCCCCTGCAGAAGAGGCATGCGCCTATAGGGCAGTCACACAGCTTCCACCCCCATGCCAAAGAGAACTCTTCAATTGACTTTGCTTCGTCCTCCCTCTCCTCCCTCTCATCTCGCTCATCCTTCTTTACAGCTCTACCTCTTCCTCGCGTTACTGTTTTTGCTTCAATCTATGTTATAAGAAAGTACTCACCTGAGTCTTTATATAGCACTTACATTCTGATTGATGAGTCAAGAAATAAGGAATCAGGTGTTTGGACCGATTGCACATGTTTTTGCTGATTGGTTCAGATAAAGGGGGTGGGATACCCACTGGCTCATTTTACCCCACTCTCCCCTCTCTGTTAATAATGAAGCAATGCTTCACAATGCTAACAATGCTGACAGCCAGCACATTGTTGCTGCCTAAACCCCCCTTGATGTGCAGGTGTCAGAGACAGTGTGAGAAAATGTGAAATGTTTGGATTGTTCTGGAATAATATTGTGCAGGTTCCCAAACTACAAAGGGTGAAGCGGGGGGAAAGCCGAATCAGACGGCTTCTCATTGCTTTGATTCTGTGCTTTTTGGATGTGCAAATTTTGTTTGATACTGAAGGTTAATTTAGCGAAATGGAGCACAATGACTTTAACTTTCGCATGGCAATAGTTGTGTGTTTTTTGGAGTTGGGAGCATGCCGGCTACAGGTTTGTTTGGTTAACTTAACATTACTGTTAAGTTTAAAGCTTTACTGATTCTCACTACACCACTGTATGATGTGGTACGATACTGGCATACCATGTTTATGTGAGATTTTTAACGTTAATTATTTTTGCTTGAATTGCTTCAGTTTCCGTTTAGTAGCCTATTAAAGCCCATGGTGCAGGTTAATTTTCCAACGAATTTGCGCAATTTGCTTGTTGGCAATAAACATTTAAACTGTTATCCATTGTATTTAATGTTGTTGGGTATCGCAAATAGAATAAAATACGAAAATGAATTGCTATTTTACCATAGACCAGGGGTGCCCAACCAGTCGATCACGGTCTACCAGTCGATCGCGGGCTGAGTTCCAGTCGTTCGCAAGAAAATGTTGTGTGTCGGCTATCCTCCTACTGTTGTGTAAAATAGGCCTACATTAAAACTTCCAACTTAAAACATCTTAAATAGGCACAATGAACTGCTGATCGCGTGAAGCAGTGTTTCAAGGTTTCAAGGTTTTATTTGTCATATGCACAGCAGATACAGCGTATATGTTGCCAATGAAAATCTTATGTCGCGTGCTCCTCCAACAACTCAACATACATGGTGCAAATAAGATAAATAAAATAGTGCAAAAAGAGAGAAGAATATTTACAGTAACAACAATAAAGATTTGAGGATGTGAAATATATACATATGTGGAATACATTGAGAGTATTTAAATACTTTACACTGTTGAATGAGGAGGTATGGACAGATGCATATATTATGTATAACAGATGTATATGGCAGATATGTATAATATATAGATATGTGTACTATAAACAGATATGTATGGCAGATGTGTATAATATATATGTATATGTATGTGTGTACTATAAACAGATGTGAGTAGACATTCACAGAGCTCAGGAGTTCAGTAGTCTTATAGCCTGTGGTATAAAACTGTCTCTGAGTCTGGTGGTCTTGGTCCGGATGCTGCGGTACCGTCTGCCAGACGGCAGCAGACAGAACAGATTGTTGCTGGGGTGATGGGGGTCCTTTAATATCCTACCGGCCTTCTTCCTACACCGCTGGGTGTAGAGGTCCTCCATGGATGGCAACTCCGTCCTGGTGATGTGATGTGTAGATTTGTACAGCTGTAGTAAGGTAGATCAGGCATAATCAAAGACGTGCTTCTTTCTATCTGCTCGCGCATGGTATGGTTGCTAGGTTCTAACTAAGGACTTGGAAGGGCGCGAGAAGCTTGACTAGAGCGAGTGGATACTACCATGGCGGCAGAAGCTAAACAATCTAAAACTTATCATTTTCATTCAGAGTGGGAGGAGGATTATTTTTTTGTGTATTTGAATGCCAAGTCCATCTGTCTTATCTGCAATGCAAATGTGGCTTTACCAAAGAAAGGGAATTTGGAGCGGCATTTCAAGACGGTCCACAAGAGCTACGATACAAACTTCCCAGCTAAATCACCACTGCCGCCCGAAAAGTCAAGGACTTGAAAAGTCAGCTAGCAGCACAACAGTCCATTTTTACCAGGCACAATACCACGAGTAAGGCTGCAACCATAGCTTCTTATCGTGTCTGTCGTGTTCTTGCAAAAGTAAAGAAATCTTTCAAGGATGGTGAGATTGTGAAAGAAGCGTTCATGGAAGCCGCAGATGCGCTTTTTGCCGATTTTAAAAATTGAAAGGAGATGGTGTCTGCTATTCAGGATGTGCAGCTATCAAAATTCTGTTACACGGCGATGCGAGGGAATAGCGGAGGATGTTGAACAGCAATTGAGGAATGATATTGACACATGTGAGTGTTTTTCTCTGCAAGTCGGTGAATCCACTGATGCTGTGGATGTGGCTCAGCTATGTGTGTTCATTAGAATGGTTTTCGACACTATGAGTGTAAAAGAAGAGCTGCTGACCATTTTGCCTCTGAAAGGGCACACAAGAGGCACAGATATTTTTCAGGTTTTTATGGAATTTTTTAGTAAGAGCAAGTTGCCCCTCTTCAAAGTCATCTCCATTACAACCGATGGGGCTCCAGCAATGATTGGACATACTGCTGGGTTCATTGGATTGTGCACAATGTCTGACTCTTTCCCAGATTTCCTGAATTACCATTGTATAATTCACCAGCAAGGGTTGTGCGGGATGATTTTAAATATGAAAGACGTGATGGATGTGGCTAACAAGATTGCCTGTTCTGTTCGGGCCAGGAGTCAGCAGAGGCGATTATTCCGTGCGCAACTGGAGGACACCAGTGCAGAACACACAGATCTGCTGCTGCACACAGACGTAAGGTGGCTCAGCAGAGGTACATTTCTGGAACGGTTTTCTGAATTGTTGCCCAAAATGAAAGACTTTCTGAAACGTTCAAAACATGCTGAATATGCACAGCTAGAAGACAGTCAGTGGCTCTTGGATTTAGCCTTTCTTACTGATTTGACTGACAAGCTCAATAACTTGAATCTAGAGCTGCAGGGTAAGAACAAACACATCATGCACATGATCAGCTCCGTGAACACCTTTAAAAGCAAGTTACAGCTGCTATCAAGCAGGTTGCAACAGTGTGATCTGCGGAACTTTCCACACATGGACACAGAACTTAAGCGTCAGGGCAAAGACTGTGTGGAGCTTGAGAGTGCACGTTATGATGATCAAGTGCAAAGCATCTTGTCAGAATTTGACAGGCGCTTTACTGACTTTGCATCCATTGAGCCTGTTGTCAGTTTTCTCAGTTTTCCATTTGGGGAGAATATAGATGTGGATTGTATAACGTCCAAAGTGGCATCACTCTTCAACCTTGATAGTGGTGCTATTGAGAATGAGATCCTCACACTAAATAATGACATTGAGCTCAAATCAAGAGCTACACCTGACACAAATGTCCAATTCTGGAATCTAATGCAGAAAGAGAAGTACCCCAACCTCAGACAAACTGCAAAGAATTTGACTGCACTTTTTGGATCAACATATTTGTGTGAGTCTGCCTTTTCACATATGAAAATCATTAAGTCAAAATACAGATCCACCATGACTGATGACCACCTTGCGGCCTGCTTACGGCTGGCACTGAGCTCCTACTGTCCGGACTATGAGAGACTAGCTTCCTCCTCTCAGTGCCAGAAGTCCCCCTAAGGTAGAGAACCACTTTTCCAACTTAAATTAGGCATTGTATTAATTGGGTTGTATGTTGTTGTGTTGTTATGGGCCAGTCCTAGGCCTTCTTGTGCTTATTCTTTGCAGACATACATTTACTTCAATAAATGTATTATTATTGTTAAAACTTGATCTTTGTGTCAGAACATTGTGTTATTATATAGCTGCACAATTAATTGTGGCTACGCTATGGCTTTCGATATGGCTTGGTAGATCTCGACACACTATCAACTTTAAAAGTAGATCTTGGTTCAAAAAAGGTTGGGCACCCCTGCCATAGACTGTACAGCGGTTTGCAATGATTCTCTTTTCCCCCACAATGCATTGCATTACGTCACGTAAGGGAGACGACAGGCGAAAGCCGGCTTTGAGACCCTTGAGTGACGAGAGACGAGTAATAATAAGAGAGTCTTCAGCAGTAAAAAGCAGAATAGTGATAAATACATAGATATAGATCTATATCTATATATAGATATAGATCTATTTATATATCTACCTACCTACATACATACATACATACATACATACATACATACAGTACATACATGCATACCTACATACATACATACATATATATAATACAAAATGCCACCCATTTGTATATTTCCAGGTTGCGGTCTAAAAGCTATAGTTATAATCCAGAGAGCTTGTTGTTAGCGTTAGCTTCTAGAAGCTATCAGGCAAGTGTTCTATTAAATAAACTCCTGGTGTACTTACAAACTTTCCAATGCCTTGTTTTGTGAGTTAAGAACCCATGTGTTCTACTGCAGAAGTTTGGTAACATTCTAGGCATTATTAGTGGGGTAATTTACGAGACGTCCCATTCGCGCCAGTACTAAGCCATTCGGCTGATAGCCCTATCTTGACCAGTGTTGACCATCGCTAAAAATGCTTCCGAGGGGGTATTTGGCTGGATGTCATGGTGGAAATGAACCTTGGTCAATTTTACGCCGAACCATCGCTTTAAGAAAACGTCGACTTTCACTCGGTGCTATTCACTGACAATAAAACATATGTGTCATTATTGTATGCACTGCTGTTCGTAGAATAGCTCCAGTGCTCATTGCTGCATTGCTAAATGATAGCAAAAGCACAAAGACTTCACCAACTCTCCACTCATTCTACTCAGACCATGCATTTAATGGGCTTTGACGGCCATTAGTTCACGGCAATTCCTTATTCGCCCTCTCACGCCTGACAGGGTCGAAACTATACGGCTGTGGGCCATCATAAATGTTGTTGGTTCTTGCCACCTCTTCCTCATCCCAGTCAGTTGCCATAGTTCTAGCACTAGGCTGAGACTAACATTCAACCACGACTCCCTCATGTGACGTCATAACAGAATTGCATTAAAAAAACCTGCTTATACCAAAAAACGACATTTTAACACCATTTTGAGACATGACATTTATATTTGAAGAATGATAAACATATTTTGAGCGCTTTATGTACCCATTAATCGACAGTGGTGTTTAACCTGCACCGTGGGCTTTAAGTGCTTATTACTGATGTGTTTTTTTGTTTTATTTTGTTTTTTGCATGTCTCAGCAAAATGCTGTTCCAGGTTCGGTACTGTCAACAGCAGAAGTATGTGAAGTTGGATGAGGTTGATGGACAGTTTGATTTTGTGCGGTTCCATGAAAAAGGTTTGTTTTTATCTTATTTGTGCTTGGTTTAATGAAAGGGGTGAAGAACCATCCACTTTTTAAAATTTTGGACTGAAAAGGGAATGAATTCTGTGTAGGGGATTCTCTCCAAGTCTGTTTAATCATACTGTGCTGGATTCATTTATTGAATGTGAAATCCTTTGCAAGAACAGTGCTCGCTTAAAATGTGTACTCTGTATCAGATGTATCTCATCTTTTTCAGTCATCGAGAGATTTTGCCTGCCACCTGATGCAAAAGTAGTGTACAAAGATGCGACAGGGACAGAAGCTGACGAAGACATTTTCAGTGACCTTGTCAGCCAAGGCAATGTAGTTCTAACTGTTTTCTCAAATGACGGTGAGAAATTTAAAGGGATCAATGACATGATGCAACCCAATGTCAAATGGTGTAACCTGTATTTTTTTCACAGACACTGACATAGGCCTACAACTGACATAATAATAAAAATGCAGTCTAATGTGAAATAAATGTAATTTACTCTTGCAATGCAACAATGATTTTTAACTACTTTTGGTACACTGAAATTCACTTTAAGTGGATCAAATATTCAACATTTATCATTATTTGTGGGTACACTCCTTGATATTTTCAGGGACATTTAGTCTGACTGTTGTTCAAATGTGGCTGGAGGTTTTTGTTCCAATCAAAACACAAAGTTTGACCAATCAACTCTCAAGACTGATATCAGTTGATTAAATCAGCAGTGTCCAGCAGTGGCTCAGTAAGTAGGGGCTTGGACTGGGAATCGTAGGGAATCGCCGGTTCAAGTCCCCGAACAGACTTGAAATATGGAAGGTGGACTGCTACTTGGAGAGGTCCCAGTTCACCTCCTAGGCCCTGCTGTGGTGCCCTTGAGCAAGGCACCGGACACCTCCAATCCCCCCTCCCCATTGCTCCCCGGGCGCTGCACAATAGCTGCCCACTGCTCCTTGTACTAGGATGGGTTAAATGCAGAGGACCAATTTCACTGTGTGTGCTCTGCTGTGTGCATGTATGTGACTAATAAAGAGGGTTTCATCCTCCGATTCTATCTATCTATCTAAATGAGTTAAGTCTGGTGTGCTGTTGTTGCCATGACTTTTTTTTTCTTTTTAGAATTTTCTGGTTGCTCCTTGTCCTCTCCATCTGAGTGGTCTGACTCGAGCTTCAGTTCATGTGCAAGTACATCAACTATACTCCTAGATGAGGTCCCTAGGAAGAAACCAAGAGTTGAGGGTACAATTGATGCTGCATCTGTTAAAAAGGTTGTGACAAAGCTCAGTTCTCAGGTTTCTTAAAACATAAACATTTGTCATCTTTAGAAAAGCTGTTCATCACAACTTTTTCTTCTTTTCTATCTTTGTAAGTTGATTGAAGTTGTACTTGGAACCAGTTCAGGGGGTGATGTAGTCCTCCAAGAATATCACACAACACAAACTCTAACAGATGCTACCAGAAGAAAAATTGTCAATATAATAGTGGCACACATGATTGATAAACACGGGTATGTGTGTTCTTTGTGTATATACTTCTTTTCTTTTTTTTTGCTTGGTCCTTGAATGCTAATTTAATCTCTCTTCTCAGGCAACTCCCCACCAAAGCTGTTAGAGAAGAGTACGCTCTTGGGATAGTGACAATGTTCCCGTCCCTCAAAGACCCATACTCCAAGAAAGGCTATGTATAGTCATTATTATTGTACTCTTTGTTTACATCATTTTCATGTTTTGAGTTGGGTTCTGTGTGCATTACAGTAAGATTTAAATTCTGAGATTTCTTAGGAAATTATGAGTTTGAGAATAAGTTTGACAACAGACTAATTTTGAATGTATTTCCACTTTAGGAACACTTCTATGATGCTGCAAGCAGCACCGGATACATTTCTTGGCGTCTGAAGACGATCCAGAGAAAGATTTGAAGAGGATCTGCACCTCCAAATAGCCTCACTGCCTTTTCCCCAGGAGGAGGTAAGAAAGTAACAAACTAGATAATACTGTTCTGTTTCCATTTACCTATCTGCTAGGCTCTTTTTGAAAGTGTGTGTTGTTTGCTTTTCTTCTTTTGTGCTGAATGTGGTAGTAGTATATTTTCTTTCCTATAGGTAAATCAAGACTTCACTCTGCTGTTTGATGATGAGGTATCAAACAGATTGCTTCAGAGATGGGATCCGATCTTCAGGTATAATGTCATCAAAGAAGCTCACCTCAACACCAGTGCTGCGTCAAATGGTGCAGTCAGCAGAGAGTCCACCAGGGGTTGATCTGGATGAGGCAACAAGTGAGTTTTGTTCTATAGAATTTGCTATAAGCATTTACAGTTAAATAGTCTTGTGACTCTATAAATAAAGGGCAATTGATTTAAAAATACTTGACTGGACTTGTTTTGTTTTTTTAATTAAACATGAAGGAAAAATAGGTGAACAACTTATACTTTTCAGCATTGCTGCAGCAGTGGCGTTCAGCCTTGAGCATTCACACACATTTTCTACAGGAAATGCTCTTTCTAGTTCTCTTTCAAACTCGAAGAACTTTTGAAGTGTTTGCAGTTAATTCATTCTCCTGACTTTGTCCATAGCCTATGACCCTGAGATGGCCTCCCTGTTGTTGCTGTTATATCTACTTCCGCCGCCACCAGGAGGACCTAAAAGTCCAAAAATCAGCACCTCTGATGCAGTCGAAAGACTTGTGGTCTTTCATAAGGTAATTATAGTTAATTTATAGGTATGATAATTTGTCTTGTCATCGTCTTAGTCTCATGTGTAAAAGAGGTGGATGAAACAAATTTCAGTCGAGTTTATATAGGATGTAATGCTATTTTCTGACTTACTACTGTGTCTAATGTCCATGTCCTTGTGTCAACCCCAGTATTGCTGCAGTTTGGATGAGCATCTCAGGAATCAGCAGAGCCAGCAGCCATACCTCCTGGCTGTTGGGCGCCAGAAGAGGAAGATTGACAGCTTTTATGTCTCCATGGACAAGCGTCTCCTCCCCTGTCAGGCAAATCGCTTCCTTGAGGCATTTGATGAGGTTTTTAAAGCTCATTTTGTTATCAATGTATGGTACGATGGTGCACTTGTTAATTTTTACACATTTCTGCAGACAACAGTCTATAACATTGATATGGGAAAAATGAAGGAGTCACCAAGAGTTCGAGACATGAGAGCCAAACTCCTCAACCAGGAGGTACCTCTCACAACCTGAGAGATCTCTAAGAGGCCTTGGTGAGCAAAATGCTTACATGTTTTATGTGTAAGAATTTTTTCCCCAGCAGTCAGGAGTTGATTTCACATTTAAGAGGTGAACACAGTTACTATCCTGGACCTAAGTTTAAGCTGTTTTGTTGTCAGCCAAGCTGCAGGCTTCAGTTCAAAACTTATGCAGGCTTTAGGAAGCACCTCAACACTGTCCACAGCAATGTTGAGCTAATTGCTGAAACGTCAGCTGTTGCTTCTTGCTCTAGTGATCCAGTTTCACATGCTTTGGAGGACCAATTTAACTCCTCAAATTTTCCTCAGTGTTCCTCCAGTGTTCTTCCGATGTCTAGTTCTTCCAATGTTCCAGAGAGCAGTGATTCAGGACTTACCAGGGACTTATCAAAAGAAATGTGCGCATCCATTGTGGCCAAACTGCAGGGTAGTGGCATTTTAAACAGTTTGGTGTCCTCACTTGTAGGAGATTTGGAGGAATTAACAAGTCAGTTTCGCTCAGAAGCGAAGCAGGCCATTATTTCTGCCTTACCCACAACTGACCCCAACATATCTGTTGTACCGTATTTTCTGGACTACAAGGCGCACCTGAATATTAGCCGCACAAGCTAAAATTAGGGGGAAATCCTGTTTTGTTCATACATTAGACACACCGGACTAAAAGCCGCAGGTGTTTTAATGTTTAATTACCAACATACCACTCTTTTCCCCCGTGACTGTGTGTCTGATCACATGCCCTTCCGCCAGACAAAGTAGTGCCGTACAACATGGGAACAAACCAAAACAAAACCTCTTACGATATCACAAAAATCATGAAAAATCCATAGAAAAGCCGCAAAGTCCGGAAATTACGGTAAATGAATGTTTTGAAAAATGTGAAAACCCTTTCACTCATCTGAATACAGAATGGAAACGAAATAAATACTTCAACCTAAAATGGGGAGTTGTAGAGCCTAGAGAAATAACACTTGGATTGAGATATGACACCAGGCGCAATCAGAAATCCGGTACTTATGATCAAGTACCTGTGAAGGATACTTTTATCTATGTACCTATTTTAGAATCCTTGAAGTTCATGTGTAGAAATCCAGAGCCTGACATTTATGATGATTTTTGTGATGGAAGTTACTTTAAAACTCATCCCTTGTTTTCAGCCAAAAGACTTGCATTACAAATTCAGCTATACTATGATGATTTTGAAACAGCCAATCCTCTTGGCTCAAAACGCGGAATTCACAAAATTGGTTGCATTTATTTCATGATAAGAAACCTGCCTCCAAAATGTAATTCGATTTTGATGAACATCCATTTAGTATCACTTTTTCACACACCAGATCTGCAAAAATATGGTTTTGATGTTATACTGGAACCGCTGATAAATGATGTGAAACAACTGGAAAGCCAAGGGCTAAGTCTTCCATTTTCTGAAGAGCAGGTGTATGGTACAATCCCACAGATCACTGGAGACAATCTAGGGATGCACTCAATTCTTGGTTTTAACGAGTCTTTCAGTGGCCGTCATTTCTGTCGCCTTTGTTTGATTGAGAAAAATGATTGTCAAACAATGTACAGTGAGGATGATCCTAAAGTTATTCTTCGTGGGAAAGAAATGTCTGATATGCATTGCCAGTCTCTTCAGGAAAATATTCAGTTGAAGTCACTGTATGGTTTGAAAAGAAATTCTACACTTAATTCATTGCAGTATTTCCATGTTTACAATAACTACTCATTTGATATAATGCACAACCTTGTTGAAGGTGTGTCTCAGTATGAGATCAAATTGCTTTTTGAATATCTCACACGCCACTTCATATCAGAACAGAACTTGCTTTCTAGGATTTATGGTTTTGATTATGGATTTTTAGAAAGAAAGAACCGCCCCACGAAAATCATACTGGATAGTGCTGGCAATGGTATTGGCTTGAACTCTATCCAGACATTCTGTCTCGTGAAAAACATCCCACTTTTGTTTGGTGACATCATTCCTGCAGAAAACAGACACTGGACTTTGTTACTTTTGTTCCTTCAAATAATGAACATAGTTTTGTCACCTTCTCTCACTCTGGGTATGATTGTATATTTAAAGAATTTGATTGTTGACCACCACAAACTATTTAAGTGCTTGTATCCACACAGAAACCTCATACCCAAGCATCATTTTATGATGCATTATCCCTCCTCAATTAGGAAAATTGGTCCTTTGTTATATGTCTGGTGTATGAGGTTCGAGGCTAAGCATAAGTTGTTTAAAGATTATTTCAAAAATTTCAAAAACATAACCAAATCACTAGCTAAAAGGCATCAAATGTCCATTGCTTATCACTGGGAAACCGTCACTCTAAAACAGAAGGAATATGGGCCAATTAGATCATTTTCTGTTGGAGATGTGGTCAAGAGTGAAATGCTTGAAATGATGGTGTCAAAAGATGTTTTCTCGACAAGTTGGGTTAAAGTTGATGGTGTAGAGTACAAAGGTGGACTTGTTATTTGCAGTTCAGTGGAGGAAGAAATGCCAGTCTTTTCTCAAATAGTTGATGTACTTCTGGATGAAGATGACATTTTCTTATTGACACAGAAGCTATTTACAGAGAAGTTTGATCAACATCACCATGCCTTCAAAGCAGTGGCGGCTGGTGAACATTTTTTTGGGGGGGGCGCAGTTGGGCGGCACGGTTTAAATAGCACTTTTTTAGAGGTTTAGCTTAAGACAGTTGGTTAGGTGGCTGCGGCCACATTCGTGCTTCTTACATTTTTGTGTGAAGTGCTTTAGATCCTTCATCCCGGTTGTAGTCCAAAGTGTTTCAGTCCCAGGACTTTGAAATAACAGACAAGGGAAACAAAAAAAGGCATTGCTCACTGTACAACCAGCTAACCAATTCCGCTTAGCATACAAGTTTGAGGAGAAAGTCCGAGTGTAGGTTCTCCCGCGATCAGTGGTCGTCTGTTGAATGTTTAAATCCGGACGCTCGGGTCCCAAGTCTTTCAATTTCTTCTTTTCGACATCTGATAGTTGATGAAACGGTGTTTGAAGTAGAGCTTGCACGGAGTTCTCAGCCATCGATGTCGCCATATTCACTCAATCTAAGTTTCAGCTAGCTACGGTGCTGCTCTTTACGCTTGTGGTTAGGGAATGATAACGATGCTGATTCGCCGAAATAGTCCAATCGGGTATCTAAGAATGTCACATTGAACTAAGAAACAATGCCATTGGCTGTGGGCGCAAAGATTTGCACCCACAGATCTAAGTTTCATCCCCCAATGAAAAGCTATCCTTGCTAAAATGACTGAGAAAAGTATAAGCTCTCCTATAGACTCCCATGTTATCGGCGCCCACGGACGGTAGCCGACCTGCCTATTCTCAGAAAAGGCGAATGGCAATATATTATGTCCGGACACATTTTAGCGGTTCTTGACAGTGGTCTCCCATACACATTTAACCCATAAACACGGTACATTTCTTATTTCAATCATGTTGTATATATAACGTTTTTTAACTCAAAAAGTCAGGGTGGGCGGCGCCCAAGCGCCCACTATTGACGCACCGCCACTGCTTCAAAGTATTACCAACTGAAGAAAGGTGTGTCTTAAAAATAACTGAACTAAAATGTCACAAACCGTTTGATATTCAAAGCTCATATGGTGCTGCAGATGAAAGTTTGTACATTGTACCTTCATTTATTATGTTTTAATTGACTGCATGGGGAGAAAAAAAGACCTTAAAATAAATGGCATTTTTGAAAATGTATTGTTTCTTGGAATTAATTATTTTGTCATTTTAATTGTTTGATTAAGTTATTATTATTCACACTATGTTGTGTTAATTTAACCCAGTTTAGTGAGTTAAAAATCAACTTTGATATAGTGTTAATGTAAATCGCTCAGTGTTAATTTAACCCAGTTTAGTGAGTTAAAAAAGTAACTCTGACACAAGTGTTAAATAATTAACTTTTTTGAAAATGTTAATTTAACTCTGTAGAGTGTGGAGCTATATAAACCCTGAAAAAGTGTTAAAATTGACTCTGTGTGGGAGTTGATTCAACACTCCAGTTTTTGCTGTGTATTATGGAATCAATTACCTGCACAATTGATAGATGGAAGCCTATGCCGATTTCTTTGATTGGGAGAATTAATATATTAAAAATGGACATACTCCCCAAGTTGCTGTATCTATTCCAAAACATCCCCCTGCCTCCTCCTCCAAACTTATTGTCAAGGTTAAGAAATTATTTTGAAATGTTCTGTGGAACAACAAACGAACCCGCTTGCGCTTAGCCCTCCTCTATATGCCGTATGATAGAGGGGGCCTTGCGTGTCCTAATCCTCTCTGGTACTACTGGGCAACTCAGTTAAGGACGATTATGTTTTACTTAACAAACGACAACCCCCCTGCCTGGAGAGAGATGGAGTCCCAAGCTATAGAGATACCTCTTCCCATGTACTTGTACTGAAATAGTCTTAAGAGACTTAAAAAAAACACTAACCCTATTACTAAGAACATGTTTAGAGTCTGGCATGAAGTGAAGAAGTACTTGGGTGAGCCTGTCTCTCTCACGTTTCAGTCTAATTTGGGGAAATGATGACTTCCTTCCAGGCAGAGTCGGTAGTGGGTTTAAAATTTGGTCAGATAAGGGGGCACGGAAAATTCAGGATCTTTATAGGCTCGTTGATGATAAACTGATGTCGTTTGAGGAGCTTGCAATCAAACACAACATTCCACAGAAACATTTTTTCAAATTTTTACAAGTTAGAAGCTTTATTGGAGCAAACCAAAAACAATTAACTATTCCGCCATCCTCACCATTACAGAAAATACCGTTAAAGGATTGTAGGAGGATCAACTTCATTTCTGCACTTTATAACTTGCTTATATCTGGGTCCCCTGAGTCCTCCGAAGCTAAACTGCGAAAGTGGAGGGAGGATCTGCAGGAAGACATTTCAATAATTGATGAACGGGAAGGTGCTTGTGAAAAGGCTCAATCACAAACAGCGAATACCGGTCTTAAGCTCTTACAATATAATTGGCTGATGCGTACATATATTACTCCAGAAAAGCTGAACAGATTTAATGGTAATATCCCAGACTTATGCTTTAAGTGTGGACAATCCAAGGGAACATTCTTTCATTGTGTTTGGGAGTGTACCAAGATAAAAACGTTTTGGGAAGAGGTAAAACGTATGATAGAAGAAATTTTATCATTTCGTTTAAGCATGGAGCCCAAGTTTTTTTTTTGTTAGGAAGTTACCCCAAAAAACATAACATAAGGAAGAACAAATCTTTTTAAACGTATGTCTGCTGCAGGCAAAACGCATGATAGCACTTTCATTGAAAAATGTAAATATTATTAGGAAAACTCCATCAGCTGAGGAAGAGTATGTGCTTTGATCCAAAGCTTCACATTACACTTTACATCATCCTCCAATATAAATGAAATATATATACACAAGGAAGTAATATGTAGACCATGGAATGAGAATTATATATTTATTAAAGCAACAATGAGGCAAAACACATTGTAAATGAATGATAATGACAGGAACAGGAATCATATTTAATGCACATTCTCTCTGCAGGGACAAACAGCAGTCAGGCTGCAGATCATTGAACAGGAATCCCAACACTTTAAGAACAAGCTGCTCACAGACAGGGCGTCCTCTAGAGGCAGAACATGCTCTGAATATGTAAGATATATTTCTAAAGAAATCTAAATATGACACAAACAGTTCACGTGCTGTTAAGTTGTCGCAGTGACTGGCCAGCAACTCATATTCAAGAATACGTGGGTTATCAGCCTGACAGTTATACTAAGAAATCAATTAATAAACACAAATGATATATATAAATGACTTCTCTAACTTCCAAAACTGTTTATTTTAATCATGCAAAATAATAAACTTTATTGCGTGCATGGCCACTGTGTGAGCTCATCCCAGGTTCACATCACCTGCACCGATCCTGAGCTCCTCTATATCCCTGCTCACCTTCACCCCCCAGTGTCCAGAAGAATATGACAACCGATAAACAAAGAACTCATACAGATATGATGACTGCAGCACTAACACTAGTAGGATTGACTCAATGCAAATATTTACAAAATAAATGTGCTTGTTGAAAAGGTGCACCGACACCAACTGATCTGTAAATTACTGATTTTATTTTACTCAAACATTACGTCCATAAAATGGAAAAGTTATCTTCACCATGAGGGTCAGTAGATCTCTTGATAATTAGAAAACAAAAAGTTATTTTGTAAAGCTAGTTAACATTTGCAGTCATTAAAAATAATTAGGGGTTTCAGAAAACCATGTAATCGTTATTTAGAATATTTACAAAGTGAAAAAAACAACAGTTGTATTTCTTACTGTCCTGATTGGACCCTGTTATCATCCAGAAACCTGCTGTTAAAGGAAGTTGACGTGATGTTCCATCCGCTAACACCATGATGATCCTGACTCAGTGGGAAGGTCAGAGGATGATACACTTGTCTTTGTATTTTTGTTTTAGTTCCTTTATTTCTTCTTCATGCTTTTTCTCCATCTCTCCTATTTGTTCTTTTAGGTCTGTTCTCTTTGTGTTTTGATAGATCTTGTAACAGATTGTAATCTTTGCCATGGCTCTCTTCTGTCTCTTGCATTTGTCTTTTCTGCTTTTTCTTCAGGTCCTCTATTTCCTCCATGTGCTTCTCCACCAAGGCTGTAAAGTCCTTGGAGTATTTCTGTCTGAACTCGTTGAATTCTTCAGCTTGTTTTCTGGCCTCCTCTTCATAATTCTTCTTCATTTCCTCCAGTTCTTTCTTATATTTCTCCTCTAAGTCTTTTCTCTCCTCCTCCTGCTGTTCTCTTCTCTTTTGATCTTCTTCTTTTCTTTTCTGTTCCTGTTTTTCTTTTTCCTGATCGTATTCTTCTTGCAACTTCTGAAGTTTTGTTTGCTCCTCTCGTCGTCTCTTTTCATTTTCTTGACGTTGTTTTTCCCATGATTCTTCTCTCTCCTTCTCCCAGTCTTCTTTTTGCTTTCTCATCTTTTCTTTACTCTGCTCCAACTCTCCTTCAAGTTTTGCCTCCCATTCCTTTCTTTTAATTTCCTCATGCCTTTTATTCTCCATGTCCTCTTTTTTTCTCAGTTCCTCCTCCCTCCTTCTCTCCTCTTGTTCCTTCTTGATTTTTTCCTCCATCTCCTGAAGCTGTTTGGCTCTCTTCTGCTCAGTTTCTGCTGTCTCCTGTTCCATTCTTCTCTTTATTTCTTCCATTTCCTCCTCGTGTTTTCTTTGCAGCTCTTCCCTCTGTCTCTGCATTTCCTCTTCCTTCTCCTTCAGGATCTTCTCCACCTCCTTCTGTATGGCAGCCTCGGCCTCTTGGAACATCTCTGAGGTGTAGCAGCTGCCGCCATTTCCCTTCAGCATTTTGTTGGACTTCTTCATCAGCTCTCTGACTTGCATGCGGTTTGTCTGATCTTTGTTATTGAAGACCTGGTATCTCCCTCCACAGTCATTTATCAGTTTTTTCAGAAAGTCACCAGACCGTTCTATATAACTCTCTATTGTTTCATCATTCAGATCATCTCCTCTGGTGAATATAATGATGATGAAATCTCCAGATTTCTTTCCAAAACATTTCTTGATCAGTTCCACTGAGTCTTTGTCCTCTTTTGTCAATCGGCCGATCGGCAGCACCAGTAAGAACACATGAGGTCCAGGAGACAACATGCTAATACATTTAACAAGCTCCTCTTGAACATCATCATTGGACAGTGTCGTGTCAAACAAACCAGGGGTGTCTATCACAGCGACAGGTCGTCCATCAATCTCTCCTGTTGCTTTTACGCAACACTTGGTCACTGACTCTGTGCTGGCAATGGATTTAAAATTATTTTGCTCCAAAATGGTGTTTCCAGTTGCACTCTTCCCACTGCCAGTTTTCCCAATCAGAACCATCCTGAGACACTCTCTGCTCTGACTTTCATCAACATCTCCCATCTTACTTTTCGTTTTAACTTCCTGCAGTTCAGCTTTAAGTTCTACAATCTTCTCCATCTGAGCCTTGGTGAACATCTTCATTGTGAAGCACCTGGATCCTTCCACTCTGGTCTCTCCCACAGTATCCAACAGCTCTGAGATCTGCTGCTGGTCCTTGATGTTGAGAACAAAGTATCTTCCTCCACAGCTCTGACAGAGCTCCTGGATGTCCTTGTTCTCCTTTAGAAAGTTAACAACAGCTGGAGCTGTAGGATCTGACTCCACAGTGAACAGAATCAAGATGAAGTCGTTGACTCGAGAGCAGAATGTGTTCTGGATGGTCTCTAACTCTCCCTTGTCTTCATCAGTGAGGGGACCCACAGGGAGGACCAGGATGAAGGCATGAACCCCCTCAGGATCACAGAGGGAGATACACCTGAATGATTCCTCCATCACTTCCTCCTGAGTCTCTCCACACAAAGCAGGAAGCTCCACCAGGGAAACCCGGCGTCCACACACCTCTCCCTGATGTTTAACACACTCTGATGAGTTGGAGACTGAAGCAAACTCTGTCTGACCTAAAATGGCCTTGGCTGCTGAAGTCTTCCCTGCTCCTCTCCTCCCACACAGAACCAGGTTTAAAGCTGGTTTGTCTTCAGTGAAGGTGAGGAACGTTTCTTTGTTTCCATGAACTATTTTCTCAATCTTCTCCATTAATGAGTCACGGTTGCTGTCAGACATGTTGTAGAGTCTTCCTCCACAGTCTTCAAGCAGCTGATCCACAACGTGAGTCTTTTTCTCTTTGTGTGTCATGATGACCATTGAGTGTTTGAGAGCTTCTGGACCAAACAGACTCAGGATGAACTTCAGAGTTTGTCTGTTCTCTTCAGGGAAATCAGAAGGCTTCACTAACAGCAGCAGGACATGGGGTCCAGGAGGACAAAGACTCACACAGGTCTTCACCTCTCTTCTCATGCTCTCTTCACAAAGACTGAACATGTTTGCAGTTTTCACTACTGTTAATTGTTTTCCTCTCCATTCTCCATGGGTTTTTACCCAGTGTGTGTTTGACAAAAACTTATAGGAAGGACCACCTTTGCCCTCTCTGATGAAGTTACCAAGTGTTTGCTTTTTGTCCACACTTTTTCCCAACAGCACAATCCTGAATGAAGATTCTGTAATACAGAGAGAAGAATATAGTTAACATGAACTAATATCAGAATGAAACCACTACACTCCGGTTACATGAAGAAAAATCCAGTTACTTTGTGGATTAACTACCACAGCCAATTTATAACAATGTGCTTTGGAAATCATGAGTATAACAAGTTAGGAAACAGCGGTTTACTCATAGTGTGTCTTCTTCTCTAAACAGGTTTTTCTCATTGCTGAATTATTTATTTCCTCAGCAATAGCATGGTGGTTTATTTTTATTTGTATCATGTCACTGTAACTATCTATAGATGATATCAAATTAGTGACAAAACATTTGATTTAAAAGCGGTTGGGTTGACAAAATCATTGAAAATTGTTCGTGTATTTTTCTCTGAAATCCTTTAGGTTAACACTGGACAAAGATGCTATGATTACATGATCAGCACTGAATTTATATTTGATATATATGGTAACACTTTATGTTAAGGTTCACAAATTAACCATCAACTAGTTGTTCATTAAGATGCATATTAGCAGTATATTGGCTCTGTATAAAATACGTATTAATGCCTTACTCTACATGACAATATTAATAGGCCATTAGTTAAGAGCTGTTCCTCAATAACCTTCTAATTAGTGCTTATTTATTGCAAGTAAGGAAGTTGTTGTACGTGAGTTTTGCTCTTATTATGCTCTGCTCAATATGGGCCTAATAAGGCAGTAGTACCACAAGAATAGTCATTCTCCCATAATAACACCAAACAAACATGGTCTATTCTATGTAACAATCCATACAACTACACGTGTTGATTGTGTCAAAATAACTCATAATTAGGTATTTCTACCTTAGAATACCAATACCAATAAGCTAGTATTTTGACTCTGATTGACCTGCACTGGTTCCCTATTCTAAAGCTGCCTCCTCTTCACACTTTGTACATTATAGCACACAGCTACTCAACAGTACATGAACAAAGTAGGCACACATTGAAATATCTGTTTTACTTATGAACCACTAAAGAGACGTCAAACACATCCCATAACTTGTCAAGTTTTCCAAGGCAGACTCAGCACATGTGCAGCCTGTACTTTTTAATAAAATACAGATTTCCCACAATGTTTATGTGTTTGTGATCATTCTGTGTGACCTGCTTGTATGAACTTAATCAATAGGAGAAAGGTGATTATTGTGTGTTTGACAAGATTCACATGGTATAACCACGCCATACATTTGAAAAGGGTGAATAAAATGTTCAATACAAATTTTACAAAAATATAAATGTGTAAATATGAAACAAACATATCAATATCACCTTGCTCTTGGTAGCTCAACTGTCAAGACTCAAAATAAATATACCAATTAGCATAAAACTGTATTTAACACACTTCTTAGGAATTTACATCGACCACAGATTCGTAAGGAGCTATGGAAAATAGACTGTGATAACCACAAATGAATGAAAGTACAGACAACAAAGTTCGCAGTATGCCGCGAGACTCAGGCTAGCGTTAGCAACATTAGCACCACTCTGCCAGCTTACAGAGATAGATGAGAAGAAAAGAGGGACTTTCAAAGCTCCCGGTTCCTTCTTTTGGTTTGGTCTCCTTCAATGTGTTAGTAGATTGTAGATACATTAGTTTTAGCTAACTTTGTTAACTTTTATTGCTCATCCAATCTTTCTGCCCCGACCCTCATCACAGGTGACGCAAGTCTCCTCTCCGTCTGTCACACACTGACGCAAGAGCATCATGACCTGTCATTCAATCGCAGCTAGAGGCGGGACATAACCAAACCACCTTTTCTGAGTGGCTGATCCCTCTCTGCTTGTTTTAAATGAGGCAAAATCATTATTAATCTATATTAATATCTATTATAACCCTCTTCTTGTGGGTTACATGTACCAATACCTACTTTTCACCGCTTAATCGTTCTCTATCAGTGTTTCTAGCAGACAGAGCTGTCTAGATAAATAAAAGTGTCAAAGCTTTGACTGAGAGTGTAATCAACTTGCTATCTGCAACATCTGCAATTACCTTTCAGAGGATTCAGACTTTATATTTGTTCCTAAGGTCATGCAAAAAGAGGGAGAATATACTAAGTTAGCAAAACCGAATTATGAGTTATTTTGACACAATCAACATGTGTAGTTGTATGGATTGTTACATAGAATAGACCATGTTTGTTTGGTGTTATTATGGGAGAATGACTATTCTTGTGGTACTACTGCCTTATTAGGCCCATATTGAGCAGAGCATAATAAGACCAAAACTCATGTACAACAACTTAGTTACTTGCAATAAATAAGCACTAATTAGAAGGTTATTGAGGAAAAACTCTTAACTGATGGCCTATTACTTGTAGAATATTGTCATGTAGAGTAAGGCATTAATACATATTTTATAATGACTAATACAGAGCCAATATACTGCTAATATGCATCTTAATTAACAACTAGTTGATGGTTAATTTGTGTACCTTAACATAAAGTGTTACCATATTTATTTGACAATGAATTTACTTACTGTCAGTCTCAGGGAATAACTGTTGGAGTGAGAAGTGTGCAGTGTTTGTGTTAACAGCAAACAGCCCTGTAAAAGGGAACATCATTCATTTTCTGCTCAATGTTTTTGTTTAACCACGTATGATTTGAATGAATAACATTTCATTGTGTTTCACCTACCAGCAGCTTGAACAGCTTCTGTGAGTGTTTCCTTTGGTTTTTGACTTTGATCTTCACCTGGTGACGAAGATGAGGTGTCCACGAACACATCACAGCTCACAGGCTCTCCGTTGTTCTCCTTTGCAGTTTGACCCAAACGTGTTAACAGCTCTGGATGTTGAAGGTTCTTCTGCTTCAGGTATCTGTATCTACATTTTCTGATCATGTCTTGTAACGGGGGTGTTTCCATGTATCGTTCCATTAAACCTGAACTCTCCTCTCTGGCCGGTGATATCAGAACCAGTGAATGATCAAATGACTGATCACTGAAGCGTCCCAGGACTCTGCAGAGTCTCAGTTTGTGTTCCTCAGTGAAGTCTTCAGGCTGTAGAACCAGCAGGAACACATGAGGTCCAGGATCAGAGAGACTCACACAGCCGTTCACATGTTCTGTCAGTTTGTGTTCAGAGATGTTGGTGTGCAGCAGATCTGGGGTGTTGATCACAACTAGTCTTTTCCCCTCCAGCACTCCACTGACTCTCAGACAGCAGTCTGGTTCTTCATCAGTGTTAAAGTCAATCCCTCCCAGTATGAATTTCCCCACTGAACTCCTCTCACACCAGCTGTTCCCCAGCAGAACAACCCTCAGCTCTGACACTGTGAAACACAAAGCGTTAGAAAAGGCAAGTACATGCAGACTTCCATGTATTCATTTCTAGTTTCATTGATGTTTAACCTAAAGGGTTGAGTTACTAACAGCAGACTTTACAAAATACTGAACACTCAGGTGTTCTTAAAGCAACACAGTTCAGTTTGACTCACTGTTAGGTGGCAGCAACTCATAGCTCCTACTGCGCTTTAGAGGATTTGGATTGTCTGTTATTGGAAAGAGACATAATTTCATTATTAATACATGTAATTGAAAACACACACTATAGTGGTTCACAGACCTGAACAAGATAGGAAACAGACACATGCAAAACCTACCAGAACCCAACATCAACAAAAAAGAGACGAATTCTGGAAAGTGACCCTAGGACCGCCAAGCAGCTGAGATGCATGTCGGTCACATATTTTACACCTTTTTAGGTTTATTTAAATGTTTTCGGAGACTTCAAGAATATTTTAACATGCTGTAATGTTCATAAAATCCTTTATTCTTCTCATACTGCCTTCATAGAATATCTGTTTTCCACCTCTCTCTGAATCTGCTGAGGGGTTTAGTTATTAGAGCAGATTTAACCTTCAAAACACTGAACACTCAGATGTTCTTAAAGCAGAGTAACACAGTTCACAGTTTCACACACTATAAAGTGGAGGCCACTCATGACTGTGACAGAGCTTCAGAGGATTTGGGATTTGGTTTATCTGTTATTTGTGAGGACCCCTGCGTTGCTCTTCCCTGTAGTGTATGTCCCTTTAATGATCCTCTTTTGGTTTGGCGGCGCTGATTGAGGGCACCTGTTGCCGCAAACCTGAAGAATGAAAGGCCAGAGCCAGTGTGTCGCCTGGCCTCTCTGCCTGGTTGACGTCTTTTGGGAGAGCAGCTACCATGTATGTTTTCGTTGGTTCTTTATTTTGGTTCGCCATACAACACTTTGCACTACCCCACACTCACACACCCACATCTACACTACTGATAACACTGACTAACACACATCATTTTGGTAGCCTGTTTTGTTGTTAGCTTATTATAAATACATAAATATCTTTCTTTATCTTGTGTCTTTCTCACAGCCTTTTGTTATGGCCAAGAGCCAGGCCATGACAATTGGAAAAACTTTTATCCAGAGCAGACATATCTAACCGGACTCACCTGATCCTGGAGTCGCCATACTGCGCTCTTCTGGAAACAGCTTTCCTGAGACAAGATGCCAAAGGAAGAAGAATTACATTTTAAATAATCTGACTTATTCACTCCAAAATGTAATACCAGAGGAAAATCTGTTCATTTCAGAACTGACTGTAGAGCTGCACTATGGCCTGATACTAAATACTGCAGTCCCAATGTTACTCCTACATTTGAAAGATCCATAGTCTAGATGTGGCCCCTAAATAAAGGAAATGGTCACCTGACATCCAGACTTTAACAAAAAAAAACATCTCCAAAGCTGTTACATATCCTTTATTATTATTATTATTATTATTATTATTATTATTATTATTATTATTATTATTATTATTATTATTATTATTACTATTATTATTATATGTTTTATTACACTGTACAGTATTTGTTTTAATAGTTGTAACAATGTTTATTCTATTTCAAATGTACAGTAGATAGTTTAATTATTCCAGAACTTTACTGCACCACTACACTTCCTTATTATTTACAATATATTTATTATTTATTTTTCAAATATCTTGTATGTTACACTGTTGGAGGGTCTGGGACATTTAAACCACGCTGTAGCTATTGTGCATATGACAGTAAAGCCTCTGAATCTTTAGAAATAAAATACACATACAACATTTAAAGTGTATGGCGTCTGTGCGAGTGTGTTTTATAAGCTAAAGGTCTTGATACAGATAAAACATGTATTTTCCTCGCTCAAAGTACTACTGCTATACTCTGTAAAAAAAACATGTCCTCTTCCTCCTTTCTTGATATTTAAAATGGTGCTTCGAAACTTCACTTGGACTTAGGAATCACGATACAAACATTTTAAAAGTCGTGTCAGTATATCTCTTTATTTCAGAGAGTTTTGTGAAAACATGAGCACCTCTTGGTTCAGACTGAAACACAGAACATGTTTTCTGATGGGTGTCGGCTGTTCCTGCTTCAGAAAGCCCGTAAAGAGGACTAGTCAAAACTTCAGTTGCACACATTTACCACGCTGTTCCGACACATATTTCATACAGTAAAACTGCATTATTATTCACATTATATTGTTCTATTGACTACATTAACAACCCCGATGTAATCATTTGACTTATCTAAATAGTACTTCTTAATTTAGTGTTGTTTACGGTGACTGACCTGCATGAAGTCTTGCTTCGTCACTGCTGGAAAGTGAAAGTAAAGAAAATGGTCTGCTCGACCACAGATTGTGTAAGTAGTAGTTTGATTTAGTGTCTTCTTTGCCAGTATAGTTTTTGGACAAAATCCCTAAAACTTAAAGCCGTTTAACACATGTTGATGTGCCTGTGTTTATTGGGCTTTATGTTGAATATTTAAAATATCAGATCAAAATGATGTATTTTATAATCAAATGTTCCGCAGCAGTAAAATATTGAATCTAACTTTTTCCTTATCTTAATTACAAAGATTATTTTTTATAAGCAAAGAAGTGTAAACATTTAAAATGTATTTACACATTCTCTGATTTAAGTCATATTAATAATAATTATATATAAAATCAGGGATTCTTGAGATGAGGGACAAAACATGTCCGAGAGATAAAACTCATTGTAATTCTTAAAATGTGTTTAAAAAATGTCCAATAATTTGATTAAACAATAAAACAAGAACTTATTTATACCACAAAATGTGAATTAATGCTTTTTTACACATATATTTTATTTTACATCACCTAGTGTGCTGCCTGAACCCCAAAATACCCTTGTCCGAAAGCAAGTTCCATGACTTTACAATACTTAAATAATTGTTAAAATTAAAATAAAACAAACACAATAGCTACTGTGATCATGTATTTTAAGTAATTATTCAAACTATATAGAAATTTACAATTAAAAATATATATTTATGTACTTTTTACGTGATTGAAATCGCGTCCGGAGTTTCTGTCAACACCATAAGATTTTTCTAAAAATGCAAAAAAACAGGCATTATATTTGCCAACTCATACTCTAAGGGCCCCTTTTCCACTTGCTGTTTGGTGGACATGCCATGAGGCCACTGCTCTGGTAAGTAAATATTTCTCATATTTTTCCTTAATTATCTTCTTTTACAAAACCAGCTATGTCACAACCATAGAGTGTCAACACCATGGTCGATAAAATTCAAGGTTTATGTGATTTTATCAAGAAATAAAAGTTTAATCTAACGTTATTGTTGAGGCCACTAGCAGCTAGTGATAAACAAGATGGCTTCTGCAAAGAAATCACATGTTATGATGAAAAATTGAAGATATCGTCAACTCCGTAAGACTCCATCAGACGTCAACTCCGTAAGAAATGTTGTCTTATGGAGTTGACCACTTACCTTATGGTGTTGACAAATGGGATTTAAATGTATCATTTGCCCATTTAATTCAACACCACGGCATCCACACACCACATTGTCTGGCAAAATCCTCAAAAAGTATCGCCTGATGCATCAGGTTCGTGAATTTGGCCTTAGCTACAAAACACTCAGAGAAAACACACCAATCCAAAGAAAGCCCAGTTACCTCCAGACAATCTCCTCAGTGGTTCACACATTTTTTGAAAACAATTCAAGAATCACGACAGACAAGCAAGACACCATCACAAGAAAAAAAGTGAAACGTCAAAGGATGGTAATGACAGACACAATGCAGAATCTCCACCAGTCATATACTGAGCAAAACCCCAGCATTCGCCTGAGTTATTCCTCTTTCTGTGCACTACGTCCCTTCTACATAACACCACCCAAAACCTCAGATCGAAACACTTGTCAGTGCCAGATCCATGAAAACGCCACGCTCATGCTTGATGTTTTGAAATCTTTCCAGGCTGTGTCAACCAGCAAGCTTAAAGAGAGTTTTCAGCTTGTCTGTTGTTCTCCACCAAGTGAATCGTGTCTATTGCGCACCTGTGCAAGATGCCTTCACAAATCATCAAGTCTGCCTTTAGAGCAAGGGAAAACAAAAGTGGACTGGAAGCAGTGGGAACGGGTCGAAGAGAAAACAGAGGATGGAGTTCACTTTCATACCAGACTACAGAAACGTACGGGTACTCTGTCGGAGCTGATGGATCTCTACCAAGACAAATTAAGAAACGAAACAACCACCCATGTCCATCTTGTTCAAAATCAATCCAAAGAGTACCGAAACATGATTGAAAATTGCAATGAAAGAACAGTGATTGTGCATATCGATTTCTCTGAAGCATGGAAATGCAAATACAGCTCCGAAGTACAATCCTGCCACTATGGCCAAAATCTCCCACTGATAACGCTCCATACAGGCATGTTTTACACCAAGCAAGAAAAACAAGCTTTTTGCACAATTTCCGAGTCCAAGCGCCAAGACGCAGCAGCAATATGGACCTACATGGATGAAGTTCTGAAGGACATTCATACCAGATTCCCCCACATTGACACAATTCACTTTTGGTCTGATGGTCCAAGTAAACAATACAAAAATAAAAAGAACTTTCTCCTCCTCTCCACCATCCCTCCTCGACTGGGGTTCAACAATGTAACATGGAACTTCTTCCCTACATCCCACGGAAAGGGCGCCCCGGATGGTATTGGGGCAACAGTTAAGCGGTGTGCTGACAGAATGGTTCTTGGAGGAGTGGACATCGTCAATGGCATGACTTTTCATCAGCTTGTGTCCAGCAGGCTAAGTGGAGTCCACCTACACTATGTCAGCACTGATGATTTCCTGGCTTATGATGCTGTCCTCCCCAAGTCCCTACGACCCATCTCAGGAACAAGAAAGGTTCATCAAGTGGTGGCTCGGGGCAATACCATCTACTGTAGGCATAGTTCATGCTTTTGTAATGAGCCACAAATCTGCCGCTGTTTTAATCCAGTTGCACACCACCACAATCCAGTTGCACACCACACCACACCACACACACCACAGCATGCAGATGAGCATCGGGCTGTTCAGAGTCCTCTTGCCATGTTAGTGGAGGCAATGGAGGAGGAGCCGACCAGAGCACCTGAGGGCTTAATGTCAGCAGTGGGGCCGAGTGACATCAACACAGAGGATTGGCTTGCTGTGGTTTATGACTACAATTGGTGGCTGGCTAAAGTGCTTAAAACAGATCAAGAACAAGGGGATGTTCAAGTGGATTTTTTCCACCCTCATGGGCCATGTAGTCGTTTCCAAAGGAAACAAGGGTGCCAGGATGTCTGCTATGTTCCATCTACTGACATCATAGTCAAAATTCACCCATCATTACCAGTCCGCACAAGCCGCACAAGGGATATCTACCAGCTCTCCTCAGAGGTCATGGACTTCCTAGATGAGGACCTTTTCAATCGGTTGTTGCCAGGTGTTTAAATTCATGCCATGATATAAGATGAGTTCAAGATTTACAGAGAATTTTCCATTTCCAAAGGCTGAATTAATGAATATTCTTAGTGTTTTTCTCCATGATCTGTAAATTTGATGAGTTTATGGACTGTTCAAGAGATCTGATATGAGTTTATGGACTGTTCAAAAGATCCAATATGAGTTTATGGACTGTTCAATAGATCAGATATGAGTTTATGGACTTTTCAAGAGATCCGATATGCCTACTGCCAAGTTCCTGTTTTTAAAGTGGGTGTGAGTGCAAAAATAACGATTGATATTAAATGGCCTTTTATCCTGAAATGTTACAGTTGAAAAGTTGAGTTTTTGAAGTTCAATGGCCATGTTAAATGAAGTTATCTCCAGTTCTCTTCTAATTCGTCAACACCGTAAACAGCTGGTCAACTCCATAAGATGAGTTTTCTGTTCATTTTTGTTTTTAAAAAGATATTTTATTACATTTTCTCACATTATCTCAACAAAAGCACTGCATTTCCTAAATAAATGTGTAATTTCTGTATTGCTGACTAACATTGTTTGTTTTTGAGATTAAAAAATAAATGTGAACATGTATATTTCCCCAGTTATAATAATTGGCAGCTTGATAATATATATATTTTAAAGTAATAGTATTAGTTTAAAAACATGGATTGAATAACACAGATTAAAATAACCTCCAGTAGTCAAAATAACTGCAATAAGTTTATTCAAAATACATATTTCTATGTTTCTTTGTGTCTTACGGTGTTGACAAAATCCCAGGCTTGTCCAGCAAACATGAAAAAAATGTTTAAAATGTTAAACCTGGGAGATTGTATTTCAACAGCATCAAAAGGCCAGCACCTGGGACAAATATAATATATAGATATATTTTGGAAAAATCAACATTTTATTTTTAGAAATTAAAAACCCATTTTGTCCCTTGTCTCAAGAATCCCTGAAATACTAATGCTATGCTTAAAACCTACTGTAGTGGGATGTACCGTGTAGCTGGTAATTTAGAAATCATTATGCATACATTTAAACCTGCTACAAGAATTAATTTGTCTATATTTCAAATGCATTCCATTTCATCAAGAGCAAAGATGAAGAGAACATCTGAGAAGCAGCTTAATTTTATTATGTTGGAGCTCTACCTGCTGGACATCACAATGAACACACAGGGTGGTCAAAAGGGCTGTGTGTTGACTTTCCGTTTTTTCAGTTGCTAACACAGTCAAATTACACATAAAGTAGGCCTACAGTTATTTAAACTCACACCCAGAGAGCAAAACCTCAGCTCAAATTTCCAAAACTGTAAACACTTTTCCAGCTCTGCACCCAATTCAATTTGCTTTAGCAGAACACTGCACACTATTCTCTAAAGAAGAGACAGAAATCTGACACAAAGCCACTTGTTAGCCAATTTTTAAAACACTGCCATTAAAAAAGCTAAACTCATGAACCAATTAACAAATACACATGCCAAATGACCATAAACACCAAACTGCTTCATTGTTGACTCATCAATCAGGATGTCAGCACTAGAAAAAGACAACATGAAATAACTTGAGTTTAGTAGTTCTTCTTTCCTGTGTTTAAAATGAAACTTTGTTGTGTGTGTTTTTCGTATGTGCTGTGCATGCATGTTGCGCTGATTCGTTGTGGAGAGGAATACAAAAACATTTTTTCAACAGTATATTTGTGTTTCTGCACATATTTCTGTAGCGGAGAATTCACTACATGCATAACAAAGTCCATGAAGGTTAGTGTGCTTTAGACTGAGCACAACAGTGCTTGTTGGACAAAAAGTCTGATAATATGAAGAAGTGTGTGCAATCGGGTGCAAAAGTTAGGTGTGTTTATGTAGTATTGAGTGCAGTGATTCATTTTGCAGGATATTTGAGGTGTTCTGCATCTTGTGTCAGTTGTTTTGTGAGAAGCAAGATGGCGCCGAGGATGGCTGCCGTGTCTCGAGCTCCTCAACAACTCCACATCTTAGTGTTTTTATTGTTTTACTTTGTTGGTTGTTTTTAACTTTTTTTGCAACATGCAAACCGCCCAAGCGAGCCCTATCATCCAATATGATAGAGAACAACTTTTACACATCAGGTCGCTGGTGGACAGCAATAATCCACGACGACCTGCAAACAATGGAGAGTCTCCGTGTTTACCTGCTGGAGCTCTACCTGTGGAGCGCAGGAGGAAGAGACCACGAGGTTCCCGGGCCGGGGTCCTGGTCAGGCTGAGGAAACGTGAAAACAGGCCTCCTCTACCGAGTTTACTTCTGGCAAATGTCCAATCCCTGGATAATAAGCTGGACGAACTCCGTAGCAGGGTGGCATTTCAACGGGACATTAAGACCTGTAATGTTTTGGTTTTCACGGAGACTTGGCTCGACCCCACGATACCGGACGCCGCCATTGCTCCACACGGATTCTCCATTCATCGCCAGGACCGGACAATAAACTCAGGGAAGAGCAAGGGAGGAGGTATGTGCTTCATGATTAACAACAAGTGGTGCTCAGATGTGGAGATCATTTCTTCGGACTGTTCTCCCAGCCAAGAGCACACCATGATCGGATGCCGGCCTTTTTATCTGCAGAGGGAGTTCACATCGGTTTTTCTAACAGCAGTGTATGTTCCGCAGCACGCTGACAACAACACAGCGCTGGAGGAGCTGTATGGGATTATCGACAGGACAGAGACTTCTCGGCCAGAGGCCGCATTTATTGTGGCCGGGGATTTTAACAGAGCCAACATGAAGAAAGTCCTGCCGAAATACTATCAGCACGTCAGCTGCCCCACGCGCGGTGGAAATACACTGGACCATGTTTACACTCCTTTCCGGCATGGATATAAAGCCCTCCCCCGCCCCCCCTTCGGCAAGTCAGACCACATATCTCTTCTTCTGCTCCCCGTTTACCGGCAGAGACTGAAGAGGGACCGACCTGTGACAAGGACAGTGCAGCGTTGGTCCGAGCAGTCTGACTCTGCTCTCCGCCACTGCTTTGGCATCACGGAGTGGTGTGTGTTTGAGGAGGACGATATAAACACACACACTGACGCGGTCATTTGCTACATCGGCAAATGCATCGATGACGTCGTGCCGCGGATTACTGTACGGACATTCCCAAATGAGAAGCCCTGGATAAACGGCGAGGTCCGAGCTAAACTTAAAGCACGGGCCATCGCGCACAGCGGCGGTGATTTGGATGAGTACAGGAATTCCATGCACTCCGGAGAGCTATTAGCAGTGGACAAGGTGGAGTCGAACTACAAGGGCTCCAACGCCAGAAATATGTGGTCTGGACTAAAATCAATAACACACTACAAAAGGACAACGAGTGGTGCTGAGGAAGTGTCTGCATCTCTCCCAGATGAACTGAACACATTTTATGCACGCTTTGAGAAGCCCCCGGCTGTGGAGGGACAGAAGGCCCAGGATCCCTGCTCACTGGTTTTAACCAGTGCAGATGTGTGTAGATCTCTGAAAAGGATCAACGCACACAGGGCTCCTGGATCTGATGGCATCCCTGGCCGTGCTCTCAAGGTGTGTGCAGTTCAGCTGGCAGATGTGTTCACAGACATTTTCAATAGGTCACTGCTCCAGTCTGTAGTCCCCACATGTTTTAAAGAGTCCATCATTGTCCCTGTCCCCAAAAAGACAAAACCCATCTGCCTCAATGACTACCGCCCAGTTGCACTCACCTCCATCATCATGAAGTGCTTTGAGCGGTTAGTCAAAACTTTTATCACCTCCTCCCTCCCTGACTCACTGGACCCCCTGCAGTTTGCCTACAGAGCAAACAGGTCCACGGATGATGCCATCTCCCTCACCCTCCACACTGCCCTCTCCCACCTGGACCAGAGGAACACTTATGTGAGAATGCTGTTCATTGACTACAGTTCAGCATTCAACACCATTGTGCCCTCCAAGATTTTCATTGCCAACATATACGTTGTATATGCTGTGCATATGACCAATAAAACCTTGAAACCTTGAAACCTTGAATTGTGTTTTAAAAAAATATGTCTCTTTCTGAATTGTGAGTCCTTTCTGAATTTCAGTTTTCCAGGACTTCCAGGCCAACGAAGCTGTCTTAAGGCGTCTTTTCGGGTTGGTCTATTTTATCAAGGATGCTTTAAGAAATGGAAGTTATATCATTTTGTGCAAATAAATAACCGTTTATTTGATGTTGAGCAATGAACATTTATCAACAATAATGCCTACTGCAATATTTCCCCCAGCTTTACCCATGACAGCTAAACACATCAAAGCTAGCAGTGCACTCAGAGAGCACAGAGTTCCACCCAGAGGTGGGAGAAGTACTCAGATCTGGTGCTTGAGTAAAAGTAGAAGTACCAGAGTGTAGGAATACTCTGGTACAGTAAAAGTCCTGCATTCAGATGTTCCTCAAGTAAAAGTAGAAACGTATTGTTAGGGAATATTTTTGCTTGGGTGTTTAACCTTTGACCTCGTTCATAATTTTCTCCTTCCTCTGTCTTTATTGCCATGGCATAGTTTTTCTGCCTTGCAGGTGCTGTTATCTTCTTTAAGGAGGGGCAGCCTGGGCTTCCGAAGCCTTGTTGTTCCCACAGGCGGTACAAGCTCAAGCTGACCTAAGATTGGCTTTATTGTTTAGGGACAGCTAGCGTCAGTTTATCTGGCCCACTATGCTCCGGTAAACACCTTATCTGTGACATAGATGACAGTTTAAGTTAAACTTATTGTCCGAGCTTGTTTAGTCTGCTGCTTGGCATATGTTGATTACCCATTTGGAATTAGTTAAAACCTCTTCCTGTTTTCGAGATCTTCATAATTGGTTTGGCAACCGCTGTGGCAACTCGTGTCTACAGTAAATGTCTTGTCAATTCGCCGGCCGTAACTCTGAATAAATCCATTACTGTTTTGCCATCAAGTTCCTGCTCTTCCGTGTCTCTCTGAGTTTCACCTCCATTGAATCAGAAGTTTCCACCACACGTATTCTCCTCTAAATGTACTTAAAGTAGCGACAGTAAAAGTAGTCATTGTTTGATTGGTCCATTTCAGAATAATATCTCTGATATGTTTTATAATTATTGATCATTAAAGTGTTCTCAGAGCTGGTAAAGGTGCAGCTAGTTTGAATGGCTTTGTATACTGCAGGGTAGCTGCTGAATTTACTGCAGGTGAACTACAGTCTGATTTAAGGGCTGATCATATTTACCATCATTAATCCAGATCTGTAAAGCTACTAAATAAATGTAGTGGAGTAAAAGTACACCATTTACCTCTGAATTGTAGTGTAGTAGAAGTACAGAGTAGCAAAAACTTGAAATACTCTAAGGTTCATCTCAAAATTGTACTTGAGTACAGTAATTGAGTAAAAGTACTTAGTTCCCACCACTGCTTCCACTGCTTCATGTCCTCTCTTGCAATGTTAACAAAATAAATGTGTCTATCCGTCCCATAGTTCAGATCTGCTCCATGTGTTATAATTCCTGATTGGCCCATGCTTCACCCTGCCACTAAGTGTTATGTCTGCTGACAGACAGACAACTGACAAATAGTACTGAAACATTACCTGTGAACAGTTTGAAGGACAAAGGGCGGGTCATTGGCCTTTTTCTCTATGCATGAAATACTGACAGCCTCTTACCTGCAATACAAACATTTCTTAAAAATAGATTTCATATCAAGCAGGTTACATTATTCCCAACGTTCACTCTTCACGCCAGCAGGAAAAACATTATAGGCTCACAGGTTTACTCTCTGCACCTTTAAACCTTATACAAACTTGTATATTTTACAGCAATTAAAATGATTTACAATCAATATCTGAAAGCATTTGAAAGAAATATACATACAAAAATAATAATATACAACTGAAGGTCCGCTTGCAGATTCTCTTTTCAGCCACATCTCATCGCCCTCATCATCAGCTGGGGTTTGCTCAGTTCACATAGTGGTTATTATCAAATAACAGCTACTGAAGTGACAACATACATTAAAGTCAAACACAGACATAAATGACTTGAGTGGAAGGTACAAACTCCTAGTATTTCAAAGTTAACAATAAAAACAATAATACATTTATTTTATCAAGCGCTTTTACAGGTAAAATAAATACAATAAAAGTCTAATTAAAACCGTGCTTATAAAACAACATTGAACACAACATTAATCACCCATTTAAAGCCAGATAAAAAATGTCTGTTTTGGTCAGTGTTTTGAAGGTGGGGAGGTCGGAACAGTTTCTGATGAGTTGTGGGAGTAACTTCAAAAGGGAGGGGGCAGATTTGCTCCCGATAAACAAAGACAGCGGGAAGGGGTGTGAAGGTGGAGCATCATTGGCTTTAATTAAATGTATTTGATTTCACATAACTGGATAAGGTTGGTTGTAAACAACAATAATAAGTTCCAATAAAATATATCATTTTGAACTTAATATTATTGCTTTCAACCAACCAAATACAGTTATGTGAAATCTGTTGACATAATGTATTTAGCAAGGGGTTGTGGGTGTGGAGAAGGAGGCGGGTGCTGAGTTCTGGATGTATTGAAGTTTATTGAGGATGTTGGATGGTGAGCGATACAGGATGCTGTTACAATAGTCCAGTCTTGAAGTGAACTGAAAAACCTGACAGGTTGACTTTAATAAAATGTGTTAGGTCAACAGATTTCACATAACTGTATTAGGTTAGCTGAAAGCAATAACATTAAGTTTAAATTAAATATAAATTTCAACTTAATATTATTGCTTTCAAAGTAACGTTTACAGTTATGTGACATTTTTTAACATAATACAATTAATTAAAGTCAACGTTTCAGGTTTTTCAGAGTGATGAATGCGTGGATGTGGACGAGGGTTTTTTCAGTGATGGTTAATGTTGGATGGAAGACAGCTGTCCTGGTGATGTGGTTTTTGTGTTGATGGAGTTTGAGCTGGCTTTTTAAAAGTGACTCCAAGGTTGCGGATGTGATGGGAGTTCTTGGTGGTGTCGGTACAGGATGTTGGTCCGATGATGATTAGGATTCTGCATTAGGATTCAATATTTCTGAATGTATAACTTTCGATAACATCCCAAATCACGGTATAAAAAGAGGCCATTGCATCTATTTACACTCCTTACAACAGCAAGTGTAAAGGCATACTTATAACTCTGATTTTTATACGATGATGCATTTGTTCTTGTATTTCTCTTTCAAGTCCTGTATTTCTTGCTCATGTGCTGACTCCATTTCTTTGAGTTCTTCTTTGAGCTTTGTTACTTTGTGTTTTGAGAGATAGTGAAACCGTTGAAACTCGCTGCTGTGCTCTTGCTTCAGCACCTCCATCTCTTCTGTGTGCTCCTCCAGCAGACCAGCAAAGTTTTTGGTGTATTTTTCCCTAAATTCATTGTGTTCTTCTGCTTGCTTTCTGGCCTCTTCTCCATATTTCTTCTCTATATCGTCCCTTTTTTTCTTATATCTTTCTTCTAAATTATTTCTTTCCCTTTCCTCCTGTTCTCTCCAGTCTTGATCCAGCTCATTCATTCCATTTTCAAATTCTTCTATTTCCTGCTCATATTCCGTATGGAGCTCACTGAGTCTTGTTTTTTCCTGCTTTCGTCTTTGCTCCTTTTCTTGGTTGCGTCTTTCCCAATATTCTTGTCGTTCCAACTCACAGGCATTTTGTTTCTCTCTCATCTCTTCTCTGCTCTGTTGTAGCTCAGTTGTCTTTTCTTCATCTGATGCAGAATATGTTTGAATTTGTTCCTGCAAATCTTTAAGCCTTTCTTCCCAGTCCTCTTGTACTTTTTGTTCCTGTAATAACTTTTTTCTATCTTCTTCTTTCCACAATTCTCTCCGTGTCCTTCTCTTCTCACGCTCCTTCTTAATGATTTCTTCGAGGTGTACAAGCCTTTTTTCTCTCTCCTGTTCAGTTTTTTCTTTCTGTTCTTCCATTCTGTTTTCCATCTCTTTCAGTTCTTCTGCGTGTTGCCAATCCAGTTCCTCTCGCTCTCTCTGCATCGTTTCCTCCATCTTTTTCAGGATCTTTGCTAATGCCTTTTGTATTGCCGCTTCGGCCTCCTTTAGCATGTCATTGGTGTAGCATCCACCTCCATTTTTCTCCACCATGTACTCAACCTTGTAAATCAGCTCAGTGACTTGCGTATGGTTTTGTTTATCGTAGTTATTAAGCACATGGTATCTTCCTCCACAGTCAGAAATCAGTTTCTTAAAGGAATTGTCACATTTCTCTTCGATGTACTCATCAATGGATTGCTCCTCGTGTTCCAGTGAATCTCCTCTGGTGAAAAGAATGATGGTAAACTTTTCAGAATTTCTCCCAAAGACTCTCTTGACAAGTTTTAATGTCTCCTTCTCTTCTTCTGTAAGTCTGCCAATTTCTAAGACCAACAGGAAGACATGTGGTCCTGGAGCCAGAAGATTGATGCATTTCACCATCTCCTCATTCACCTCTTCATGGGACATAGTCGTGTCAAACAGACCGGGAGTGTCGACCACAACAACAGGACGACCGTTCACTACGCTTTCTGCTTTCTGACAACGTTTGGTGACTGATGTTTGGTTTGATTCCGCTCTGAACTCCTTTCTTCCTAGAATAGTGTTTCCTGAAGAGCTTTTTCCACAGCCAGTCTTCCCCATCAGGACAATCCGGAGACACTCTGGGCTCTGCGTCTCATCATCGCCTGAGAAAAAAAGAGGAACAGGAGTTACTACAGTATAGCGTCAAGAGCCTTGTATGGAAACGGTTTATGACAATTGATAAGCTGTACTTACAGCTGTTATCTGGTTTCTGGTTGTCAAGTTCAGCCCGTAGTGTGTTTTTCTCTCTTTCAGCATGTGCAAATGTTTCTGTTGAAAGACCCCATCTCTTCATACTTTCCACAGTATCCAACAGCTCTGGGATCTGCTGCTGGTCTTTGATGTTCAGAACAAAGTATCTTCCTCCAAAACTCTGACAGAGCTCCTGGATGTCCTTGTTCTCCTTTAGAAAGTTAACAACAGCTGGAGCTGTAGGATCTGTCTCCACAGTGAACAGAATCAAGGTGAAGTCGTTGACTCGAGAGCTGAATGTGTTCTGGATGGTCTCTAACTCTCCCTTGTCTTCATCGGTGAGGGGATCCACAGGTAGAACCAGGATGAAGGCATGGATGCCCTCAGGATCATAGAGGGAGATACACCTGAATGATTCCTCCATCACTTCCTCGTGAGGTTTTCGAGACAAAGCAGGAAGCTCCACCAGGGAAACCCGGCGTCCACACACCTCTCCCTGATGTTTAACACACTCTGATGAGATGGAGACTGAAGGAAACTCTGTCTGACCTAAAATGGCCTTGGCTGCTGATGTCTTCCCTGCTCCTCTCCTCCCACACAGAACCAGGTTTAAAGCTGGTTTGTCTTCAGTGAAGGTGAGGAACAGTACTTTACAATGACCCACAATGTTCCAAACCTTTTCCATTAACAATCCATGGTTATTTTCAACCATGCTGTACTGTCTTTGTTCACATTCCACAAGTAACTGATTTACCCAGGGACTTTGAACCACATGATGTGTCATGATGACCAATGAGTGTTTAAAGGCATTGCATCCAAACAAACTCAGAATGGACTTCAATATTTGTGTCTTCCTCTCTGTGAATGTAGATGGTTTCACCAACAGCAGAAAAACATTCGGTCCTGGTGGACAACGAGTCATATATTCCTTTAAATGTTCTTTCACTGTTCCCAAAGAGAGACTGAATATGTTTGGGGTTGAAGCTACTGACACAGAATTTCCTTCCCACTCACCATGAGTAACCACACATTGCTTGGTATGAGATTTTGGGGGGGGATTAGCCTTTTCACCAATGATGAAGTTTGAAAGTCTTCTCTTTTCTTTTTCACTTTTTCCCAAAAGCACAATCCTTACACCATATTCTGTAAAACAGCAGAGAGAAAGACAGACAGACAGACAGACAGACAGACAGACAGACAGACAGACAGACAGACAGACAGACAGACAGACAGACAGACAGACAGACAGACAGACAGACAGACAGAAATGGTGGTAAGTAATCACTGTAGTGAGTAGGGCATAAATAGCTGTTAGCTGATAGCTTTCATAAAACAACTGTCATCTTTATCTACATACTCTGCAAGGCCTTATCGACAAATGCGTCAATGTTGGACGCTTAAAGTGTGGATGCCCTTAACCTGATTGTTTTCACAGCAAACAAAGTGCTGTTCATCATGGAGCCTACCAAAGTCCACTATCATCTCCACATGTTTTAGTATTCATCAGCAGGTTCAAATTGCCATATGATTACCTGTATGCAGTCTCTCTACGGTAATGAAATTCAATTAAAATTCCTCAAAAAACATCTTAAAGATTTTAACAGGCAGTTCTCGTGAGGAGCAATTTGTGTAAAGGTGGAATAGCAGTGGGAAGAACATTAGCTTATCACATCATAACAAAAGAAAATGCCTGATGAAAATGTTGTGTTTCTTTGCTGTAATATGCAGATGCCAACAAACATTAAAGGAGCGGCGACGGAGACTGAGTGTTGTGTCCCATCGAATCTACTGAGCCAACTAGTACAGTATGTTATATCCCAAAATGAGAGGAAATAACCCTCGGTTGGAAGGTAGGCATTAGGAGAAGCTCAAATTGGACAAAAATCTCAAGGAAGATTTTAAGAACCGTGTTCCTCTTGTCAATCTCAAACGCTGTCATCTCAATATCATCCAGCGTCGCACACTGTTTGGTGAATTTCATCGTCTTATCCAGGATCTGCGCCTAGATGACTGCGGTTTACAACAGTATTTGATGACCAGTGTCCAGTTTCATGATCTGTTAGCGCGGTTGGCTTCAGGACTTCTCGGATGGACATAGTGTCTTATATCACCAGGAACCAATAGATATCTTCACAACTGAACAAAGGCCGGACGTTAGTGACGACAGAGAGAATCCAAACGCTGATTGGCTTTCATGAGAACACGTCACGCAGGTTGGACGCCCTAGTTGAAAAAATGGAACTCTTTCGATTGACGGCCCCATTCAATTGCGTCATTCACGTCGCTGGAGCGAATTAGCGTTTATCCGCGTTTTTACATTGACTTTACATGTAATCACAATGTGCCCAAAAATCGATCCCGACTGGTGTGAACGCACCATTAGATTAGCTTGATTAGGGTCTGAGACCAGAGGTCGGCGAAGATCCTATTGTAATTGCAAGCGAAGCGAGCGACAACCCTGCAAAACGCACAGAAAACAGGGAAAACGACGGGCAAAAAAACAAAAAAAGGGGCCAAAATCATGACAGTTGGCGCTCGCGCGATGCTAGGTGATCCCTCGCCACGGAACAAGATTATGTCATAACGCCAATGACATGCTCAGAACGACCCAAGATTTTAGATGGCAGTTAAAACTGCTGCCCTCAACAGCTTTACGTCAAATCTGAGGTTTCAAAATGTGGCGTTTTCATGGCAACGCATCCCTCGCCATAAAACACGATGTCGCCGTAACTCCAATATACATGGTCCGATCGCCACCAAACTTAATATGTTTCATAAAGATGCAAGCCTCAAGACACCTGGCGTCGTATGCCGTTGCCATAGCAACACAATGCTCGCCATGAAACACGGTTTTCTCAAAACTCAAGTGAATATTCTCCAAACGGCCCCAGACGTCATATGTTTGATAACGACGCAGACCCTGACACCATGACACCTAGGTCTATTATGGGGTGTCATTGTATGCCATTGCCATGGCAACACAATGCTCG
This sequence comes from Eleginops maclovinus, assembly GCF_036324505.1. NCBI lineage: Eukaryota > Metazoa > Chordata > Actinopteri > Perciformes > Eleginopidae > Eleginops > Eleginops maclovinus. Next base: position 4,558,831 of record NC_086360.1, on the reverse strand, counting down.
CCATGAAACACGGTTTCCTCATAACTCCAGCGAACATTCTCCAAACGGCCCAAAACTTAATGTGTTTGATAACGATGCTGTCCTCAAGACACCTAGGCCTATTATGGGGTGTTATCATAAGCGGTTACCATGGCGACAGATTGCTCGTGTTTTTTATGTTACACCTGTAACTCCCATGTACATTCTCAGATCGGCCTGAAACTTTCCACGTTTGCTAACGGCCGAGTCCTCGAGACACCTTTGCGACGCGGTGATGTGCAAACAACAGCAGACCTGCGCGGAGCGTCGAAGACCCACTCATCGCTGCTCGCAGCTTTAATTTTAAGATTTTTATTTGGTTAGAGGGGGCATAATCACATCCTGGAAAGATTAGAACATATGATTTCACTGGAGATTAAGAACTCATGAGAAACCAAAATAACTCTGACTCAATCCAGTTTACTTAGCATCAAATGTAGATCTATTCATTATTTCCTTTATCTATGGGAGTTTTTCAATAGAAACAAGAGCTAGACAACAGAGTTATTGAAGGTAGAAGAAGACCGATGGAAGCCAAAATATTAACCGAAAAAGAATTGGAGGCAGAGCCCTGTTTGTTCTTTTTGTTTGTTGCTCATGAAGGGGGTTCCAGTTTTGACGTGAACGTGAGAAGTCGCAGTACCCATGTGCTCCGGTAAAATATTTGGATAAAAGAGTAGTAAAAGTAAACCCACTCGTTTGAAAGTGAAAACAGTTTAAGCCAATTGTCCAAAGTATATGACATACTCTATAGTAACAAATACTGAGAAGGCCATCGAGTAAATCCGGTAAAGTTAAAGAAAAGAAGGTAGAGGCTGAGTCTGAGTCACAAGGAGAAACGGAAACTTCTGATGCTACAGAAAGGATATTAGCAGCTTTTCAGGCTCTTAGGCAAGACTTTTCTGCCCAACTCCAAGAAGTTATATCGTCAAACCATGGCATTAAAGAAGCCATTGACTCCTTCTCCGAAACACTCCTCTGGCTATCATCATGAAGTTCTGCTGGTTGAAGGACAGAGACCGGGTGATGAAGGCAGCTCGCAAGAAGAAAGCTGTGGAATTCGAAGGGACCCGACTGATGTTTTTCTCCGACCTTTCAGCAGAGATCCAGCAACGGAAGAGATTGTTCGATGGAGTGAAATCCCGATTACACAGCCATCAGATTGAGTTTGGTTTACAATTCCCAGCTAAAATGAGAATCTTCCATAATGGTAAAACGCTCAATTTTTTCAACCCAGCCGATGCAGAGGCATTCATCCAAAAGATTGAAGCAGAAGAGTGAGTCTTGCTATCTTAGCATCCATTCCAAAAAATGATTCCAACTATTTTAATGAATAATTTCGGTCATGTCTTAGATTGGTAAACATTGCTGTTTCATCCTATAATGCGGTCATTTAGTTTGGTTATGACGCAATGGGCCAGTAGACTATAGGGTTTTTTCACATATTTAATTCTGCCAGGCATGGGTTTATTTTTTTATTGATCAATGTTTTGTATCTGCTCCGTCATTGAGAAACGGCGTAGGTGTTCCAGTCCTTCAATTATGTGCATAAGGGTGAAAGGGGTCTGTGCAATTAGGGGGCACGGGGTTTTAGGAGAGCTCTCTCGCTGTTCTCGAGAGTTTCTTGTTTTCTTTTCTCTTTATTATCTTCTGTGTTTTGATGGTGCACTGTTTTACTTTGGTCAGAGGGATGCTGATATAATAACTTTATGTAATATCGCTAAGGCTATGTTATGAGCAATGCTCCTTTTCTCATTATTACTTCATGGAATATTAGGGGTATAAGAAAATTAGTTTAAATTAAGCAAATGCTTACCAGACTTAAACACCTTCAAGCTAAAGTTATTTTTCTACAACAACCTCATTTACAGTTAGATGAGATTATACGCGTAAGGAAGAGATGGCCAGGGCAAGTTCTTGCCTCAGGTTACTCTTCACAGGCTAGAGGAGTAATAACCCTTATCCATAAATCAGTCCCTTTTAGGATTCACAAATATATTCAAGACCCTTCAGGTAGATATGTGGTGGTCAATGGCACATTACTGAACCAAGAAATTACTTTTGCAAACGTTTATGGGCCCAATACTGATGATGCTACATTCTTTAATAATCTCTTTCTGGTGGTTTCCTCCTTCAGAGGTGAAATAATAATGGGGGGAGATTTTAATTGTGCCCCTAATCTACTTAGACCGGTCTACCAGAAAGGACACCTCCCATTCTAATTCCCGCAGGGCGATAAATCACTTTGTGTCAGAACTGCACCTATGTGATATCTGGAGAATCAAAAATCCCACTACTCAAGAATAATCTTGCCACTCCAACACACACCAAACACAGTCCCACATAGATTATTCTTGATTTCTAAGTCCCTCACAGCTAATATATTGGGTTGTGGTTATAGAGGCATTGTTATCTCAAATCATGCCCTATTATTTTTGCACTATTGTTTAAGATCCTATACGCGGGGGCAGACTGTGTGGAGACTTAGCCCAAAATGTCTTCTTTGCTTCTAATAAGAATGAAACATCTACCTCTACTAAATGGGAAGCCTTTAGAGCTTATATTAGAGGTCAAATGATTTCATATACAAGTAGCAAGGCCAATCAGATGCATTTACTCTTTACTGAACTTGAGCGAGATATTGAAGATATGGAAAGGGAGATCTCCGTGAATAATTTACCAGAGAATATACAGAGGCTCTCCGAAATAAGGGCTAAATGTAAAGATCTTACTGCTGGAAAATTATTAGCATGGCGCATTAAAACCCTACAGAATGAAAGGGCTATTACAGAGATTGAAACTGACCCAATCAAAATTAATGAAGCTTTTCAAAATGATTATATGAACCTTTATACATCAGAGACTCTTTTTTAATTTTAAAACCTGATAAACCCCACTCAAATTGTGGATCTTATCATCCAATTTCATTAATAAACTCCGATGCTAAGATCATTCCAAAAGTGCTAGCAAAACGTCTTGAAAACCATCTCCCTATTCTGATACTTCCAGACCAAAACGGGTTCATAAAGGGCCGCCAAGCTTTCCATAACATTCACAGAGTAGTAAATATTATTCATGCTATAATCTCCTTAGACCAGTGGTTCTTAACCTGGGTTCGATCAAACCCCAGGGGTTTGGTGAGACAGTCTCAGGGGTTCGGCGGAGGTCAAGACACACACCCGACTCATATGATTCGTGATGACACGCCCCGCTTGGCCATCACTGGCTGCAGGTGATCACGCTACATCTCTTGGCCTATCTGTGCTGCAGGGAATTTGATGCGCTCAGTAGTCGACTTGACTCAGTAGCCGAGTGACTGTCGTGATGGTACGTCGTGTGATTTCTTTCTTGATATTTTAATCCCTTCATACTAACTATGTCGAGCAAAAAAAGAAAGTGGTCGGACGAATAAGTACAATATGGATTCACATGTATAACGGAACGTGATGGGAGTCGGCGTCCTAACTGCATGATTTGCCATGCCAAGTTGAGCAATTCTAGTCTAGCACCGGCAAAACTAAGGGAACACTTCCTTAAGCAGCATGGAGATGGGGAATACAAGAACACAACGCTTGCTGAATTCAAGGTGAAGAGAGCCAGATTCGATGAAAAGGCTACTCTGCCTGTTCTCGGCTTTGTACCCATCAACAAACCGATCCTCACAGCATCGTACGAAGTTGCTTACCTGATCGCAAAGCAGGGCAAACCACACACCATTGGTGAAACACTCATAAAACCAGCTGTGTTGAAGATGGCGAATATCATGCTGGGAAAAGCGGCTGAAGTTAAGTTATCCCAAAATCCTCTTTCAAATGACACCATCAGCGACAGAATAGAGGACATGAGCAAAGACATCTTGGCTCAAGTAGTTGCAGATCTGATTTCAAGCCCGGCAAAATTCAGCCTCCAACTCGACGAGACCACAGACGTTTCCAATCTAAGCCAGCTTGCTGTATTCGTGCACTATGTGAAAGACGACATGATAAAGGAAGATTTTTTATTTTGTAAGCCTCTTACAACAACAACAACAACAACTAAGGCAACCGATGTGAAGAAACTTGTGGATGACTTCTTAAGAGACAACAATCTTTCGTGGGATATGGTTTCTGCAGTTTGTTCGGACGGAGCTCCAGTAATGCTGGGAAGAAAGTCTGGTTTTGGTGCGCTAGTGAAAGCCGATGCACCACACATCATTGTTACGCATTGCATTCTGCACAGGCATGCGTTGGCAACAAAAACCTTTCCTCCAAAACTGGCAGAAGTATTAAAAATTGTAGTGGAATGCGTGAACTATGTGCGAAATAGTGCTCTGAGGCACCGTTATCTTCAGTGAGCTGTGTAAAGAAATGGGCTCTGAATTCGAGGTACTTCTGTACCATTCTAACGTTCGGTGGTTATCCCGGGGACAGGTGCTGAATCGTGTTTTTGCCATGCGTGTGGAATTAGCCCTTTTTGCAAGAGCAAACTTCTCCCCTACCTCTACATTTGTATCTTTACTCTGGTGATCTGGCAAAACTACGGAAAGCCACGGGCAATCCATTTCTTTCAAATACTATCCGTGTATGGCATGAAGTTCATAAATACCTAAATGTTTCCCTTAAAATGTCCCAATTCACACCCATTTGGAGAAACAACTATTTCCCTCCAGGGGAAAAAGACCGAGGATTCAAACTTTGGGCAGACAAAGGTATTTGGAAAATATCAGATATTTTTCATGAAGGTGTTCTTATGTCTTTTGAAGATATCAGACAGAACTTTGATCTGCCAGTTAAACATTTTTTCATGTACCTTCAAATTAGAAACTTCCTTTATAAGACAAAAAAAAAACTCACCTTGCCTGATCTGTCAGCAATAGAAAAGGTGGCAGCTTGCCTGCCCCAGAGAAGACTTATCTCTATTCTCTATAGGACTCTAATGTCAGGGTCACAGGAGTCATCTGATGACATGAGACTTGCCTGGTGTGCTGACCTAGAGGAAGAATTAACTGAGCCTGAATGGCTAACCTTTTGTAACATTTCTCAGGCACAAACATACAATTCAGGTCTCAGACTCTTACAATATAAGTGGGTTATGAGGCTATATATCACTCATGTAGTCCTGAATCATTTCCTTGGTAATATTCCTGATGTATGTTTTAAATGTGATGCACATACAGGGACTCTTTTCCATTGTGTATGGTCCTGTACAAAATTACAAGAATTTTGGAGAGAAGTTATTAATATTCTTTCCACTTCTTCTGAGGTGAATCTTCCCATGTGCCCCAAAATGTGTGTTTTGGGACTTATACCCCAGGAAATTATCCTCAGCAAAGCCAACATGAAGATGGTTACCCTCAGTCTACTTCAAGCCAGACAGACAATTGCAAAATGTTGGAAATCTACACAAAGACCAACTACAAAATGCTGGCTAGAGGACATTGTTCAAGTTATAGCAATGGAAACAATAACATATTCAATGAAAGGAAAATACACGCTGTTTGAAAAAATGTGGACTTCCTTTTTGGACTTTGTTAAGGGCCCAGAATTTCTCAATGCCCTAAAGTGATACTACCCCTCCATAAAGCCAGAGGGCATAATATCACCCTTTATCCTCTGTACCAATGTGTGTTCCATCATTTTGTTTTTGTTTTTTTCTCTTCTCCCTTTCCTTTATTTTGCAGTCAGTGGTTGTGTTTTTTATTGTGGGTTGTTTTTTTGTCTTGAGAAAAACTTCAATAAACACATTTTGAAAAAAAAGTTGCTCATGAAGCCAAAATGGCCTGACTCAAGTACGAAAATACCCCGATCTTCCAGGGGATCGAAGTATGCGCATTTGTGTTTCGCTTGAGTCCCACTCCCATCCACCTACTCACACTCAGTTTTGGCTTAGTCAAATGAATGGAGGCAGAAAATAATGCTTTGATTTGAGATTTTACAACTTTTAGGCAATTCCACCATTTTTAAATCAATATGTTGTGTCATGTAATTAATTTATTTTGTAAGTAGCTATAAGTGAATAAGCACTGGAATTGTTTAGTAGGGCGTATAGTCACATTCTGCAAAGCTAACAGGTGGCCCCTACAACATAAAATATGTGTTACTGCTGTTTCAGATCTCATGAAAAAACAATAATTAGGACTCAATCCATTTTGACTTACTGGAGTCATTGCCGCCTTGTTTCTTCAGAAGCTGCTCATCACCGGACACTGTCACAACACAGACATTTATTCATTCATCTATTTAAAAGTGTTTTTAGAAAAGAAGATAAAGAAACATATTGACAGGTGTAAGAAAATAGACCCTATTGACTATGGCAGTGTTTAAAGACTGAAACCAACACAAAAGTCAACAGCAGGAGAAGACAGGCAGCAAGTAGTCACTAATGGGTACACTGGCACTGTTTAAAGACTGGTGAAGAAAATGTGCACAGTCTGTACTTTTACTTGACAGATAATGAATGGATCAGTGCTGCCGTCATTTAAATCGTTGATATCGCTGCAGTTTGAACCATCGGTACAGGAACAGACTACTTTTCTCAGCGGAAGCGATACAATCATTTTGAAATTCAGAATATCATGTTCAAATCAATGTGTTGTGTCATATGATTGATTGATGAAGTAAGTAGCCATGTAATAAGCAGAGAGGCTTTTTTATTATTTAGAAGGGGGCACAATTACATCTTGCAAAGCTTGTCGGTGATACACACAATATCTGGAGATTTAGATCTCATAAAGAATAACTCTGATCTAGTGTAACTTACTTAAAGGTCGTCCCATGGCATTGCTGCCTTGCCGCTTCAAAGGCTCTACATCATATGACACTGTTAGGACACAGAAAAGTACTCCTTAATTTATTCACAGTCCTCAAACACAAAATGTCATTTTTATATTTGAGGAGAATACAAAACGTGTTATTCATGTTCGCTCAACTGGCAGGAAAGAAAAGAAAAACAAGAATAACAAGAAACAGGAAAACAGTGCAAGAGACGAAAGAGGTTAAACGAAATTGGCAGTAGGAGACAGGGAACGGCAGTCAACCATTTTGACTTACTGAGAGGTTGCAGGGAGTCATTGCTGCCTTGTCGCATTAAAGGCTGCTCATTATCTGGCACTGTAAGGAAACAGAAGTGTATTCATTCTTTCACACATGTTTTAAAATAGGCTTGTTGATTTCAGTAATACAGTTTTTTTTCAATTGCTCTTTTTCTCAAATCACACAAAATTCACAAAACACACACCCAGGGTGCAAAACACCTCATATATCCGTTATATTATATTGCTATAACGCAGTAATATAACGCATTACTTCTGAAAATTGGGCAATATAATACCCGTTACAATTCTCAGTAATGCAGTTACAACACATTTTAACCCCAAATGATGTGGTGTTTTGTTTTTAAGAATTCACAAACATCGCAAGCAGGGACGTGCACAGACATTTCGAGGGGCTATTGCTCTAAACTGGAAAGCCCCCTGAAGAAAAACACAAGACATTTTCAAAATTCTAACTTGTTTTCAATGTTTACGGTTCAAATAGAAACACAACACTTTCATTGAAAGTGACACTCAGTTGACTTTCTTTCTTTCTTTCTTCCTTTTTAAAGATATTTTTTGGGGGCTTTTTTCCTTTAATCGGATAGGACAGTGGAGAGTGACAGGGAGAGTCAGGGTGGGATCCGGAAAGGACCACGGGTCAGGGATCGAACCTGGGTCGCCGGCGTACAGTGCAGGTGCCCCAGCCAGTTGCGCCACGGCCGGAGCCAGTCAGATGACTCTTATGTCCAACTGCTTAATGTGCTATTCAGTCTGTGTTCAGTTCAGAACTGATTTTTAGAATGAAAACCAGCGACATTTTTAGTTTTGCAGTCCATATCTCATTAAAACATCTAATGTTAGCAACTATTAAAGGAAAAATGGGAACAATTCTGTTTTGATGTAGTTTGACCATTGTAACATACTGATTAAATAGGGCTTCTAACCAGTGGCGGCCCGTCCATTTAAGCAAATGAAGCGATGCTTAATAAAAAAAAAATCACAAATGCGAAAAACGTCACGTGGACGTGTTTCTGTTATATTTAACGATTCATCAGCTTGTGCTGCTGTGTATTGCATAGACAAACTGACAAAGTAAGCTGTAAAACAGTGGCTCTCACAGGTCAAATGTGGCATTACACAATTAAGCGCCGCTTCAAGATGTTAAGCGTTTGGCTGGCGGTCAATGGGACGATATCTAATTTCTTTATTGGTCAATTCATCTTTTTAGTCGTTGTCGTTAAGCGCCGCTTCACCGCTTTGAATCAATTGTGCGCGTCCTTGCGCGTTCATGTAAAGATGATTGACAGTAGGTCTGACAAATAACAATGTTCATCACCACCAACTCTCTGCACAGTATTCTGTGTGTCCGTGTTAGTGCTTTACTGTGCTAACGTTTAAAGAGATTACAGCATAAACGTCAGATTTCGGAAAAGGCCTTGCTTTCAGCAAACTTCAACGACGTGGTCGACAGGATTAACAGGATTGGCTCTAATGAGTAAGACTGAAATTAATACGGAGAAAGTTGGAGGGAGTTGACAGACAAAACAGGGAGAGTTTCATTGTAAGGTAGGCTAAGTTCCATTCTTTTAACGAGAGCTTGTAAGGGTAACGTTACTGTTAGAAACAAGATACACACTTGCTTCTGTAATGTTATAGATCTGACCAACGTTTATTATTTCTTTCAAAATGCTTTAAAATCCATGGATGCTACACATCCGTCATTGGGTTCAGTAGCAAGCTAGCTAGGTAGCTAGCTGGCGTCTGACTAATCTAAGACAGAAAGAAAACGTGTTGAAAGAAAACGTGTTGATAGAAAACGTGCAGCTGAGGTTATTAACTTAAAACTACGGCAAATGAGAGCCAAATCGTGTTTTTGGGCTGGAGCAGCTCTTTAAACTACCATAAAGTAGGCTAAATTATATGATAATGTTCCAATCAACAGATTTCTTTTCAAACGTGATTTGCTAATTTGGGTTTTGTTTACTAGTGGCAACGGTTGCTAAGGAAAGAAAAGTCATGCAGGCAGTATCTAAGTGTTTCTGCACTTTGAAACGGTTGGGTGTTTGCAGCTAAAAGTGTTAGGATGTTTCACCTTACAGCAATAATATACCCAAATATTACTTGTTTAATTGTAAATAGTTTGTAAATATCAGAATTGAGGGGGACATTTCTTCTACGTTTTGTAGTATGAGATTTATTTCTGGTGTTTGACTTTTGCTTTGTGGTAGGTCAAGTTCATTCCACTCAGAATAGGTATTCTCCTGTTGTTACTTATTGTTACTTTGGCCTCTCCCAGTCCTTTAGTTTTTTTATTGAATAACCCCAGTTGGCAATGCATTTAATTAATTGTATTAAATCATTAGTTTTTTTGGGTACTGCTGAGGCAGGAGAACGTAATAGGCTACTGTTTATGTCCCCCAAACCCCAGACAGGGACATAGTCTAAGTGAAAATTCCAGTATTTTCCACAGCCATTTGACAATTATCAGTAGGAGCATGGCGACTCATGTGGTCCTTGGGGGCGACCTGGTGCCCGCGGGCACCATGTTGGTGACCCCTGGGCTAGATTGTAAACGAAGTCACGTGACTGGGGGCAGATGACAGCGCCGACAAGGTGTGTTTCCCGCAGCGAGACGATACAATACTGATTGTGGGCTTATCATGTTGATTCGACAGAAAAAACTAAAAAACTCTTGCTCTCTCCAGAGGGGCAGGTCTGCCATAAAAGGCAGACGGGCCATTGCCCGGGCAACATTAGCCCTTACCTGTGCACAGGGCCGGCCCTGGGCATAGGCAGTATAGGCGAATGCTAAGGGAACTAGGCTAACATTGTATACAGAGCCATTCATGGCCCGTCACTGACTGGTTCAAATCCCAGAACGACCAAGTACTACCGAGGTGTCCCTGTGCACGGCACCATTCCCTACAAAGCCCCCTGGCAGCACACAAGGCACAGTGTTTTCTTTCCAAGGATCCTTACTATATTTTATAAAAAATAACTTAAAGATTTGAATTCTCTGCATAATAAACTGTTCATTTCTATGTTATCTTTTCAAACTATATGCATGAAAGCAAGCCCCCTGAGTGTAGCATTCAGTGTGTACATATAATGATACAAAGCTTGACTTGACCCACCGGATTGTTCAGCCATACTGTCCGTCGGCTGGAAACCCTCAAGAGGAACGATCCATCAGAGGAGCTGCCGACTGTTATGAGGAAAACAATAAAAGTCACCAATGACAACTATCCAATATAATATTTCAAAAATGAATTATTACAGTTTTTTACAAGTGCTTACACAAGTTTTTGAAAACAGGGCTCCTTTTCCCAAACACAAAACCACACACCCAATGTGCAAAAGATCTCATATATCCTGCAGAATTAAAATTACACAACCACTTAACAAAACCAAACTTTTGCAGCAAATGGCACACAGTTTATCCATACTATCAGCTTTAGTCCAACCAACTACACACTGTCGTGATCAATCAAAAACACACTCACCTTCTTGGGCTTTGTTCTGTATCAAGCGAATTCTGCACTACAGAAATATGTGCAGGAACACAAATATTCTGTTGAAACAGAACATTGTGATTTTCTACCCAACTAATGCACAGCACATACAGTTACAGTTGTGTGAACAAATCATGTGCTCACTATCTGATACAGTTAACGGGAAAGAAAACTTTGAGGAAAAATATTTATATTTTAAATCCCCCAAAAAACCAAGCAGGGTCGCACAGCACCTCAACAACATCACAGGCAACAGCTTCCCTGGCTAGACATTGAGAGAAGAAGTGCCTGAGTGTTGCTTCCAGCCCTGGACAGCACCACTTCAGTATCATCACAATCCTCCTCTTCCCTGCCTGCAGAAGAGGCATGCAGCTAGAGGCCTGACGGTCATAACGTTTCAACCGTTGTGCAGCAAATAAGTCTTCAACTGAATACACTGTTTACAACAACATGGATATATGGATAGCAGCAAGAAGAAAGGGGGGAGGATGAACTGAAGTCAGTTGAAGAGTTATTTGCAGCATAATGGTTGAAGCAGTATGACGGTCAGGCCTATAGGTGCATGCTGCTTCTGCATGTGGATGAGGAGCTGTGGTCAGACCCAGGTGGTAAAATGCAGCCTGAGCACTTTTCTTTCCTCTGTTTTTGCATTTCTTTTTCCTCAAAGTTTTCCTTGCCATTTATTGTATTTGACGGAGGCTTCATTTCTCACAGCTGTAAGTGTATGATGTGCATGAATGTTGCACCAATCTGTTTTGGATCAAAGTAAAAGTATAACAACAGTATATTTGTAACAATCTATATCTGCAGAATTCTATAGATACAGAACGCCATGAAAGGTGAGTGTGCTTTTGATTGAGTACAATGGTGTGAAGCTGGTTGGACAAAGTGTGTTGTACTATAAATCAAGTGTGTGCCATTTGGTGCAAAAGTTTGTTTTGGTAAGTGTTTATGGAGTCTAACTCTGCAGGATATATGAGGTGTTTTGCACTTTGGGTGTGTGGTTTTGTGATTTGTGTTTTGAGAAAATGAACAATGTTCTCCCCAAACATGTTATCAATTGAAGAAACGGTAATACATGTGAAATATCTTCCTTGGTCAAGGTAAGAGCAGTGACTCATTGTGGTTATAAATAACACAGTTCAGATAACGGATGCAAATAATGAGCCTCTATACATTTAACAACGTTAGAAAATTATATAACTTCCTTAGGCAAATACGATTTCGAGTCAATGCAAGATTTTCACTAGAACAACTTTTGCTTTATTTACTTTTACTTTAGAGATAATTAGCCATATTAGACAAGGCATTTCTGGCCTGCTTTATATTCACAAACAGCTGCACAAAATCACTCTGGGATGTCTCATGTAGGAGACAGGAACGCACATCAGAAAGTTACCTTTATTTGTTGGCAAGGCCAGGAAACAACAGACAGACTGAACTAACCAGGGGACAAAGGACAGGTGGTTGCAGGACAGAAAAACAGCAAGGGGGACTTTTCAAAATAAATCAGGAAACAGATAAACTGACAGAATGTTTTTAAATGCTTTCTTTAAAACGCATCATGATTAAGTCGTTATAGTCATCATCAGTTACAGTTATGTAATGTCCTTATCACTGATTTTCTTATCTGTTAAATGAATTGGTCCAATAACTCCAGTTCAGAGACTAATGTGATGAATTACCCCTGAGATTATTTTTGTATTCTGTGGTTTGTAGTTGAACTGGAAGGCACTGTAATTTCAAGACACATCACCACAACGTGCAGGTAGATAACTCAATGTAACAACAACAAGCAAAAGTAGAGAAATGGTGGCAAACCAATAAAGCCAACAATGACTGTAGAGCTTTATATTTGATTAAATATCATTGCCGACGTGTTTCCTTATGGCGTAGAGTTATCCGCAATTAACTTGTTTTTAACAATACGAAGCAAAGATCTAATTGGTTACAGGCATACAGCATAGTTAACCCAAGAGGCGGTGTAGTGAACTGAGACAAAGGTATACAAAGAATAAAACTCAAAATCTAAACACTACACTAATTATATAAAAGCAAAACATACATTATGTGTCCTGCAGAGTTGTATGTTTTGTTGTGTTGTGTTCTTGAATCAAGGTTTCTTTGTATTTTCATGGAGCTATATATTCAGTTTTATTTATTTTGGCATGTTCAAAAGCATCGTCAATATAGGGTACTCTCTGTTCCTAAACATTCTATACCGTAATACTCCTTTACGTTCAACCTGTAATCATCCAGATAAGACAAAAAACGATATCCATAGTGGTCGGTTTTTGAGATGACATTGAATTTGATCGTCTTTTGCTACCTTTAAGTCAAAATCAAATGATATGTATGAAGGTTATCTTGTTTCTACTCACCAGAAATAGTTGCTGTGTCATTTACCCTCCAATAAAGAAATGTACAAACTTCAGAGTATAACAGATAGCTGCGTGCAAAGAGGAGGCATAACGTGAACAGAGAAGACTTTGAGCCTCACTTTATTATAGTAGATAAGAAACAGACTCTTCTTCCAATACTGTAGACCTGCAGGGAGCTGACCTCACCTGAGACGACCTGTACTACGAGAAATCAAAAAGGACAAAGTTAAACAATATTACGTTTAGTGCCGTCATTATCAGGAGAGTTCTATTACAGTAATGTCAATTTATGACAAGTACGTTTAGTGATCCATGAAAAGGAAAGCAATCATAGTCCAACTTCTGAAAAGTATTGTCTGTATGATTCATGCTCTTATTTTATACAAATGACTTCCCTACATTTATTACATGAGAAACATTTGTTGTTTTAGTCAAAAACGAATACAGATCTTAACATAAATCAAACAGTGTTTCTGGGTCTGAGTGGTTAAAGGGACAGTTCAACCAAAAACTAAAACTACATTTTGGGATTTCTTTGTACCTCATCTCCTTCTCGTGGCCGAAAGGCTCATTTTAGTTACAGCGTGACAGTTAAACAATAATGGCGTCCTTTTGAGCTGTAATGTTAGCTAGCTCAGTTGAGCTGACATCCATAAGTAGATGCACACTTGGTTGCAGTGATATGGTAGTAAGGAAATATTTGTTGGCAAATGTTATGTATGAATCTCATTTTATTAAGTCAATATGCTAAATATGTTTGCTTTTATTTTTATCAAAGTGATTTCATTTCTTTCTTTATGCACCGATATAGAAAGAGCACCTGTGATTGAAACACAAGGTTATAACCATAACAATAATAGTTCTAAACTGAAGGAATGTTAATTATTGACTGTAATTTATGGATCACCTGCACCAAGTTTCATCAATTCAGATGTGAACTGCATTCACAAAAGAATGAAAGTTGGAGGGAAAGGAAAACATTTACAAACAGGAACCACATGGTTTGGAAAATGGTTAAAAATAAAATAATCATCCAATGATTTAATGAAATCTTGATTTAGACTCTGCTCATGCTGCTTTATGGATATGATTCATCCAAGGCAATAAATCTGACCTTTGACCTGCAGCTAGACTCTTAGAGACACCTCTGTTAGGAAACTTTATATTATGCAAGAAACTCACACCAAACGATTAAAGAGGCCTTATTATATTTGTTGTTCCCCCTCCCCCCCCTTCCTGAAACGCCTCCACTGGATTCCTTTGTTTAGTTCTGGAACATAGTGACATCACAATGTGACACACACGCTCTATTGGCTAGTGCTCTAACACATTGTACATGATAGGCTAAGGGCTGGAACATCTCAAAGGGGTTGACCAATCACAACAAAACTGGCCATCTAACCAATCAGAGCAGACTGGGCTCTGGTTTCAGACAGAGGGTGAACAGAGGTGCTGCAGCACAGGCAGTATGAGAAACATAAAGAGCTTTTTGATCATTAAAGCATGGAGACATGTCCCAGGAGAGACACTAAATACTAATATGAAAATGAGCAGAATAGGGCCTCTTTGAAGAGAACACTTACCAGAGATATTAAGACCTCATTAAGGTGTTCATACATACAGTACATAAAACCCATCACCTTTTAAAGGTAAATACTGATCTGGTCGGTATAAATGTACCTGAAGGTCAAGCAGGCCATTAACCACTTATGTGACAGAGGACCAACATGTCAGAGAGATCCTGAACAGACTCAGACTGCAGTCAGAGGTCAGATTTATTATATGGTGCTGGAACAGGAGCAGATCTTTATCCAAAAAATTAAGATGCCACTCCACATGTTTCTTAAATCGTTATCTCTACATGTATGGCATCCATTCCAGTGTCTGTTGAATTCCTACACAGAGAAAGTAGTTTATAGAATACAATAAAACAATAATAATAATTTAGCTCAAAGTCATACCTATAAAAATGAAACAAGAGAAAATGATAATGCTGAAGTGGTCTCTTCATTTTTTCCAGAGCTGTATATATTTAAAGCTCTAACTGCAACTGAATATCAACAAACATGACTAAATAGAATAAAAAATATACAAGATCACCAAAAACTGAGCAGATACCAAAGTGGGCAAAACCATTAACACATTCAGGAAACTTTATCCACCTAAAGGGGGATATTAAATTGCACATAAGATAAACATAAGAAGTTAAAGTAAAAACGTGCAATAGAAGATAAAATAACATGTAATACAAATATTTAGATAAACTAAATAAGTAAAAATGTGCAGACAGTACAAATAAAAGAAAATACAAATATTATACCAGAATAAGAAATGTAGAGGAATAAGTAAAAACAATAACTTAAATGTCATACCTCCACATGGATCATTAAAGCCTGAGACGTGCGTGTCAGTTAGAGAGCTGGTGTCAGTTATGATAGATAGTGACTTTGGCCCCCTGATCCCGAGCTGCTGAGGATTCTGGTATTTCTGAGCCTGAGGCCGCCACCTGGACTCTTTCAGGAAGCTGCTGATGCCTGTAGGGACATCTTCAGAGTGGTTGGTGTCTTGGTGGGCCTGAGCAGCAATTATCTGTGAGCATTTGGAGTTTTTCCCCCAAAATATATCTATTTTTTACTGTTCGTTAAAATCCCCTGCGTATTCCGAATTTAAAGTAGAAAAGCCGTGCAAATGTCCTGTAATTGATAAAACAGTTGTGACACGTCAGTATTTTATATGACTTTTCATGCTTAAATTGGAGAATAACACTCTACAATAATCCCCATATATGTACATTAGGTGTTCATATTAAAATCATAACTATCTTCAATTTAAAATAGGCAAATCATACACACAGTCATAATTTTCCTGCTAATAAATAAAGGAAACAGTTCTTTACGGTGTTTTAAATACAAGCTCTACTACCGTCATACATAATATACAGGCCACCCTTGGAGTAGCATAATAAGAATTAGATAATCATTTCATTTGAAATAATTCCTCCATCTAAAGTCATTTTTTGTGGCAAATGGGACCAAAACACTTCCATTAGTAGAAAGGTGCTGCAGCTTCGAAAACACTGCAAATATAAAAACACAACTGTGCCAAACACATGCAGAGGAAGAATCATTTCATAAACATTACTTGGTGTGTCGGTGTGTGTTTCAGCACATTTGTGTTTTATATTTACATCGTTTTTGAAAGTGCAGTGTGTTTCTTCTAATGCATAATCAGTGTTTCAGGTCGTTGTTGCGCGTTGGCTCCTCTCGGGCACCGTAATTATCCCTTTCCGAACCAGGTAGCCATCAAAAAAATGCATTGGCATTAATTGGATGACATTAATCACAGACCAGAAATATAATCAGCAGATTAATCAACAAATGCAAATATAAATGTCAGTTAGCGTCAATGAAATGCAATGCAAATACATACAAGACAGAAGAAATATTAATATTCAAGTGTATTATGTAAGACAACAGAACACTGTGACCTTAGAAAAGAAGAAACTAAGATATTTAGGATCAGAAAAGATTGAAAAGCTCTCTTTCATGAAGCATATTCAGGCAGTAGCCTATACAGCAACACTGACACACATGAGCACATACTAGTTTAAAAAAGCAGGAATACAATCTGAGCTGACAGAAAAGGCTCCGTTTTAGTTTAACACACACAGTTAATCTCACACACACTATTTAATGAACATACAGGTTCACCTGCTGAATTAAAAACCCAACAAATGTGTTTAAATGTGTTTGTTCTCCTGTCTACATAATCCTGTTAAATGTAATCCAAGTGTGCTTGTTGATTCAAGAGTTGTTATTTCTCTGACTTGCCTGACAACATCCTGTACAGCTGCAAACACCATGTCCACACTCATCCACACATTATGTCCTTATTTTTCGACTAAAAGCTGATGCTGTCTTCATTTTATATCCTGCCTACAAAGCTCTGATTGGCTGGCATGTTCCCCACCTTCATCATTTGGGCTTCTGTGAGATTTAGCTCAATAACGCTCAGTTGTTTTTGGGTGAAAGGAGTCAGTGTTTGTGCACTGTAGTCTGTTTTTTAGAAAAGATTAAGCACCCTATGTACACCTTGTATATGTTCTAGTATAAAAGGAGCTATAGGGGGCTCAGAACATGCACACTTTGTAAATTTGTGCCTGTTAGCTTGCACAGTTTCCACCCCCGGATAACAGATCCAGATGTTTTTCTTTTAAGCTTTGAGCTTCCTAATGAGGACCATGCAGGAGAATGAGGTGCAGCTGGGATTTAAAGTGTTAAAGGTCCTGAAGCCTGTGGATTTATAGATGTCTCTCCTGCAGCTCCGCAGGGTTTTACATGCGCATCGCATCTGGGTCAGGAGGCCCTGTATGCCTGCAGCGGCGGGACAGGCGTCTGCATGTCTGCTGTCAGGACGGACGCATAAATATCTGGATGTCCAGATCCTGCTCTCACTTTCAGACTATCTGCAGGTGGAAGACAGGAGAGGAGCTGATAGACGCAAACATGGTCCCACTGAGGCTGGTCGCCTTCGGCTGTGAGTACCCGCTCTGCTTTATTCAAACATGCAGCGTCTCTTTCTTTATTGCATTTATTCTCACTAAGTTATGTTCCTCCTATAGGTATGTATTTGAGTTAAATGATTTTCTTTGTTTTATTATTGTATTCTATAAACTACTGAGAATTTGTCTCCGTTTTGTAATTCAACAGACACTGGAATGGCTGCCATACATCTAGAGATAAAGATTTAAGAACAATTTGGAGTGGTCTGTTAACTTTTTCCGGAGCTGTATTTGGAATCATTTGGATTTTCAAGCTCGGAAAACATAGTTAGTTAATTATAAATTTAAAATAAATATAGATTTTACTGAATAATGTTGTCCCACAGCGTGATGCATTAACAGGAATTGACTGATTGAAAAATGACTTTACTTTTTCTTTTTTGGCTAAACTTTATGGCGAATGCTTCACTTTTATTTTTAAACTTTACAAATTCAAATAAAATACATACATACACACTAAGAGTATATGAGAAGACTTTTGTTTTTTTGCATGAAATTTGATTTACAATTGTCTTTCTCTACATGGATGTTGAAATGTTTTTAATTCACTCAAGACCTTAATAGATTATCCATCATATTTCAAGACTGCTGTCATTTGTCAGATTTCTTTTTCACATCAAAAGGTCACAAGTGCAAAAAAGTTTTATATTTCAAACTGTTTTATGATGCTTATTTAAATGCATAATCTGAATTACAGTTTTGAAAAAGAGGCGCGTTGTACTTAAATAAACTTGTGTTGTGTTTTCAGTGCTAGCTGCCGCTTGGTATTTCACTCGTGCTGCTGGTAAGTCTTTCAATGAAACATCAAACTGAATTCAAAATAAGAGTTTATAGTCCTATCTTTTTTTACAGTTTCATAACAGATGAATAGATACAGATATTTAAAATCTAAAAAACTAAACATCTCTGATCATTTTACTGGAGATATTTGATCGTAGATACAAAACCCGACCCCAAAAAAGTGCAGAATATAGTCAAGAAATCATGATGATGATGATTTGTGACCTGTGTGTGTTTTGACAGACGGAGAAGTCATCTACGCCTGTCTCAATGAAACCGCAGAGATCTCATGTGGTAAGAAAACACAGGAACACACCTTCAACACACTCCAAGCTGATGGGAAGAGTTAATTAGTCATGTAACACTTTATTGATACTCATTCAACTCATTCCCAAAAGTTTTACTAATCTTTTGTTTTGTGATTAAGAAACCTCATTTACACAACTACAACTTTTGAAATATTATGACTTGCAATCATGTTCAAGTCCTAGAAACAAGCCTCAGATTTAGTCAAAATAAAATAATGTCATGTCATGAGACTCCCAGCAGAGGACAGTATTACCCATAGAGTCCAGAACAGCAACTTTGTTGATAGAAATCCATTAAATATACATTCAGGATTCCACTTCTTAAAACACAGTGGTACTTTGAGCTAAAAGCTAATATCAGTATGCTCCATTGTTTATTTTGGTCATTAAAATATGTATTCGGTAAAATGATCCTTCTAAAATGTGGACCTCCTGGTCGCCAGATAACGAGTCATAAAACTAATCTAAATGCATACTTTGAGAAATATGAAAATGTCATTACAATCCATCAAATAGTTTTTGGTATGTTTATGTCCAGACAAAAGTGTGGGACCAAAATAACTGTCTTCAAAGTAAGTGTGTGTGTGTAGAAGGGAAAAGGAGAACCTGGTGATCATTTTGTGACACTTGATTGTCTTTGTCCTCCTGCTGCAGATGTTGGCGCTAAGATAAAGCTGGATCACATCCTGTATAAGGTCGGGGTAGGGACCAGGTGCGGGGAGGGAAAAGCCCAACCAGACGACGGCCCGGACACCTACTGCTCCTTCCCCTGGTCGGAGATGGTGGTGGAGGATCTGTAAGACTCTTTCTACATGTATTCACATATTCATTTGTCCACTTGAGGTCAGAAGAGCCCCACAGGAGGAGTCACTGTTGGTTATTACAGGACAAACCAGAACTTACAGACACTCTATTTGTCTATTCATTCCATATGTCCTCTGTCAGTTTTTTGTATCAAAATGATTTTGTTTTTTATTTACAATATCATTTTTTTAGCAGCTATAATTAAAAGCAATTTGCCATAAGCCCTAGTTATACAGTATTCCTGCTGAGTCCCAATTGTGGAAAGTAACTAAGTACCTTTAATCAAGTACTGAACTCAAGCAACATTTTTAAGTACTTGTACTTGACTTAAGTATTTCCTTTTTAATGCTACTTTCTACTTTTACTCCAGTGCTTATTCATTAATGTAGTATTTATTAAGCTTAAATGACTTTCGGATTAAGATGTTGCATTATACACTAATACATTAATTAAAGGTATTATTTCAACAAATTTCACATTCTGTTGGTTGAAATATTAAGAGATTCATATTTTTTATTTGAACTTGCTTTCAACTGACCTCATACAGTTAAGTGGAATCTGTTGATAATATACATTTAAAGTCAGCGTTTCAGTTTTTTCAGTGTAAAACATGTGTTAAACATTTAACGTAATGCATCTCTAAAAATGGTTAAATTAAAGTGGAATAAATGTTTAAGGTACAAAAAAGTACAATTATATTACAAACACTTTTTAACATCAATAATTCTTTAATATTAAAATGCTGCTTGATGCAACAATATTAATAATGAGATACTGTCATATGTTAAATAATATATCACATATGGAGGCCATATTTCTACTCCCTTGAGTAGATGTTCTCTTGATAATACTTTTGCACTTTCACTTAAGAATACTTTGACATTAATGTATTTCTACTTTTACTTAAGTAAAGGATCTGAATATTTCTTCCACCACTGACGATAATCCAGTAGTTTAATATATATTATTCTGAAATGGGCCTTAATCATAACGAGAACTTTTACTTCTGGTGCTTTAAGTATCATTTTGCTTTTGTAATAAATACATCTGAGTACTTCTTCCACCACTGGTGAGTCCAAGTTGATGGGTTCACTAATAACAGCAGGAAATTAGAGTAAAGTTTAAGACATTAATAGGTGAAAAAATGATGGCCCCACAGGCCGCAGAAAATGTAATTGACATTGTGTGTGTGTGTGTGTGTGTGTGTGTGTGTGTGTGTGTGTGTGTGTGTGTGTGTGTGTGTGTGTGTGTGTGCTTCTCTGTCTCCAGCTGTGCTAACAAGAGGTCCTGTAAGGTCCCCGTCACTGAGCTGGTGTTTAGTAAATATGAATGTGTGGAGGATACCAGGTACCTGGAGGTGTCCTACACCTGCGCCACACCACCACCTCCTCCACCTCCACCACCACCTCCAACCAAAGCTGACTGTATGTACACACACACACACACACACACACACACACACACACACACACACACACACACACACACACACACACACACACACACACACACACACACACACACACACACACACACACACTATTCAAGTCAATTGAAAAAGTGTGTTAATATTATTGCTCTCAACTAACCTAATACAGTTATGTGAAATGTGTTGGTAGAGATGAAGCTCACTCTCATTACTTAATATGCTATCCGGCAGTTTAATCTTTAATGATGATCATATTTAATATAGAATTTAAACCATTTGCACTACCATGTGCTCTCTATCTCCATTACTATTTGTTCTGGCATTCGAACCCACAAACAGAGGTGTTGAATATCAACTTTCTATTTATGTTGATGATATTGCTATTTATAAAACAAATCTTCCTGTGTTATTGACTTTGAATTCTGGTTTTAAGGTTCAAAATCTAACAACTAACTAATCTTGGAGAGACTTAATCCACATCTTCACACAGAAATCTCTGTAGACTCAGCACCACAGTGTTTATTTCCCTTGAATATAAAGTCTTCTTACACTTATCACTGGTCCTGTTTTCTCTGTAGGTGAAGAAAAATCTACGGATGAAGCCTGATGCTTGCCAGATGCCGTGAACAGAACATTATGATGATTTCTAACATTTCTAACATCAGAATAATAAGTGGACACAGAAAAAAAAAGTTGTCATGTTACATCTGTTTGTTCTTTCATGCAAACAATCTGATATTTAGATCTCAACATCCAATTTTCCTTCAGTTTCTGAAAGCAAGCCCACGTGTTTGAGGTCATGTATCTAAATGCTTACATACATACTGTATGAGCGTATTTACTCAAGGATTTTAATTGAATAAAATCAATGTTTTCCTCATGTGATAAAATTAATTGTTTTCTTCTGTCTATAACACTGCATCTTCAGTTGGCCAAACATCACCTTAATATAAAGCAGTCGAAAACGATTAGAAAACTAAGGAGAATGCAATTCCTGAAGAAAATGATGGTGTGAATGCTGTACGCTGAACTGCAATTCTGGCTTTAATGTATAAGGAGAAGGTGAAGGAGCAGGAATATGTGGATAACAGGGAATGGGTTCCATATGAATGAACGCCATAGAAAATGTAATACACATTATGTAAAGAAGCTTCATGAAACTCCCAATGTATGAAACATTTAAAATAATTACATTTTCAATACATCAGTGAATACAGATTTGGATCATTTTGAAATGTCAACATAATATGAACAAGTTGAAAAACAGTTTACAATACACATTGGGTATAAAGATGTGGGACTTACATTTTCATTTTGAAAGTATTGTCACGCTGCAATATTCAGCATTTGTCACGCTGCAATAAGTATGTGTTATGCTGCAATAACTAACAATAACTACATTGACATGTTGACTGCAACAAACCCGAAACCTTTTATTTGAAAAACTGACACACTATCGCAGAGCCACTGTTTCACCTGGTAAAGTGGTGGTGTGGCAAAAAAAAGTATTAGCAAGTATTAAGCAAGATAAAAATATGTACACATGTTTTCTTCAAGAGCTGGAATCAAATCTGCAAACTTCTATCTGAAAGATTAACACACTACCGCAGAGCCACTTATTATGTTCTGAGTGTTATTTAAAGATATAAGGCAGAGAAGCTATAGAGAAAAAACACTGAATTTTCAATACAAATATGAATATTCAATGAATACAAAGACGTGTGTCTGCAGTGTACAGACTAGTATTCATTCAAGATATGATTTGAAGATATCAGGTCACATGACATAGAAGCTATTGAAAACAAACCCTGAATTTCAATAACAACGTAAATAAATAATAAAGACAGTTCCCAGATCTAAACAGGTGTGCCTTCTATGTACAGCAGGGTGTCCCAACTTCTTTCACTGAGGGCCACATACAGAAAACCCTACAAAGGTCTGGGCCCCTCACTACTTAAGTTCTAATTTATCAAAATCAATCAAATGTAGGTCAATTATTCTTGGTACTTGAATGTGATTTACAGCCCACATCACAGCTCTCCATAGGTTTTCATTTATTTAGTTAGCAGCTCATTCCTTAAAACAGGAGCCTCAGATGAATTATAATAAGGGGAAATATGAAGGGTATATTTCAAGCTTGTTATGGAAATGAGTTATTGTGCTTTTTCTCCTCAACTTAGGTTTCTTAGAAAAGGTTTTCAACTTGAATTGACTGAATTCATTTGACATTGGGCTTACTAACCCATGATTAATACTGTGTAAGATCTGTTTACATATACATTTAAGAAGTACAATATAAGACAAACACAAGTTTCAAGTGTGGTCCATATTTCATTATACTTTTACAATCTGCTAAGGGCCGATTCAGAATGGACCACGGGTCGCATTTGGCCCTCGGGTCATAGTTTGGACACCCCTGGTGTACAGACTAGCATTTCATTCTGAAACAGATTTGAATTTAGGTCACATGAACTTTGAAGCTATTGAATGAATCATCCTGACAACAATAACAGCAATTTGTTGATCCCTAAATGAGTCCATATTTCTTAAGGGCTGCGAGGTTGAACTGACCTCCTGCTGCCAACTCCGGTGGAAACTGCACGATGTCGCTGGATGTGGAGCTAATGTCTGTCGAATATCCAACCTCAGATTAACTTCACCTCGGTTATGAATTTTGATCCAAGTTTAACTATTGTGTTGATTATATTTCACATTATTAATCCAAATCAGTAAAGTAACTAGAGAAATTAAATAAATTTAGTGAAGAAGTACACAATTTACCTCTGAATTGTAGTGTAGTAGCAAGTAGCCTACAAAGTAGTAAACAATTGAAATACTAGTAACTAGTAAGTAAAGTTCAAGTACCCAAATTGTACTGAAGTAGGCCTACACTACTTGAGTGCATCTACTTAGTAACTTTACACCACTGCTGGGGGGGGCAGGCTGTTTTAAGTTTCCCTGAGAGAAGAAACGAAAGTGAAAGCACCTGCGGTATGAGGGCGATCCGCTGGTTGTTGTCAGTGTGTCGGTGAGTGTACCAGAGAACAGGATGGATCAGACCGAGAGTCCGCCACCAGTGACCGTGGAGGGCGACTGGGGTCCGGCCCAGACCAAGACCGTGAAGAACAAACTAGAGCTTTATTTCGGGAGCAAGAAGAAGTCGAGCGGGGGGGACTGCCAAGTGGAGCCCGAGGACGGAGCTCCGAGAGCGGCCGTGTACTTCCGATCAAAGGAGGGTGAGTTTCTGCTCAAATTCAACTAGAAACAATGTTTCAGTTGGGCATCACATGTTAAAGGTTTGAAGTTTCGAAGAAATAATGTTTGATAACTTTTCTTCAAAAAATGGTCATAAAAAACAACAGGGCTGGGAGTTTTACTGCGACACACACGAGGTTGTGTCCAATGTTGTACTCTGCAGTGCAGTTCAGTATGGTTTACAAACTCAATATTTAATGTATATTCTCTACAAACCGTTTTATGTTGTACTTTTAATCTCTCTGGTGATATTGTAACTCTGATCTCAGCTCAGATTGGCTGTTAGAGACACAAACAGATTGTCATACGCCTTCCCAGCATGCACTTCACCTAACCACTCCCCTTGCTGTTTGGGGATTAGTCACAGACGAGGAATTCTGATGTGGATCAGAGACTAATTGTCATTGTACTGATATATTGAGATGGACAATTGTCAATCAATTTTTTTTTTACATTTTATCAAATATAATATCAATGAGAAAAGCTGTTTGATTCATTTATAACACAATTAGTGGAGTTTTCACCCTATACTGTACAATGTACAACCTTTACTACAGAATTGAAGTTGATATTATGATGCATCGGAAAAAGTACAACATTAATCGTAGAGAATAATTAAAAAACGTTTCGCTCTGCTTGAAATTATCCTGCATCTTCTCTACTTACAAACTCAAACAGAGCTAATCAAAGTGTCCAATATTTAATCAACAATCCATGTCAAACCATTGCTTCCAATTCTGTATTTGTGACTTAACATTTACTGCTGGGACATTAATAAAGTGTTTGATGTGATTTCAGTAAGAGACCGTGTCATCGGCAGAAAGAACCATGAAATCATCGTGGGGAATCAAACTATCAAGTTACGTCTGATTTTTGCACCGGTGAGTAGAGAAAGTGTCTAGGTTTCCTACAGTCCCTAAATACAAAAACATTATTGTGTCTGTTTAACTGGTTTACATTCAGTCACCTGCTGCTTTTATAACATTATTGGTTTCTTCGTCCGTGATCTACATGTAAATACATTCCTGAATGTGCAGCAGGAAGTTGGACTACTTGCTGATGTGCACTCTGCAACCTGACAGGGTGTGTTCATAATAAAGGGCACAGCAGCTGCAGACGGATTACTGATCATAATAAGTCGGTGATTCAAGAGTTAAGAAAAACATCCAAGAGACCCCATGTTCCATAGGCAGCCTCGAGGACTAGTTTTCCTCCATGTAAACTTTAAAAAACTCTGATTTCTTTCACTTAAATTTCATTTTTGTTTCATTAAATTAATATTTAAAGTTCCACAGCATTTGCAGTGTAATACAGCTCTTAACTTTTATCTCTCCAAACCTCGTCTCACATGCTTTGGACACCTTAACAATAAGTCTCAACATAGCAAATGTTGTTGTTTGCTGCTATATAAATGAATCTGAATACCTTTGAACATCAACTACATTTCTGAAGGTTGCCTTCAGAATAGATATTTACCACTTCAACTTTGTGTTCTTGAGTAAAGTTACACATTTGCACACTGTCCAGCAGTGGCTCAGTCAGTAGGGGCTTGGACTGAGAATCGTAGGGTCGCCGGTTCAAGTCTCCTAACAGACATGAAATATGGAAAGTGGACTGCTACTTGGAGAGGTCCCAGTTCACCTCCTAGGCCCTGCTGTGGTGTCCTTGAGCAAGGCACCGGACACCTCCAATCCCCCCTCCCCATTGCTCCCCGGGCGCTGCACGATAGCTGCCCACTGCTCCTAGTACTAGGATGGGTTAAATGCAGAGGACTAATTTCACTGTGTGTGCTCTGCTGTGTGCATGTATGTGACTAATAAAGAGGGTTTCATCCTCCGATTCTATCTATTCTATCTTTCATCCTCCGATTCTATCTGAACAGCTGGTAAACTGTCCTGTGTCGGGTGGGGCTATTTTGAAGACTTTGGCATCTTAAAGAGGACATATAATGATTAACTCACTTTTATTGCTTGTGCACAGAGTTCATTTGGGTACAAACAACCCATGCAGTGTGTTTTGGAAGTCAAAGAGCACACGATTAAACAGGCCCTTTAGATTTGGATCCCCTTCCTATGTCACGTGCAGGGGTAGAGCATGACCCCATTTTAGGCTCAATTCTAAACCGCACCCTACCCCTACACACTCCCATCCGTTTGCGCGTTCCCGCGGTCCGCCACATTAAGTGCCGTTCCATACCAATGAGTGTGGAGGGGGAGAGGGTTATCAAGCCCTCCAACAGCAAGTCTGCATCGCACCTGACTTCACCTGCTGCACTACCTGATCAGACTCACCGCTGCGTGTCGGTCAGGATACATGCTGTGTACAAACATTTCCTGCTTCTTAAAGAGACAGGCGCAGAAACAGAGCATTTCAGACTGAGGATGGATACAGATATTAAAGAATGACAGTATTTGAAAAATGAGTTTTGAACATCAAAGCATGTAAATGTTTACAACCCTAAAATACAAGTGTAACCCAAAAATGAGCTTAATATCACCTTTAGAATAATACCACCTTTCAAAAGTGACTGATAAATATCCTTGAAAACCTGATTTCAGTTCCGTCTCTTTGCATATTTTATGCAGTTCATTTATCTGTTTAATTCACAGTGATGTAGTATAATGTTTTTACCAACAGAAACACTTTTCCCCCCTTTTTGCATTAAAGTGTACAGTTTGAAAATGGTCAAATTGAAATGTTCATTCTAGTAATTTTCACTGTTTCAGTCCATTAATAATAATAATAATTATTATTATTATTATTATTATTATTATTATTATTATTATTATTATTATATTACATTTGTTCTTTATTAATGACAAATCAAAAAAAAAAGTTTAATTCTAAACAATTTTGTCAACTGAGCCATTGCTCTTTTTTCTTTAGCAAATACAGGATAGGTGAATGGAACGTTTTTCCTTTTGAACAAACAACACTTTCACACAGTGGAGTAACAAGCCAACGACGGCCGGTAAGCAGGATGATCAAGGCGGGCCCACTATAGGCTACAACGCGTAATGGCTCAATGTCCACCAATGGCCTACCATAGGCCATTAGGTCATTTGGCATACAGCATAGTAGAAATGAGAGGACTTGCAAAAGTAACCACACCAAAACAAATAATAAAACTGGTTACAGCGCACCATAAATAAAAAAACACTGGTGACGTCGCACCAAAAGGAACAAACTCCACAATAATAAAACCCCTAGAAAAACCCAATCATTTAAATACATAAAAAGTTGCTGACTTACATCATAGCCATGTCTGTGGTAACTCCAAGCCAGACTTGGTTTTGCAAACGTAATATGCCGTTGTAAAGCAGTGGTTATCCTGTTCGGGATCCCGTGGGAAGGGGCCCGTAGGTTTGTACGACCCCATGGACACTATATAACGTTTGACGTTTGAGTCTAGACTCTCAGGAAAATGTCCCATGTCAGTCGGATACTCATGGAAAGTCAGTTCATAAAACCCGAATGGCAACAGTATGGCATGACGGTTTTATAGGAAGTCATCGAAAAGCATCTCGGCTCAACATTCGTATGAGCGGGCCGGACAGGGAAAATGATTTTTTTTGTGGGTGGAGCCTGCAATGGAGCGACGGGCCCGGGCCCCTAATTGGCCGGGCCCGTAAGCAAATGGAGTACCTGCTTACCGATAGTTACGCCACTGCTTTCACACAATTACATGAGGCCCTTTTTCCTTTTATTTATTCATCTTTTAGCCACTTGCTAAGCAAACTAACTGGTTAACATTTTCTGAATCTAAAGCAGACCGTTTCTTCTGAACAATATGGCTTGTGACTGAGAAGATTCGTTCGCACAGAACCGTGGATGCAGGAGTCATTAGATATTTGCGGGCAAACAGGGTCAGCTTGTCATGTGCTCCTGAATGAGCATCCCACCACTGCATGGGGCAGTCCTCCATACTTATGCTTTGCTCTGCTCGGTACCTTTGTATGTCTCTGTCAGGTTGCACCTCTTCATCTGACTCTGAATCTGAGCCCATCTGTAGTAGGTGAATTTTCTTCCTGTGTGGTCCATCTTGAGAAGTCAGCAGAGACCTTCTGGTTGATTGTTCATAAAGCATGCCTCCAAGTGAGGGCCACACCTCTTCCCTTTCACTCTTGGGCAGACTCTTCAAGTCTTTGAAACATGGATCCAGCGCCATTGCAAGCTTGAGCCATGCATTGTTAGTATTTTCTTGGCGGGAGGCTAGGTTTTCCATGGAGATTGTCTTAAATCTCACCACATATGCAGGGTCTTCTTCAGAGACCTTCATCACTTGACGGAGGTGGCAGACGGCAGGCAGTACTACTGGGCAGGAGATATAGGCCTCTCCACCCAGAATCTCAGTTACATACCTGCAGTAGAATAACACACACACACACACACACACACACACACACACACACACACACACACACACACACACACACACACACACACACACACACACACACACACACACACACAAACACACACATAAGTTATTTGAACACCAGTTGGTATGCTGGTAAATCAGTTAAACATTTAATTTGAGCTTGATCAGTTCAATTTCATTTTTCATTTTTCACATTATGTGCATCCCTTGCCTGCAGGGCTCTAGAAGAGTGCTTAGTCTCGGCAGTTTGTCACATTCTGGTGGGGTCAGCATAACCAGTTTGTGGTGTTGTTGGTCCAGGGTTGCTTTTATTGCTGCTTGATTGCGGTTCAGGCGCTTGATCATTTCCAGCGTAGAATTCGACCGCGTTGGCACGTCTTGGATCAGTGGCTCCTGCCACTGTCCCAGGGCCGCTTGCTGTGCTTGAAGCTCCATGGTGTTTGCTGCGCTGTGTCTGAAGTGACCGACAATTTTGCGACACTTGGCATTGGCAAATCCACTATCGGAGAGGCTCACGCTGATGCTTCTCTGTAGCATGTGAGCGATGCAGGGCATGTGCTCATATGGCAGCAGTTTAGCTGCAGCTGTCATATTGCGTACACTGTCCATCACTATAGTTGTGATTTTTCCTTCAATTTTCCACTTGTGTGCCACGGTTTGAAACTGTTGAGCACATACCTCTGCAAAATGACACTCTTCTGCTTTCATTACGGTTAAAGCAAACGACTTCAGTTCCCAGGTTTTAGTGATGTCTGGCGATTGTGTCTCTCAGCTTCTCAGGCGTAAACTTACTTAATGCCCTGCGTTCAGTGAGGGTGGTCTGACGCATGCCAGGCGTAACACCTGAAGTTGAATCTCCAACAAATGAATGATTGGCGTTGAATTGTGGGTAAATCAGGGCGGGAATGCGGGAATGCGTTAAAAAAAATGATCGCCGTTAATTCCAGAAATTAATCACCTTGCGTTAACACGTTAATTTTGACAGCCTTAATAATAATAATAATAATACATTTTATTTAGAGGTGCCTTTCAAAGCACCCAAGGACATCTTACAATTCAGAAAATATTGTTACAAAAATTAGGTGGAATAGGGAACAGGGAGATCCATCTTTGGTTAGGTCTGGGGTAGTAGAAGATGGATCTGGAGCCAATGAGCTTGGCCTCCGTTTTGCTCCCATTGAGCTTGAGAAAGTTATGTCTCATCCAGCTCCTAAGGTCATTGAGGCAGGTGGTGAGAGAGGTGGGGGGCAGGGCAGTGTTGGGTTTGGGGGAGATATAGACCTGGGTGTCATCAGCATAGCAGTGAAATTTGACATCATGGTGTCGGAGGATATTACCGGCGAAGGAGGTAAATGATGAAGAGTAGTGGCCCCAAAACTGACCCCTGAGGGTCAAAGGGTCATTAAAGAGCAACAGTTAACGGTTTCTGAGTCCTTATACAACAAATTACAAATAATATTAAACAGTCAATAGGATCGATAATCAATGAGTTTGAAAGAAAATAACATTAAAAAAAGATCTTAGATGTATTTATTATAAATATGTGATGGTATATTTAAATTGTTTGATGTTTACTTTTAAAAACCTGTTACAAAAATATTTTTGATGTGTTGTGGGATTCCCAGATCTTAAGTTTAGACATTGCTTCATTGTGTGTGACTAAAGCTATGATTTTGTTTTCTCAGAGCCCAGAGAACAGTGATGACGCCTCAGGTAAAACTACTTCCTAACTCTCTTCTTCTTCTCTGGTTTAATGACCACAGTGTTATAATCTGAAACAATTGAATGTCGTTTTTTGCCCTTTTTTATTTGAAATTGCATTATTATTGTTAATTAAACTCTTTTAACTTCATTTGCTGAGTTTCATTGAGTTCAGTTGTGAAAATACATCCTCCCAACCTAAATGTCTGGATTCTCAGCTTTATCCCCAGATTCAAAGACTGGAGCTACTGCAGACAAAAAAGAAGGTAAAAAACACTGAATTGAATAAAAAGTGTTGCAAGTGTTACTTTTGTTCTTATGTGCTTGACTAAATTAAAGTTGCACTTAGCTTTCAGTAATGGCTTTTATCAGTTAGCTTGTTTGTCATGGAGAGTCTATTTGGCATCAAGTGACTCAATTAACCTTCGAGCTAATTTTCCCTTAAAAAATCTCAAAATGTGTAATTTCATTAAACATTTTTTCATATAGTTATCAAAAATATGACTTGTATTTCTTTTCTTAAGAAATGTGGGCAGCATCTTTGCTTGAAATGTTCCTATACATTATACATTATCTTAAATGTTCAAATACATTTATTTTACTATTAATTTGGCACACTACCAATGCATCATTTTAATGTATCTATCAACAAGCATTACCCTAGAGGGTCTTGTTGTCATAATAAATACCACAGGTCAGCTACAAATAAATTAACTCTTACTAATTACAGTTATTCCCAGGAACCTGTCATTAAAATAATGGGAAATACAAAATCTTACCCAATTGCTTTTTCAAAGATTTTTGCATTTGACTTCTTTGAAGCAGATGAAAAAACGGATACAGAGAAGTTGAAGGAGAAGTCCGTTCAGTGCAGCGCTGTGGTGTTGGACAACGTGTCGGACAACATGTCCAGAGATCATCTGTTCATGTTGGTGGAGAACATCTCTGGATTGGACGAGAGCTGCTACAGTCTGGAGATCATCTGGGAGAGCAGCAGAGCCGTGATCAGCTTTAACAAACCTGCAGGTAGGAAATCAGACAAATCTGATCCATCTTGTACATTTTGAATCGGCCCTCAGCAAATTAATAAAGGTAAATTGAAATATTGCCCATAACTGATATTGTGCTTATCTTATATTGTACTTCTCAAATATATACAGTGGGGCAAAAAAGTATTTAGTCAGCCACCAATTGTGCAAGTTCTCCCATTTAAAAAGATGAGAGAGGCCTGTAATTTTTATCATAGGTATACCTCAACTATGAGAGACAAAATGGGAAAAAAAAAATCCAGAAAATCACATTGTAGGATTTTTAAAGAATTTATTTTCAGATGATTGTGGAAAATAAGTATTTGGTCAATAACAAAAGTTCATCTCAATACTTTGTGATATACCCTTTGTTGGCAATGACAGAGGTCAAACGTTTTCTGTAAGTCTTCACAAGGTTTTCACACACTGTTGCTGGTATTTTGGCCCATTCCTCCATGCAGATCTCCTCTAAAGCAGTGATGTTTTGGGGCTGTCGCTGGGCAACACGGACTTTCAACTCCCTCCAAAGATTTTCTATGGGGTTGAGATCTGGAGACTGGCTAGGCCACTCCAGGACCTTGAAATGCTTCTTACGAAGCCACTCCTTCGTTGCCCTGGCGGTGTGTTTGGGATCATTGTCATGCTGAAAGACCCAGCCACGCTTCATCTTCAGTGCCCTTGCTGATGGAAGGAGGTTTTCACTCAAAATCTCACGATACATGGCCCCATTCATTCTTTCCTTTACACGGATCAGTCGTCCTGGTCCCTTTGCAGAAAAACAGCCCCAAAGCATGATGTTTCCACCCCCATGCTTCACAGTAGGTATGGTGTTCTTTGGATGCAACTCTGCATTCTTTCTCCTCCAAACACGACCAGTTGAGTTTTTACCAAAAACTTCTATTTTGGTTTCATCTGACCACATGACATTCTCCCAATCCTCTTCTGGATCATCCAAATGCCCTCTAGCAAACTTCAGACGGGCCTGGACATGTACTGGCTTAAGCAGGGGGACACGTCTGGAACTGCAGGATTTA
Source organism: Eleginops maclovinus (assembly GCF_036324505.1). Classification (NCBI taxonomy): domain Eukaryota; kingdom Metazoa; phylum Chordata; class Actinopteri; order Perciformes; family Eleginopidae; genus Eleginops; species Eleginops maclovinus. The sequence goes on along the minus strand of NC_086360.1, from coordinate 4,526,627 downwards.
AGTCCCTGGCGGCGTAGTGTGTTACTGATGGTAGCCTCTGTTACTTTGGTCCCAGCTCTCTGCAGGTCATTCACTAGGTCCCCCCGTGTGGTTCTGGGATTTTTGCTCACCGTTCTTGTGATCATTTTGACCCCACGGGGTGAGATCTTGCGTGGATCCCCAGATCGAGGGAGATTAGCAGTGGTCTTGTATGTCTTCCATTTTCTAATAATTGCTCCCACAGTTGATTTCTTCACACCAAGCTGCTTACCTATTGCAGATTCAGTTTTCCCAGCCTGGTGCAGGTCTACAATTTTGTCTCTGGTCTCCTTTGACAGCTCTTTGGTCTTGGCCATAGTGGAGTTTGGAGTATGACTGTTTGAGGTTGTGGACAGGTGTCTTTTATACTGATAACGAGTTCAAAAAGGTGTCATTAATACAGGTAACGAGTGGAGGACAGAGGAGCCTCTTAAAGAAGAAGTTACAGGTCTGTGAGAGCCAGAAATCTTGCTTGTTTGTAGGTGACCAAATACTTATTTTACCGAGGAATTTACCAATTAATTCATTAAAAATCCTACAATGTGATTTCCTGGATTTTGTTTTCTCATTCTGTCTCTCATAGTTGAAGTGTACCTATGATGAAAATTACAGGCCTCTCTCATCTTTTTAAATGGGAGAACTTGCACAATTGGTGGCTGACTAAATACTTTTTTGCCCCACTGTATGTAAAAATATATTACACAGTATTCATGTGTTAAAAATCCCAACTTTCAAATAAATTCAGTCAATTAAAGTTGAACACTTTTTTCTACAAATCTAAATCTTGATAAGAAAAATCTGTATAACTTATTTACAGAAAAAGCTTGCAATAGACCCTTCATATTTCCCCCTATTATAAGCTCTGAGGCAGTTTTAAGGAATGAGCTTCAAACACAATAAATGAAACCCTACGGAGAGCTGGGATGTAGGCTGTTTTTTTCCATAAAGCATATTGAAGTATCAAGAATCATATACCTACATTTGATTGATTTAGCTAACTTATAACTTAATTTATGAGGCAATATACCTCACCTCTAGTGATTGGCTTAACCCTTCATATGATTATCTTTGTGTGGCCCTCAGTGAAAAAAGTTTGGACACCCTGCTTTAAACAAATAAGGTGCTTTTTACCGGCAGTATTCCCTTTACACAGTAGCAGTTAAAATATTCCTTGTGAATCTCAACTTATTACTTCATAATCAAATCAAATATAAAACCAAAGCTGTTTGCTATTCTCTGCCAGGGCTTTAATGTTTTATCTAGTTTGTTATAGATAAAAAAAGTAACCCTCGGAGACCAGTGATAAGAGTAAGAGTTTGGCACCTTTCTCTTCTGTCCACGGCAGTTCTTTTCTATTTCGGTTCATGTGAGCGCTGAGTATTCTTAAGCCTGCTCCAAACGATGTCATTGTTTGAGACGCGTGATGACGCTCATCCTAAGCCAATACTGATCAACATCCCACCTCTCCTGTGACCCATGGTTTAATAATAAAAAAAAGACAAATACGTTAATGCACGATAAACTAATTGTCGCGTTAATTAATGAAGGCGTTAACGCGTTACCTTGCTGTATAAATACATATTTAGACTCAGCTTTTGTAAAATGAAAACAAAAAGGAAAATCAAATAGAATAGAATTTCTGCTGCTGGTGGAAAATACATTATATCAGAAAATACATTAATATTGTATAAATCGATATGTAATGGGGAGAATTTAGTAAGACGTACACGATGAACATGCATGGAAAATGACTAGATAATTATGCACAAAGAAAGAAAAATAAACATCCATTCAACTGTTCAAATGAAATGAAATAATAAATGTGATTGTGTTTTAAATGTTGTGAAAAGCTGGATTATTTGTACAGCTCTTGCCTTTGTGAATCACTTTCTATTCATTTCTACCCGTTTATACAATAAAAGCTCCTATTGTTGCTATTTTTAAACAAAACCAAGCTATATTAAGTTAGACATCTAAAATAATCTGTCAGTCAACACAGACAGATGTTTGTACTGTTAAATACAGATTGAGTTTACATCCATGTGCTCTTGTTGTTAAATAAAGGCAACATGAGTGTTAGGGAATATATTGCTTAGGTAGTTAACCTTTGACACACTTCATCATTTTCTCCTTACTACATGGCAGAGTTCTTCAGCCTTGGGGTGCTGTTATCTCCCTTAAGGAGGGGCAGCTTGGGCGTATTGTTGATGCCAGTCTATGACCGAGCACTAGCTGCCATGAGATAGTTATTGTTCAGGATCGTCTAGAAGCCCCTTTTATCTGGAACGTAGGTTCCCTGGCATACATTCTTTAGCCATGGACGACAGCTCTAGTTTTATTTAGGATCCATATTTGTTTAGTCTCGCTGATGAGGAATGTTGATTATACACTCTGAACTGGTGAAAACCTCGTATTGCAGTAGAGATCTTCAAAATTGGTCTGGCAACCACTCTGTCAACTTGTGGCTGCAGCAGATGTCTTGTCAGTTCTCTGGCCGTTAACTTCAGAATAAACCTTCAGTGTTTTGCCATCAAAGTTCCAGCTCTCCCCGTGTCTCTCTGAGTTTCCTCTCCATGCTTGAGAAGTTTCCATCACAATGAGTATAGAGAGATGAAATCAACAGAATTATAACACTAGGATGACAATACTTTAATCATATTTTATTTTATAGTGTTACTGACAATTCTGACTAAACATATTTTATATTACAATATATAGCCCATGTTATCATATTGAGGTATTTTAGCATTTTCTATGTATGAGGGAATTTTTGATAATCTGATCTCTGAAGAAGCAGATGACAATACACAAAATCCATTTAGTAGCTTTTCTGGAGATCAAATGAAATGAGCAGAGGATAAATCATCCTTTAAATTAGTAGAAAAGACGTCTTTATTCAGAAAAAGAAAACAAAATGATAAGAACATGAATCCACAAATAAGCAAGGAAATATCTGGGATAACAGACAATTAACCAGGCCTTGTTGTAGGTTTCTGGTAATTAATTCCTAACGTGTAATTGTCACCTGACACAACGTTTCAGTGTTTAAGGACTAATCAGGAGTGTTTTGCAGATGTGGAGAAGTTTCTCACTGGCAGTCAGTGCAGAGAGAAGCTGCAAAAACACAGACTGACTGCTCGACCACTGGAGGCAGCAGAGAGCGTCCGTGTGGAGAATCTTCCTCCGACTGCGGTTAAAGGTACACACAATATTTTATCACGGTTTCCCAGCTGCAGGGTTTTCCACTATTATTGGTACTCATTATTTATTTATGATTCCTTTCCAGACATGTTGGAGCTGTTTTTTGAGAAGGACTGGACACTGCCTGATAATGTCGTCATGATCCCAGTTGAACAGGCTGCCATTGCAACTTTCAATAACGCCAAAGGTTTGTTTATTTAGCTTTACTACTTATGCATTGCTCATTATAATTTAAAGTGAAAATGTATTCTAATTAGTTACCTGAGCTTTCTTTTTTGTTGCCTGTTTTGTTGCAGTTGTGGAAAGCATTTGCCATAAACAAGACTATGCGATGCGGTCCATAACTTTCAAGGTGTATCCGTACTATGAGTCCCTGGGCTCCGCCTTGTACGGCAAAGAACGACCGACATGGAAGATGCCCAATCCATTCAGAGAGAGTGTTCATAATGTGGTCTGGAGATTCCTCCGTGAGAAGAAACTGTTTAAAAGTATCAACGATCAGATGTCTTCATACTTTTGTAGCGTGAATTTGGAAAACCCTGATGTAATACTCAGCCCTCTCCCCAGCCTTTTAAGGCAGAAAGGTCTAACTGCCAAACATGTAGATACCTGGATGAGTACAGCACAACAGGCCTTCCGTCAGCAAATGTCTCAGTACTCTGCCTTCGAATGTCAAGTGAATGCCAGTGCATGGAAAGCTGCAGAAAAAGAAGTCCGTTTAATTGTCAAGGAAGATGTATTCCTAGTTCTGGATGCATCCCGGGGGATTTTGACTGTGGCTGGCCGAGCTGACGATATAAGGCAAGTCAAAGGTCCTGTGGAGAACGTGGTTCTTAAAGCCGTCAGCCAGATTAAACGGAAGACTGAAAGTGTATCTGAGTTTATGGATATGTCCCCTGCGATGTTCTACATCCTGAATCAGGAGGGTTTCCACAAAGCTGCCCTGGACATTTCCCCTGACATGAAAATCTCATTGGATCAAGGCACCCAGAAGTTAACCATTACAGGACTACCTGCAGAAGTTTACAAGACTAAGTCATGGATCTTGGAGCGTACAGTTGGTATGAGTAAAAAGCAGATGAGTATCCATCCAAGTCTTTTAGACTTTCTTAATACAGTGGATGCCATGGACATGTCACAGGACCTGTTCACATCCCAAGGCATCGGTGCCTTCTACAGTGTTGATAGCAAAGGGGTTTTACTGTTGGGGACTTCTGAGAGTGTCCTTGCTGCTGCAGAGAGTAAAATGAAGACGTCTTTTAGTGTGCAGACTCTGGATGTGGAAGATCAAGAAGTTCTTAAACTTCGTAAGTGGCTTGATCTAAAGCAACAGCTGTTGGACACCTACAACTCCTTAAAGAAGAAAACAGTGGCCATTCAGATCCAACCAGACATAAGAAACAAAATAACAGTGACCGGCTTCCAGAATCCAGTGAAAGAGGTTAGCAACACTCTGAGGGAGTTCATTGTTAACTACTCACAAGTTCAAGAAACCATTCGAGTCGGGTCCTTTGCTGTTGTTCAGTTCATTGAGAATAAAAAAAAACAAGAGTGGCGCAGTATTGCCACAGATAATACTGTTAAAGTCAAATTTGATTCCGAGAGACCAAAAATTACTTTTGCAGGGGCTCGTCTTCATGTACAGAAAGCCAAATCCTGCTTTCACGAACTGACTACTGCTCTCTCCACTGACAACTTTGTTGTGGATAAGCCTGGAGCCAAGAAGTACTTCCAGACTCAAGGAAGCCTGTTCCTTTCTACAATAATGAAGGAATACAGCTGTGTGGTGGTGCTCTGTCCAGAGAATCAAGAAGAAGAGGAAGAAGAGAACTATGGGAAAGAAAAAGACCTTTGTTTTTGTAAAGTGAAGACTGCCAATGGGGTTCTAGTTTCCGTCAGCAAAGCAGACATCTGTAGCCTGAACATGGACGCGGTGGTCAATGCGGCTAATGAGGATTTACAGCACATTGGTGGCGTGGCTATTGCACTTCTCAAGGCTGCAGGACCAGAACTGCAGAAAATCAGCAATGACCATGTTCAGGCAAATGGAAAACTTCGCCCAGGTGAGGCCATCGTAACAGGTGCGTGCAACCTGCCTTGCAAGTATGTCATACATGCCGTCGGTCCTCGGTTCCATGACTCAGATAGGATGACAGCAGTGTGTCGTCTGAAGCTCGCTGTTCAAAACAGTCTGAAACAAGCAGAGCAAGTTAACTGCTACAGCATTGCACTGCCAGCGATCAGCTCAGGAATGTTCGGGTTTCCTGTTGACCTCTCTGCTGACACCATAGCACAGGCAGTGCGGGAGTACTGTGACCGTCCAGGAGCTCCAGGATCACTGATGGAGATTCATCTGGTGGACAACAATGATAAAACTGTTAAGGTCTTGGCCAACGCTGTCAACAGAGAGTTCAAGGACCTCGGACCCATTTTGACTCTACCGAAGCTGGCAGGAGGAAGAGGCATTGGGGCTTCAGGGTAAATTAAGGAAATGTTTTTTGATTATAGTTACCTTTTTCAGTTTATTACAACATACTACAGGAATGAGAAAATACGTAAAGGAATATTTTGTCATCTGTATAGTTAAAATCAAGCTACAGCCACAATCAGGTTACCTTAGCTTATTATAGCCTTGAAAACGGGACAGCTTGGCTAGCTTTGTCCAAAGTAATAACTCCAGAAAACATCAATTGGATGATTTGAATTGTTTTTGGATAAATTGGAATTTATTTTTGTGTTCAGCAATTCTAAGGCTATATGTTGCTACAGGTCTATTTTTATACCAGTTCAATTAACACGTAGGTTAGACATGCTTGTTGGAAGTTAGATTTTTGTGTGTTTGACGTCTATTGCTTACCTCCCGATAGGCATCAGTGGGGTGGAGGTCAGAGCCAGTCTTTCAGGGGCCATCAAGTTGCTGAAAGAGGAGGAAAACGCGGAGGTGAACCCGGAAGAGAACACCAAGGAAGACAAAGAGGAGGACACAGAACAGAACACAGAGGAGGAAGTGGAGGAGCACCTTGGGGGACAGCAGCTGGATTTGAGGGAGGTTTGCTAAGTAACAGAGGAGGTCAGAGCCCCAGGGGACATGCCAGGTCTGAAGGGCATGGAGGGTAAGGATCTTCTTTTTTATCTTTCTTTTCTGTTGGTGGCTTCTTCTCCTTCAATTTTGCTTTTGCTCTTTTAAGTGAGGTTTTATAGACCACAGTATTGGATTCCGAGAACATTTAATTGCAGGTTTTTTATAGAGTCTGGAACAAATCAACGCCAATGCTCATCTTACAAAAGAAAGCACCAAACTGTAAACATGAGGCATACAAATTTGTAGTCTAGAGAGTGTTTCCATTTTTTACATATTTTGTTATTTTTGGGCAACAAAAACAAACACAGTTATGGTGACCATATTCCCATGTTGACAATGCCACTGTGCTTTGATTGGCTGTAGGTCAGGGAGGATGGAGCAGACCACATCTGAGGGTCTTAGGATTGTTCTGCAGAAGGGAAACATCGAGGACCAGGCTGTGAGTATTATTCCCATTTGAAAGACTGTTGATGATAAACTGTAGTATATTACTGATGCAGGTTTTTGTTGATGCCTTATTCTGAATGTAGGTGTTGTGGATTAGGTAGGTTATATCTACTAGGTAGTCAAATTTATAATATGACAAATTCTGTTGAATGCCACTAACTTGTAAGAATAATTCCCATTCCTAAACTTGGATCCCATTTCTCTTATTGGTTATGATATAATATCAAGTCAACTGCTCAAGTATCTGAGATCTGTGAACATAGAGACATGACTGAAAAGAAGTCGGACAGGGCAAAAGACAAAGGCAGTCAGACGATCAGACAGACTGGATACAAACCAACATTTCTCAATATTTTCTAAAAAACATTTTATAATCTCATGAATGCAGCTGTACCCGGTGCACAAAAAGTGATGAGGGGGCAGCATGCAGGGGTTGAATGGTTTAAAAATGAAAATGTTACAGCAGAGAGTACACAACAAGCCAGTAACGGTCAGAAAAAACTAAAACACTAGATTAAACATTAGGTACAAGGGAAAAAAACAAGGAAACTACACAACCAGACACTTAAAGAAGAGACACAGGTAAGTACACCAAAATAATATAATATATAAGAAATAATAACTGAAAACTAGAAAGAAGTGAAACATTACCAAAGAAAAAAAAATCTAGACAAACATGGCTAGATTTTTGAATGTTTAACTGTCATCAAGGGACATTTTCAGACTGAACTTGCATGGTTTTCGATATGGATAGCAGATTTTATATAAGAGAAAGTCAGAATAGAGATACTGATGTTATTGACATACAGTGTGAGTGCCTTAGTAGACACAGTCAGTGAATAGCATAACATTTTCTAGCAGGGACCACACCACAACAATATGTCAATCCAAAGAATTAATGAGAGAAGTAAAAAAAAAAAGAATGTGGAAGGAGTGGTATAGAATGCCATCTCTAGGGCTGGTCCAGGTGGACCTACTGAAGACTGGGCAGAGGAAGACTCAGGGTGGGGCTTTCCTCTCAGGCTCATTTCTGCTTGAGCTGATAACAGGCACCTCAGACTGTGGGTAGAATTAGATATCTAGAAAAGCATGCACTAGTTGAATAGGAAGTGATAAGAGGAGACAGACAGAGAGGATGCAGGGAAAGGGACAGGAAGGGATGCTGCAATGTAGGGATGAAGGGATCAATGGATGGAAGGGTGAAGGGATGTTGGTGAGGATAAAGGGATGAGGAAAGTGAGGAATGAAGGGATCGATGTGGAAGGGTCGAAGGCATGTATGTTGGGGTGAAGGGATGAGGGGATTGAGGGATTAAGGAATCAATGGATGGAGGGGTGAAGGGATGTGGGTAAGGATGAAGGGATGAGGGGAGTGAGGGATGAAGGAATCAATGGATGGAGGGGTGAAAGGATGTTTGTGAGGATGAAATGGTGAGGAAAGAAGGGATTGATGTGGGAGGGTCGAAGGGATGTGGGTGGGGATAAAGGGATGAGGAAAGTGGGGAATGGAGGGATTGATGGGTGGAGGTTTGAGAGGATCTGGGTAAGAATGAAGGGATGAGGGGAGGGAGGGATGATGGAATCAATGGATGGTGGGGTGAAGGGATGTGGGTGAGGATGAAGGGAAGAGGGAAGGGAGGGAGGATGAATCAATGAATGGAGGGGTGAATGGATGTGGGTTGGGATGAAGGGGGTGAGGGATGAAGTGATGGATCGGTGGAGGGGCTAGAGGATGTGGGTGAGGATGAAGGGATGAGGGGAGGGAGGGATGAGGAATCAATGGATGGAGGGGTGAAGGGATGTTGGTGAGAATAAAGGGATGAGGAAAGTAAGGAACGAAGGGATCAGTGTGGGAGGTTCGAAGGGATGTCGGTTGGGATGAAGGAGAAAGGATGGGGGGAGAGAACAGAGACAAACGATGGCTGGATGTGTTGACTGTGTATAAGTAGTCTTTAGAGGGGATCCCAAGTTAACTAATTAACTTCATTTGGTCATCCTGCACATACCTGTTCCAAAATTGAGCTAAAATCAGTAAATATTTGATTGTATTTTTACTTGAAAAAACTAATAAGGATCATAGTAATCAACTTTTAGTCCTAAGCTAGTGAAGATGCTGTGGTTTTGGTCCACAGACGGACGTCATCGTCAACACCATCTCAGAGGACATGAACCTGAACCAGGGAGCTGTGTCCAAAGCCATCCTGCAGGCGGCCGGACCAGGCCTGCAGGCAGCTGTTCGGACTGAAAGCGGGGCAACTGCGCTGCCAGACGTCCATGTCTTCATCACTGATGGCTTCAACCTCAACTGTCGGAGAGTCTTTCACACCGTTTGCCCTTTTTGGGACAACAGAGCGGGCCATGCCATGCAGGCAAGCGATTATTTACAAAAGGAGGTCCAGAGAATCATATTTAAATGAATAAAGCTAAATGAACATGGAATGGTAACATTGTGTTTTGAGCATCATATACAGTACCTACTACAGAGAACTGCAGCTGTAGTCAATTTAAGAGACAGAATTAAGAGAGTTCTGTTTTAGACATCATTTAAAAGTCCCATATTCATTGGTAAAACCTTAAAAACTAAAGACACATGTACTACACTTGTTCCACTCAATGTGTTTTGATAGGAAAGTCATTTAAAAAAAAAGAATAATCTAATATGATGTTTATTCAATATTCAGGCCTCTAATGTACACCAATGCCCATAAACCCACTGACTTTCACATCGTAAACATCACCGTTTGTGAAAAAAGCATGATCATGAACAATTTGACAATGTTATTTGGTTGAATTGGAGGTAGTTTGAACTCATTTTTGTGAGGTTTTCTACTGTAGTCAAATAAACGTGGCGAAGTAAAAAGAAACATTCTTCCCAATGAAGTGACATCAGAGTAACATAAAACAAAAAGCCGCAACAATGTTCACTTAAAAAGACAGTTTGCCAACTACCAATGTGCTCCAGTTGCTGGTAAAACGGAAGGAATCAGACCAACATTCATTCGCACATACCTCTGACTGTATTTGACACTGTGTACATGTATACACCTCACAATGTTTTGTGGTCTGGTCTGATTTGTTATGTGTGTTGTCTTTCTGTGTCAGGAGTTGATATCCATCATCAGATATTGTCTGGAGGAGGCTGAGAAGAATCAGATGACGTCGCTGTCCTTCCCTGCCATCGGCACGGGAAACCTGAACTTCCCCAGAGACCTTGTGTCCAGAGTCCTATTGCAGGAGATCCACTCGTTCAGCCGCAGACAATCCCCACGCTATCTGAAAAAGGTGGCCATCGTCGTTCACCCGAGTGACAAGCAAACTACGGATGTGAGTTCATTTCATCGTGATATTTCCTTCTTAAATATGCCGATAAAACTGTAGAAAATGCCCAATGAGTTTAAACGCAGAGTTTGAAGATTACAAATTCCTGCACTTACCAGATCTCTGGTCTTGGATCCACTTGTAGCTATTTACCACAATATCACATACAAATGCTGGCGGTCAGGTTGCACCATGATGTGTGCAATACAAGTACAGTATGTAAAAGATGACACATTTAGTTCTGCTGCATCGATTTTGATTTGTTTTCTTTTTTTTTTTGTGTCAATCAATTTGCGGCTTTAAACTCAAATGTCATACCCAAAGAGACACGTATAAAGCAGTATTAACATGATTTGCCCTCATCCTGTTTGTCAGTGTTTCACCAGGGAGTTCAGTGGCCAGAGTGGTCAGAGCGGTCAGAGCGGTCAGAGTGGTCAGAGAAACATCCAATATGAAGCTCAAGAACCGACCAAGTCACCCGTTAGGCCAGTCAGTCATCCTCCAATCAGCCAATCACAGCAGTCCTCAGGTAAGAAGCCGCCAACAACACTGTATGTGTAATTTCATAGCAACAAAAATCAAACGGTAGTTATCTGTAAATACAAAGTTGAGAATGTAAAGGTGAAATGGACTGATTGTGTTAGTCTGTAACCATTGATAAATTCACAGATACTTTAATTTTAGATTTGAGAGACAGAATGGTGACTTTAACAGATGTTTTCAGACTCCAGTTCACTGGGCTAGTGTTGAACTCTAGTTCGGATCATACAGTATATAAGTTGATAGGAATGAAGATATTATAATACAAAAAAGCTAAGATGGGATGTTTGTGTGTCAGCCTCCTTCGGTCAGGTGTCCTCCCCCTCCCTCGGTGTGTATCAGATGCAGATGGGTCAGCTCACCCTGGAGGTGTCATCTGGAGACATTACCAAGGAGGCCTGTGATGTGATCATCAACTCCTCCAATAAGAGCTTTTCCCTTAAATCAGGTGACTCTTTTTTTTCTAAAGTTTTACAATTCATAAGCTATTGCCATATTAACAGCAGTGTTTTAGAATTTGTTCCAGTGCGATCAACAACAGAACAATATGTATTTACAAAGTAGAAACAGAGTTGTTAAAAAAAACAGTCACAAATATGATAGTACAGCAAATCATTTTTTGTCTTCAGCCATCATCTTCCTCTTTACTGAAAAATCCATGTACATCTTTAAACTCAAAGGACCATCCTAATTTTGAAAAGATTGCACAATATATCACAGATAACTCCTGTTTTATAAGACTAATGGTGCGTTCACAGCAAATATTCACATCGCTCTAATCGCTCGAGTTTCACCGCGGCTCAGTTGTGTTTACTTACGTCATTCAAACAACACGCGCTGGCGAGTGGGCGGGACTTATCCCCATGTAGATACTTTGGCAGATACAATCTACAACAAAATGAACATATTTTACCGTGATTTAATTGTAATACATGTTTCAAAAATGATGCCAAACTGACAAGACAGAAGACGAAACCACTTTTGAAATGTGTTGTTTTCTGAATGGAGATTGGAGCGATGCAGGCTCACGTTGTCCAGGGACTTGAAAAATCAGTTTTTATGTAACGGTGTAAATCGTTCATCAAAAAAGCATATTTATCTTGACATTTATCAATGGTTAGCTTTTTAGATGAAAAATGTACTCTAATTTCATACAAATTATACGGTGGCAGACACATTTGTGTTGTTAATTCGTAAAGATTTTTTGAAACTATGGAATAATTGGAATAATGGAATAATTTTCTCCTAATGGAAATATTTTGGGTGGTTGTAACGTGTTTGCACCTGTCGGCTTCCGTACATTAACCTTTCTAAAAGTGAAATTGAAGATGAAAATAAAAGAAATTCAATGTTATTGTAATTAATTAAAAGTGAATGGTACAGGGATTAGATTAACCTTTTTCTGTATTTGACACTGTGATTTTACAGATGGAAACCGGTATGACAAGTAGCTTATTTTGGCTAATATAAGCATAGGTATTGTGTAGTTAGCATTCATTTGTTAGCTGAACTTTCTCTCTTCCAGTTATTCTCCATTTTATCATGTATCTGATCTGAACATAATGTTCATTTGCTGAAAAATTCCATTCTAAGCAGAAGTAAAGTACATAACGTTCACTTTGTTATAGCTATCTCATTACATCTACCAAAAATGAAAAAACTGTCAGAAAGATTGTCTGTCTGAATGTTGACCTAAACACTGATTGGTTGATTTGTGTTTGATTGTTGAATCTCTTTGTTTATCATTTCGCAGGAGTTTCCAAAGCGATCTTAGACAGCGCTGGATTAACAGTTGAGCAGGAGTGCTCACAGATCGGTATGTAGAGGGAATTCAACCTTTGTTTATCCTTACTCACCATACTGTAACAGTATTTCACCCATATATCCATTAATTTTGGCTTTTATTTTAAGTTATTGTTATTTACAAGCTAACTATTTGTACAGTTAATCCATTTACTTTGACTCCTCCTAGTTTGCAAACTAGTTTTTAGGCACTTGCAGAAAACACTGAGTGTTGTTTGGTTCCTCTCTGTAGTGAATTCTCCGAGTTTTCAGCCTGGTACGTTCGTCTTGACATCGGCTGGCCTGCTGCCCAGCAAAAACATCATCCACATCATTGGACAGAATGATCCTGGGAATATTAAAGACGTGGTTTACTCAGTGCTGAAATACTGTGAGGATAACAAGTTCAACTCTGTTGCCTTTCCAGCCCTGGGAACAGGTTAGTGCAAAGGAAAACGTCATCTATTATTTTAATCTGACACAGAAAAGCTTTGTTGAACCTTTTGTGTTTTCAAGAGAACTTTTCTGTTCAAGTGGCTGATATAACACTCAAAGTTTGGTATATTTCAAACATTTCCTTTTTCATCTGCTCATTTTGTTTTTGGTTCTTTTGATTATTTCACTGGATCACTGTCCAGACATCTTTAAATGTCTTGTGCAGGTGATACATTTGCCATTTGGAAATAAAATATACTTGATTGATCCCAAATTGGGAAATGTTTTTGTTGAAGCAGCATGTAAAACAAGTTTTGCAGATTATTAGAAATTTAAAAAAAGTGGAAAATAATCAATTATACAATATAAAATGTCAAAATAGAAGATAAAACTGAATTTAAAGAGTGAAAATATAAAAGTTGACCATAAAAAAAATGTGTAAACTATCAGACAGGTAAAACACTATTGACAGGCTAAATTACAGCTAACACAATATAGAAGTGGGGTAGTATTTACATTAAATGTGCAAGAATGACATATTAAATGAAATATAAATGTAAAATATACAGTGAAAGTTATAATCCAGTTAATAAAAGAGAAATTATGGAGCAGAAAATTATCGCATGGCTTATAATTTGCAATCAGACACATCCAATCTCTGGGCCTGGCTAATGGAGCGTTTTCACTGGCCACAACCACATTTTTCACACATGAAGATGAAGTCAATGCCAAGATGCGGATAGACACAAAGTCTTGCTGGGCCACGCAAATAAAACCAGTGTCGAAAACTGTGCATAATTTACGTATTCCAGAGGGTTTAACTTTTTTTAAATTGAGCATTTCCTGTTCATTCCCTATTATACCAGCTATCGATGGAATCAATACATGGGCTACACAGGTTGCCATGTCTGACTATAACAACTAAAATCATAATGAAAAATAAGCTGATAAAATATCCGTGTAGAATACGGCTTATGCCACAATAGGATAGCAGAGTAGTGAAGATAGTCAGAGAGAGTAGCTTCGGTTGCTGTGCGAACATCACCCATCTAATACCAGAGAAACTTTCACAACAGCGTTGTGATGCCAAACAGCGTCAGTTCAGACTGAAACATATCCACTTATCAGGCCCGTAGCCAGCATTGTGGTGGGGGGGGATCTTTTCCCCCCGAAAGTGGACTTCATTTGGCTCCCTACTCCAATGCCCCCTAAATACACCAGCACACTTCAAATCTTTTAATTTAGACATATGTTATTCATCGTCAAGTTTGTTGTGAGTCTGTTGTTGCTGTCCTTCATTTTTTGTCTGTTGCTCCCCACTGTTAACATAAATGGACATGAATTGCTTCAATTGAGCTATCTCTATAGTCATTAAAACTTTAACAAGAATGAAAAATTTGATATAAATGTAAGTGTTACTCAAACTTCCTACATCTGTGATTGTCTGTCTCTGTTGCTCACCTCAGTTGTCTGTTGCTTTCTTCCATTGCCTGTCTGTTGCTGCCCTCCATTGTCTGTCTCTGTTGTTGTTCTGTCTGTCTGTTGTTGCTGTCCTTTATTGTCTATCTCTCCACTGTTGACATAAATAGATAAGAATTACTTCATGAAGTACACTATCGGTATGGTCATTAAAACTTAAACATGAATTAATAATGATATAAATTGAAGTGTTCCAGAAAAGAGCTTTCAAACAGCATCAAAACCATCTCTTTGTAATTTAAATTGACATAATCAAGGTTGAATGTGTAGTGCCCTACCCTCTTACTTAAAACATTCTTAGTCCATTTCTCCCTTATATTAGTGCCAGATTCATGCAAATGCAGTTCTGGGGTTCTACCTTACCACTAAGAAGGCACACAAAGTTTGATTAAAATCTGTGTCGGTTGGGCCCCAAAGTGTCTGATTTCACGTGAAATGACCCACCCCCCATGTCTCCCTCTTCTTCTTCTATGGCTTCTATTGCATCAGAACGCTCATCAGCTCCAATCGTCTTGGGTGCATTTTTGAGTATAGATCGACAGCTTCATCCAGATCCAGAGCCATGTCGTAGTGGGTATGGATGAGAGCCAAGGATGACATGCGGTCCTCTCCCATGCTGCTCCGCATGAATGTGTTGAGTCTCCGGAGAACACTGGCAGACCTCTCACATTCGCAGGAGGTCACTGGCAAGGTGCATGCAATTTTCAGGAGTTTGAAGATGTTCGGATACATCATCTCATCACACTCTTTGATAGCTGAGGCACATGAGCTTGGTCTTTGGTGTAATGCTTTGACCTGCCACTTCAACTTCCACCGTTTCAGCTCCTGGTCAATGACCTCTGGTGATGGCAAGTCATCTTGGTACAGAGCGACTGCTTCAGAGATGTCCACCGTTACATCTGAGTTGCACTGGACAGATGGAATTAGGCCCATGAGCCTTGATGCGGTCACAGAGAGGGGACTAAATCTGGACTCAAACTCTGAAATGACATGGTCTAAGAAGGGTATCGTCATGTTCCGGAGATAGTACTCCTTCACTCCTTCAGCGGGTACATTTTCCCTGTGTTTCTGCCTTCCAGCTGCTCTCGGCTGGGTTGGTTCCACGTTGACCTGAGCAGCCATCCTAACTGCTTGTTCGTAGATTTGATTGAAGTCGTCGTCGATGGTCTCGCGGAGCTCCTTGTAGACAGACTTCACCTCATCAACCATGCTAAATGCCTCGATGATGTCGAGTGAGGTGCTTTGCAGTTTCACCGTGATGCCCGCCAGGTGGGATAAAACTTGGTATACGGTGAGGAATGTGAGGATGAATCCAAAGTTTTGTAGCCCACTCAAGAGACCATAGGCCTCTGCTTTGTACTTGCCCTCCCATCCACTGGTGACATCTTCACTGTACTCCTCTGTATGGAGACCCTGTGCCATGACTTCCAGAGCCTTAATAATGAAGACAAAGGCACTGTAGAAGTGACTGTAGGCATCATGCCGTGCTGCCCATCTTGTGCGGCTGAGGTCAATCAGGGGCTTCCGCTTTCCGGTAGAATGTGCCTCCTTATCTACAACCTCCTTGAGAAGGTGTTCCCTCTTCGGGCTGCAGGTGAAGAACATGACGATGTACTTCATCTTATCAATCATGTTGCGCACAACTGGAAGAGCACAAGAGCGTGCAATGACAAGGTTAAGCAATGCCCATTGCAGTGCATATAAACTGCCTTAGGCGCATCCTTTTTTATCAAAGCTTGAACGCCAACATTTTCGCTGCTCATATTGCTGGCGCCATCGTACCCCTGGCCTCGACAGTCAGCAATCTCTATGCTTAGATGACTCAGCACATCTTTGATCGCGCTTGCAATGTGGCGACCTGTGATCCGTGGCAAAGTACAAATCTCAAGCAACTCCTCTCTGATATTTAAGTCTTTGTCCACGAAGCGAACACACATTGGCATCAGCTCTTCATTATGGGATGTGACCTCATCAGCTAGGACTGTGTACATCTGAGCATGCCTGACCTCTTCCACGATCTTGGCCTGAATCATGTGCTTCCCTATTACATCAATCATTTCATTTTGGCTTTGAGGTGATAGATATGTGGCATTTTTTAGCTTTGGTTTCTCCAAATGCTGCTTCAGCTTTTCATCGTGATTTGAAAGCAGTTTCAATAGGGCCAAGAAATTCCCAGGATTGCCACTACAATGCTGCTGCTCAGCTGATCCTCTCAGTGCAATGCATTGACGGCCACAGTAGAGAACAGCCTCTGCAACGCACTTGAGAATGTGCCTGTTCTCTTTGATGTTGGTCTCCTTTGCACTGTCCATACGGACTGATATCCGGGTATTGGGGTTTTCATGTGACTGTCGAAACAGTTTTGCTCTTTCAAATGCCACTAAATGGTTTGCTTTCGATTGGTGGCTTCCAATTATCTTCGTTTTCTTATGCCATTTACTGAAGGGCGCATTTATCAGTGAAGTTGACTGTTTCCTCTCTGTGGCATTGAGAAAGAGAGAACAGCATATGCAGAAAGCGCCATCGAGTTTCATGCTGTAAACCAGCCACCATCCATGCTCCTCAAACCAATCATACCTGAATGCCCTGTTGCACCCACCAATAAATGTAGTTGGGAAAATGAAATGTTTCGAAGGTCTGACGTGGTTTTTCACCAAATTGTACTTTTGGCCATCAGACATCTGACACACAGCCTGTGCTATTTCCTCAATAGATTTGGTTGCATCTATGAAGAAGCCAAGGTCACTGTCAAGTACAGAGCTCGGCTGGGCTACCTCACATTCTGCTGCCTGTCTCACTCTCACATCCTCAGCCACTTCAGGAGCTGCTGCATCTCTCTGCTCTTCCACTGCACTGTTACCTGGCAAGGCTGTTTCATTGCTGCTACTACTAGCTGCTGGTAGCTCACCCTCCACATGCTGACTCACTAAATAAATACAGCAAAAGAAAGACATTTAATTCAATTTTAGAGTATTTCAAACCAGACATAATAATAATTTTATTCTCTGAATTATTTTATTTTCTATTGTGCACATAGAATTGTGAGGGTTTGGGTAATTTCATCAAGCAGATATATTGCATTTGTCATAAAACGGTTTTAACAAAAAGCACACACAACAAACGTCTGACAACAAACATCTGCACCTGAAACACAAACATCAGGTGCAGGGAAACTACACTGATTGACTCACATACACCCTATCCATGTTTAACCCCCTTTTTTTTTTACACCTCTATACTGTATTTTATTTACTATGGCCTTAGGAGCAACAGGCATGGTGACAGTAAAATACAGCCTAGCTGGAGCAACAGGCATGGTGACAGTAAAATACAGCCTAGCTTGATCATCAGCATTGCAAAGTGAGTTACTGAATGTTATTGTCACTTACATTTCTTAAAAATCAACTAATGGGCATAAAATAATTTGGCTTTAGTGTGGGGGGAACCCCTCATAAAATCCGTTTCACTTTCAGGAAAAGGTGGAGAGGCACCAATAGAGACCGAGGTCGAAACTGCACATAATAAGTTCTGTCATAGACATCTGAAGCCGCGAGCACAAAATGGTAACACTCTGCGTCAAGACAGTAGACTCAGGAGACAGACACTAGTCTAAAACAGACGGGGGGAACTGTCAGCTATGTGGCACTTGCAGAGCACAAGCATAACGAGATGGAGGGGGGGAGACATTGAAGCACCGAAGTCACGTTAACACGCCAAGCAATACACTTTTAACAATCCCGAAAATAGTTACTGTTACGTTCGCTATGTTTCCTACAAAATTGACAGTGGTATTTTCTGTGTTCGGCGAGGGATGGGGCTAGCATATAGCCTAATGGAGCTAGGCAACCACTGACAAGTAGCCTAGGTCAGTGAGTGTTCAGATGCAGCTAGGTCTAGCAGCTAAGTAGTAAAGAAATAGAAGCCCTGCACTCAGCAGCTTACCGATTTTGGTCCTTTTCTGGAATAAGTCACCAATGTTTTGGGACAATGTTGCCGCCGACTTCTTTCGTTTACGTTCCTTGTCTTCTTTTTTACCCATTTTCGCTATTCTTCTGATTCTTCTTTGTTCCTATGTAATAGGCGATTAGGCTAGCTACCAACAGAAATGGGGGCATTACCGCCACCGACTGGATTGGTGTAAAACAGTCTGAACAAAATGTGTAAACAGAAATATTAACCATTTTTCTTACTCGTCACTTCTCTGAGTCTACTTTTCTTTTTTATTAGTCTGGATTTTGATATTGTAAATTTAGATTTGAATCATGTATATTCACCGGAGATGAACAATTCATTCATTGAATAGCCCACATATCTTGAGGGGCGTGTCTGTGTATGGGGGGAGGGGGGGGGGGGGGGGTGGGGGGTCGAGTGCGGGAGGGGGATCGAACGAACCCTTCGATCCCCCCTGGCTACGGGCCTGCTTATGGGGACGGGGGGTATGCATCAGCTGCTTGTGTGACAGCGAATACTTTCGAGCGGCTGCTGCCGTGAGCTAACGGCAGACTAAACGTCGGTGGACGAGCAGCACTGCAGCGGGCGGTAAAGGCAGCGCTTAGTCTTTAGTGTACACTATCAAGGTTCTCCGACCATGCTCATACTCACTGGCGTAGCTAGGTTTTCAAGTTTGGGTGGTCTTAGCCCAGAGGTGAGGTGGCGCTGTGCAATGGCGGCGCTGGGGGGGGGCAAGCAGGGTCTTAAGACCCTCCAGTCAAAGGCTTTGCCCCCCCATTTGCCCCCCCTGCCCTCGAAACATATAAGCATTACAAACTATAATCCAAATAAAGGAAAAATTAAGACACCACCGAGACATAACAATCATAGGTAACCGTCCGACAACAATTGTTTATAACATTGCTGTAGTGGTCCGTATTACAGAAGCGTCTGTATCTTTTTAGTATGTGTAGTGCGATTTGATTGGCAGTTTGCACGCAGACGTGCGTTTGACGTTCATGTTGGTGGCGGTTGACGCATAGCGGCTAGTTAACGACAGAGCAGATTAGCGAGTGACAGAGCAAAATGGACCGTTTTGTAACGTTAATTTCCAGAAAGCGGATGAGAGTGGATGATGGTGGTGGCGGCGGTGATTTGCGGATGCACAGTACGATGGAGGAGGACAGAGTGGACATGGACAGTGAGGATGAAGAGGCGGATGAAGAAGCGGCGGTAATGGAGTCGGCGGGGGCGAGGGCGGCGGCGGAGGAGGCGGCGCAGGAGGCGGCGGCATCAGACTCGGAGGCCGATAACATCCCTGAAAATGTCGGGCAAGATTCGGGGAGTGAAGGGAGAGCTTTACCGACAGCCGTAGCTCCGATCTTGGGTGGCGGGAAACCTGGCCCTGTGGATTTAAGCCAAGACCCAGCAGAGGGACCGAGGCAGCCTCAGCTGAAGTCCTACCCGTGTCGGGCATTTTGCTCCCAGCTAACTTTAAGAAGTTTTTGCCAGTCTTGGTTTAAACAATACGCGTGGCTGGAATACTCGGTGTCAGTTGATGCTGCTTTCTGTTTTGCCTGTCGGCATTTTCCCCACCATGCTCGGACATCTGGTCACTCAGAAAAGAGCTTCACCCACGCTGGCTTCAGAAACTGGAGGAAAGGAGGTGAGAAACTAACAAAACACCATGCAAGTGTTTCTCATAAACTAGCAATGGAAGGCTGGTGTGAGTTTAAGGCAAGGATGAAAAGTGGTTCAAGGATTATGACTAAACTTGATGCTGGACATGAGAAAACAGTACAAGAAAACAGGCAGTACATGAGAGCAGTCATAGAATCACTGCGGTTTACTGCTTGTCAAACAATTGCACAGAGAGGGCACAGGGAAGATCAGCAGTCCACAAACAGAGGTAATTTTATTGAACTGTTAAATCTGCTGGGAAAGTTTGACACCATTGTCTCAAAGAAATTGTCCAGTGGACCTGGGAATGCCAAATATATGCATCATGATATCCAGGATGAGCTGATTGATGTTATGGCCAGCATGGTGAGGGAACAAGTGAGCAACGAGGTTAAGCTGGGAGAGCATTTTGCTTTAATGGTGGATGAAACAAAGGATGTGAGCAAAAAAGAGCAGCTATCTGTTGTTCTGCGATATCTAAACAATGATATGATTCATGAAGAGTTTCTGGACTTTATTTCTGCAGAGGGCCTGGATGCAGAGTCTTTACACAAATCAGTTAAACAAACACTGGCTAAGTGTAGCATAGACAAACATGCATGCATTGCACAGTGCTATGATGGGGCCTCTGTCATGTCCGGGTGCAACAATGGTGTCCAGGAAAAGTTTCGCCAAGAAGTGCCACATGCGCTTTACATCCATTGCTATGCACACAGATTAAACTTGGTTTTAGTTGACTGTGTACATAATGTGAAACCAGTTGCAGAATGCTTTGCAACGGTCAAGATGTTGTACAACTTCTTTTCTGGGACAGTGACTCACAAGGTGTTCATGGAGAAGCAACAAGAACTTGAGCCCACCAAACGCACAGTGGAATTGAAAAGACTATCAGATACCAGGTGGGCCTGCCAATATTCTACACTGTGGGCAATAAAAAGAACTCTCCCTGCTCTCTTAGCAACTCTTGTGGATGTGAGCAACCAGACGAATGCTCATAGAGCTACTGAAGCAAGATCACTGATTGGACTGATTGATGCACAATTTGTTGTGCACATCTGTATGCTTGAGAGCATATTCAAGCTCACAAAGAACTTATCTGATCATCTACAGGCCACAGATTTGGAGCTGGCATCTGCCATTGATCTGGTCTTTGCAGTTGTTGATACCCTCAATGACAAACGCAATGCTGAAACATGGACTGAAATCTGGGAGTGTGCCAGTGATATGTGTGAGACAGTTGGCATTGACATGCAGCGCCCACAGGTAAGGAGAAAAAAACAGCCCCACCACCTGCAGGACTTTGTGGTGAACAGCCAAACAGGATCAAAAGAGCCGCTGGAAACCTCAGAAGACTATCAGAACCACTGCTATTTCCCTGTAATCAATCGATTAATCAGTGAATTGGACAGGCGGTTTTCCTCTGACAGCTGTCACGTTCTAAAAGGAGCAGCAGCTCTTAACCCAAAACACGAGACATTCTTGGACAAAGATACTCTTTTGCCCATGGCTGAACATTATGGCGTATTGATTGAAAACCTCTCAGCAGAACTTCACCAGTTAAAAAGACTGATTGAGAGGAAAAACCAAAGGGGGGACGTTGTCAGCACCACCCATGATGTGCTGGTGCTTTTGAGGCCATACAAGGATGCATTCGTTGACCTGTTCAAGCTTGTCTGTATCTCTATGACACTGCCTGTCACATCAGCTTCATGTGAGAGGAGCTTCTCCTGCTTAAGGCGTTTGAAAACCTACCTGAGGAACAAAAGCGGAGATGCTCGTACCAGCAATCTGGGTGTCCTGGCAATTAGTTCAAGCAGGGCCAAAGCACTTGATGTCGAGGCAGTGATTAACCGCTTTGCAGCCAATCACAACAACAGGCGGATCGTTCTGTTGTGAGTGACCAGTGAGTACACAATTCTTTTTTGACAGATTTTAAAAATGTTACCGGTACTTATTGTTTGCCTCATATTATGTCAACTGTAAGTGTAGTATTTAGCCTGTGTGTCTGTCTGTGTGGTTGTTTCAGCAGTTTCAGTGGAGTCCAGATGAGGAGGATGTTAGACTCAATAAACACGACGTTTATATCACTTTAGTGACTTTATTCCAGTTCAGAACAGGACAACTCAGTGGCCACCATTTCCACTGTAACCGGTCTACTCCAGTAACTCCAACATACAACGCATGCGCACAAGCGTTCCCAGGGTCAAAAGGTTACAAAGAGGGAAAATACAAGTTAACAATCTCCCTATCTTTTTTTATGTGAAATGAAAAACAATAAATAATAATAAAACAATGTACAAGTAATACTTGTCACAAGATTTCAAATAAACATACAAAGTCATCCAATGACCATAAACAAAATAAAATGACATCCCGGTGACATCCTGGTACATTGAATTTTGACAAAAGATGAACATATTAATAATGCAAACGAAGTTTTCAGTGCTTTGAATTGTCTGTGCAATAAAGTGTTCACCTCAGATTCCACAGTCCTTCACTTAGAGCTTTCAAAAGCACCAGAGCCGAAGCTCCCTTTTTGGTGAGACAGTCAGCGAGTTGGCCTTTTGTGTCTGACCAGAGCATCTCTTTTATTTGCTTGCTTTGTATAAGCTCCTTAATACCACTTATATCCAACCTAAGTCTCTTTTCTGTGACCTGTTTAGTTGACTTGAGGGCATCGAACAGGGACCGATTGTCGGTTACACAGACCAGTGAAGGAGCATTCAGTTCAGCCTTACCAGTGGTGAGCTCAGAAAAAAGAGTTGCAAGGAAAATAGCATTGTCTACACCATCGGACATAGCAAGTGTTTCTCCTGCAAGGGTGCTTCGTACAACACGTCGAATTCTTTTGGACTGCCAACACAGAGGAGAAAACTTTCCTCTTTCTCCCATAAGAACAATCAATGTCCCCCCCTGTGTACCTCCATCAGGAAGATTACCCAGAGAAGCATCACTGAAAACCACCAAGTGAAGAGCATCGTTTCCTAAATGCTGGAACTTGAGGGTCACCTTGTCTGCCTTAAGCTTACGGATAAGTTTATTTACCTCATGCATAGACTGCACCGTAGCATTTTTGATATTAGATGCCAAACTACATGAGTCAAACATAACATCTGGTCTGGTCTGCTTGGCAACCCATAGGACTTGTCCTATTTTTGACCTAAGCTGCTCTTTTTCAGTGTCATTAAGGGGCGCATCCCTAAGTATAGCACGTGCTGGTTGCATGTGAAGAGGTTGTAAATTCTCAATGTAACTGTGCTGATGTACCTGAACTACACCATCAACAGTAGCAAAATCCATTCCTACATAGGAGAAATGCTCATGTTCCTCACGCCCTACATGGAACGCAGACTTCAGTAGGGGAATCACATCTGTTGAAAAATCTTGCGAGCCTGCCCAAAGAAAATCATCTACATGGCATGCAAGTACTCCAGTAACCTTAAACTGCTCGTCTAACCAATAAAAGACTGCTGGATCCACCTGCGACATTTGACCACCTGTGCCCAGCATGGTTTCTTTGACTTTGTTATACCAATATAGAGATGCATCAGCAAGACCATATACACATTTCTTCAGTTTCCATATAACATTTGCACTGCCTGCCTCAGGAGGGGGCCGGATATAAATATCCCTAGACAGCTCCATGCCCTGCAAGAATGCAGATTTGATGTCCATAGAATGGACTTGCCACTGGTTTTGACAGATTACTGATAACAACAGCCTAAGAGATTCTGAAGCACAGGTTGGAGAATCTTTCTGTAACTCTTGCACATCAAGCTCTTCAAACCCTCTGGCTACGAGTCGTGCTTTAGGCACAATACCCTTGGGAGAGTCTTTGAGACTACAGACCCATCTAGTGGAGACACATTTTTGGCCTGCATTATCAACCTCCTCAAACACATGATTATTGTGCCAATTTTGTATCTCTTCTTGTTTTGCTGCATCAAATGAAATGTCTTTTGCTATGAGTACATCAGCCTCCCTGTCTTCTGACTCAACGTTAAGACTACCAACACATGACATATCAACTGACTCCTTTTGTCCCTCACTGCCATCAGGTTCAAGATGTTGTAAGTTAAACCAGTTTTTATGCTGTCCTGTGGCTTTTCCTGCTCTGCCTAAAACTCTGGCTGTATGTTGAATGCCATCATCTCTGCTCACAAATGTTACAGTCTGACCTGTTCTTAACCTTACACCTGCAAAAGGGGCAGGGTCACCACAGGCCCTGTGCTCTGTGTCAGTTTGTGTCACATTAGGTTGTGTGATGGGTGGGTGCAACACTTCTCCTGTATTCACCTCCATGTCACTGATGTTCTCCTGTTCATTGTCAGTATTATGGTCACTATCTGAGCTATCTTCTGTAGTGTTTGACACGCCTACCTCACTTTCTGCTTTTCTGTTAGCATCATCTTGAGCAATCTGCTTGTCGTGTTCCTCTGTGTTCACCTTACAAAGCCTGGAATGATGCACTCTAACAAGAATCCCACCATGTCTTACAAATACAACAGCCCCATCCTGACCAATAACCACCCCTGGTCCCTTCCACTCAGTGCAGTCTGCTCGTTTGTAATATACTCTGTCTCCTGTCACATATTTGTCATCTGTAGGTCTGAGCTGCTTGCGAAGTGCCCTCCTAATTCTCTCTGAGCATTCGGCTTCAGTGAATGCTTTCCTGGAAGCATGCAAAGCTGATATGTGTTCTCCTACCCTAGCACTTACAGTGGTGCCCTCTAAGGCAGGTAGCTTATCAACTAACACAGAGGGGAGGTTAGGATTCTGTCCAAATACTAATTGATGCGGGCTGTAACCATGAACACTGAGCATACTGTTCTTGGCCATGAGGGCCCAGTCAAGAGCAGTGTGCCAGTCACATCCATTTTCCCGTTTCACTTTCTGGATGATTTCAGTGAGTGTCTGATTGTGTCTTTCCAGTAGGCCGTTGCTCCAGGGACTGTATCCTGCTGTTGTTCTTGTCTCAATGTTGAAGTTTTCTGCCATGTCTCTGATTTCCTGATTATTGAATTCTCCACCGTTGTCACTGTATAGTCTCCGGGGGGGGCCATGTACGCTTATCCATGTGTGAATGAAGGAGTTGACGATTTCACAGGATTTCTTTGTTTTCACAATGTTTCCAGCACTGAAACGTGTAAAATGGTCGATGATATGGAGATACCATACACCTGGTTCCAACTCATGCAGGTCCACTGCTACCGTTTCATTGTACTCTGAGGCCAAGGGCAAACCTGCAGCAGGCCTTGGTTTGGTCTTGCTGTACCTCTTGCATATGTCACAGTCATGTACTATTTGTTGCAAAATAGTGACACAGTCTTTGTCCTTATTTCCTGCGCTTTGAATGAGCCTTTGTAGACGATCTGCTGAGGCATGGCCAAACTGTTTGTGAAGCTTCAGAAGAACTTTGTGTTTCTCATTGGTGGACATGTTTTCTGTCACAGTAAGGACTTCATCCTCAGGCTCACTCTTTTCCGTATCTTTGTCTCTGATGTCTACACAGTAGTGGCCAGAGCTAGTGAATTCAAGAGGCACAGGTTGTCTGAACATCACAGCTCGGTCGTTTTCCATGTCCAAAATGGTTCCTGCTTTCTTCAAAGATGTTTTGCTCAGCAGCAGTGGGATGTCAGCTTTGACCACTTCAGCTTCAACATGACATTTTTGTCTGTCCTATCTTAGCAGGTAGTTTTACTTTTCTGCTGGAATACACTAAGTTTCCATCTCCAAATCGAAATGGCCTGCTACTGGGGATTTCTGTTTGCAGCACCTGGTTCACTTGGTCTGGGCTGAGGTCTTTCACATAGCTTTCCAGCCATTTCTCCCCACATACAGTACGAGTACAAGCAGTGTCAATGATAGCTGACCCCAGGGATTCAGCCAGGAAGATTTCTGAATCAGACATTGAAGCTTTGGTAAACAGTGTGATGTTACATTCGTCAACATTTTCTTCTTCAGTTAGTTTGACATGTTCACTCTTCTTATGAGGACAATCTTTAGCCCAATGAAACGTGCTCTGACAGATGGCACACCTTGATCTCCTACCGAATTTATCCAGTGGATTGGTACCTTGTAAGGGCTGCCTCTGTTGTCCAGTCTGTACCGTGTATCGTTGTCCTCGTCCTTGCGGTCTTTGCTCTGTAAAGAACGCCACGTCCTGCTGGTTCACTTGTATTCCGCTTGACGAGCCTGGCGCTTTTCCTCCGAAAATCCTCTTAAGTGCCGATTTCATATCGACGAACTTCAAGTCCGTGCACGCAGTCAGTGCAAGTTGCCTGCTTTTCACGTCCAGACAAGCCGTGTCCAAGAGCTTAAATGCTAACACAGCATCGGGTAGCGTCATATTGTACTTTTTCATCCGGTTATATCTCTGCTCGAAGTCAATTATGTAGTCCGATATGGACAGAGAATTTTCTTTTGTGATGCTATCAAAATGAGAATACGCTTCATATGCACGGTCTTTTTCCTCCTTTAGAAACACACTATCCAATTTAGCTAACAACGTATCCATACCGGTATCAATGTCCAAGTCATCTGCAGGTATTTCCATTGCGATTTCCCGGGCTCTTCCTTGAAGCCCCAAGGCGACAGCAAGTGCATGTTTCTCTTTGTCGAGTTCTGTAACACGCGTCCAGACGTTAATTTCATTTTTCCAACTCTCGTACGGCTTGGTCTCGTCAAACTTCGGCGGAATTTTGTAACTAGCAGCCATCCTCTGCTACCAATGTTAGACTCAATAAACACGACGTTTATATCACTTTAGTGACTTTATTCCAGTTCAGAACAGGACAACTCAGTGGCCACCATTTCCACTGTAACCGGTCTACTCCAGTAACTCCAACATACAACGCATGCGCACAAGCGTTCCCAGGGTCAAAAGGTTACAAAGAGGGAAAATACAAGTTAACAGAGGAGAGAGGAGTTGAGAGCAGAAGAGAGGAAGACAGCAGTGGAGAGTGAAGGAGAGGAGAACAGAGGAGTTGAGAGAAGAAGACAGAAGTGGAGAGTGAAGGAGAGGAGAACAGAGGAGTTGAGAGAAGAAGACAGAAGTGGAGAGTGAAGGAGAGGAGAACAGAGGAGGAGGAGAGAGGAGTTGAGAGAAGAAGAGAGGAAGACAGCAGTGGAGAGTGAAGGAGAGGAGAACAGAGGAGGAGGAGAGAAGAAGAGAGGAAGACAGCAGTGGAGAGTGAAGGAGAGGAGAACAGAGGAGTTGAGAGAAGAAGAGAGGAAGACAGAAGTGGAGAGTGAAGAAGAGGAGATCAGAGGAGTTGAGAGAAGAAGAGATGAAGACAGAAGTGGAGAGTGAAGGAGAGGAGAACAGAGGACGGACGGACTTTACTGATAAATATATTACACACAACGTCAGACAGCTGTAACACAAAAGGAGACAGACTTTATACAATCATGTTTGAGAGCGAGGAGGAAATCCAAATACCTGCCAAGACCTTAAAGAGGGTCATAAATCTGGAAAGGATGAGAGGAGAGGAGAGGATGGGAGAGGAGAGGAGAGGAAAGGAGAGGAGAGGAGAGGAGAGGAGAGGAGAGGAGAGGAGAGGAGAGGAGAACAGAGGAGTTGAGAAAAGAAGAGAGGAAGACAGAAGTGGAGAGTGGAGGAGAGGAGAACAGAGGAGGAGGAGAGAAGAAGAGAGGAAGACAGCAGTAGAGAGTGAAGGAGAAGAGAACAGAGGAGTTGAGAGAAGAAGACAGAAGTGGAGAGTGAAGGAGAGGAGAACAGAGGAGTTGAGAGAAGAAGAGAGGAAGACAGCAGTGGAGAGTGAAGGAGAGGAGAACAGAGGAGGAGGAGAGAAGAAGAGAGGAAGACAGCATGGAGAGTGAAGGAGAGGAGAACAGAGGAGGAGGAGAGAAGAAGAGAGGAAGACAGCAGTGGAGAGTGAAGGAGAGGAGAACAGAGGAGGAGGAGAGAAGAGAGGAAGACAGCAGTGGAGAGTGAAGGAGAGGAGAACAGAGGAGGAGGAGAGAAGAGAGGAAGACAGCAGTGGAGAGTGAAGGAGAGGAGAACAGAGGAGGAGAGATAGTGAAGATGAGAGGAAGACAGAAGTGGAGAGTGAAGGAGAGGAGAACAGAGGAGGAGGAGAGAAGAAGAGAGGAAGACAGAAGTGGAGAGTGAAGGAGAGGAGAACAGAGGAGTTGAGAGAAGAAGCGAAGAAGACAGCAGTGGAGAGTGAAGGAGAGGAGAACAGAGGAGTTGAGAGAAGAAGAGAGGAAGACAGCAGTGGAGAGTGAAGGAGAGGAGAACAGAGGAGTTGAGAGAAGAAGAGAGGAAGACAGCAGTGGAGAGTGAAGGAGAGGAGAACAGAGGAGTTGAGAGAAGAAGAGAGGAAGACAGCAGTGGAGAGTGAAGGAGAGGAGAACAGAGGAGTTGAGAGAAGAAGAGATGAAGACAGAAGTTGAGAGTGAAGGAGAGGAGAACAGAGGAGGAGAGATAGTGAAGATGAGTTTAGAGAGGAAAAGAGAGGAACACAGGAGTGAAGAGATAGTAAAGAGGAGATCAGAGGTGAGACAAAAGATTCAGTGAGACAGTGGTAAGAGTATACTGTGTTGCACTACACACTGCTACAATTCTGTTCCACTAGTAAATCCACAGATGTTCTCTGTGGTGGCTGTGATTTGAATTGTATTCTTGTGCTTGCTTGTTTGTTGATTCATTAAATACAAGTAATTAAATATGCTTGTGTTTGTTGTATATAAACATTTAGTAACGTGCATTTCAATGTAGTGTATTAGCCCGGGAACAGTGGTGTTTGGTGTTCGTTATGTCAGAATTCACTAGCACCTCCTATAAAAAATCAGACCCCCCCATTGCCCCCCCAACAATAATTTTCTGGAGCCGCCCCTGGCGCTGTGTGCGTGCTAATGCGAGCACTGAAACATTTTCGGGGCCTCTTTCTTTAAGATGTGTGGGGGG
Organism: Eleginops maclovinus; assembly: GCF_036324505.1. NCBI lineage: Eukaryota > Metazoa > Chordata > Actinopteri > Perciformes > Eleginopidae > Eleginops > Eleginops maclovinus. Next base: position 4,497,784 of record NC_086360.1, on the reverse strand, counting down.
GTGGGGGGGCACCTGCATTGTAGTATAATAACCATTAAAGTAACTCAGATGGCATGATGATGGATAAGTAAGTCTGGTAGTTTTGCAAAGCCACTACAAACCCATATTGTTTTGTGCTGGTTGGGTCGTTGAAGATGTACAAGAGTACAATGCGGTCTCTGCATTTGACCCATCCTAGTGTTAGGAGCATATTAGTCATGTGAACCAGGTCCATGTTACCTGGCCTTAGTCATGTTGACAAGTCTTAGGAGTCATCTAGAGGGGTCTGGGGGCATGCTCCCCTGGGCAGAATTGTTTTAACATTTTAAAGTGAATTGCACACGTCTGGTGCACTTTGAGAGCAAAATTAAGATGCTAGATCTAATACAGGGGTGTCCAAACTTTTTTCACTGAGGGCCAAATACAGAAAAATATATGAAGGTCTGGGCCCCTTACTAGAGTTGAAGTATATTGCCTCTTAAGTTTGGTTATGTTAGCAAAATCAACCAAATGTAGGTAAGTTAAGCTTGATACTTGAATATGCTTTAGGAAAAAAACAGCCTACACCACAGCTCTCAGAGTGCTTATAATAAGGGGAAATGAAGGGTATATTTAAAGCCTGTTATGTAAATCAGTTGTTAGGCTTTTTTTTTATCAACTTAGATTTTAGTGTTAGAAAATGTTTTCAACTTTAATTGCCTGAATTTATTTGAAAAGTGTGCTCTTTAACTCGTGAAAACAGTGTAATATATGTTTACATATCGCCTTGTGCTTGACTTATATTTAAGTACAATATAAGACAAGCACAAGTTTCATTCTTGGGCCATATGACATTATACTTTTGAATTAGCTGAGGGCCAATTTAAAATAGCCTGCGGGCCGCATTTGGCCCCCCGGGCCGTAGTTTGGACACCCCTGATCTAATAGAACTTTGTGGTCTTGGTAAGGGGAGGGGGCACAACTCTCAACACTAATATGACACATGTATCAATCAATCAAAGAATTAAAAAAAAAAACATAACAAATAACCATTCAGTGAAATATTTTCATTTTGAAAACTGAAGCCCAGCTACGCCACTGCTCATACTCATCATCATCCTCATCATTATCATCACCATCACCTCATCTGCCCATTAGGTCAGGGAGGGGCCAGACCGTCGGAGGTGGCCGATGCAATGGTGGACGCGGTGGTGGACTTTGTGAGGAAGAAGCAGACGAGGTTTGTTCACAGCGTGAAGATCCTGATCTTTCAGACGGTCATGATGCCGCTGTTTCACAAGAGCATGAAGAAGAGAGAGGGGCAGGATGTGAAGGAGAAGAGCACCTTCACTAAGCTCAAAGGTATTCACTATCTCCACCTGCTCTAGAGGAGAAATTTCTTTTTTGTGATCTAGATTGTTCAGTTCTCTGATTTCCCTCCTAGAGGTTTTCTGGTGTTAAGTCTTTTTTCTGTTCTCTTTTATCGTCAACCACCTCATGTTTGGACTAAGTCTGTCTTTTAATACTTTCTGACTTCCTGTCTGTGGCTCTCAGCTCCAAGCCCATTGGTTCATCTGTTATTTAAAGCGCAAATCATGGGGACTATTTTTGGTTCCTTTAGTTAGTATTTGTAGGAGTCAAATATACATCCTTTACTTTCTTGTGAATGCGAGATCTCAGAAAGCCTGGAACACGTTTTTTTTTACCACTTAGACTCAAGGATGAAATCAGAACGAAAGATTAAGATAAGGGTTGCTGAAACAAAAAACATTTTTGGCTATAACTTAAGAATTCCTAAGCTAATTACGACAATTTCACAGAACTGTCTAATAGGATAAAATGATGAGTTGACTACACTTTGAAATTACATGGATGCAAACTAATATCTAATTGGTTGGTGGAAAATGAAGCAGAGGTAGTAATTCAAGTTTGATGTTTTTCAGACAACGTGACTTCTTTTTTTATGGGATTCGTGGAGCAGCGACCCAGCGCTGATCATCTGGTTCTGGAGAGTGAGGAGTTTGAACCGACCGTGTTTCAGCTGTGTGCCGACAACGACACGGTGAACATAAAATGATTCTCTTTTTCAGCTCTTTGCTTTGAAAGGCTCTCATACAAACAAACCTCGCAGGAAAAAGAGACAGATAGGAAAACGGTCTTGTTCTTGCATGTAGCCATACTTGTTTTTAATTCCACATCTGTTACCGCCACGGCAGGATGTGAGACAGGCTAAGAAAAGAATTGTGGAGCTGATTGTGGCGGAGCAGGCTGAGAGCATCATCACAGACCAGTACATCAGTCAGCTGTCGCTGTACGACATGGACCAGCTGAAGGCCCTGCAGAGGAAACTGACCGTTAGCATCCGCCTGGAACGAGGGCAGGAGGACCAGGAGCCCCACATCCACCTGGAGGGGCTGACCAGGGACGTGTATACTGCAGAGTCCGCCGTCAGGTCAGCAAATGCATTTATGGAGGACAAAAACACATCAAAACTCCAGTTCAAATAAGAGCATAATGATTTAAACCTTGCACCTCCACGGGGTTCATCTTTACTGCCTAGCATTTTCAAATAATACATCCAACTTGGATAGACTTTTCCTCAAAATATGTTTATTTAGTCGAATATTTTTGTTATTTTCCTCACTGGGACAGATTAACCATCATGAATCCAAAGTTTCATGCTCTCCAAGAAAATTTTGGCAGTTCTACTTTTTTTAAATGTTTTTTTCTGACCATTAGGGACATCATCCGCAAGGTTGAGAGGTCGGAGATAAGGAAGAGCAAGGCCTTGATGATGAGTGGAAACGTGGAGTGGCAGTTTACCTGTCGAGGGAACATGAAGCCCTTCGACATCGACACCAACCTCGCCCTGGAGGAGGCTCTGGAGAAAAAGCAGCCGTATGTAACGATCAAGATCAACAACGAGAAATACCGTGCTGATCTCATGATGCTAAAAGCAGTGTCAGAGAGAGGGCATAAACAGCTAGAGATACTGAGAAAAGATTTGAAAGGTAAGTGATCTGTTTTAGTGCTCATTTATGCTGCACATCACATCGGATACATTGTCAGCAAATTTCGTGCTGCAAAGGTCGTGATCACTGTGTTGTAATGTGTTAATATGTAATGAGTTATTATAAAGTACAGCAGCTGGCTCTTCACACTACTCTAAACTCAGAATAGGTGACTGTTATAAAAAATGTTTAGTGCGCCAGTTTGTTAGAGAGCGGTCACGTGTTCGCACAGATTCAAAACCAGTTCAATCCGAAAATCAAAACGACTTATGTTCCCTCTTTCCTGCAGTGCTATCATCACTCACACTTGTTTTGGTGTGAGTTGCTGTTAGGGCTGCCCTCGACTAAAGATTTTTGTAGTCGACCAATAGTCGTCAATTCAGGCGATTAGCCGACTAATTGTCGCATGTTTATGATGTCATTATGATCTTTTTCTCCCAAAATTGTTTCAGTTTCAAATTCTGATAAAAGACGTTATTATAACAGCATGGTCGCTCAAAGACGCCTTAAACAGACAATTCTACCGCGTTTTCCTTCCTTTAGATTTGTTTTACATTGTTGATGTATGTATGTATTGTTGCTTGGCCTCTGATGGTGTTATGGTATTGTGACATGCGTTTGCCCAAAATAAAATACACACTTTTTACATATTGAACAAAGACAACAGGCCTTTACAAATCAAACAAAAGAGGCAAAACTCAAATAAAATAATAAATAACTTAAGTGGTCTTGCTTTCTTTCTATTTATAGGCTTGTATAACTTAATCATTAAAAACGTAGTGACATCACTATGTAACACTCACACTTGTATTGACTAGTGCTACAACACATTGTACATGATAGGCTAAGGGGCGGGACATTTCTAAGCAGTTGACAAATCACAACAGAGCCGGACAGCTAACCAATCAGAGCAGACTGGGCTCTGGTTTCAGACAGAGGGTGAAAAGAGGTGCTGCAAAATAAAGAAAAATTAAAAAAATAAAGAGCTTTATGAACATTAAAGCATGGAGACATGTCCCAATAGAGACACAAAATACAAATATGAAGCTGAAAATTGGCAGAAGATGGCCCCTCCTAACAACAAGGTGTGTTGGTTATTTTTGAGTGACGGTGTCATGATTTCTGGTAACGACGTTGCTACATAGTTGTTAGAAAAGCCATTTAATTTGTCGCTTTGAACACTACAAACGAAGCGACATCTAGTTCCATCCTTTTTGAGAGAAGGCATACATGTCTACGGTTTATATCTCCAATGCTCTGTAACTCACACCAAAGTAATCAGGTTTAAAACACACCTAAAAGTAAGAGCAAGAATATCTAGCTTTGGTTTTGGGGTTCAACTATTCTTTCAAGACTAACACAATGCATCACACAGAAGAAAAATCCAGATTGTGTGAGTAAAAATGATATTCCTTTAGATTCCTTATGATTTTAATGGTTAACCATCTATGTCTGTGAAAAGGGGCTAAGTTGACCTAGGATCAACTCTTAGCCCAGGACTAAAAATTAGCTGTCAGCTGTTCAGTTGGTCCTTCTTTGCAGCTTTTCAAGCAGGAAAACCTCAGAAATGCCGCATTAGCATTTCTATATTTTGAATAAGGGTTTGAATTCTCCATACAAAGTGACAGCCCTCTTTTACGCAGTGATATGAATAAAAATGTTTAAGTGTATCATTCTATAAAAATTGACCCAGTATTTTTTTTCAGCTGATGATGCCGCACTCCCCTCCCATTGGGATGACATGAAAGGTGATCTCATCAAAATGTTTCCTGTCGCTGCGGGGTCCCAGGAATACACTGACGTGGAGACGGAGTTAATAAACACCGGCCTCACTCCCATCAACATCAGCGTATGTTCAATCTCCGATGTTCATAACTAAATAGCGATACCTTAAGACTGTGTCAATTTCATTAGATGTCTTCAATCACTGCAGATTTATTAGTCCGTTAACCCTGAATGTAATTGATATATAACGTCTGGCCAAACAGTCCAATCGCTACTTTGAATAAACTTTGAATTTGGACAATAACACGCTAAATATTAAGACCAGAGCTGAGCAGTAAATTCATTTTGATTTTAACGTATAATAAAACTAATGATAATAATAATAATTACAATTACAATATATTTCTTATTTTCCAGTTCTTAATTTAATGTAATAATTATAAATAATAATAATAACTATTATTATCACAGTCTTACACTGTGATAATAATTGCCCTCTCTAAATATGTCACAATATTTTCTTAATTACTCTAAATCGAAGTATGACCTTTTGATTCACTAAAATTGTTTAAATTTTTTAATAGAAATATTTGAATGCTAGATCCCTGTTAAATGTATGGATACAAAATGTTCTTTAATATGTTAAAGTTGTAAGTATGTGCTCACGGTCTCTTACTTGTTGTGTTCTTACTGGCTTGTCAGATTGAACGAGTCCAGAACCCGACACTGTGGAAGAGCTACCAGCTGTTGAAGAAACAGCTGGAGGTGAAGAACAAACACAACAACAACGAGAGGAAGCTCTTCCACGGCACCAAAGCCAGCTCTGTCGATCTCATCAACAAACAAGGCTTCAACCGCAGCTATGCCGGAACACATGGTAACCAAAGCGTCATTAAAACCCTTCTGCACATTCACAAGGGTCAAATAAAGTACTGCATGGGGAGGGAAGATCTAAATATTCAGTTCAACCTTTGGCTGAAAGACAACAATTCTTTAAATACTGTATGTTAAGTTCTGTTAGTGTAAGATTTCATGTAAAAAATGTGTTACGGCTCCAAATTACAGTGTATTGTTAAAGATTAAACCATTGGTTCCCCACTTCTTGGCTAGCCCCAATGGAAGAAGTATTCAGATCCTCCATTTAAAAAGTTCCCATACTATAATCTAAAACAGCAGCATTACAAGTAAACAAGTTGTATCCAAATTGCTCATTGAGTAAAAGTACAAATACCTTTAATAGTCCCATAGAGGGCAAATTTGCAGCAGAAAGAGACAAACTAAGAGCCATACTAAAAATATATATATAAGAATCACACAATTGCAAAATATACAATAAAAATGTGAGATTAAAGTACATTTTGTGCATGTGCTAATCATATATTTATAAATGTAGCTCTTTGGGCCTCAACCTCAAGTTATTTTAATGAGACAATTTGATGAGAAATCTAACTTTGGTGGAACTGTTAAAAGCTTGTAATGTGCCCTCAACACACTTTAGTAAGAGGTCACAACTTATTAATAATAATAATAATAATAATAATAATAATAATAATAATAATGTGTTTTATTTAAGGAGTCATCATATGTTTTAGTTGTAAAATCGTTTGTAAAGTAACTACTATATATCTGAAGTTAATATCGAGTTAAGAGGACTCCAAAACTTCTCCTTCCTAAAAGTCTTATTCAGCTCCAAGAGTTTCAAATATCCAATATGTCCAAACCATATGGAATTGGATTAAAATGTGCTTAATTAAAAGTCTGGAAAAATCCTCTCGGTTCCCCTTACATTTCTCTGGTGAGTGAGAGCACCACTTAAAGTGCAACTGAAATGAATTTTCATCTATCATTCAAATGAAATTTTGACTTTTTCTTAAACCATCAATCCAACTTGAACTAAATTTTCCGGGCATAACTTGTTAAAACGGCCATTTAAAAGTGTGAATTATGTGGCCTTGGGTGTGAAATTGGCCATGTGACCGTGACGTCATAGGGTTGACTCCCTTATTTGCTGGTATGGCTGGCTGCGAAAACAACATACATTTGATGGACCTATATCTCATCAAGGAACCAAAATTCTGATACAAACATCAGCAGGTCGAAAGAACACACCTCTAACATTATGTGGAAAAACTTTCGTTGAATTTAAGCCACACAAATCGATTTAATATCTATATTGTAGAGGCTCTCTGCACCTCCCGTAGGCTATGGGTAGGCTAATGGAAATGAAAGAAAGTTACCATTTTCGGCACAGGATCGGCGGGCACAAAACAGCCATCGCTTCTACTACACGCTTATTATTATTATTAAGATGTTATCAATCAAATGACACAATAGTGTATGTTTGCTGTGGTAAACTGGAAAAGATTTGAACATGCCGGTTTCGCAGGTATGGCATTCTGCTGCGCTGTCTTTGACACGTAACCTAACGAAACCTAACGAAGTGGCACTTTGAAATCCAGCCACTTAAAAAAAACTTGTGTGATAATAACATGGTTTTAATGTAAGCTTAATAAACAATGGCGTTATCCCCATTATTATGCCGAAATGTATCGATCAACCAGCTACATCTACCTTAGTTCATTTTGTTTATGGCAACGGTTGACAAGGAAGATGCTTTGCTTTGACGCAGGCTCAAGAGTATTTTCTCAGAAGCGAACAGTAAGCGAACACTATTATATGTATATTAAAAAAACAAGTCCAGTAATGTCAGATCTGGAAATTTCCGAAATAAGTGAAAGGAGCGTTGTGATGGAAATGTACGGAGCACAACACAGATGTTGAGGACACTTCAAAATCACGACGATGCCTCCGTACAAACTGTATCCACCGTGCTCTTGTCTTTGCCTTCTCCTTGTCAGCCTCAGTTCCAGTATTTTTTTGTTTCGGAAACATGTGCAGAGAGATGCCTTCAGTGAAGCTGCTATTTTTGCAACTAACACCATTTGGCCCTCCAGCAACACAATATTTTCCACCGTGCTTTGATGTCTTAGCCATAGACGCCGCCATTACAGTTAGACTACTAGAACTTCTGTGTCAACCCTATGACGTCACGCATAAAAAATGAATTCGCACAAAAAGACAAAATGTGGCTCCTTTTGAGCCCGTTTTAACATGACTTCCCGGATAAATTATTATCCAGACAATATCTCATTTTAATCGCAAGGCTTAGAACCTTTAGAATCAGCACCCAAAACTGTGAAATTCCAACAATTAAAATTCGTTTCATAAGTCCTTTAAGTCCTTAACTGAATCCGAGCAGGTAAAACTGCTACACCTCATTAAGCTTCAACAGTGAAATGCTAACTACAAATTAAAGCATGCTATTACTTTAACAATATCTTAAAATCCCTGACGGGCTACTTTTAATGTGGAGGCAGTTCTAGTAAGTGTGCTACTAGAAGTACGTTGCACCATTAATAGTTTTATTTAAGGATATTCTTCCTGAGCATCCATGCTAGCTAAAGCTACATTGACACAATATGCGCATGTACTTGTCAGCTGTCGCAACGCAAGCTAGCTGTGAGCCAAGAGCTAATCGCCGATGTTGTGAATGTAGCTAAAAGTACCTTGTTTTTTTAATGGAGCAATTCCCAAAACAACGTTATAAAACCTGCCTACATAATGTATTCAGTGTCACTTTCAGCTACAGCCATTCCACTGTGTTAATGTAACAGTTAAACCAAAAGTCAATACATTCTTCTCTTAGTCAACTACACAGTGCATTCAAGTGTCACGGTACACAGAAAGTGAAGGACTTTATCGTGATGGACGACATTTACATAGAGCTTTTCCGACATTAGCACACCGTTGACCACGGCACAGTCCACTGACAAGTCTTTGAATTATTACAACACTATTATGTGCAAATCAAGTGTCTTCTGTTTTGTTCTGTAGGCGCAGCGTACGGCAATGGTTCCTACTTTGCTGTGAGCGCGACATACTCTCAGGGCTACGCTCAACCCGACGCCAAGCAACAAAGGCGCATGTACCTGGCCAGGGTTCTGGTGGGGGACTTCACCCCGGGAAAAGGCGGCATGATCACGCCCCCCTCAAAGAGCTACAGCAATGCTACAGACCTGTTCGACAGCGTGACAGACAGAAACTCCAATCCAACCATCTTTGTAGTATTCAATGACAGCCAGGCGTACCCAGAATACCTGATCACATTCACCTGATTGGATGCCATGATCACATTGTGCCACAGCTGTTCTAGCATAGCTTTAATATTAGTTTTCTTGGCTGCAACAACTATTTGATACCTATATAACACATTGCATGTTAGAAGTGCTTGGTGCCATTTGCTTTATTGAGATTAAAGTTTAAATAAAAGGATAGTTATCAATATTTTCAAACTGTAATTTCCTTAATATTTGTCACATTTGGTTTGTTGCTCTGTAATGTAGTTTTTAATTGGTTACAAATGTCATCCTTGTCTAATTTACAGAAAGATTTAGAGAAAGTTTTCAGGTGAGCTTTCTTTGGAAATGTTTTCAAAAGATAACATGTGGTTTTATAAGAGATGAAATGTGAAATGGATAGCTACCACCTAACTCTGCGCGAGTTAGCTAGTAGCTGGTCAATTCACATTTTAATGGATATATTCAAGCGTGTTAACTTTGAATGCAGCTTTACTTTGAAGAGATATTTTGGTCCCACATTGTCAAGACTCAAACATGTCAAACACTATTTGATGGATAGTAATGACGTTTTCTACAAACATTCATATTTCTCAGGTTTTACATTTAAATTAGTTCTATAACTCGTTATCTGGCGATCATGAGGTCCACATTTTAGAACAATCATTTTGTCAAATACATATTTTAATGACCAAAATAAACATTTTAGCATACTGATATTAGCATTTAGCTCAAAGTACCACTGTGTCTTACGAATTCTGTTTTAAAACCTATACAAATTAAAAGAACAGTGTAATACTTAATTTGCATTTAATGGAGTTCTATCTAATAAAGTCCTATTCTGGACGCTATGGGTAATACTGTCCTCTGCTGGGAGTCTCGTGACATTAAAATGATCTAATTCTGACAAAATCTTGACATGATTGTTGGAGCACAAAAATCCCAAATAAAAAATGTCAAACACACACTGATGAATATTATTTTTATCTACAGATTTTGTTTCAAACTAAGCAGAGACAAAAGTTTCTCCAATAGCCTTCAACATTCAGACCAATCATTTTATTCATCACAATTCTTAATTAACTTTTTACGACTTCTTATCGTCTCATATTACAGATTCTTGTTTGCGTTCACTAGTTTGGTTTCAATGTCAAAATGAAAAAACAGGACTTCTGTGGAATAAGTCAAATAAGAGCTTGAAAAGTTCTGGACATTTCCAAACAAATGTGAAACCATGTATTGATTTCCAAAAATAAATGCAAGTTGTGGAAAAAATAAGTAATACTTGGGGCTTCTTCAAAATCCTTGGAGAGTTGTATCTCCTGTACCTGGTTTTTAAGAAAGCCATGTGTCCAAATGCACAAAGAAGAAAACATAAAATCCATAGAGAAAACATCAGGAATCAGATATCCGCGGTTAGTGATGTTTACAGGCTGCGCTTCTGTCCTTGAAACTTAAGATGAAATTCCTTTGAGAAGATCCAGAGATCCAGTTCCGTCATTCCTGAACTTTTTTAATCACAGTTTTTATCCAGCACGAGTAAATCTTTGTGCTGACGGACGTTTATTGAAATGAAAGAATTGAAGAATCCTCCGTCCAGGTCAGCAAACTTAAACAACACTTACTTAGGTGGCAAACCAACTCACCTGAAGAAACGAGAGCTTGAAAAACAGTGATGGGATTATGGGGGGAGGGTTGAGTCTTTGAATGATGCAGGTTTCCTGTTTATTTTCTTCTGATTTGCTCATGTTTAACCTTGTCCAGAGTCACTCACAGTGTTTACGCAAGAAACGTCTCTCGATTGTCTGCCATTTTTGTCTTTGACATCATCAGTCCGTAGATTTGGTTCTGTTCTGTTGAAACGTGCAGGGCCACTGTAACAATTAAAGGAGGAGTTCAGCTTTAGTCTGATTCAGCTCCAACAAAACAAGGTCACCTTTGGCTCTTCAGTTTATCTTCTCTCCTCGGACAGGAAACGGGGCACGTTGGCCGAATCGACTTACATCGAGGTCGTGATCACACAGGGTGTTTCCGATGAAGCGTTCAAGTTCTTTAGGTAGGTTAACCTGAACGGCCTTCCTCCGTCTCGCCTCTCAGGTGTTTGCTTCATTCAATAACTGAAAGTACTTGGGCTTAGGTTGCATTAAAGTAGCAATAGACAATTGTTTTCCCACGTTAAGGTATCATTATGGAGGAAACGTTGATTGCTCAAAATATTTAATATAGAATAACAACCACCTGCGTTTGGATTGTTTCCATGTCAGCCGCGCTTTCACCTCGTAACTGTCTGCCACTGGGAAACTGAACAGGAAGATCCCAATTTTGTTTCTCCTGTGACGTTCCCAAGTTTCAAAAGTAAAGATCCCAAGGTAGCACAAGTGCTGGACGTTGTTACACCTGAAGAAACTTTAGGATAAAATAAAGTCTCAATGATGAAGGAGGTGAAGAGGGATAAAAAACTTAGTTAAAGTAGATGGAGAGAGCTCCAACACCCGAGATGTTTAAATTTGCATTTTACTAGATAAGTGTGAAGCAAAACTGCCTTCTGATTATTACTAAGGGCATTTTCTTTCAGCACCATCATAATAGCACCAAGGTCTGCGCTCCTAGGTCAAAACGGTCTTAAAAGTCTAAGAGCAGAAAAGTTGTCTGTAGCCACTTTAAAGCGATACCTAAGAAGAACTTCATTAAATTTGATCATTTTCATTAATTAAACTATGTTTTCTTAGATTTGGATGACAGAGAGCATTGATGAACGTCTTTCTTTTACTCCAACGCCCCTCAACTGATTTCCCACGTGATCCCGACCTCAAGTCTGTCATTTCTGATGAGTAAATTGCATTTAATGTTGATCTCCGGCACCAAATCATTAAAGTAATCAAAGTGCTTTTGTTAATTTAAGGGAGATACCTGGTGTCCTGAAGTCTTATTCCTCATGAAGATAAAGCTGTAATTGATGACTTTCACAGTAAAATATAACTTTTAAATTGTTATCCATTCCTACAGGATGTAACAAAGCATTTCACTTCACACAAAGCTTCATCCTAAGTGTACTGGATTGTACACATTCATTGGCCCACTGAGATGTGCAGCACCAGGACGCTGTTGTGCCAAGCGGTAAACGCGTCATGTGGTCAGGTTCTGGTTTTGCAGCTATGATGACGTGTGGATGAAGAGTAAAGCAGATGGGTCACCGTCTCTGCTGGCTGTAGACGGGGAAGGCCAGCGTGACGTTGAGCGAGTCGTTGTGTTGGACCAGCGAGGTGTGCTGGTAGTGCAGCACCAGCTCCTTCAGAGAGCCGTACAGGTTGTAGGGCTCCGCGAAACCAAAGCCGGTGCTCGTCTTGTTGATGACGCAGTGCTTCACCTCGCCCTCCACCCTGAGGGAGACAGAAATGAAGGGAGTTGAAGATATGCGTGTGTGTTCAATCCAATTCCAAACACTTCATTACATAGAAACAGACTTGAAGTTTGGTTTTGCGTTACAGTCACATCAAAAGGACCATGCTCAACAACAGATAGATAAACAAACAGGTGTATGTGTTAACAGGTGCATTAACAAACCGGTGACTGGATTGATGAACAAAAAATAATAGAGGTAAAAATGCAAGTAGATAGACAGGTATTAAAGTAAATTGACCTGTAAATAAAAGTAAAATAAATAGGAAAATAGACAGGTAAAAAAAAGTTAAATAGCAAGTAAGTAGAAAGGTAAATAAAGGCAAATTAGCAAGTAAATATAGAAAAAAGGTTAAATACGCAGATTAATCGATAGATTGAAAAGGTAAATACAAGTAAATAAACTGGGGATTAGACAGGTAAATAAGGAGGTAAGTAGACTTACACCACAGAGCAAGCGTAGCAGCCCGGCTTGCTGCTGTCTCGGACCAGGAAGGTTCCGTCTCTCTTCCCGCGCAGCAGAGACTCGGCCTGGATGCGGTTGATGTTTCCGAGACGCCATAGATGTTCGTCATGGTGAGGAAGATCCTCCTCATCCTCCACCATGCTGTACTCACTGAAGAAGCAGGGGGACAGGTTAGCAGGGCATGCCGACGGGCTATGGATGTGATGCTAACACATTATCAAGTGCGATTACTCTGGCTGCCAGGGTGCAGATTCCACAATATGAAGTTTTACGTTTGGTTTCCTTTTAAAGACTAATATATATATATATATATATTTTTAAATCTACACACATGAATCTGCTCACCCTGCCTTGTTGTTGGTTAATATACAGACAAAAGCCAAGGATGCTGACTCTCTGTTCCTGCTATGATTCTTGACCGGTTTAAAAGCACACCCTGTTGGCTTAACACAATAAAACGATGTGCTATTACAATGGCAATACATTCATGTTAGTGAATTGTGCTAGAGATTGGCCACACAAGATTTTTCAAATACTACAGCCTTCCAAAACCTATCCACAAACTGTCTTTTTTCAAGCTTTTAACTACAAATCAGTGTCTGAATTAGGGGTTTCACCAACTAATCGACTAGTCTGCTAGTCGACTACCTTTACCACTAGTCAGCGCTGTAGGCACTAGTGAACTAGTCGGAGGCAACTAAATGGAGGCAACCACGGGAGAGGATGCTGATCTTGGCGCTGTTGCAGGCCTGGCCTGCTCCTTTAAGAAAAGCAGACGCAAGGGGTTGTAGGATTGAGAGTTGGTGTGTATGAAAAGTGATGGCCAAGGCGAAGCGAGTGTGTATGAGAAGAGGGAAAAAAGGATAGAAAAGAAGTAGCAAAATAACAGTTTCTAGGTTAGTTCTATTTACAACAGTGTCTGTTCTAATATTTACTGTAAAGAGCAGTAATAAACAGAGGTTTTCCAACAGCATCTGAACGCCCCGTTCATCTTTTCCGGGGGATATAATGCGCCTGGACAGCTGTTTACCATCTGACAATGAGCCAAGTCAAACTACTTGCTGTAGTATCGGTGAGTTGAGTTACTGTTTATTTAATCAGCCACAATAGGATGTAACTCATATTAAAATGCTTTGTTAAAGCGTTTAATGTCACTGTATGCAATACAAAATAGAGTTTTCACACACTTCAGAGACATGTTTTTTTATATATTTGATACCTATAACATAGGCCATAAAAGAGCATAATAGGAGACCTTTAAGAAGAGCTGTGTGTTGTTTTGGATGAAACGACTTCAGTTAATCAAACTTACTCCTCGGTTGTTTCGTTCTTCAGGCCCAGCCACTCGTTGAGTTTCCTCTGACGAACACCCTTCTGGGTCAACCACCTGACAAACACAGCATAATAATAAAGCAGTTAGTATCATGACTGTGGGTAACACACAGCTATTCATGCCTTTCTGAGCGCGTCACTTACATGAGGTACTGGTCCCTGGTCTTGCGGAGCTGGATCAGGTCTGGTTTGATGCTGTTCATCTTCTTGTCGATCTCTCTGTAGTCGGCAGCCTGTTTCTTCAGGTCCACTTCCAGGTGACGCTTACTGTCCACGATCTCACTGATCCGAGACTTCAGCTTATCGTAGTTCTCCATGATCCTGTAAAAACATTTTGAAATCCTTCAGTGTTTATCACCACAGACAGAGTTGAGAATCATATTAGTGTAAAGAGGCCCTATTAAGCTTTTCCCTTTCCTGTACTGTGTTATAAAGACTTTAGTTATTGCATGTCAATGGTCTGCAAAGGTTAAAATCCCTTTATTCCCTCCAGACGTAGTTTCTGTATATTTTAAATCACCCAAATTTAAAGGGAACTTAGCATGTGAGATCTTTTTTTACTAAGACTAATTTGACCAGCAGGTGGATTCTTCCTTCAGCCTCTGGTGCCATGGCAACTAGGGCTCATTCGTGTGTGTGTGTGTGTGTGTGTGTGTGTGTGTGGTCTCTTCCACAGTTGCCGTGGCAACAGCCCTACCTCTGGATCTCCTTGTCGTTGCCCTCTCGGCGAAACTTCTCGATGTACTCTTTGCTGAAGCGCTCCTGAGTCTGACACTGCTCCTCGAAGATCTTTATGGTCTCGTTAAACGCCTCGATGGCCGTCCTCTTCATCTGGATCTCCTGAGGGGAGGAAGAGGAGGAAGAGAGGAGGAGGAAGGGGGGAAAGAAAGAGAGAGGGGTGTGAATATTTTACTGCCTATGTCGATTATAGCTTCCTCACTTCATTAATTTAAAAGTAATGGAAGGCAAGTACACTTAAGTAAAATGTTGAGGTAACTTTTTGAGACCCACAATAGGACATTTCCATTTTTGTATATTTTGTTTTTTTGCCTTGTAAATTATCATTTTGTACAGTATAATGAAGTTTTACGCATCCTAGAAATCAGCAGAACCCCAGGTAATGTTATATGTCACTCATTAAAGACTTCTATACAATATAATAGAGGATATTTAGCTATAAAACAAAAAAGATGTACTGTTCTGATGTGTTCTCTAAAATGTGTTTTTCTATAATGTAGTTAAAAGTGTGTGTGTGTGTGTGTGTGTGTGTGTGTGTGTGTGTGTGTGTGTGTGTGTGTGTGTGTGTGTGTGTGTGTGTGTGTGTGTGTGTTTTTCATTTGTCTCACGTTTGAGAATAGTCCGGACACCTCAACGCTTTTAAAAAATGTGCAAATATTAAAGCACGTTACATACTTTGATCCAAATTTGCTGCTGTGATACCGGTACGTATGTTTACCATGAAATGCATGGCAATGAAGAAGCGGAGGAGCGGACAGCAGCCTCATGTATTGCACTGCCTGTAAGCGAAGGCCTAATCCCTGACACATGTTTGGCAGTCTAGCAGTGTGCCTGTGTACCTGTGAGGTTCTGGTGTACTCCTCATACAGTCTGTCGTACTCCCGGTTCTTCTCCTGGTACTGCAGGTGATATTCGTGGAGCTTCTTCCCTACAGCTTCAATACTGTCCTCCTTCACCACTTGGTCCTGAACAACAACAACAACAACAAGACAACCTCCAATCAGACGACTCAATACCTGAGGAAGTATCTCAGCGTCTGAGTTGTGGCAGTGCACAGACCTGCTGGTGTTTGGACACCGGGTACAGCAGCTTGACGTCCAGTTTAGGGTTGTACTGCGCGAGGGATTCGTGGCGGTAATGGTTGATGAGCTCCACCACGGAACTGAAGGTTAAAGGATCGGAGAAGCCGTACTTTCCCTCTCGGTGGAAAATCTTTATCAGCTTGTTGTTGCCTCCTTTCCTGAAAGGGGTCAGAGCACATTTTGTTTGTTACAGCCGACACAGACATGTACCGTGTATCTGTTGTACTACAAGTATTTTTTTCATTTTCATTCGCAGTTATTATTTATGCCTCTGATCACTTGATAAAAATATACACAACATAAGAGATAGTAAATGATCTACAGTGCAGGGAGAGGCAGAAAACCCAGGGGGAGAATGCGGGAGAATATCACAGGCAATTTAACCCATGCAGATGTACAGGAAAAATGAAAAGCAGCGAGATGAAAGGAGAGAAACGTGTAAAAATCATACAATAATAAACCAGAAAATAATAGTTAATGCAAAAATAGATAAAAGTCGATCTTACAAGGAATAAAAACGGCCTGTTTGATACTCCTGAGTGAAAAATTTGAACATCACTTGTGTGATTGCAAACAACCCCCTTGAATATGTTCTCCGACTATAACAGACTACAACGCTTGCAAGTTATGAAATGTATTTTCTTAAATTACGAGATGAACAAAAGACAGAAATACTTTTAACTGACTCGTTGTTTATGCCTATAGGATCTGCAGATATGAGTGCATTATGTAAAATATAATGCTAATAAAAATGACAGCTGGAACTAGATAGAAATAGTTTTGTAAATAAAGTCCCAACTGTGTTCTTGGGTTTGGCGACGTTACCTCAGAGTCAGAGTGTAATCTCCATGCATCTTAGTGGAGGCGTCTCGCACCAGGAAAGTTCCGTCAGCGGTGTCTCTCAGCTTCTCATTCACCTCCTCTCTACAAACACACAAAGGAAACACAGATACATTGAGATGTATTTATTTGATTATTTAAATGTGCAGCAGAGGACGAGACCTTTTTTTAGATCCCTAACTTCAGTTAAAGTACTCAAAAAAGGCCTTGTATTAAAATTGGTACTTCAGTGAAGTATGTTGGTATCACCAGTCCAATGAAGTTACGGTCTCTTTGACAATGGCCCAAACATTTCCAGACAAACGTACTGCAGTTTCAAAACGTCCCCACCAACATTTTTGACCAAACATGCGCAGTGTCTACTAAAAGTGCTGCATAAACGAAACGCTGCAAATCCAAACTGCTGCAAGAAGCTCAAAACACAACAGAAACAGGGATATAATAGGTGACGCACACAGCTGGGACCAGAGCGCTTGTTGACATTCGGGGATCATAAAGTTGCCCACTGCAAACATACCTAAAATGTACGTTTTATTGGGTTATTTAAGAATGTGATCACATGATTCCTTCTGATATTATTGCAGATCTGCTGTAAGCTAGCTAGCTAACGTAACTGACATAGTCACTTTGAAAATACTGACAAAAAACGGACAATTACGAGACAGACTGACTCTGCTGTGCATGTGTTGTCAAGTTGGTGAAGATGTTTCTTCCTTTTCATGCGTTTTGGCACTTTTGTGTTTTTTTTTAATGTGCATCGTTTTTTGAAACTACAGCGCGTTTCTCCTTATGTTTATGGCCATTTACACCTGTCGGCCACCGTACTCCTTGACAGATAAACTTTTACATACTATTTATAATACATTTTCTTATTAGTCATACATTAATGTGAAAGCAGGATATTACTGCTGTAGTTGGTTTGGGTGAAGCTCATTTTGAACTATTAACTAATAATTATTTTCATAAAAAATTCAAATTGATTTAAAAAAACGGTAGGAAATTATATATATATTAAAAAATATATAAAATATACTTTATTTCAGTCTTAGTTTAATTGTTTTTTGTGTAGCCTCGATGTGTGTGTGTGTGTGTGTTACCTGGAGATGTCTCCCCAGTACCACTCTGCGTCCTGCAGGGAGATGCTGTTGTTGAAACTACATGCAGCAGCTGGAGCCACTGGCTTCACCGGTTTGGGAGGCAACGCTGCAACAGAGACAGAGAAATCAATAATCATATCATAAATAAACATCTGTGAATGAAAGATCACAAACAGAGCTTTTAATTCTCATCCAATTCCTCCTGGGGACGCCTTTTTAGGATTAAAAAGCAGAGCAAGTGGAGCGACCGATACACCATGCAGGTTGCTGTTAAAGAAGCATTATTATTTTGAACCAATACTATTCCACATAGTCCCGACCTAGCGTGCTGTGATTGGCTAATACCTGTCTCTGTTGATTAGATGAAGCCCTCCTAACGTGTGTCATTTCATTAAGTGGAAATGCTATGCCTGACACAATCCTACATTGGAGTTGTACTGAAATAGTTTTTGAAAATGTAAAACATTATTGTAGTATTGCTATGAATTAAAGGAAATAAAGGTAGAGGGTAAAGGAGCAATACATACGGGTTATATAGGTTGTGTCAATCAGTATAATCAAGCTAGTCTGATAATTAAGTAAAACAAAATAGATGATTTATTCAGCACGAGGTAATACTTTCAGCTTCTATATAAAGGTCAAAAGTTGTTATTTGAAGCAAATTTTATTAAAAGTATTTATTACACGGCTTAGTTGAATACTCGATACTGATTGGTCAATTCGGACATTTTAGAGGTCAATATGACAGTAGTACAGACCGCTGTTAAGCACTATATTGACTGTTGTTAAGGAGGGTCAAGAGAGAGGATGGAAAAGAGGTTAAAAGACGGAGCGCTGGACGTCAGATAAATCACCAGAAGAAGACAGACAGGAAGTGAACACCAACAGGAACACGGTCTTGGCTCTGCAGGGTTTAAGGATTTGTTAGTGACTCAGAAACTGAATAGACTTGGACAGTCACAGAAAACATCAACAAGGGATGCCTTTAATTTAAATTAAGTTGTTGTTGTGGGAGTTGCGTCCATTGGAGCGGCGTGGAAGAGTTTTATTTGTTAGCGGAAGTAATGCGATCATTTTCAAGTCGGTAAAATTATTTCAATTAATAATGGGAATTGCGTTGTTGGTTTCTTTAGTATGTGGCCGTGTAATACCGCCTTGCTGCACATTATCCCTAACATAACTACACAAACATGTGGTCACAGCCTAGGGTGGGACTTCAGCTGCTCTCACAGCTAAGAGTGCCAAGTGTTCAAGTTTGAGAAATCCATTTTTTACAGTGTACCAACAAACTTGTCAGTGCTTTCTTGTGGACAAACTATGTAAGGGAGACTGTCTCTAAACGATGTCAGCCCTACAGTTCTGCACTCTGTTGTCTTGTTACACGTTAGCCGACAAGAAAATGGCTACCTGCTTTGAGCTAAAGTAGGCCATTTTGTAGGTCAAGTTTGAACCCACACCACCGTTTCTAGTTAATTAAAGATCAGTATAGTTTTTAATGCCACATTAAACCTCTTCTCTTCAAATATAGTCACTGCTTACTAATACATTTGACCCTTTTTATTCTCATTTCCAAATAAAAATAAGTATTTTTGCTGTCATTTACCGCTGATATATCCAGTGCGAATGTAAATGTTCTGTTGCTCAATGTTGGGTAAATGTTCAATATATTGTGCAAAATCCAGATTATGTGCATTAATTAAAATTTTACTTTCCAGTCTATTCATTATATTTTGTTTTCTTTCGTCTTTCATATCGCTTTACTCAAAGTTTGCCATTTCATGGCGTCTTTGCTGCAATAATGCACATTTTCCTGCTGCTGGACAAGTACAGGATTGTTCTAAAACTGCTTATTGGTCCACACTAATGTGTTTAAGTGGAAGAAAAGCCGACTTGATGTATTAATAAACTGTATGTTTTGTCCACTTGGAGGCAGGAGAACAAAGTTTGAATTTGACTCATCAGTTGCATATTTCCACATCACAGGGTTCACAAAGAACCGTTGTCTTTGTTTCCACTTGATGAATGCAAGTCCAATTGCCTTTGACTTGTAACTCTGTTTTTTGGTCTCTACCAACTCCTGGGAAAGATATCTATCCCTGCGGAATGCTCCACTATCTCCACTAGCTAGTCTCTAAATGTGTCTGTGTTGTTTAATGATGCTCACGCTATGAGAGCGGTGAGAGTGAACCAGAACAGAAAAGTTGTTGGCTCGGGTCAGAAAAACAATGAGCTGAAATTCATTAGAAAGCTCTGTAGATCCGAGGGAAGCTGCAGACAAAAGCTGAACTTTTACTACCAGAGATAGTGACACTCAACCCGTTGAGCCCCATGTAGGAAGCAATATAGGAACGCATTTCTCTATCTTTTATCATATCCATGTTTTGTTCTTATTTAATTAATGTTCTTTTCACAAGTTAAGATTTCACCTGTGGTCAAAAGCAAGAAAGAAACAGTCCAAAAATTGTCCAACAGACAGAAAACCCACATTTTAAATTTGAGAAACAGGAAAATATACATGAATATATAAAAAATAACCTTATTCATTTATGATTTAGGGAGATAAGTAATCTACTATTAACATTGTGTTCTGAAGAAGAACTATTGTTCCATTCATCCTGATTAAGACTATAACAAACTTAGAGGACCATATAATGCTTTTTGATGTTTCAACAACAACCGACACAAACTTTGTTTAAATGTATTAAAGACAACCTCAATTAAACTACTGCTGAAGCTCTTCTTCTGACAGACTTTAATTAGTGGCATCAGTCCAAATCTTTGGCATTTTCCAGAGTATTTGCACACGGCCCGACAACTGCTGTTATATTATTTGCGGGGTTACACCTGTCTAGCCCTATACTAATCACCTATGTATACCTATGCTTATAATGAACAATTGGCCTCCAATTTATGAGCAAGTGGGAATTATTATTGCGCCTGGGTCATTACATCTTTGTAATGGTAGAAGCATAAGAAATAGAGTTGGACAAATCAAAGTGGTATCCAAAGTTCTGTCTTTTCAGATGTCCCTTTTTGTGTGTCTTTGCTGATATGTGGCGAAGGGTTACGTCTTTGTAGAAATCAGGAAGGTTTGTTTCCAGGACAAAGCAGCAAAAAAACAACAAGAACCAAATGTGACGAGGAAGATGGCCTCCTGACATTTGTTCATGCTAACTCCTAGCTAATATTAGCTCAGGTGATACACACCTCAAAACCTATGGCAACAATTCACATCCTGCAAGTATACGGCTTTCTAACAGCTGGAATCGTGCAAAATTCTCTGGGTTGAACTTCTGAAACATACTAAACAAACACTGGTATTATTCAGACACATGCACATTGTACGTCCAATTTATCAAACCTCAGACGTTAACAAATTGTGGTATAAAATAACAAAAATCACTTTCACTCCAGCGACATTGTGCACAAGTGAAAAAATGTGGCATTTACAACGCAATCAACTACATAAAGTAAAGACAATTAACGATGTACGCGCTCTGCTAAAAATGTAATGTGATGATTAACCAATCAGGCTGCTCGGCACAGAGGTCTTGCAGGTTGCAGTCTTTTTTGTTTTGATGAATGCAGCCCGTTACCGTTTTGAGTTGGAGTTTTTCCATGTCTGCAGTAAGGGGCACAGAGAGCGTTGTGTGCAGGACACATTGCCAAACCCACCAGAGCTTAAGTAGTAATTGGTGATATTGGGCTATGTAAATAAAACGTGAATGATTGTCGCATATTTATGAGGTGCAATCATTGGCTCCTCTGCAACCAACAACAGCTTAATCTGGGTCCAGAAGAAAACAAATACAATTACCTGTTAGAAGAAATATGGTAGAAGAAAACGATATCATTTGAATGTTGTTTTGTATGTAAAGAAGAAATCAGGAACGCCTTCAAGCTGTGAAAGTGCTGTTATCAGCCTTTAAGGACTGAAATTATTTCGCACATAAGAGTTGCAGGATTATGACTCTAAGCAGTAGTAGTGGCATTAAAAATTCAATTTAATGAACTTGGACATTTTTCTGGTTTGTCCTGTTTGTAGCACCAGAAATGTCCCATCATCCATCTGTTAACGTTGTGATGCCTGTTCGCAGTAAAGAAATTTAAAAATGTAAAAGTATGTAAAATATTGTGAATAATTCATGTGACGTTGTTTCCCTTTCTGCTTTTACAAACCAAAAAATGGCACCATTTCCATCGAGTACATCTTTCTCTTATTCCAAATTGCAATCCATCTGTATTTTTAATAAATGTGTCAATTAAGGCTGCACAATTAATTCACATTTTACCAGATTGCTGTGTGGACTAATGCAATATCCAAATTGCAGTGAGGGCAAACATAAAACACCATGATCCAAAAAATGTTTAAAAACCGTCGCTATCACACTTGCAATATCAGTCAAAATAATCACTATTATTTATTTTTTCCAAATCTTGCAACCGTAGTGTCAATAATCTGATAACGAAATACAGTTAACTTTTTGTGTATCGTCGTATTCCTTGACTCCACCAGCCTGCCTTGCTCTACGCAGGTTCGCAAAGACATGGAGAAGCATCCTTCTAGAAGCTTTTGTGTTTAACACAGACCTTAAATAATTAGTCATGACCAAATCTGACCAAATGGCTCAGCACCATGAGTAGAACACCAACGGCAGCCGTTTTATCTGTAGTGAGTCAGCCTTGCAGCAGGTGTTGGAACCCTCTACGCAGCTCCAGGTTGGGCTCTGCGCTCCTACCTGGACTCTGCATGGTAATGTAGCACAGGATCTTGTCTCGTCCCCTCAGAGGCTCGCCCTCGGCTCTGCCTCCCTCCTCTCGCTCCATGTTTGCCTCTAAACCTTCAGCCACCTCCACGACACTTCAGAGGTGAAAAAGCAGACCTCGATCCTTCCGTCCTGGATCTCATCTTGTCCTCACCACAGCTGATCCTGCCTCTCAAAAAACTGACGTCATCTTAGAGGAAACGGCTCCGGGATAGATTCTCTGTCTCGATGTTTCTGTGTGTTGACTCTGATTTAAAGACACACTTCTTTACTGCACTGATAACCCAAATCTGCGGGATTTCCTCTCCAACTGCGCTGTCACTGCACCTGCACGCTGGTCTATCACATTTTCCGACACCTCCACATTGACATTTATGTTTGGCATTGCTCTGAAATGCGCTGGTCTTCGTTGTTTACGGATTTAAAACGACGCAACTTTCTCTCTGTCTTTTCGTCTCCCTCTCAGAGCCCCGGTTCAAAAGCTCAGGAGAGCAGCTTGGAGATGTGTGACATCACTTTTGCCCCCAGCCAATCCTGCAATGGCAGTGATATCACTGAGGCAACACCCCCCTCCCCTCCCTCCTCTGCTGCATCTTTCACTGTGTGGATGGATGATGTCATCGTCTCAGCTGCCGCTCTGTCTGACCGACTGACTCAGAGACGAAGTGAATAGATTATTTAATGGATAACGGAATGGGAAATCATCATTGACTGACCGTATTAAATATAGAAACAAATCTAGGACCATTATTAATGATTGATTGACACTTATCTTTGTACGCACATTCAGGAAAAAACATTCAAATGCAGTACTGGTCACTTAAGATGCAATAGATCTTCCCCAGGCTTGAGAAACATCGCCTTGAAAAAGACAAATAAACGATTTACTTAACGTATAATAATGTACAGAACTCCTCTTAGCCCCATATGTTATCAAGGTTTTTGTGCATATAAATTAGGGCTAATGTATTGTATTATCAACAAAGACTGCACCAACTGCGAAAAACAATAGCCTATTTCATGTGCCACGCACTCACGCTCTGCATGTTAATATATTTGACCAATCAGATGAAGCCTTTACTGTCCTAGATGTCCCCCCCCCCCATACAGAAGTCATGCTATTGGCCGAGCTGGTAAAGCCCATGTTAGCGGAACATAAAGATGGCTGAAGGGAGAGAGACGAGTGAGGAAAATATCGGAGTTGAACATGCAGAAGAAAAACTGTTATGTAAAAAAAGACAGCACGTCTGATGTTTGGAAGTATGTTTGTTCCAAGAAAGATGAAGTTTTATAAACAGGTTTTACGCAAGTCATGATGAACACGTGGCAACCTGGGGAGGTAACATCTCAGCCTCTGATCCGGGGCTACTGTTCATTACATCGGCTTAAACCACAGCCGCTGCGAAAGGATAACGACTCCGAACTCTACAAACAACACTTGGTTATTAATTCATATTCTGAATTCTGATGAAGGAGAGTCCGATTCTCTGACGATCGGTATATGTACATTCATAACAGTGGACCTGAGCACACAGAGAAACCTGTGTGTACGGCCCATTGTGAGAATTGCAAAATATATTTTTCCAGAGAGTTTTTCTCCCACTGATGTGTAAAGTACATTAGATCACAATCCATCCGGTAGAGAGAGATACAGTCTTTCAGCTAGGAACACACAACTGTAAACCTCACTGTGGTGCCAGAAAGAGAATCAGAGAATCACCAAGGTCAGTGGGAGTCACGCTGAGGAACTGAGCAAGATCTGGTGCCGATACATTTTAAGAGCTGTGACATATTCCTGCCGTGATCAAAGTGATAGACAGAGCAACACTTTCAGGGCTTATATTGTTACACATAACCAACAAAAAGTTCCTTTTACATTCTCCAGACTGCCAAAGGAAAAAAGATGGAGTTTTGTGACGTGGCGAAACAGCATATTGTCACATCAGAGAAACCAAGCAGACATCCTGTAAGCTTTGTTCACATCAGCATCTGGAGCCCGACTACCACACGAATAGCAGATTAATATTCACCTTTTCAAAGTATTCAATTAAGCGTTAACTTAAATTCTACAACACCACTAAATATATTTAAATAAGCATGTTATATATTGAAGTACAATGAATGCGAACATTTTTACTGTAACTTGTTATGTTTGTTTAAATATATATTTGTATTCTATTCCAGTCTATATTAAATTGGACATGTTATTTACTTTCAAAATATGCACTTTATTTGCTTTTGACTGCACATTCTTACACCTTTTACTTAAACTTCTTCTGTTTACAAAATATTTGTATTTCATTTTATCTTTATATTGCACATTCTTAATTTATTTTCTTTATATGAAAATGTGTATTGTTTTTTCATTGTCTTATTTATTTCATTCCCAAACAGATTAACTTTCAAAAGCTGTAATTTCCATCGGGATTACTAAAGTGTAACGATTCTGATTAGCCACACAACATAACAGGCAAAGCTTGAATCTAAAATTGGGATAAATCAAAGACGATTATACGTCTGAGATATTAAGCTTTCAGCACATGACTGTTTTTGGAAACTCTGAGCAATAAACACACTCATTTCGAACTCTTATCATGCCGCTTCGACAAATACTGTTGGGAAATCACCGTTAGCAAACCAATGGATTATTTTATAACTTTCTGAAAGGGTTCTCTGTCCCTTGGTGACCTCATCTGAATTGAAAATGAGACCAACATCTGACATTTGACCCAACAGATTGAGCAAGAGCTGTGTCTTGTGACAGTGACACAGCCCGAGTGGGACACTGCTTCACGGCGGTGAGAGGAAGTGAAAGAAGTCAATCGAAAAACTTAGACGGAAGATTTTTCTTTCGAAAAAATATCTCAATGGTTTCTCAACGTCATGTGATGCTGGGAGATGCAGCACAGAAATATTGTGCTCCATACAGTGTCTTTTCTAAATATTTCATGTTTAAATGTGAGGAAGGTAACATTAGATCTGTGTGAAGGTCTGAATAATATTCAGTGGACAAGGTCACATTCTTCCTCACCTTTTCACCTCATCTAGGGTTTAAAAAATATATTTTTTGCAAGAATGTAAGACCTGTATTTATTTTCAGGCATTTCCTTTCCACACTAGCTTTTTATGCAAAAATGCTAAATGTGCATGGATGCAAACAACCCTGACAGAGTGAGACTTCCTCTTTCTTCCAGGTAAAATCATATTATCAATTTAAGCTGGATCAATGAATATCTTTTCATAACTTCCTTCATTTTGCCTCTGCTGTTATTTCCATGTGCTAAGATACATATTTCTTCAACATAAAGTCGGTACTATATATTATTAAGGACAAATACCTGGTGCAGCCTGGATCATGTTGAGCTCGCTGGTTATCAGAACCTCCAGGACCTGAACCAGAGGATCCAAACTGGAGTCAGACCTGAACAGAAACAGGGAATTCATATTAAACAACAATCCTCACAGACGTAAGGATTTAGATTGATGGTCTTAAAAAAGGAACAATGTGCAGGGTTTTGTCCAAACTGGCTTACAGGGGCGCTGTGCCCTCTTACTTTTGGCGTGTGCCCTCAAAGCAAAATGCAGATTTTCCCTGTAGAAATGTAAGCGATGCAGAAAACAATATTTCTGTTCATCAAAACCGGTATAATTCCTCCAGAAATATGAAGATGGTGTCAAATGCCTGGTCAGACGGCAGTGACAGCTTTGTTTTTACGGAGGATAAATAGGGGATGGATGTCCGGTGGGTCTGCCTGTGGACAAGTGGCAGGCAGCAGGCTCACACTGAAACTGTGATTTCTGAATTAGTTTCTTTTACTCTCCTTTTTTCTGTAGAGGAAGTAAAGAAACCGTAACTCTGGATGTATTTGTTGTTTAAGGTGCAATATATGACTATTTTCCGCTTTGCTCTTTTGCAATATTTTCGCCCAAGCCTGTCCAGAACCTCTAGTCCTTCTAGAAGCATTCAAATAAATTGGATTTTACAACTGGATTCTCGCAATATTGCCAAAATTAAGATCTGTGGCAAACCAACCCTTATGATACTCACACATTTTGTTCAGTAGGATAATCTCCACATATAAACACCACTTTTATAAGATTTGAAGCATAAATGCAATCACCAGAAGTAAAAATCTAATGTCAGGCACCACCAATTAGCTAAAGGCGGCTAGTGTTGTGCATGATGACGCTTAGTAGTCCCATTAACTCCCTTGCTAGGAACCGCTGTGAAAGCTTTGGACATTCTTGAGTGAGATATTTCATGGCGCATTTTACGTTGTATTAAAAAAACACAAAAAGTTTGAGGCATTCAGGCATCTTCAGGTACCTTTTCCATCTCAGGACTTATACCTGCACCACTCTATAGCAGTTCTTATGAATGAGGGTCCTCAGAAGTATAGACTAAATGTGTTAGTTACTGACCCTGCAGCCTGTCTGAACAGCGGGGGGCTGAAGCTCTCGGCTAGGCTCCGGGGGCTCAGCTGGTTCCTGGAGCCGTGCAGACAGAGGCGGGCGAGGTGTCGGACCACACTGAGCAGCGTCAGGCCGTACTGGGCGGGGCAGGTCGGCGAGCTGGACACCCCCCGCAGCACCTGGGCGCACTCCTCAAGGTCCCGCACCTCTGCATACCAACACATTGATCTGTTAACACACACACACTTCTGGACTGTTGCCGTGAGTCGGGACGGGGGGGGGGGGGCTTTACTCTCACCTTGCACTGCTTGAATCATTTCAGCCTGCAGCGAGGAGGGGAGGACGGGCCCGGGCAGATCCTGAAGGAACCGGAACACCCCGTCACACAGGGAGGACACCTCCAGCTGCTCCAGGTCTGAAAACAAACACACCTTGTGTTAAAAGCTCCAGGGATACAGTGGAGTAAAGTAACTACATTTAAGTACGGTACTAGTAGAAGTAGAATTTGAGGAACTTTACTCGAGTATTAAAATGTTTTGCTACTTTGTACTTCTACCTCAATAGAATTCAGAGGTAAATGGTGTACTTTTACTCTACTACATGTATTTAATCCATTTAGTTACTCTACAGATCTGGATTAATGATGGTAAATATGATCAGCCCTTAAATCAGACTTTAGTTCACCTGGAGTAAATTCAGCAGCTACCCTGCAGTATACAAAGCCATTCAAACTAGCTGCACCTTTACCAGCTCTGAGAACACTTTAATGATCAATAATTATGAAACATATCAGAGATTGACAAGATCTGAGTACTTCTAATTTTACTCAAGTACAACATCTGAGTACTCCTCCCACATCTGCAGGGATCTAGGATCAGTTTTTCACAGTCATACATTTCAAAACCAGACAAATCAAAGCACAATAATAACTATTATTACTGTATACATTTTGTCATTTGGATTGTCTATACTGTCATGTTGTATCCCTTGGTTGCTTTTTCTGAGGTTTTAGTCTGTACATTTTCTACCAAATTTCAAATAAAAATATCGCCATTTAGAGATTTTACTTGGAGAAACTTACACCGGTCAAAATAACAAAAAACATTCTGTGGTTGGTGAACATAAATGAAGTTTATATTCATTTTTAAACATCACAGGCAAAACTCACTGAACAATGTGTCAGACTGGTGGAGAGGACGCCAACATGCATGAGAGCTGGGGTTGTCAATCAGGGTTTTCCCTCCAAATATTGATGCGTGAACTCGTAAGTTAAAATTGTATTAAAAAAGGAACATTAATTTATTTTCTGTGCATTCTTTCAGATCTGAATCCACTGCATTTTCCCCCCATTTTCTGATAATGAATTCTCTAAATTACACTATTTTTACTTGGAATTAAACCTTAATAGTTAAACCAGATACAATGATAATTTTGCAGTGATCTCGTAATTTTTCTGAGCTGTAAATAGATAAAAACTAAAAACACTTCAGAGAGAGGGATAAAGAAAACCCTGACTGAGGTGTTGTGGTGTGGTTAGGGAGCATTTATTATGATCACAACTTCCGCCATGTTTGATCTTTGTTGTCGTTCACTATTTCCTGTCTGCATTTTTACTCAAATAAAACATTTTTTAATTTAAAAATGTCAGTAGAAGAAGAAGTCTCCTCACCAGTGTCGGCCAGCTGCCGGGTGTCCGGTCCCGCTCCAGTCAGATTGCGATACACACCGAGGCTGTCCACACCTGCAGCAACAGACAACAGATGTCAACAACGCAACACAAAGTAACCCGTCTCTAGTGTCATATGAAAATGTTTGAAGTGAGAGGAATAAATAAACAGTTATAGTATATAGTGAGGGGTATTGCTAGGATTTTTCATATACTGATACTGCTTATTGATCTACTGTTTTGCTACACTAATAGATATTACTCTCCATAATTTGGTTTCGAAAGCTAAAGACATGACATGGAAAGGTGTGAAAAGATTCAACACAAGATATTTTATTGTTACTTTTCTTGCAGAAATAAGTGCAAGTACAGTTATAGAGTTTCCAAGAAGCAAAAAACAGTGTTACAAGTATACATTAAGCAAGTTCAAAGTAGGAATAATCTAGCTAGCAAGTAGTTAGCTGTTTGTGTTAGCTATGGACTACTGACAGTTATTGAGTTTCCAAGAAGCAAACAGTGTTACAAGTATACATTAAGCAAGTTCAAAGTAGGAATAATCTAGCTAGCAAGTAGTTAGCTGTTTGTGTTAGCTATGGACTACTGAAGAAACAAACACAAACTAGACCCCACGGTAGTGAAGTTCTGTAAGTCTTGGACAATAAGCTTGGTGACAGCGCTGTGACACTTCCTGTGTTCCTGACTCATTCTTGAGTCTTGAGAGGGCTGCACTGAGGACGGAAGTGTAGCACTAACGTTAGCAGCCACTTTGTAAATGCGGTCAAACATGCTGCACTGCTTCTGACTCATGACACATGTTTCTGCTTGACACCAAGATCACAGACTGAACAGAGCATAGAGAAAACTATAGCTTAGGTTCAAATCCCTTCATCTAATCATAAATTACAGCTAAATCCGATAGTGTAACTCATCATTAGATACCACAATTTTGAGCCCAAACAAGATGTTTTCAATACCACAGTGTTAGGCAGTGTTAACATTTTTCTGAGTATATATATATATACATCTGTATGTTGGTTTGGTACCTTTGGTCTCTATGGCTTCCATCAGTCTGTTCAAGAGGGGGGGGGATGTGTCCGGGGGGCCGAACTGCTCAGGGAGGTCCGGCAACACAAAGCCTGAAAACAAATACAATAAACATAAACTCATCAAATAGGCTGCATGATATTAAAATACATTTGCAGTGTGGTTTTGGTGCAAGTTGACCCTGCATAGACGATATACTGTTCAGCACGAGAATCTAAGTCAATAAAAAGGTGAATACTTGTCTTGCCTGTTTTCAAATCAGACAGTGTATAAGCTTTGAAGAGAGGTCGTTGAATTGGGCTTCTAACATTAAATTATGTACAATTTTAATATATTTTACCTTTGTAGATAATTTCAAGAACAGAAACATATGTAAAACACTACAGGAAGGCCACAAAGAGCATGATATGGCCTTCTAAACTTGTGACTTTCTGCAGTCACATTAAAATGCAGGCAGGTACAGATAGACCCTAAAGGGGGCTTGAGCACCTGCCTTGTTGCCCTCCTATTTAAGAAGTGCCCTTTTTCAAAAGTATTTTATAGTGTATTTTTTGCGCTCATGTAACCCGGTTCAGAAAGGATTAAACAACACAGAAGTTCCTTAGCCAACCAGAATGCAGATCCCTTAGGCGGGCTTCACTGCACACACCTGCAGACACTAGGTGTACAGAGACTGTTTTTATTTAATGAAACTCAGATTAAAACAGTAATACCTCGAAAATGTTTTGTCAAATCAAAACGGGAACAGTTTGCACTTTGTTGTAAGTTTGTAGATGTGTGTGTGAGAAGCCCTGCTAGCAACGCTGGTGACTGACCCAGGAGACCGCCTCAAATGGTAAAGAAATAATTAAATAAATGCTGCAACGAGGCTGGGTGAACACACCTTTCTAAAGTGAATCAGCCTGGAGTTAAATACATAAGCAATATATGATGAACAGTGCCATTAGCTGACTGTTGGAGAACTTTACTATGTTATGTATAGACGGTTAAATCGCTCAGTGCAATTTGACTGATTAGGCTACTGAACCGTTTTAATATGAAGCAAAATAAGTTGAGTTTTGTTAGTTATTTTATATCATGTGAATAGTTGATCCTATAACAGTGTGCTTTCTTGCCTTTTATGTAAAAATAAAAACTAATATCTGCATTTTTTTGTACCTATATAGAGAGGGTAGTAAGATAAATATGGAGGCCAGAGAGAAAGTGCTCTGAGCTTTTGTCAGTCACAGGGCTAGGTAAGAGTTGGGCTATAATATACGGAGAATTCACTGGAATACACCTAATTTATTTGCATTTATTTTAAAATATTTGTCATGAAGCAGTGTTTGAACCAACTTAAGTCTTGGGTTTGTTTCAAAATACACACATTTCAATATTTTGTAACACTTATCACACATACAAATCTTAATCATTCCAGGCAAAACATTTGATTAAGTTAGTAACAAAGAACGCTAGCATGCCCTTTGATGCCTTCCCCTCTAACATCCTCTGCAGGGGCCTGTTAAAACACATATGTCAGGTTGAAGGGGAAAAAAGTTGACAGACTGATCTAAGACCGAGTTGTGGAGCTGCCATCAGATTGACATTAAGGTGCAGGTCTGAAAGAAGATCATGATGATGAACACTAAATAGACTGGTAAAAGAAAACATTCAAAGGAAATTCACCCCTGGTAAACAACAGCTCCACAAACATCACAACTCTTGACACAAGAAGCACTTAACTGCTTAAAGTGCTATTAACATGAAAAGGTACAAAGGAACAGGAAGCAGAGTGACAATCAGATCACCCCCCCCCCCTCCTCACTGGTAGGGCTGATGCCGAGTTAAAATCTGTTCTGTCAGCAACCACAGGCGTGCATGTGTGTGCGTGTGCGTGTGCGTTGTGCATCCAGCTGCTGCAGAGCAGAAGCAGCTGAAGGAAACTGAGGTGTGTTGGTCACACTCAGCTCATTATACGGTTGAAATCTGAGCTCAGAGAGTTCAGCTTGGAACATCAACATTATTTATGATGAACACTTCTACTGACGCCATATGTATTCACATTCGTAGGACCATAACATCTGCCATATTAGAACTTTAAGCCATTTAAACACAGGACAGTGTAAAGAAATCACATGCAAACAGAGCAGTGTGCAGGTATAGATAATATCAGGAGTAGTGCACGTTGCAATGGTTAGTGTGCATGTTGCTGTGAACGACCATAACTTGTGTTTTTGGGGCAGATCTTTAAGGGCCTTTTTTTTTTGGCCCACAGAGGCGAAGACCAGTTTAGCATACACCACGAGCTGCATTTTATGGAGGATTTTTTTGCAGCCGGAAAGGATGTTTGAGGTTTCGGTACTCACCCTCTGACTCAGAGTCAGTCCTCACAGACGCTGCTGATGGTGGCCTGGGTGGGCGGGGCTTCGGTGTGGGCGGGGACATCCTCTTTCTGCCAATAAACTCCACATAAGTTCCAGGGAAGTCGCCTTTCTCCTGTGGGCCGGAGAGAAAAACGTTAAGAGCTGAAGAGAAGGCACAATCTGACAAAAACTGTGTGCTGAAACTTTTATCATGAAATCAATGCAATGACAGAGCAAAAGTTGAGGTTGTGCAGAATGCGAAAGGCTTTAACCAAAGCGACTTACAATAAGTGTAATAGAGCGCCACAGGGATGGCGTACTTTTGTAGGCCGACCCAGAAATAAGCTGCGCATGGGTTCCCTCGACAAAAAAGCAATGCGATTTCTCCATAGGGTTTTGGAATATTGGGGGGGGGGTCACTGCTGATGTATTTCATGTCGTAGAACAAAACATGACCCGTCTTTTAAACGTGTGTCAACCACAGACCTTATTTGGAGCTATTTTCCAAAATCCTACGGAGATATCGGCTTTCAGTAAGCCAAACCTGGAAACCAGGGGGTTTTCAGTCTTGAAAAGGAAGCAGTGTAGAACTTCTGCTGTCCTTATATCAATAAGGAGCTCATTCTACCACTTCAGAGCCAGAATAGAGTGGTGCAGGGTTGCCATATCTCTATTTTTCCTTGGATTTTGGTATATTGCAGAAGATAAAAATCTGTGGCAAATATATGTTTATGATACTTACAAGTTTTGTTCAGCAGGATAATCTCCACATAATAACACCACTTTATGATTTTTGAAGTGTAAATGCAAATCACCAGAATTAAATAGTAAGGCTATAAACAAACTACACTACGGTAAAATTGCTGTGCATCTCCACCACTAAGCTAAAGGAGGCTAATGTTCAGCGTGATGGCGTTTAGTCATTTATTTGGTCACTTGTGAGCAACTACGGTTTTTAAGATGTGGAAAAGCTTCAGACATTCACCAGAGGGGTATTCATTCACTGTCACATTTGATGTCGTAGGACAAAACATGAAAGTCTCTTAAGCTTGTGTTAACCACAGATCTTACTTCCAGCATCTACCCACCAATCCTTTCAAAAACACATTGACTCCAAGATGAGAGAACAAGAAGTGGTGAAATGGTAACTAATTTCCGGGTTTTAAGACTTATTCCTGCACCACTCTATAGCTTATCCAGTTCTAACAGTGCCCAACCTGCCCGTGTGGGGTCATACCTGCGTGGTCTCGTTGAAGCCTGGCAGCCAGCCGATCTCTGAAGGTCGCTCTTCAGCTCCGTTGCTGCAGCCTAGCGCCAGCAGCGCTCCTTTACTGACCAGCAGCATGTCTCCAACATGAAGGTCGATGTCCTCCTCCCTCTCCTTCTTGTAGTCGTATAGCGCTTGGTACTGAAAGCCCTCGGAACTCATTGTGACGGCTGTATGGCTTTACAATATCTAACAAAAAGAGCTCTAAATAACAAGATATATAAAAATAGGCATTTATCCTGAGTGGATTTAATGATGAGAATGTAAATATGGCGTTTTCATCCGTTTGTGTGTCTCTCCTGTCTCCATGTCTGCTAAAGTCCTGTCATCCCTCCAGGCCGAGCCTCAGCCGCCTGATCAGAGCATCCTCGCCGTTCATGAACAGAAGTCTCAGAAGAGGCGGCGGCCACATCTGGGGAGGCGACAAATCGACCTGTGAGAAGGGAGAAGGGGAAAGTTTGACAGGAAGCAACAGCAGATGGAGACAGGAGACACATCGGGTCAAAAACAAATACATCAATACAGAAGGCTTATTCTATGATAGATTCATCATGTCGGTCATTCATAGCGCACAAGACCAAATATCATCTGGCTCCATCCTCTCTGGTATAAATAGTTTTTGCTGTTTTCTATCAAAGAAAATTGATAAAACCTTTGGGTTTTGGACTGATGGTCAGACAATGCTAGATATCTGAAGACATGCACTCGCACGCAGAGTGGCCGTGTTGGCGAGTTTTCATTGTTTTCAGCAAGAAAAGGGTTTTAGCATGCTGTCAGTGTGTTTCAGTCAACTTGCCAACATTGCACATCACTCTGTAAATGTAATATCGATACTCAAATGATATTTCTTGCAACCATGAACAAGAGTTTGAAATCAACATTTTAAGATGCTTCTTGTTATAAATGTATTCAATCATTACAATAATATATTACGCTTATTTGTTTTATTCCGAGTGTGCTACGGTTTATTCTTGAAATCATTCTCGAGATACAACCTGGAAACAAGATTTCCATTCCCTGTAAATTGCAATTTAAATTGCAATGTTATTGCACTGTAATCTATATTAAAAATCAACAACATATTTATAAACTTAATAGTAATACCATTCATATACAATATTAAACTAGAGCTGAATGATTTTCGATTATAATATTTTAGTTGATGAACAGGACACAAATAAAAAATAAAGACAATTAAATACTAATTGGTGGTAAAGTAATAAAATCGGTGGTTTCTTTCTGCCTAATGCTGAAAATAAAAACGAACTTGCTTGGAAAACAGAAAGATTGATGATAATGTGTCTGATCGTATAGCAGGTTAGATATTTAAACTTTGTATTTAACAGTAACGAATCCGAAAAGATAAAAACTGAATGTCTCACATGGAACATTATAATTTTACCCACATATGAGCTCACTCAAAAAACAAACAAAAACAAACGGAGTATTAAAGGGCCTGCGTTAGGTAAACAGTCCATCTATCAGTTCCTTTCAGATTATCAGAGAAGAGCAGACTTAATGTAATGTAATAAAAACGTAACTAGGCTATACACTCATTTCAGACACATCACTATTCCCCAAGAGATTACAAAAAATGTCAAACATGTAACACTAGTTGTATATTAGAAATATTAAACATTTTATGAATTTAAGTTAATAATCGCATAAAACATGCTGAGTTGTAAAGGCGCTTTCGTTAAGTAAACAGTAGAGTACAAATAACTGATCAGACTGGACATTTAAGGTACTTTCAGAATAGCGGTGTTCAATAAACAAAGTCAAACTAAGTATTTCAAATCTATCTATCCTCCAACAGTCGGTATACGGTGCTAATTGTTGCCAAAAAGTGCCATAAAAGCATCAAATATACTGAACTGAAACGGAAACGGGAAATTACAATGCATGCCAGTGTTAGCTTAGCCTGCTAGCTTCGGTTTCAGTGGCTTCAAACGTCTCACCTTTTTCACCAATTAAAACCTCCAGAAGAGCGAGCAGCAGTCACCATAACGGAGGATCGAGCACAAAACGACGTACATTTGTTATAGAAACTCGAAATATTCCAATATATCTATTGATTATTTCCAATAAGAAGACGCTCGTGGTTCGGCCGTCTCGCATTAATCCTTAGCGTCGTTAGCCAAGAGTAAAATCACTTCCGGTATAGAGTGTCAGAATAAAACACGTTTTATGGAAATGAAATATCAACAACTTCTAATATAGATTCAGTTAAAATGGAAGCGTTTTTTCAATTACCTCCACAATATGGAACTCTTAATTTTAATTCGATTGTTTCTTTATTTTTGTTGTTGATAACTGCGGATGTATTTGGTAGTCTTGTTTATATTATTTGATCTATTTATCAATAAATAACATTATACAACTCCTTTAAATTTATTATTTATATTTATTCAAATGACACATTTTACTTCCTAAAATTCCTCATGACCATAAAATGTGTGCAGAATTGACAAGTTCCGGATTTCTTCCAAAATAAAATACCACTGGCGAACATGTGATGCAGAATTAATGAGTAGAACAGCAACATCGACCAAAAAAAATGTATTTTATGGGATATTGTTTATAAATATGAACGTTATATAGGATTTTTTCCGCCACATTCCAAGTAAATCACTTTAAAATACCAAAAACATGGATTTAACAGGTTACAATCGATTATAGCTGGGCTGGGAGGCAGGGCACCGATGTCACATCCGGTGACCTAGATTTGTAGTGTGCTGTGCTGTCAAACAGGGGGAACCATAGCAACATAGGAGCGAGTGGGTGATGGGGGTGTAATGTGTTCATGCTGTCCTCATTTATTCAGGTCTTATACAAGCAGCACTGTCTCATGTGTGTGTTGTTCTGTTAGTGGAAAGCACTGGGGGGTGACTCCCGTATCATGTGACTTCTGCTACGGCTTTTCCAGAACACACTGCACATCACATGCAGTGCTGTTCATCCATACATCACTACAAAACATTCATTTTTAAAAAGTAAACCTTTATTTACATCGCAACAAAATAATTATTTAATAATACAATCTTAATTAATTCATACGCATTTAAAAACACGCTGGAATTTGGCACAACTCCATTTTGGTTGAGGATTCAATCCCCCCTCAGTTCAGCTCATTAATGAGCTCATATTTCCATGAATTACTAATAAAATCACACACTTATACAATGTTGTCATGAGACCAATAATGTAACATTTAAAAAACAGAGGCAATAAAAAAAATCGTTTCATATGTGGTGAATTTACTAGCTTGTATTGTTAATAAATACTGAATGTATGTTGAATGGCTGGTGAATTAAAAACAGTTGTGTTTACATGTGGATCACTTTCCTGGTTATGATCATGTTTTTGGAATATTTATGATGTGTTGCACATGTAAACATCCTAATCCATTGTGTGAGGTACATGTCCATTGAGAGATTATTGACTATGGATAATGGTTAGCAAGCCCCAGTTTGTAGAAGCAGCAAGTAATCTAAGCAATTTACTGCTATGGACGGGTCATCAGCAAAACTTATTTTAGCCTCCTTGAAACCATTTCTTACCCACATCAGTAAAGATAATATCAATACCAGTGAATGCTATTTTTAGAATATCTTCACTGCTTTGCCTTACTGTCAGACAGCTCTTTCCCACTGTACCATTTATATTTTCCTTTAAAACGCCCACTTCTTTGCACACTCGTATTAGGTAATAGTATCCCACTTAGTTAAGTTAATCTAAGTGTTTAAAAACAGATTCTGTAAAGGTATATAGTGTATTCGATGGAAATACTGCAAAGATAAATCTGTTTTTTTTTACTGTTGATAAATACTTTTTGTGTTTGTGTTTTATTATTTTAACTATAGGTGCCCTGTTTACATGCTGTAGTAACAAATCCATTACCCAAACTAGGATAAATACCGCCAATCTAATCGGTTTTAATGGAGGTCGTTATTTCTAGCAATACTGTTGAAAGCCACCAGACTCCATTAACAGAAAATGGAGTCTCTGATTTTTATAGTTTGTTTGTGTTATTGTGTGACTTTCGTGTTATAAAGGTTCAGTTCAGAGTGACAGCTCAGTTTCCAGCCAAAAAGGGGCAGTAACGGAAAGGTAAAGCAGTTAGATATTCTAAGGCCATGTGTCAACAGAGCGTCATTCTCTGGCAGCAGGGCGCTGGCAGGGCGCTTGGCAGTGCCTCCACTCAGCATTTCATGAAATAATCCTACAATTGCTACAGTGACGTGACCAGTGCTTTTCTGAAAATGAACCATCTTTTTACATTAGACAGCAGCATGCAACGGTTCCCTACACATTAAAAACCATTAAAAAATGACACTGGCTCTCAGAAAAAGCGCTGTGTGTACTAATACAACCCCCATGGAGCCTGATGCGCATCTACATGCTGAAGATGTTTTCCAGTCTGTGAACCGACAGACGGATCCTCCCCGTCAGCTGCAGCTCCGCCTTCAGGAGACACCCCACCTGCTCGGAGTAGACAACGTCACAGAACACCCAGATCTCCGCCCGCTCCCTCTGGATGTTGGCGTTACACGTCGGTAGCATGGAGCTCTGGACGGAGCGGCACAGAGATCGCCACACCTGCCGGGACGAGAACAGACAGGTGGAGTGAGGTGAGGAAGGCTATGAAACAAAATAAAGTTGGAGGAAAGAGGAAATAAATTCACAAGATCAAAATGATTTTGTGAATGTTTTCCTCTGGTTGGTTCACTTCCAGTTGCATTTCATGAGGATTCTTCCAAGTAACCAGATTAAATAAACTAATCCATCTGTGTGTGTGTGTGTGTGTGTGTGTGTGTGTGTGTGTGTGTGTGTGTGTGTGTGTGTGTACAATGAACGATGAGTTATGGGTGAAGTAGAAATCTCTCTTGGCTAAGACTATTTTTTCATTTAATATTGTTTCATTTTTGATACCCTATTTTATTGAATTTTAATATAACTAAAAAAGGGGATAAAAACATTCAAATACAATGTGAGGTGATTTCAGACGGGGATTTAGGTTTGCCACAAATGACTATGTACTCGTATTAGTTATTAATTCTTTAAGAATTGTTTAATTGATATTTCCTGATTGGCTGTAAAAGACACTCTGTTTCACTTCTTTTGTTTATTGTTAATAACGTGAGAAGAGCAGTTGTGTTTGTTGTGTTTATGTGGTTAGATGTCTGTGGATCCCAGAAAGAATAGCCAAAGCTCATTTGGTGCTAACGGTGATCCTAATAAGACACAATAGACTTTGTAGAAATGCCAGATAAAAGAAAAACCTGCCAGACATTTTTGATCACAGCTTGGGTGTGTATTCAAATTCAAAAGATTAAAAACCCAGAAATATTCAGCAATATTAGGAATGATTAAAAAAAAGTTTGGACCGTGTTATTTTTGGGCATGGTTCTTTTCTTTCTTTTATTTAAGTAGTTTGATTTTAAATATTTGCAGATTCTTGTTTCCGTCTTTAGGCTTATCAGTGGAGCTTTAGAAACACATGTTAAAGATTTTGTGACTTAATGCATCTTCAGCCGGAGCTCTGTTTAAACCTTGTGATGTGAGGAGCGCAGTGGAAAAACAGAGTGAATGACAGAGGTCCAGTGAAAGATCGGCAGTCACAACAAACAGAAAACATAAACACAACCTGTGATGTCAGCCTTTACCGTACGGCGCAGACCATTTATAAGATCAAGTCTCTAACGAACAAGGGGCAAATTCACAAAAGGAATGCAATGGCGCTTTTTGCTCGTAAACATACAAAAATCAGACTGAAATAAGATTGTCCGGTTTATCTCAGAGTACCTGCAAAGGGTGACATAGAAGTCAAGTTAAAAGCGTATCGGTACT
Organism: Eleginops maclovinus; assembly: GCF_036324505.1. Classification (NCBI taxonomy): domain Eukaryota; kingdom Metazoa; phylum Chordata; class Actinopteri; order Perciformes; family Eleginopidae; genus Eleginops; species Eleginops maclovinus. The sequence goes on along the minus strand of NC_086360.1, from coordinate 4,458,652 downwards.
CCTGCCTCATTACATTAGCTAGTATTATAATGAGGTAATATGGATACATTTAAATGAGTCTTCTGCAAAAACACCCCAATTCACAAAGATCAGCGCCAATAGCCGCAGCTTGAAAAAACTGCAATTACTTCAACTGATATGTAATTATTACATGATTCAGAATATTTTAGATATTGATCATTGTATTTCATAATTGTCATGATGAATTAAATGTAAATAAATTATTATGGTATGATTTTTAAGAGAGTTTGTACCAAATAAATGTTTATATCTCGGGATATCTCTGCAGCTCCAAAATAAAATTAATTCAAAATAATATTTTAAGACATATTTAGCCTTTAACATACAGTTTATGGTGGTTTATGTGAACTTGAATATTGTACAATTTTGATCAAGTGTGAGTTATTTGTGCAGTGTGTGAGGGTCCTTAAAGAGTTTATGGGCACATTCAGAATTTCCACTGATCGTGATAACATTAATTATTTTTTGTTTGTGAAATACAGTACTTTCAGACAGAGATATCAAAAAAACAAGTAGGGTTAGCCTCTGTCACAATGAAATGACTTAGCTCACCGTCTCAATTTCTTTTTCAGCTCTGCCATTGCTCGGCTCACTGAGGTTTTGGCACAAAGGAAACATGTTGGCACATAGTTATTCAACCAGACGCAAAATAAAAAGGCAAAAGGCACTTGGCTTCTAAACTTTTTGGCCTCACAGGGCTGCTACGGTAAACAAACTCTTTCTCTTAGTCTGGATCCATTAATTATCTACTGACCTGTTCGATGTCCCTGGTCGCCCCACAGTTGTGCTGCCTGATCACCCATTTGGCCCTCTGGTGGAAGTGGAGCCTGTGGAGGGACACCATGTGACGGAACAGTTTGGACAGAGACTGGGAGCTCTGCAGACCTCCTTTCTGTGTGAACACGCTCCAAGACCGCTTGACCAGCGACTCTGTGAGAGAAGAGACAACTTTGTGTTTTTCAAGGTGAAGTCTTGGGACCTCTATCTCTGGTAACGTGTCATTTGTTTCTGAGATAAAGGCAACATCTTTGGGTTCTTGTGGTTTTTCCGGTGAAGTCTCTGCAGGTGCAGCATCAACTTCAGATTTCTTTGGCTGGATTTGAGGTGTGTGAGTCCTGCTGTCAGAGCAGAAGAAGTCATCCGAGCAGGCGATGACGGGAGCAGGTTTGGCGGGTCTGATGGGCAGGTGGTGGTCTGTGGAGGTGGGGTACCAGGGGGTGAAGACTGGAGGAATCCGACAGGGGAAAGTCTCCAGAAGCTTCTCAGTCCTCTCTAACAGAGAGCTGAGCCCAGCAGCTGATCCAGGCTGATAGTGCAGAACCACATCCTCCATACAGATTACAGGACCGACTGCACCAACTTCCTCTTCATCTTTCGCCTCATGGTGATGTGTCGCTTCAGTTAGAAGCAAGGGATGATGGGAACATAGCAGCAGCAATCCAAGTTAAGTCTGTGAAAATTCAAAGAGACACTGGTTACTTAAATACAGTCACAGAGCATTTGGTAGAGAGTACCCTATTGTGCTTTTTGGGGTTTTCCCTTTCCTGTAGTGGGTTATAGGTTTTGGCGCAGGTTAATGGTCTCGACCCCTGCCTGAAACTCTGATTGGACTCCTTTGTTCACTTCTGTAACATAGTGACATCACTAACTACTACTTGGGTGAAAAGAGGTGCTGCAGCACAGGCAGTATGAGAAAAATAAAGAACATAAAAGCATGGAAACGTATCCCACCAAAGATACATTCTCATTCAATTGACGCTTTCTTCCTTTATTATGACTGTTAAAGTTAAATAGAACTCAAACGGCGTCGTTCTACTCCTGTGGTGTCTAGTCCAAAGCTCTCTCACCGGTAGCTTATGTGTTTAGCTTTATGTGCTAACCGACGTCGACGAAATATATCGAAGTACCAAAGTCACCAATACAGGTGTCCAGTGCGTGGTTAACACTACCCTGAACAGTCCAATAACACCAAATACCTACCTTAATATCAGCTGAATTATGTCCTTTTTTAAATTCAAATCAGCCAACAAGGAGTTAAACTTGACAAGCTAACATGGAGAGTTTATTGTCGCGCTTCCCAGGATGAAATCTCGCGATAATTAGTAAGTAACGCGCAGACGCAGTCAGAGCCTCTTAAAACTACAGTCAATAATGTATTGTTACTTTCGTTTCAATTTATATTTGTTTGAAGTGGAGCCATTTTTTTTTTTAGAATCATTACAATTAAATACTAATGATTTACATTATGGATTAATATAGAAATTATCAATTGATTGAATCATTGTTTGGTTTGCAAAATAAATAAAACATAGTGACCCAGAACTCAAACTGAAACCTCCACAATGTGTTAAGTCCGACCAACACTTCAAATTTAACATTATTACAATAGAGTCTTAATTAAACATCACAATCACTGACATTAGTAAAAGGAAAAGCAATCATTCTTATATTTGTGGACTAAACCATTACATGTTTTCACATTGACATTCCTAATCTTAATGAATTTTATTTCAACAGAGTAATGGACAAGATATTTAACATTTAAGTAATAAGTTTAATGTTAAACTCAACATTCATAGCACTGTATTCGTTTGTGAAAATCGTTTTTAAGTTAATAAAACTGTAAGGCAAATAGTAATATTGGCTTAGTCCTGTATTGACATACTTTTCTCCAATTAAGTACTTAGTGTGATTGATAAAGATTGGTATACAAATACTTTTCAATGGTGTAACTACTGGGTCTCAAAAGAAAGAGAAATGACATCTCATAACGTAAGCTGCTTCTGATGATATGGGGACTCGGCTAAAATCTTTCCTTTCTCCTTGTGTTAAATCTGCCTCCAATGTATAAAGTACAAAGAAACAACCAATCCTCTTATAACTTCACGACTTCATATTGTACTAATTTAACATGCCATTCCTTGCACACCGAATGTAAATAATGTCCAACGTTTATATTGTGTTAGCTGTAAATAGGCCATTCAATAGAGTTGTATTTGTCACCGTTTACAGATTTTTATCTTCAGGCAACTTCTACTCTTTAGTTCTGTTTAATCTCTATTTTGAAATGTTTATGTTTCATAAGTTTATTTTCTACTCTTCATTTCTAATGTTGTGCCTTGTTTTTTATACTGCTGTAATGAAAAAATATCACAATTTTGGATCAATAAAGTATATCTTATCTTATAATTTAATTAGCTTAGCCACTGCAGGTGTAAGAAACGACAAAAACGTGATATTAAATACTATACTATTTTTAAATACTAATAATAGTCACAGCACTGCATTGAAAAATTGAAAGAAGCAACACTGACGCAGAGCAGTAGTTTGTCAACAGGACATCTTTAATTTAATACGTCTGTTGTCTTTATTCAAATTACAGTAATATACTTGCTGAGATGACCACCGGCTGCAGCCTGGACAGCTAAAACTGACAGCTGTACTACTTGAAGCAAACTTTTTTTTTTTCTTTTTTCAGTTTTTTTCTCCTTTTTTAAAATTATCCTTGCAACAGAAAAAAGCACATATGCCATGAAGAAGTGTGGTGTGGTGGTGACGTCGTCAGGTAGGTAGGGTTATAGTGCTGGTCTAAAAAAACAAAACAAAGAAAAACAGAAAAACAAAAGAAAGAAACGTTGCGCGCGTTGTACATGTTGTAAAAGGATCACAATATGGCACATTTGGTCCACGTTGGTAGTTTTATCTCATTTTTAAACATGTAATAAACAAAAAGAAGGAAAAGGAAACAGCTCATAGTTGTACGTGTTGTTTTTCCCCGACAAGCACAGCATTAATGACAGCATATTGAAAACAAGACTAATCTTTAGGTTTCTCTCTTTTTGTTAAAATCTTGGTTCGTCAGCCAATCGTTTGTTTCTATTCTCCCTGGTACAGTATTATTATTATTAGTAGCTTCTTTCCATCCAAAATGAAGGGGGGTGAAGGGATTGGGGTAAGAGGGGGTGGAGCTTTGTGGATGATTGACAGGCATGGCTTTGGACATTCACAGGAAGTAGTCAGGAGTGCGTCTGGTCACATGGGGCTCGCCGCGACGGGGGGCGGGGTCAAACTGAAGGCTGAGGAGGCAGAAAAGGTTTGTGATTAGACACGATTAAAAAAACCTTTTCTATATTTTCAAAGTGAGATAGAAGGTGTAAGCGGTAGAGAGCCAACTTTAATGCAACATATACAGCATTATCAGTTTCTCTGGTTTTACTATTTATAGACATGTCTTTTGAGTTCAAAATGTTTACTTTTTTATTATTGTATTTTATAAACTACTGACTACTGAAATTCTACAGACACTGGAATGGCTGTAGAGTAAAATGTGGAGATTTCTATGTAATATAATTTAGAATATTCTTACATCCTTTACATTCCAGACTGCAAATATCCAGTAACACGCCATCAATTATTTGAATGCAAGTGTAAACTACCGTGAACAGATAAGAGCACTTAGACTCTGTTTACTAAGTTGCAAAAGTTGGTAAAACCTCCTCTAGTACATTTCTCTTTTATATTTAACGTTCTTAAAATGTGCATTACTTTATTTTATTATTTATATTCAAAATGTGACTTATAACACCACGGTCAATTCTTGACAATAAACTTGGTTCTGATTTATATATTAAAAAGAAGGTGAGCATAAATATTTGAAATATGGACGTGTGCAATTTCCAAATCGCAGTAAGCGCAATTTGAAAGTCTGAACCTATAAACAGTATTCTCCGGACATAAACAAATCCTTGTCTGATGCAGATAATCTTAACAAGAAAGTAACTGCACCACTTCCATGGCTTTCACTTTTATGCATCTTAATTATAAAATAAGAACTCAGAAGATACAGGTATCTCACAGCGCTCACACTGGCAGTCTGTACGAGTAGCAGCTAATGGAGCCAGATAACCTCCCAGTTATTCTGACTGAAAATATCATTTTGGTGCACGTTATGAATCACAACGTAGACTTTTTAACTCAGTCTGTATCTCAGCCCTCAAGTGAAAGTGAAACCAAATAAGTGTGTATACTTACAAAGAGTATTTCAGAGTGTCGTCCAGTTCCATGATGGCTGCCTGGTTTCCGCAGCGGTAGCAGTAGTTTGGAGCACTAAAGATGGTCACCACATTCTTATCATGACCCCAGTTGTAGCCCTGAAAGTGCAAAAGCATGTTCATGGTTAAATGTTTTCATGATCCTACTGCATGACTATTCATCCGTAAAGGGACAACAACACTGTAGCATAAATAACAGTAAAGTAGTACTAAAGAGTTCCCATTTAAAAGTCTTGCTTTTGAAAGTAAAACTCAAAACATTTTAGCGTAGAAATTCACATCAGTTACATAAAGTTCTCAATATGCTGAATGGGTCATTTTAGAGTAATACCATCATAGCATTTTAATTACCACTGCGTTGATGTGCTCATCACTTATTGCTGCTGGTAGAGCACTTTAACGTTTACATTTCTGGATATGATGCCCACTGAGGATCAATAAAAAATCTCTTGTCTTAACCTACTATTAACTCACAATGTGTTTGTGATTATATTTGGATGTATGCGTTTGAATCCGAAAAGTATGGGAGAACAAATTCACTCTTTTTTATTGTTAAAGTGCACTCAGGCTGGCATCAACCAAAGTAAACAGGCGGCGTTAGCTTTCATTAAATCACCTCAATAAAAACAAAAGCTAATATTTCTGGATAATGCTTACCCAGAGAGAAGTAGTTTCTCTTATTGATCATGAATACAAGTTGTGCATTAAAAACCTAAACATTTTAGCCTTAGATGTAGTGGAGTAAATGTATAGTGAGACAGTTGATCAATATATTGAGACAATGGTCGCAATCCATCATCATACAAAAGTGAAAATACAGTTACATGCATCGTTAAAATAAGCCTTCATTTTGAAATGTTGAGCTGAACGCTTACTGAAACTTATCTGATATTTAAGGCCGGGTTTTTTAAACAATACAATCATTTTTCTCTTTAAGTTTCCAACAGCCAAGTAAGATTTGGACTTGAACACAGAGCTTGTGTCGGATGAAGTTGGTACAGAGACCGCGACTGAAGGAGTACTGCACAGCTCCAACTGCATTACATTGGGTTGCCATGGAGACGCAAGGGCTTTCGGATTCTTCAGTCCACTCCAGTCCACTGAGCATTTGTCAGTTTGTCGGAAATGAAAGGACTCCTGACATCTTTCAGAGGAGATTCAACTACCGGAGTTGTTCTATAAAAGAGCAGGAACTAACACCAAACGTCATTGGCTAGTTCAGTAAAAGAAAATGCAATGACACTTTAAGAAATGACTAAACTAGATCTGCTTTATACATTTGAGATGTGCTGCTAGTTTAATCCTACAAGATAGTACACTGAACAGTTGTTACGCTTCTTTAAAACCTGAACTTGATGTTTTTTATAAACCGGCTGCATAATAATCAAAATAACCTTCAGGTGCATTTCTATTTTACAAATTGTTATTTTTCTATGGTTCCTTTGTCAACAGCAGTCTGTCTTTATCTATCTTTGTTAAAAGGTACAAAAACAACTAAGGCTATACCAAATAGTTAAACGCCTCATTTATAGCATCCACATTCAAAGGCCGTAGAGCTCTTTACTTTTTCAGAGGAGTATTAATGCAAGGTAGGCGAAAAAGCTTTGCTGGAAAAACTGCTAGCTTATCTGAGCACAGCACTCGAGCGGATTCCTCACCTTAAGGAACAAAATAAGGACCTACGGCTGAAGATGGCGCTGTTAGTGCGGCCAACATATCGGCCTGGAAGTCAACGTCATACGAACATTCTTTCGGATGAATGTGTGCAGCCGAGCTAGACGGGAGAGTATTTTGTATAAACAAATTGGCAAATGCGTTTTGCCCCCCCGCCACGTCGTGTTTGCTAGAAATGTTGTGATGTAGTCCCGGTGTCTTGAATGTCAAGTGAACACAATGCTCAGCTTAAACAAATACCTATTGAAGAATACTTTGCCTGTCAGAAATGGGCTGTGCGGTAATTCTGAAGGAAATTTGGCATTGTGCACTCATTATTTTGGCATGCAGTTAACAAAGCAGCCATAGTTGTTATAAAAACTGACCTGTTGCCAGTACTACTCAATGTTGTGAAGGAGGGAAATAATGGGAGTAATAGGTACACCGGTGATAAAAGGTGATGCTTTTGCCTTTTTCAAGTGTTGTGCCGATTTTAATTTATGCCGATGTGGACTGGAAAATGGACTGATAATATTTATTTTTAAAACTCAAAAGAAGAGACAGAGAAATCTTAAAGTTGGTGTGGAAAGAGGTGGAGTAACGACATATGGTTTCAACTGTTGTGTGTGTGATGTGTGTGTGTGTGTTACCTCCATAACCAGCTGATGGGCGCGGGACACCAGAGTGAGGCCGTTGGCATGGTTGAAGGTTTCAGAGATGTCCTGTCCAAAGGTGTAGCCGGCACCTCGGGGAGAGATGCCCCACCCACCACGATCATCGGGGTCCGACCACAGCAGGTCACACATGGGGCCCTGAGAATATGAGAGGTTCATGAATTCGTTTTTATTTATCTTTTTGCCCACTTAAGACTCTATTGAGCTTTCTTTCCAGATATTGAACAGCCAACAACACAACAGACAAGCAACAGCAGCATGGCACAATACAAATAAATGCAAAGAGTATCACGTTCACAAATAATCATGGCTAATAGATTTAGTGTTTTTGTAGGGTATATTCACAATCATACATTGAGATATATTTGAACCACCTTTGAGTATACAAGTCATTTCTTAGTCTCAAAAAAAATGTCTCTCCATCATGAAGCTTTAATGATTTCAATCCGATTCCTGTAAGAGGATCGGCTTGTTTCCACTTACAAGTGATTGCTTTTTTAACTGTCAGTGAACTTTTTCTGAATGTATCACTCCCTGTTAATTCTAGACTAGACAGGAGAAAAGGGACCTGTGACTCCGAAATATGTTGTATTGTTCTTCATCTATCAATCCAAAATCAGTTACTCGATTTAGGATTTTGAAGGAGGTAGTTCTGGTCTTGTGCAAGTGACTATGGACTAAGGGGGTTAGCATGGCTTACAGATTTTAATGTGTACTATGGGGCGATGTAAAGAAAACGATTGATTACCGTAATTTTCGGACTATTGAGCGCACCTGAATATAAGCAGCACCGACTAAATCAAAAATAAATAAAAAACATTGTACATAAATATGCCGCATGTCTATAAGCCGCAGGGGTCCAAGTGTTGTACCATGAGATATTTACACTTTTTTATTTTTCATAGTTTTAATTACCACTTTTTGCCAAACAGTGTCTAAATTGAACAGCCTCAGAATGGCTTCATCACACAGTGCCTGTAACACGGCAGCAAGACAGCTTACCAGAAAAAGCCATTCATCGTTATCTTAATTTTCCCTTTGCGCACTAAAACCATTACTCGTCTTCTTCAGTGTCTGAATTGAACAGCCTCAGAATGGCTTCATCACACTTTCTCAGTCTCTCTTTCGTTGCCGCTCTCAATGTCACTGTCGTCTCTAGGCGCACTCGTGCTGTCCTCTTCATCACGCAGCAGTCCAGTCTTTCCAAACCCGTTGGTGATGGTGGATTTTTTCACACTGCTCCATGCTGTTATATGCCATATGCATGGCAGTTCAAAACAATCAAATGGTAGCGTCTTCCTCGGCGTATTATCTCTTCCACCTGTCTGTCTCGCTTTTGCGCTTCCTGCTAGAGCGCCCCCTGGTGGCCGGTAGCTCCTAAAAATCTATAGATTAGCCGCATCATTGTTTAGGCCGCAGGGTTCAAAGCGTGTGAAAAAAGTAGCTGCTTATAGTCCGGAAATTACGGTAATACTTTATGCCATGGGGCTGTATTTCTGTCACTGTTGAACTGGGTTCTTTTTATTAACAAGGACACACAAGATTTGGAAAAGTAAGTCATTGCAATTGTTTTTACTAATATTGCAATGATTTACAACATTTGAAGGATGGATATTTTGACACATAATTCTCCTCATCGTTGAAAAAATAATGTGTTTTGTTAATTATGTAGAATAACATTTGTAGGAGGGATATCTCTGCAGCTCCACAATACTTCATGTAAAATAATATTTTACCACATTTATCCTTTGACAAATATTTTACTCCCTGTGATTTGAACATTGCACTAGTCCTCATTGCAAATTAGATTTAATGTTGATAAAGCGCTAATACACACTGTGCTTTGTTTTGACTAGATCCCATAAACACTTTCCTGCTGCCAAAGGCACTAAAGACAGCCCTAAATGTGGATTTATCCACCACTGAAAATAGTTCCAGACAATCCTGTGAGTCAGCCTAATGATGTGTGTGTGTACCTCATGTGGGACTTCTTGCAGGCGGTCCAGAGCTCGTATGTGATCCAGAGTGTCTATGGAGGGAGACAAACCTCCGTGGAGACAGAAGATCTGAAAAATACATAAAAAGTGAGGTCTCTGAAGTTACTCCGCACTTTGAACACGAGAGGATGTTTGAAGCTTCACAATCTGAAAGGGTTTACTTTGACAAAGCCAAAACAAAGATACAAAACATAAATTGCATCGTCTTCATCACAAAGACAGCTACTGCCTTAAAAAAAACACGCGATTGTGGGACAGATGAACTTGGATTTCCTGGCTAAGCTTCTTACCTGTCCGTCCACCAGTGCGGTGAGAGGCAGGTAATCAAACAGGTCTGTGAAGTACTTCCAGACATTGGCATTGCCATACTTCCTCAGACACTCGTCGTAGAAGCCGTAGACCTGTGTGATCTGCCGCGACTCGTGGTTCCCTCGCAGGATGGTGATTCGCTCCTGGAAACGAACCTGATGGACACAAAGAAAAATGTAGTTACAGTTATGATAGAGTCCACAAAAAGCAATAGGTTTTCCTCATTTGATTTATGATACGTACATGTTTTGTCATTCAAAGAATCATATGGAAACCTCAAAAAAGGAAGCTTCCAATATTTCCATCAAAACAACATTTTGTTTAGACCTGCTGCAATTGTTTACTTTTGTTTGAAAAAAAATCAAGTTCAGCACAACTGGAGGTCCTTTTTTTAGATGCAATGAGGAAGACGCGTCAACAGATTTCGTCCCTGCTTATCAAACCTCAAACATAGAGCTCCAATTAATCTTAAGCTCAGGACACAGCCAGAGGATCAGTGTGTTGCGGTAGAAATGTCAAAAAATAATCTGTTGTCCTTGTCCTATGCTCTATTTCTTGACCTCTGTGTGAAACATCACGGGGTTAAGGAATAGTGGATAGGAGAATTCAAAAGGACCTAGGAAAAGAGGCTGCGGTGCTTTGAGAATCTGACTGCACTTACACTATCCCACGCATTTATGATGTGCCAGCGCACGTTGTATGCGAACACTGAGGTACTTTCGGGTCATTTCACTCTGTTAGGAACTTTCCAAAGCTAAACTGACAATTTGACCACAACCTCATCATCTCGAAACCTAAAATTCCAAGTAAAAACCAACAACAGCTCAGGCAAGTGATGTGTTCTGCCAATCACTCAAGAAAGTTTGCTGTCCGAATAAAGGAAAGAGTTGCCCATCACAACTGGCATAAGTCTAAAAGCAGCTGATGAGACCCAACAGACCTCAATAACAGCGTGAGACGGACCGTTTAAAAACATACAAAATCTATTTTCCAATATTGAAATAAATATAACAATAGTCTTGTTTGTTTGTAGTAACTCGACGATAAAAACTCCAAACTGTGTCCTCTAAAAAATGTTCAATATTATCCTTTTTACTCGTGATAGGCAAATAGGCAGGGTAATGAAGTGAACTTTGTCAACATCCAACATGGGAATCCCCCCCCCCCTGGAAGTGTCTGGCGAAACAATGTTAATGTCGGTGAGGGTGCCTGTGACCACAACAACTCTGCTACTGAACAACATTTCTTCCTTTCTGATTCCTACACATCAAAATGGTATAGTTCTTGCTGGCCTGAAGTCGCCACACGATGTGTCCATTAACCATTGGGTTTTAACTTTCCTAGATGTTGTCCATACGGAGCTGTCAACAGCCAGTATCCAGAGAGGATAGTGTGAGTGTGTGGCTTGCAGCGGCATTGAAAGTCAGCTGTGATTCCTTTTTCTCGTTTCTTGCGTGTGTATGTTTGATTTTATGCTACTAATTTCTTATTGGCCAAGCTCCAGGCCACGGGGATCCAGGGAAGGTGGGTGTTTTTTTTGCAGGGGAGCTGTTTACATGTTCTTCCATGTGGTATGTATGTAATATACAATGTTGTTCAGCGTTTTCGCCTTACATACATAACATTTTGATTACAAAAGATACATTTCAAGTCAAATTACTTGCAGCCAGGACCAGGTTTCCTGGAGCGATTCAAGCAAAGAAATTCCTAAAGTTGAGCTGAAAACTTTATAATTATATTTTGAACATATACTCAAGAGTACGTTGCTGTTTTACCTTTAGTGTGACGAGCAGGGTGACCGTCTCCACTGAGTAGTAGCCTCTGTCAACGTAGTCTCCCATGAACAAGTAGTTGGTGTCGGGAGACTTGCCTCCAATCTTAAACAGCTCCATCAGGTCGTGGAACTGACCGTGAACATCACCACACACCGTCACAGGGCATCGCACCTGAGGAAGCAAGGATCAACGTTAAAAGGTAACTGCCAGTTCAACAGTAATAATACAACAAGATCTTTTCTGCAGATTAACAAACAAGTCATTCAAATGTCAAATTTCCTTTACAAATACAGCTTCAATTTCCTTTTAGTTATTTACTAAACTATCTCTTCTGCAGCTTTTTCAATCTACTTAGTAAACCCTAATAACAATGGCAGATCAACTTTATCCACTGCCAACAACAACAACAACTCCAATACTGTATATTAAAATAAATTAAAAGGTTCTTGATAAGTTTGTGAAATGCTATACTTTCCTTCAAATTATACTTGTTTTTTCTTGCATGTGATAAAAGCTACATCTTATTTCAAGGTCCACTTGATTATGAAAAGTTCTGAAAAAAGCTATTAAGTTGATGTTTAATTTTGGTTTCTACAGCAATTTCCAGGATGACGATTACTTTAATATTATATTTACTTGCTTGATATCTAACTGTAAAAAAAAGACTATGTAGTTAGCTGATATCCAGGCTAATACTTTCTTTTCCTTCTGCTGTTAATAATTATACAGTACATTTAGAAACTGAAAGGAATTGAGAGACAACTTGTACAATGGGATTGTTTCACAGTTAGCGAATTTGGCACATTTGAAGCTAAATCATCGCTAGACAATAGCTGATGGGTTGCAAGAGTGCATTTGGGCAAACGTGTGAAAAAAGGGCCAGTAACATAAAAACCACAAATAGAAACTCTTTCGACACCAAATTCTGGTGCCGGTTGGCCGAAGGTTTGTTTTGAAACTCCTTTGTGTGTTACACCCCCTCTATCTACACCTATCAAACCTATCTCTCTAATAAAAGTGAAAGTGGCAAAAGAAAATATATATATATAAAAATAAAAATATGTCTAAAGAGATTTCCCAAAACCAAAAACTAATCCTTTTTGTGTTTGGAAACAGTGTAATAATGGAGCCTGTTGACAGTGTACACTAGCTTGTGGGCCATCGGTAAATCAACACGGTTAATGTGCTGGATCAACAGACACTATGTTCTCAGAAGATAGCCGTTATTGAGAGCACTGACTCTACAAGCAGTTTCCTCATTCTTCTATTTCCACATTCCAGGACAACTCTTATGTGTTGTAAACAAGAGGAGGATATTGTATGCTACGATGGAAAGAAAAAAATGGGAAAACTAACACCTAGAACGGGGCTCTACTAAAAGACTATGGAAAGTACGACACACTTTTGATTGACTTTAAAACTTTTTTTTATTTATTTTAGGAATATATTATATAATGCTTTTAAATGTTTGCTGGCCGATTCTAAGAAAGGACTGAGAGCCTGCAGCTCAGCAGAGTTTACAGTGAAAACAAGGCATGATATTGTTCTGCTAATCGCACGCCAGAGGGAACAACAGTCAGCATCTAGATAACATTTGTGGTGTTTTTAAATATTTATAAAAGCCATCAATTGTACGAGTCAAACCAGAATTACTTTTTAACTAATAAACTATGCCGTGTTTCCTTCAAAAAAGGAACAACTCTCACCTTGGCTTTGGATTTTTGGTAAAATAACTAAGAAAAGTTTTGGTCACCAATCAATAAGTGTTACGTTTTACTGCTTCAATTGCGGGAAATCTCACCTCCTGAACGTTGGACTCCTTGGTCAGAATCTCCTTGGCCTGGAGAGGAAAAAAAACACACAGATAATTTATTAAAAATTGGCGACATTTCTAAGACCTTTCACTTACATGTGATGATCAGGCAGACAGAATGTTATAGAAAACTCTCGAGCCGGACACAAACAATAAATCATGTCACACTTGTCCACGTTTAGCCTCTATGACAGGCTGACAGGTTATTTTGAGGCGTTGAAGGCTTTGTGAACTCAAAGGACACCATCGATTTAAATTACTTGGCCGTGGTTAAAAAGGTTGCTGATGAAAATGAGGGAAAAAAAGCTGAACTTTGGTCCACAGAAAGCTAGAAAGTTTGCTTCCTTTCTACTAGGTTCCACAACACTTGGAATAGTTTATCAGTTTTATATCAATCGTCAAAATTCCTCACATTTGGGCTATTTTTTTTACTGAGCATATTAAGAGTTACTGAACAGCTTTAGATGTATTTGTCTTCAGAGTGATAAGCCACCTCAACCATTCCACAGATATTTTTGTATCATTTATCATATTTAGTGTTCCTCCCCACATTCATTTTTTCACCTAGAATCTTGATTGGTCTGTTAGGTGTACATCTTTAGTTAGTCTAGGTTAGCTTTCGTGTTTGTTTATTCTTCTCTTATGTTTTTTTTTTTTTAAAACAGTCCTCCATCTCCTGCACTGATAATGCAGTTGCATTTTATTGTAGGAATCTTCATTATTGTGTAAAAGCATTTAATCTAAACTACTGAACAAACTAAGGTTGAGGGCTTTTTTTAAATCTTTCATTCAATCAGTTCACAATGACCCACCATTTTTCATTCCCCACATTCAGGAAATGACCTGTAACCTTCCAGTAATACATTTTAACCCTGTAACTATATAATATATTGTGGGGGAAAAAGTGGAAAGGTCTATGATGCATAAAACCTACCCGACGAGTAATCTTTATGGTGCAACACTAAAGTGACGTCTGAAATAGGCTTGTCAGGTTTAAGCAATGAAACGTTGATCGATAAAGACAGGGCGCGGTGCACATTATTACCTTAATTATTATTAACACACGATCATTTTTCATACAGATTAAGAGTATACAACACCCAAAATGTAACATTAAACGAGTCCTGATATTAACGCTAAATGCAGCCATGTTAATAGTCAGGTAATTAAAATAGGCTCCGTCTATTAGCTGGTATGATGTAAAAGATGCGAATTTTCGGCCTGCCTGACATCAGACGACGGTTATCGGATGATTGTCGGAATTAACATCGATTTAATGGGTCTGACATTGCACTTAACAACAGTTGTATATGAACAATAACATTTCGCTGCCTAAGTGCTCTACAACATTAACAATCTCAGGATGACTGGTGAAAACGGGGCAAAAATAGCCGCCTTGCCACCCAGAAATTAGTCGGAGCCGCTTTCACAATTTAGGCCACACTGAAAGCGAGGCCGACTGAGTCAAAAATAAAAACCGGATAGTTGTAAACCAACTTACCTTCTCGCAGAGTGTCCGGACCTGGTTTTCCGATAGCTGCTTACACTCATTTAGCTGTTCGATCCATTGGTCTAACTCTTTAGTGAAAGATTTGTCTTCCATGACAGCCGCGGCGGTAGCTCGCTGAGCTAGCTGTGTTAGCTGAAACAAACTGGCCTGTGTCTCAACGCTAGCAGCTCTCTAGCCTTTAGCTCCTCGTATTGTTAACCCGATCTAGTCCCGCCAAATCGGTCGGAAATTCAACGATAACACCTCAAATTAACGAGCCGTTTACTCAACTTCTATCATGATAAACTACTGACGTCAAGTTACCAACGTTGAAAAACAGGTTATTTTTGCCGGGGGAGTGAAAAGGGTCGAATGTCCCCGATGCGACGGACCGTAGCGGCGAGAGGCAGCGGCGTCGCAAGCGGCTAGCCGAATAGCTAAGAGAGCTAGCCACAATAACATCCGGGCATTTCAGTAGCGCGCAGAATGAGCCCACCAGCGACACTGCGTGGAAAAACATTAAACTACAAGACCATTACAATTCTCTACAAATGGGACAAAACGGACACACGCGCGCGCACACACACACACACACACACACACACACACACACACACACACACACACACACACACACACACACACACACACACACACACACACACACTATTGAAACAAAATCCTTATGCTGAGACAAATAAACTACAAATTAAATTACATTTTAGTTTTCTAACATGCACTTTCTGAGCTACGGATTTATACAATTTTATAATTTCTGAATTCTGCATTTTATTTTTTACTATCAACATGTTATGCTTTGGCATTACTTCTTTTTTGTCAGCACCATCAGACACCAAAACACAAATACATTTCACTCACATTATGCCAGAACTATTGGAATTATATCAAACACACATTTTCATCCATGGCAGACAGTGAACACAATGAACTAACATAGAGCTCGGTCAGTTGGGACACTTTGTATAGACACAAAATAACCTTCCGTCAGTCACAGACTACTTTAACAGAAATCAATATTATTTTAACTCTGAACAGATACAGGTGTCTGCCTACAATTGTTTTAGAGCTCAACCCAAATGTGACAGTTGTTACAATGGAATGCCTTGTTCTACGCTGAAAATAAATTAAATATCAATTACAATTAAAGAAAACTGCATTTTGAACACCCTATATTTACTATTTTCATAGAGAAAAGGAACATACTTGTAAATGATTACACTTTATAACTTACTTAGATTTGTAATTTGGCAAAACGAGTTTCTGGCTGGTTGCCACTCGGTGATTTCAAGTTGGGGCCCAATTAGGAAAAGCCTTTGTGTGTTCTGGGTCTGCCTTGAAGCACGTCAGATAGGCCTACGACAAGTGCAAACACGGTTTTGCACTTGTAAAGAGAAGGAAATCAGACGGAGTGAAAGAGAGATAATGGACACCGGACTAGATTAAATAATAATTTGATTTAAAAGTAATTGTCTTATGAGTATACGAGAAGAGAAAGTGGCTCATCTCTCTGCTCTCTTACTTGTTTATTGCTTGGTCCCTATCTACAAAGGATCCTCCAGTTTCAAAAGGGTCTTCATACATGTCCACCCTAATAAGTAGGCGTGTTGCAAGCTATTCTTCAAACTTCACACTTTAAATATAAGGTGTGCCTGGTGTTAGCACAATTGGAGTTGGATCAGACAATATCAGCCGATTGTAATTTGAACCATCACATCTCAGTTTACATTTCATAAAAACTAATCAATGAAGAAAAAAGAAATACTACGAACTTTCATGTAATCGTTTGTCCCCATATGACAAGGTAGAGCAATGTTAAAACTTGGAAATAGTTTAAAAGTCCATACAAGCGTATAAAACATGCACCTTTTTAAACAGCAACGTGTTAGTAAAATTATATTTTATAATATCAGCTTTGAGAAAATTCTGATTGTTTGTCAAGGTTAACACTTTCACAAAACTTAATTTGGTCTTGTAATCGTATTTTAAGTATGTTACGACGTTAGCTGAACTAAATTAATGTGGTGTCTGAGTCATACCACTTTACTTATTATGTATCTTTAGGAAAATGTCTCATTCACGAGAAGAAATGGACTGATCAGATCAAATGTTACAAATGATTAGTTAGAATCAGAATCAGTTTACCAAGTAGTTTACATATTTGATTAATTATGTAGTGCATACAAAGACACAGAAAGAATACGTAGCCAAACGAAATAAAAATGAAACTATAACTGTTGAACAGCTATTTAAAAAAACAGTTTTAAGACTACTATAACAAAATTAACAATATGTATTTACATAAATACGTGAGAAACTGGGTACAGTCAAATATAATAACATATGACAAATACTATATACAATATTTAAAGTATTTGCATGATATAGGCTACATTAATGTAATGCATTATGTTTTTTCTGGGGTGGATAAAGGATCATTGTCATTGGGGTCACGGGCCTAGTTAATTAGGCTGGTAGCAGAGGGGAAGAAACTGTAAGACATTACAACAATATGGCAACACTATTAAAAATAAGAAGGCAATCAAAACCAAATGTTACCTTTTGTTATAACCATATTTTTTACTCTGTACTATGTATCCCTGAAGTCAGTGCTTTGTGTGTGTATAATGTATGATTGATAAACTATGAGTTATACTGTTTTAATGTCGGTTTAAATGGCCATTGTGGGGGAAAAGGAAAACTTCAATACAGCAGATTCCTACATGGTTGTGAATCCATTAAATCAAGCGCACCTACCGGTTGTCAACAGTTATTGCGCATGTGGAGCAGCCGTATGGCTCCATGCTTTACGGCAATCAACCCGTATCTTTCAGTTCTCTGTGTAAATCCATGTTCTTTGGTCGCTGAATTGAACCGAGATCTGCAGTCTGCAGTCAGGGAAATAACCCAAACAGACAAAAATGGCTCATCTTACTGAAAACCCCGCTGACAAAGAGAGGTGAGTTATTGTAAAAGCTAGCTTTTTAGCCTAGCTAACGTTAAGCTAAAGCTAACAGTGTTTAGCCTGTCCCTCACGTAGAGTAAAACCCCCGTGTAAAATACCTATGAATTTAAGAATAACGGCTGTATACTTAAATATGACTACATTAATACTTGTTGCTGTATTGTGTCTTAATTCTTTAAGGATCACTCTTTAATTCGGCCTACATTTAATCCGAATTTTAGCTTTAAATACAGCAAACAAAAAGATGATTTTCTTTGGGTTTACATCAACTACAACTCCACGACATAGCAAAACGGGGGATTGTCATATAAACCGAATTTCATTTTAGCTGAATGAACCCTCTACAATGAAACCTTTTTTAAATTACAATCTCTGTGTTGAATTTACAGTCCCATTCTACAAAGTATTCGGCAGAAACCGTGGCAAATGTCTTAAGTTGCCTGTTATTTACGTGAAGTTTGGCTAGTCGTCGCCGTAGCCCTTTAGCATGACGTGTATTAAAGGTCCTTAAACCTCAATAGTTGCACTTGTCTAAAACTGTTCCCACCGAGGTTTCATTATTTTTTTTAAGACTGAGGACTATGGAAGAAATGTTATAATGCTGTGTCTTTTATAAGCTTCTTCTTGTTATAGCTTCTTAGTCAAAGGTTTAGCAAGGGATTTACAAATAGCTTCTCAGAGTTCAGACCAGCCTGAATGTAAAATACAAGTTCTTAAAAGTCACCACGAGTTCTAAGGTAAAGCCAATCAACTTTAAACAGATGGCATTAAAAGAAAACTGCAATAGAACCTCAGATTATTAAAATAATTTGAAAATGTTCAGATAGCTTCTAGTAAATTGATTTTTGTTTAGTCTTTTAAAAAAGTCACTAAAACTCTTTAAGAATTACAATTACCCGATACAATTGCGAAAGCCCAACTCAAAGTTTGTATGTTGCTTATTTTTTTCCATATAACAGCATAACATATTCAATTTACAAAGGTATAAAACAAAGACAATATAATATTTACATATATAAACTGACATATGAGTTTATTCAACTCCTCCTTATCCTGAGACAAAAGCACATTTAAGTCACAGCCGAGCTATGTTTAATATCATCATTATATCAGGATAACTGGTTTACAAAAAAACAATATATAATTTTACCTGAAATTGAGAATAAAGTTGTGATAATAACATGACTTAATCATGATCTGATGACAAGAGACCTGAAACGGCTCTAGTAACATTAGAGCTGAAACATCAGCTGGTTAATCAATTACTTTATTATGAGTAAAATAACTGCCAAATATTTAGATTTTTTTATCAAACAAAAAAATGTGTTGCTATTATTTGTGTGATTGTTAACTGGATATATGTTAGTTAAAAAAATATATAATAAAGACTAAATATTTTAAATTCAATATAAGAGCTATTGTTCTTATCCCATCTGATAAAATAATATAAAACTAAATAATGTTTGCACAGTTTGTGTACTGTAGGGCTTGGTGATATGGAGAAAATCTAGTATCAAGATACTTTTGAGAAATCATCTCAATTGTGCTTGAGAATGTGGATCAGATCTGTTAAATGACCCTGAGTATTGTGGGAATAATAGCTGGGTGGGTCAAGGCAATTAATAGAACAGCTAGAAAAGCCTGGGACATTTAGAAAAATACATCAACTTACTCTATAGCAGCCATTTAAACAATGAAAATACAACAGTTCTGCCATATATCCAACATTTTTGATGATCTCTATTCTCACGATAAAGATATATTTCCCAGCCCCAGTGCATGTTATATTCATTGAACTAGGGACAAGAGTTGAAAATTAGCAATAGCTAGAAACTCTCTGTGCAGCACATCAGTTTCCATGCTTTGTATTTGAACTATGTTAAATTTCATCGTCCCTATGAAATGAAATGAAATTGTTATGTCATATGAACAATGGAAAAGGTCTCATTTAATAGTCCTGAAGTCTAACATTAGTTTTTCTGTGATCTGTTCCAGGTTCATCTGCATCTATCCCATCTACGTCAACAGTAAGAAGACACTGGCTGAAGGACGGAGGATCCCCACAGAGAAGGTTCTTACTCTTCATTGTTTCGAGGATCTGTCACCAGAACATGCAAGGAACTTGATGTTTTGGTGCAGAATAGAGTGGCAATGATTAGTTCACTTTGTGATTAATCAAAAAGATTCCCAAGTATATTGACACTGATGGTTTAAGTACTTTTTCATATTGGAAATTGCATTAAATGCTGTCATCAGCCTCTCAGGTTAACCAATAATTAAATTTAATAATATAATAATAGTAATATAACTTGGTATTTCAGTCCTCATGCCGTGAAGTGTAAGTATTGGAAAAAGTCAAGAACCATTAATATGATTGTTTTAAAGTTAAAAAAAAAAATGAAAAAGTATCCTTATTTTAACCGAGGAATGTGCAAATGTTCAGCGTACGGAGCGATCGGGCTAAGGGTATTTAAGGTGAAGATTTCCTTCTCTCA
Source organism: Eleginops maclovinus (assembly GCF_036324505.1). NCBI lineage: Eukaryota > Metazoa > Chordata > Actinopteri > Perciformes > Eleginopidae > Eleginops > Eleginops maclovinus. Next base: position 4,438,392 of record NC_086360.1, on the reverse strand, counting down.
ACATCTTTTTAATTCTTTAAAACTGTGTGTTTGTGTGCAGGCGGTGGAGAACCCGTCCTGCGCTGAGATCAGAGACGTGCTGACAGCAGCCGGAATGAACGTCTATGTGGAGGTAAAAAAAATAACATTTAAAATGAGTTAATAAAAAGTAATCTTCACACTTTCTTGGTTTATTTCTGGTAACCAAGTGGTGCAGTTCGGACCTGCGAGAAGTTTAGTATTAGTAATAATTGAATAGACTATAGTAAAGCAATTGTTGCACCTTCTTTGCAGCAATGAAGCATAGTTAAAAGTATTGTTATCATATGAATGTATAACATACAGTATGTATATATTAAAGCAGTAGTCATTTTTTTAATCTGAAAAAAGTGTCCCCACCACTTTTTCTAACGAAGTGACCCCTGTGTGTTGTCCAGAACAAAATGCATCCCAGGGAGTGGAACAGGGATGTGCAGTTCAGAGGTCGGGTCAGAGTCCAAGTGAAGCAGGAGGACGGCAGCCTCTGTCAGGACAAGTTCTCCTCCCGTAAGTCTGAATTCACTTCATGTTAGAATGTATGTTTTGACATTAAATTCCGGGTTGTTCCTTGTACTACTTTTGTGTAAATGGGAGACGTCACGCTCCACTTCAAGTTGGCGAGACAAGTTAGCCTTTAAATGGACAACACAAGTGTTTGTTCTCGGTTTAGATGGTGGAAAGGCTAGTTTTTCTGACCCCAATATTTGGCACATAATTGTTCACCATAAATTGCATATGACTTTACATTTGGACTTTATTGGATTTTTTCTTGAAAGTCATATGAAAGTTATATAACAGACATAAACGCAGGTGAGCACTTTTACTAAAGAACTATTTTCTTTCCAACTGTATCACTGCACTGAAGGTAGCAGGACAATGACTTCATTTATAAGTGAATGCATGCTTGATTTTGATGTTTGTTTTTGTATTCCCTCAGGAAAAGATGCAATGTTGAATGTGATATTATTTGATGTTTCTATTCCTTCAGGTTTGCAATGATATTTATTTTAGGGTTTTATTTCCTCAGGTAAAGATGTCATGTTTTACGTAGCGGAGATGATCCCCAAACTAAAGACTCGGACCCAGAAGAGTGGATCAGGAGACGCCAGCTCTCAGCAAGGAGAGGGAGGAAAGAAGAGCAAGAAAAAGAAGAAATAGACTTGTGTAAATTGCATTTTTTCTTTTTAAATTAATTTTAAATTTGAGCTCAGTCAGCCAAAATCAAACTCTGAAACTACACTGAAGCCAGTTGTTTTTTTAAAAGAACTTTATTAACATGAAGATGTTGAGCTGTAGGCTTCCAAAGGGAAATATTTCCGTTTTCCCTTTTTCGATTCTTTATGTTTGGACCCTACTGAACATTTCTATGATGGGTGATCTGTAACACCTCCTCACAGCTGATCATGAAGTTTCCCAAAAAAAAAGGCAGATAAAAGAGCTTATTTCTGTTATTTCAAGTTTCAAAGTGGCTGGAGTGCTTCATTTGTTTCAGTTTAACACTTTGTCCCTTTTTACTCCCTTTTTTTTCAACTACATTGTGTCTGTTTGAAGACAAGATGAATAAAGAGTTCATTTTCTCACATTTTGTGTTGGTTTAATATGAGATATCCTGTCAAAGAAAAGTAGTTTTAAGAGCATTTTTGGATAAATTAAGGCTAAACATTTGTCCTCATTCACACTTCTCATGGCTTTTTCGCTGTCACCTTAGCCTCTGGATGTCTTTGCTGCAGTTGAGAACGGGTGAAATTACTGAATCCAAGCTTTCAGGGGGGGTTGTTTTGCGTAAACCAGCTCATGTTAAGCCAAATCTATGTTTGATGAAGTTACCTTCTACTTTAACATTGTCTCAGTTTCTTCTTTTTATTTTTCAAAGGATCCCTATTATGCTAGATTTTTTCACCTTCCTTCCGAATCCAGAGCCCTCTCTGCTCTTATTGGTTAGCTAAACCTTAGACTAAAGCTAAATATGTAACAGCATCCAAAAAGTAAATGTATTCTAAAGATTCAATTAAAAAAAATGTCACGTCAGGCAAAAAACAAGCTGATCATACAATACATTACAACAGAGCAGATTAAAAAAAATAATGGTTGATATAAATAATGAATAATAATTAGAGGAATATTTAAAGGATCATTACATTTTTAGGACCGACTAAAACTGACCAATACAATTGATTTAAGGATCTTTTAACAACTATGTTCCTGTAATATTTAAATAATATTGCTTATGGATGTTTTTACCTTTTAATAAAACAGAGAAAACAACGTAGTTAAGAGATGTGTTACTCTTTATGCATAAAACAGAGAGAATTGTGGTATTGGAAAGATGATCATTTAAATCCGACCAAAATTATTATTTTACAGTCAGTATACTTTTAAGACAGTTGCTCCATTTCAGAATAGGAAAATACAACAAGTATTAGTATACAAATAAGAAGTTAATATAAGAATAAACACATCCAATAAACAAAAATAGGTTTATTTTATGAAATATTTCAAATTAATTTGACCTTTTTTAGGAATACAAAACTTACTAGGTAAATGGGTTTTTTCGGTTTGTCAGTTTAGGCTACCACGGAAGTGACGTCCTCTGCTGTCTAGGTTACCAGGCAACGTTGTATTTTTGCATTTAGACTAATTTGCCATCGAGTGCGCCCGGCTCGCCTTTAAAGCGAAGTTACTGGATAGACACAGGATGGCCGGCTCTCTGTATGACCCGAGCCGGGCTCCGGTGGCCTACGGCCGGAGGGCCGTGCCTCAGCTTTTCGAGGAGCTGCAGCAGCCGGAGGCGGCCCGGAGGCTGCGGGCTCTGGCTTCACTGTGCGACCTGCTGCGGGACCCGGAGCGGATCTACTGCACTGTTAGCGGAGGTAACGAGCAGCCCGTGGTGGAAAGTAATTAAGTATTTTACTCAAGCAGAGGAGAAGAAGTACTGAAAGTAGGCCTATTCAGTAAAGTCAAAGTATGTAAACAGTGTAAAAATACTGGGTTACAAGTAAAAGTCCTGCATTCAAAATTGTACCTATTTAAAAGTAAAAATACTTAAAATCTAAATATTATCATCAACATTTACTTTAATTACCAAAAGTTACAAGACTCATTATGCAAAATGGCCCATTTAAGCACCATATACATTTTAAATATTTTATTCAAAAATTGATGCGTTAATGCGTTCATCACTTCAATGTTGCCCCTGGTAAAGAAGGGGTTTATTTGAATTACTTTATATACTACTGAGAAATGTAACATGATAAGGAATTACTTCAGTACAATTGTATGGTACTTGTACTTTACATGAGTATTTCCATTTTCTGCTATACTTATACTTCTACTCCACTTCAGTTCAGAGGTAAATGGTGTACTTCGACTCCTCTACATGTATTTAATCCCTTAAATTACTTTACAGATTTGGATTAATGATGGTAAATATAATCAGCCCTTAAATCAGACCCAGACTTTAGTTCACCTGGAGTAAATCCAGCAGCTACCCTGCAGTATACAAAGCCATTCAAACTAGCTGCACCTTTACCAGCTCTGAGAACACTTTAATGATCAATAATTATAAAACATATCAGAGATATTATTCTGAAATGGACCAATCAGACAATGACTACTTTTACTGTCGCTACTTTAAGTACATTTAGATGAGAGTACTTTCTACTTTTACTTCAACTTTTATTGTTTATTTCAAAATCTTAATCTGATTCTATTTAAGTGATATTAAAACTTTTTTTTTTGTTATTTTCATTTTATTGCACATTCTTACTTAACATTATTATGTTTAGTTAAATGCTTTGATTCTATTATATTTTGATCAACCTTGTATTTTATTCCATTCTTTTCATTTCTTAGGATGTGCATGTTGTTCATGGAAAATATACAATTGATTTTCCCAGTATTCATAAACACATTGCTTTAACCATTCTGCAGGTTTTCTGGACCAGTTAAAGATTTTGCTTAAGGATGAAGATTCAATAGTGAGAGCAAAAAACTGTGAGCTGCTTCACCTGCTGACCGCCCACAGAATTGGCAGGTAGGCAGATGGACAGACGGACAGACAGAAAGACAGACGGACAGACAGACAGACGAACAGACAGACGAACAGACAGACAGACAGACAGACAGACAGACAGACAGACAGACAGACAGACAGACAGACAGACAGACAAACGTTTAAATAGTTAGTGGCATAGAGAAAGAAGATACAGTATATCAATAAAAAATAATGAGCTGGAAAGCAAAAATAAAGACTTAGTTCTGCAAAATACCACAAGCACAACCATGCATGGTACCAGGAGGTGGCAGTATAACACAAATAATTGAGAGTCACAATATTTAAATGTTTTTTGACACAATGAAGTTTTACCAATTGGAAATATAGTCGTGCAGTAAATGAGTCCTAAAACCTGGAAATGAGATAGCATTTTACCATGCCCTGTTCACTCATCTCAAAGTCAACTGTCTTTTTAGCTTGTTTTTGATTAGCTGCCTGAAATAAGATCTGGTTAACACAAGCTTAAGATATTTTTTACGTTTTAGTTTCTACGACATGAAATAAGTCAGTAAATGCCCCACGCGTGAATGTCCGAAGCTGCCATAAACACAAATAGAAAATAGTTAACAGAAAAAAACAGTACATGGATGATGGCAGTTTTAAATAAATTGTTGATATAGTGACGGTCTCTGTTGTGTCCTCCTGCAGACAGGCACTGCTCTCCTCCTCCTTCCTCCCTCACCTCTCAGAGCTGATGGACGACTCCTCATCATCCTGCAGGAGAAACGTCCAACGAGTGCTGAACCGCCTTACTCTGATGCCTGCAGGTAACCGGATCACGTGTGATTCAAGTTACAGATTTGATTTAATTATTTTTGTTTGGCAACCACAATTCACTTAGGTGTCGGGCACAAACTGTTCATTCTGAAAAACATTATGCATTACTCAGTGGTGTAAAGCAACTAAGTACATTTGCTCAAGTAAAATGTTGAGGTTCTTTACTTGAGTATTTCCATTTAATGCTACTTTGTACATCTACCCTACTCCAATTCAGAGGTAAATGGCTTACTTTTGCTTCACTGTATTTATGTAATACCTTTGGTTACTTTACAGGTTAGGATTAATGATGGTAAATATGATCAACCCTTAAATCAGACTTTAGTTCACCTGGAGTAAATTCAGCAGCTACCCTGCAGTATACAAAGCCATTCAAACTAGCTGCACCTTTACCAGCTCTGAGAACACTTTAATGATCAATAATTATAAAACATATCAGAGATATTATTCTGAAATGGACCAATCAAACAATGACTTCTTTTAATTTTGGTACTTTAAGTGATTTCTAATACTTTTGTACTTTTACTTGAGTAACATTCTGCTATATGGTTGTTATTTGATTGGTTGCACATCAAAACGGCAGGGCTAACAGCCCACGATTGAACGGAGTAGGGAGAAGACCCCGTTTTTATACCTGGCCCTTACTCAAAAATAGATGGCCTGTCATTACAACTGCTAGTTACATAACACACTTTTACAGTAACATAAGAACACCAAACTAAAGTAATCAACAATCTACCAGCAGCAAACATCTTCACACTGTCATCCTCGAGGAAGGAATGTGGTCAGAAAAACCTCTTGAATGATCGTGATCGGCGATCACTTAAACGTTTGGTGAAATCAATTCGTAAAAAAACAACAGTAGAACTCACGGCTATGTTTAATAGTGAAAGTAAGAACATTTCCACACACACAATGCGAAGGGAACTCAAGGGATTGGGACTAAACAGCTGTGTAGCCGTAAGAAAAGCACTTGTCAGTGAGACTTAACGGAAATACGGCTTCAATTTGTTAGGGAGCGTAAATATTGGACTCTGGAGCAATGGAAGAAGGTCATGTGGTCTGATGAGTCCAGATTTACCCTGTTCCAGAGTGATGGGCGCATCAGGGTAAGAAGAGAGGTGTCTGAAGTGATGCACCCATCATGCCTAGTGCCTACTGTACAAGCCTGTGGGGGCAGTGTTATGATCTGGGGTTGCTGCAGTTGGTCTGGTCTAGGTTCAGCAACGTTATGTACCCAAAGAATGAGGTCAGCTGACTACCTGAATATACTGAAGGACCAGGTTATTCCATCAATGGATTTTTTCTTCCCTGGTGGCACGGGCATGTTCCAAGATGACAATGCCAGGATCCATCGGACTCAAATTGTGAAAGAGTGGTTCAGGGAGCATGAGACATCATTTTCACACATGGATTGGCCCCCACAGAGTCCAGACCTGAACCCGATTGAGAATCTTTGGGATGTGCTGGAGAAGACTTTGCGTGGTGGTCCGAATCTCCCGTCATCAATACAAGATCTTGGCGAAAAATGAATCAAGACAGAAATAAATGTGACATTGCAGAAGCTTGTGGAATCGATGCCACAGTAAATGCGTGCCGTAATCAAAGCTAAAGGCGGTCCAACGAATATTAGAGTGTGTGCCCTTTTTTTTGGCCAAGCAGTGTATGTATGCTATACCAATCACTGTTACCATGTGTTTTAACACTACATATCTGAAGACTTTATATCTAGGATTTTTGCTATTATATAATGAAAAATAAACAAACACATTCAAATCTTTTTAATAAAGTTTTACTTTTGGCAGCAATGCTCAAAAGCAGCAACAGTCAATTTGACAGTAAAACTACTGCTATTATTATTATATTTTATTTGCTATTATTATTATATTTTATTTGCTATTATTATTATGATTTGTTATTATTATTATTATATTTTATTTGTCATTATTATATTTTATTTGTTGTTATTGTTATTATTATTATTATTATTATATTTTATTTGTTGTTATTGTTATTATTATTATTATATTTTATTGTTATTATTATTATTATTATTATATTTTTATTTGTTGTTATTATTATTATTATTATATTTTATTTGTTATTATTATTATATTTTATTTGTTATTATTATTATATTTTATTTGTTATTATTATTATAATATTTTATTTGTTATTATTATTATTATTTCATTTCCCTAGGTATCTTATTTCTCTCCTTGCTGTAACCATATTATTCCTCTCTGGGGGTCAATACTTTTTTATATTTAAAAAAATGAATTAAAAAAAATCACTGACAAATTGATTCAATATTTCATCAAACATGTCAATACACGGAATCAGCAGTGACATAGTGATGCATTAAAAACATTGTTATGAAATATTATTAAAAGTTATGTATGTTTTGACAAATACTTTGGGTGATCATTTATCTGTTTATCTTTGCTCTTTTCTCCCAACAAGTGTGTCTGACCTGAGCTTATGTCCATGCAGGTGCAGAAGCTCTTCTGACTCTGGTTCCTAAACTAATGCTGAAGCTCACAGAGGAGGTAGAGGAGGAAGAGGAGGTGCAGGTGCTGCTCCTCTCCACCCTCAGCTCCTGCTCCTGTCAGGACCCTCTGCCTGCTCTGGCGTCTGACGGCGTGTCGATCCTTCGCCACAAACTATCCAACAGCTCCACAGACATCCGCAGAGAAGCGACAGCCGCCTTGATGGCCCTCAGGTTAAGCACTAGACTCTCAACCTCTTTGATTTAATTGTTTACATTGTGGAGGAAGTGCATTTTTATATGTTTAACTTCAAGTGACACTTCACCTCCCATACAGTGCCTAAAGTAAACTTAACGCTCTCATGTCATGAACTCATGGCACATTTGCACTTCTTTTGGCTAGCGCTCCACCACATTCTACGTGATAGGCTAAGAGGCGGGAAATCTCTAAGCATTTGACCAATCACAAACTTTATATATACTTGGTCTATGATCACAACAGAGTCAGCCCGCTAACCGTTCAGAGCAGACTGGGCTCTGGTTTCAGACAGAGGGTGAAAAGAGGTGCTGCATCACAGGCAGTATGAGAAAAATAAAGAGCCTTTTGAACATTAAAGCATGGAGACATGTCACAGTAGAGGCAGTCAATACAAATATGAAACTGAAAATGAGTATAATAGGGCCTCTTTAAGTCTAAATTGTCATTTACCTGAAGTAAATATCAACAACTCCTCTCAGTCTTTCTACTTCCAAAAAAGCTCACTTTGCTTGTTTTCACAAGTGCATTTGCTATGCTTCAAATGTGTAAATGTGAGGCAGCCAACATAGCCACATGCAAGAAAAAAAGTTAATTCTGCCTTTAAACTGAAGTTCAGCTCATTTAAGTTCCTTCCAGCATTTTTACTTCGACTTACCCTGCAGTTTCTTCTTGCCATCATAGGTTGAAAAAATTCAATCTAACCTTTCAGCATATTGTAAACAAAGACATGCAAAGTAATATTTTAAAAAATGGTAAAAAATAACAACCTGTTCTCTCATGGTTTCAGTGTTTGTGAGGACGGTATGCGGCAGGTGTGTGAGGAGGAGGTGCTTCCTGTCCTGGTCAACCTGCTGCGGGACAATGACGTAGAGGTTCAGGCCAACGCTGCTGGAGTCATCATGTACGCTGCTATCATCAAGGAAGGTACAAACACTCGCCTCGTTCTTTTTTTCTCACTGCACATTCCTAATTCAATGGTTGCATTCATGTTCAGACCTCAGGTTTGAATTATAACAACTTTGTTTTGGGGAATCACGTTCTATTCTGTCTAAGAAATTCATCTACACCCACAAAGACTCAGTTAATGTCACAATAGACAAAAAGGCAAGGAACAAATATATCTCCATGGTTTGGTTTGGTGTCAAAACTGCACAATGTTTATTAAATGAACAGATTTAGCAGCCATAGACTGTAGGTTGCGACTGACGTTGCTGTTGTCTGTAGGACAGCAGTGCTTTCAGACCAATAGTGGAGTAACTGAAGTAAGAACAAATTCTATGTTGCAACAGCTTGACAGTTGCGTTTGTCCCACACTGATTGGCTTATCACTTGTCCCCCACATTAGTTGATTTTTTTTTTGTGACGATTTAACCAGGCGAGTTTGTATGAACCAAAAAGCTGGAGTGAGGAACTTTGGTCCCCCCTTCTGAAAGTGAGAGTCATTACACAAACACTGTCAAAGCTCCTTGACATCCTGACATATGCTATATTATAGGTCTCAAACATATATTTTTTAAAAATGTCTCTGACATGTTTTGGTCAAAATACCAAACAGATCAATGATTTTAGCATGTCCGCTACCCCTCTGTTTCAGCCCCGTTTTCGAAAGTGCTGATTCTGTGACTTTCGCTTTAAACTTGAGCTGAGTTGAAGCTGGCCACGCCCCTTTGGAGCGTCATGATCTCTCTGTCTGAAGAGAGAAGTTTCTAAGGGAGAAGCTCAGCTAAACGCTGCTGTGATTAAACGCCATATAGAGCTCCTGCAGATGATGTCATATATGCTGGTCACGTGACGAGATACGACAGGGGCAGCCATTTTGGCAGTCATCGCGGCAGTAAATTGACAGGCACTGGCAGACTGTCAAGGATGGTGGATAACTGCTGTGCACCAGGTTGCACAAATAGGCGTGGGAAAAAGAAAGGTGTATCGTATTATCGCATTCCTAAAGACGCGGAGAGGAGGGAGAAGTGGATTGGAGCGATTAAAAGAGCCAGGAGCCTTCAGAAAAAGACTGAAAGATGGGACCCCCCGGCCGTTGGCTTTCGCTTATGCAGTGATCACTTCATATCAGGTGGGTGAAGGAATACAGTACAATGCTACAAAAAGTTTCTGGTCAGTTTAATTAAATTTAATTAGTTTAATTTAAGAAGTAGCACCCAGTTATTATAGCTAACGGACACTGTGATGTCCCTTTTTAACTCAACAAGTGTGGCTCTGGCGCAGCCTAGCCAGTTAGCAAGTTAGCTTGTAGCAAGCTAGTGGTAAACAAACCCGTGTTGAAATATTCCTTCTTATTTTGTAGGGAGAAAGAGTGATAATCCGTTGAGTCCGGATTTTAGCTAGCCAAGCTAATAAACAAACAATGCTAACGTGACACTGCCTATCAAACTGGAATAATTTAATACTTACCCTTGCAGTGATGATGCCGAAGTTTTTGGATGTAAGACTCCACAGTTGAATGTTGTTTACGAAGCCGGACTGACACCATTTGTAAGCCTCCAAGCTTTTGTACGCTCTGAGGGAGTCTCCTGAGTACACTGATGGAAAGCTTACAAGATAGCTGTGGATGTCTGCGTAGCGCAAGTCGGGTACATCGTCTTCAGAGCAGGAGGTTATGCTCTTGAAAAGCACACCGGGTGAATTATATGGGTCGCTTATATTTAATCTCTCTAATTTTGTACTATAAAGCCGAATTTCACTTGAATTAAAATGAGAAGTATACTCGCTCGGTAAGAAAACACTGGCACCGGTGGTCATGTTGACTGCCAAAATGGTGGCTCCCAACCAAAAGTCACGTGACCGCAGGAGCTCTATTACAGTATCTCATAAAAGTGAGTACACCCCTCACATTTTTGTAAATATGTTATTATATGTTTTCATGGGACAACACTGAAGATATGACACTTTGATACAATGTAAAGTAGTCAGTGTACAGCTTGTATAACAGTGTAAATTAGCTGTGCCCTCAAAATAACTCAACGCACAGTCATTAATGTCTAAACCACTGGCAACAAAAGTGAGTACACCCCTTAGTGAAAATGTATATTTTCATATCTCACATTTCATATCTCATTTTCAAATGTACATATCTTCAGTGTTGTCCCATGAAGAAGAAGAAGAAGAAGAAGAAGAAGAAGAAGAAGAAGAAGAAGAAGAAGAAGAAGACATACTTTTATTAATCCCTTACAGGGAAATTGCTTTCTCTATGTGTTGACACACATTAAACACACAGAGGATATACATGCACAAACACAGAGGAAATACATGCACACACAACCACATGCAGAGGAGAGGTGGCAGAGCAGAGAGGCAGCCCGGTACCCGGCGCCAAGGGAGCAGATAGAGGTTAGGTGCCTTGCTCAAGGCCCCCCAAAAAAGATATAATAAAAATATTTACAAAAATGTGAGGGGTGTACTCACTTTTGTGAGATACTGTATGTTCCAAACCACATCCAGCATTATTTCTGAAACTCATCTCAGTGTTTACCACTAGAACAGAGACATTATATGTAAAACAGCTCTAAGTCCCTCCTGCAGACATCCTGCTGAATACACAGACACACAGATGAGCTGCGGAGGGGATTCAGCTTGCGACTGTATGGGGGACGATAGGTTGAGACGTGTCACATGGGCGGGACGTTGCCAGGAGTTCAATGTAAAGCCAGCCCACATTTCAGATATGATGTCATAACCAAAGCAAATCTGGATCAGCTTGTTTGTACCCTCGTTTTTAGAGATGTGGATAAGGACGAAAAGAGAGAGGGTTGTATTTTCTGACACTTGGTGAGTCTCCTTACACACCGGGGACACGTACTTATGTAGAAAAGACAGCAAAAAGTGCATTTTTTATAATAGGGGACCTTTAAAGCGCTGCATAAATGCTATGCTGCAAACACAAAATGCTGTAAATAAAAAACACTGAAAACTGATGCACACAGCCGGGACCGGAGCACCGCTCGGGGATAACATAGTTGGCCAACTGTCACTGTTGGCATAGTGAGTTTCAAGGTTTCAAGTTTCAAGGTTTTATTGGTCATATGCACAGCATATACAACGTATATGTTGGCAATGAAAATCTTATATCCCATGCTCCTCCAACAACTCAACATACATGGTGCAAATAAGATAATAAAATAGTGCAAAAAGAGAGAAGAATATTTACAATAACAACAATAAAGATTTGAGGATGTGAAATATGTACATATGTGGAATACATTGAGAGTATTTAAATACTTTACACTGTTGAATGAGGAGGTATGGGCAGATGCATATATTACGTATAACAGATGTATATGATATGTATAATATATAGATACAGTATGTGTACTATGAACACATATGTATGGCAGATGTGTATAATATATATATATATATGTATATGTGTGTGTCGTTACTATAAACAGATGTGAGTAGAGCTCAGGAGTTCAGCAGTCTTATTGCCTGTGGTATAAAACTGTCCCTGAGTCTGGTGGTCTTGTTCCGGAGTGTCCCCTGGTTACTGTTCTGACCTTCTTCCAGCTTTTTTTCATTTGCAGCGTTTCATTGTGAGTGTTGTCACATGTGTTTTCCAGTTGGTGAAGATGTTTCTTTGTTTGCATGTGTTTTGCCACATTTGTGTTTTATTTATTTGCATAATTTCTGAAGCTGCAGCGTTTCTCCTAAAAGGAATGTTATGCCATTGGAGCGTGTTTGCACCTGTCGGTCACCGTAATTTCCCTACTTCCTCTTCCCTCATGACAACTGTACAGGCAGGTGAATTTTTGTCTCATTCTTTATCTTGATCATCAACTCCATAAACCTTTCTTAGACGCGTGAAACAACGCCATCATAACCATAGGTAGGGCGTCCTTACAGTGAAAACAAATAGTAAGTTTGATTTATACGATAACCTCCCTTGCTAGCTCGCTCCACTTCATACAGATGTTATCTGATCAGTTGCGTGTGAAAAGTCAGCAACAATTGAGGCTCAGCACACGCAATTTCAATTTTAAATACACTGAAATAGCATTGTGTGACCTCGTGGCAAAGGTTCATTGTAATGGATGTCCATTCATATGTAAATGTCCCACACCATGTGACTCCTGATGACCAATCAGGTAACACATACAGTATGTGCCGGTACAGAGTTTGATTGTAGGTATTGTTGGGATAAGGACTGAGATCCTTAACTTAAGTTAAAATTTAAAAAAAATTATATAAATAATTGTAGTGGAATACAAAGTACAATAGTTGCATCTGAAATGTAGATAAACACAGATATGTCCAAGAAGTACTTAAGTGCAATACTAGACTAAATGTACTTGTTTACTTTACATCACTGATTAGGTAAGCAACAGTGTCTGGACCTTGACGTCATTCCCATCCTCCTCAGTCTGGTGTCCCCGGATGATGAGGAAGAGAAGGATATGGAGAGGAAGAAGGCTCTCGTCATGTACTCCCTGAGGGCCCTGACCGCGCTGGCTGAAGCTCCACAGGGCCGCTGCTTCCTGCTGGAGCAGCTCCCCCTGCTGGTGAGGAGGAGCGAGGCTGCAGAGGAGGACCAGGACATCCGGAACAACGCTCAGAACGCAGTTAGGGTCGTCACCTGGACTCCCTGCAACACTGGTGACCTACGACCTCCTGCATACAGCTGCTTGCCAACCTCAGCTTAACAGATAATAAATAGTGTAATTGAATTATGAATATTTTTGATTCATTGCAACACAATAGTGGAAATTGGCTCAATTGGGTCAAATCAGATTTATTTGAGGACTAATCTATATTTTATAATAGTTGTAGAGGCTAAACCAATGCTTTAAACATCTGAGGATCCGCTATCTTGGCGTAATTGACGCTCACAAAGTTTTCCAGGTGAATAAAGTCCGATACAAAGTTTCTAGTTAAATACAGTCCTTTTATTTCCTTTTACTGGTGTCCATTTAACTTGCTTTGTTTTTTCATTCACCATGCATAATATTACAGTTCACACAATACCTTAGCAAATGTCTGTAATCCCATGTTTGTGTGTGTTCTCTGTGTGCATGTTCTCTGTGTAAGAGAGTCATTTTGTGCTTCTTCCATTTTCCAATAATCAAATCAGTTGTCTCTTTCTCACGAAGCTGCTTGCTGGTGGTCTTGTCTTCTATTCCAGCCTTGTGCCGGTCTACAGTCTGGTCCCTGATGTCCTTAGACATTAGTTCCTCCATGATCACAAGACCTGTCTTTGGTCTGGCCCTCGGTAGAGAGGTTGTAATCCAATTTATTGACTGAGGAAAGGTGTCTTTTATCCAGATAAAGAGTTGATTGCCTTATTTTTAACCTTCCTCTGCTTTCCTTTTGCACCCCCCAAGATATTCTTTCTGATGTTTTTCCCTTTTCGCCGGTCCTCCTCTTCCAATCGCAGCTTAACTGGTGTATCAGTTAGGATTTCTGAGCGCCTCTTCCTCCTACCCTTGCCATTTTCCTTTCTTGGGCCTGCTTTTGGAAATGACCGAATGATTGATGGACTGAACTGACCTGGCATTGACTCAGAGGTGCTTGGCATCTCTGGAGGAGGAGCAGAGCCAGACGAAAAGTGAGCAGGTGAGGAGCCGGGCAGAAGGTAAGCTGGAGCAGAGCCGCACGGCAGGTGAGCAGGTGAGCAGGTGAGCAGGTGAGCAGGTGAGCAGGTGAGCAGGTGAGGAGCCTGGCGGCAGGTGAGCAGGTGAGGAGCCTGGCGGCAGGTGAGGAGCCTGGTGGCAGGTGAGGAGCCTGGCGGCAGGTGAGCAGGTGAGGAGCCTGGCGGCAGGTGAGCAGGAGAGGAGCCTGGTGGGAGGTGAGCAGGCGAGGAGCCTGGCGGCAGGTGAGCTGGTGAGGAGAATATGTTTATTGTGTGACAAATCACTGAGAAACTGGTAATACTCACAGTAATACTCAGAGTTTAATTTGCATTACCCCACCTCCCCATGTAAAACTAACCCCTTCTGAATAGGGCTTTAGACTGCTGTGTGACTTGTTTTAAATGTTGATTTAAATTACTTACGCAGGAGTAATGATTTTGATGCCATCTGACTGAATGGTTTCTTTCCATTTACCCCTTTCCAATTTATCTGCCGCCCAACTGCATCACTGAAGATCCGGGCGAGCATGTTCCAGGTTACACGTTTAGTGTCATGGCCCCTGATGGTTGCCAGCGAGGAAATCTAAAATGAAAAAAAAACATCTTGTAATTTACAGAAGTAATTGTAGTGCATAGGTGAAGAGGTTAGAGGTCCCACTTGCGAAAGCATTAAAAAAAAGCCTTTTTCATGCTTTCGCAAGCGAGACCTCTAACCTCTTCACCTATTCCACTCTCAGGATGTGTGTGTGTGAATTTTAACAGAACTTTGTCTGGAAGAACACAAAAAACTAAAACTCACCACCCCCTGCTTTGATTGAGAATTGGCAGGGTCTTTGAGCCAGTCTTCAAATCCTGCACCTCCTTCATCGTATCCAGTGGAAACTGCACACACTCAGGAATGTCGAGGTCTTGGCCAGTAGGGTTGAGCTTGCTGGTAAGATAGTTAACCTTTGCGATTAACTGGTCTTGTTGGTGTTTCATATATTCCAGCAAGCTCATGATGTGGACTTCTGCAGCTGTTAAAAAGAACATGAGGATATATAAATCAATTACAGTCTACTTTGGACAACTCATTAAGGCATATTTTACTGAGCAAATAGGAACAGCAAATGTATTTATTTTGTAAACTGTAGGCCACAAAGAAGCCTTAATTTGGTCAAAAACATAAAAAAATGTTCTTACATGTTTACATATTTACTATTCTACAACACACTTAATTAATGCAACATGGCACACCTGCAGTAATGTTTTCTAATCGTTAATAGAGATTATTTGGCACTTATTATATTTGGTCTTGAGAAATGTTAAGGGTAATGCGAAAGAATCACAAAATATCTCTTCATTTATGTCTTATGTTTTAGCTCAACTGTATGCCAAGAGTAGGAAGAAGAAATTGATGAGACTTCAAAATAGTACAATTCCAATAATACACAACCCTACTTTTTATATTCACTTGGATTCAATGTGGGCGTGTGTGTGTTGCATGTTGTGCATGGGTTACATAACTAACCTTTTTTTACTTTTTAAAAAGTGAAATGATTTTAAAGGTTCAGTTTGAGTCTCATAGTCGTTTGCTCACCAGAACAGGCAATGGTGTTTGATCCACGCCTTCCCCCTCGCCATGTAGGTCTGTAGAGCTGGCTTGCCGAAGGGGGTCTATCTTCTGCTGCTCTCCTACGTTTCTTCTGTGCACAGTGAGGTGGGGGAGTGGCTGGAGAAGGGGCAACTGTACCACTACCTGGCACACATCAAGGTGGTGGTGGAATAATAGGAAGTGGTGGTTTGTGTGTATGTGTGAGTGAGAGAGACAGAGAGGAAAATCACGTTTTCATGATATATTTAGCTTTATCTCTATTTAGCACATTTCATCCATGTTCTTCCCATGTATTATTATTATTACATAGAGATGATTCTTTACCCAGCCAGTACTCTTCATCAGTATGTGGAGGAGGGGCAACTGTGCCACTACCTTGCACACGGCAAGGTGGTGGTGGCATAGGAGGTGATGGTTGTGGAGCTGGCTGTTTGGCTTGACGTCAGGCTCTCTTGTTCAACTGATTTTCCTCCCCACTATCATCCTCATCAGAGTCGCCAAAGAAATGACTATAAAGTGGGTTGGAAAAATAACCATACTCAGCTGTCAACATAATGTTATCTTGATTTGTAGAACAATTGGAGATAATTGTTAAGCTTTCAGAGAAGGCTTAGCAGGCCCTGACGGTCCGCCACTGCGTTTAAGTAATGCCTTTTGTTGCTTTCCCTGTTTGGTATTTGTCAGGTTTGTCATACCATAACACTGAAAGATGCTAATGATTATAAATCATAATGATAACGTTATCATTATGATTATAAATCATAATGATAACGTGATCATTATGATTCACACTGCTGCAGTTGTATTGTCTGAACAAGTTTGATTGTTGGAATGTAGGTCTTCTCCAAGAAACTCTACACTGACGACCGATTGCGCACACGTGGGAATATTCTGTACGTAGCTGACAGCTCTAAGAACTTCCCAGATTTCCGTTCAGAATTCAATGCAGTTCTTGAGAGCAATTTGTGGGTTATGGACATTGTTTAGACTCCAACAACAATAACTAAACCAATCCAAACTGTTAAGAGCTTTTCATGTTCGAAGTTGCATCGAATTGCAAGTAATGGTGTGCTATAGATAGTGTATATTTTAGACCTGAAAGAAGCACTTTAATAGTTACACCGAATTCCAGCTGTGCAGAAGGGAGCCCAGCTTGACTTCACAAACTTCCATATTGACTATTATTCTCCAGCTGCACAACACAAACCTGGCTGAACAGAAATGTTATTTGTTCATGTAATTCAAGACCTTGTAATGCTGCTAAGATGTTTAAGGATTCAATCAAGAACAGTGGCATGCTTCATTGTTCTTGTATAGAAACAGTTGTAATATAAAGTAATGATTGCTCCCTCTTACTTTTTGTTTAAATTGGAAAATGTTATACCACTTACCCAGGTGAATGACTTATGTAGTAGCATGAATGTGTAGCTAACCCCTTATCTGACCAGTGAGTGGAACTTAAAATTGGAAAGCAAGTGCCTTCTTCATACTGTATTTAGACCATATTTTGTACTATTTTAAAAGTAATTAAGACATAATCTTAAAACAAGGCTTAAAATATATTATTGTCACGGTGAACGCCCCTTTTTCGTCGTCGGCAGTCAAGCGGAACTAATTATCACTCGCATGGGAACACTCGAGCAGGAAAAGAAGACGCACGCAGTTCCGGCTTAATATCTGTTTAAAAAGACAAACGTCAGTAAAGCACGAGGAGAGTAAGAGGCGGCATTCTCATCGAGCTCTTCCGAAGTTGTGCTGAATCTGGTACCAATTATTCAAAGACTGAACAGACAGCCGGTAAGATCGCTACGTTAAGACTTTGTTGCGAGTGCCACTTGTTGATTGTTTGATGGACGCCGACGACGCATTTGAATGCTGCCGCGGGAAAGTCATTTGTGTTTGTGCACGGTAGTATCTGCTTTTGTGTTGTAAATATTCACGGGTAGTGCAGAATGTATTGTGGAAACGTTGGTTAGTCAGTTTTATTGTAGTTTGCTTAATTCAGTGATTTAGCTCTTTGATATGGAATACTGCTGTGATGGATTGGCATAAAGCCATGGTTTAAAACGTGCATAGTCCTAGATCATATGAAGTTTGTCTAAAATGAATTGCTGAAATTGCACATTGTAACTTGGTGGGAGTGAATATGTATTGTAAATATTTGTAAATATTTATATGGGAAACAATGGTGTGCTAAACATGCTGCTAACAATTTAACTGTTTAGTGATCCATGTGGTTGATCAGTCACTCATTGTGGTTCTCGTATTAGAAAATGTAGGCTAATTTAATATCTGTGATGGATTCAAGCTAAAATGATTAGCTTAACAAATGTGTTTATTTATATACATGTGGTTATTTATTTATATATATATGTGGTTATTTATACATGTGTGTGTCAAGTCAAACATTTTGATAATTGATCATTGTTGATTCCTGTGCCTATTTTTATAAGAGATGTGCAAATTTGTAAATGGTTGGTGTTCTCTGGTTTTTAAGGTTTTTCACCTGTACTGTCTGGGCTACAAAAGGAAGAAAAATAAATCGGATAAAGATATAAGAAGCCTGGTCATTGAGTGAAACCCAGTTAAAACATTCAGAATTGGTGCCTCCCTATCAAGTGGGGGTTAAGCACAGCCGAAAAAGACGGAACACTTGACAGTGAAAAACCGCCTCGAGCTGGTTGAAGAGGCTCCTAGCAAGCCAGGCTACAGCTTCTGCAGTTGGGCACACACGTGCAACTAAGTCAGCGGAGTCTACGCCCACCTGCAACTAAGTCAGCGGAGTCTACGCCCACCTGCAACTAAGTCAGCGGAGTCTACGCCCACCTGCAACTAAGTCAGCGGAGTCTACGCCCACCTGCAACTGAGTCCACGCCCACCTGCAACTGAGTCCACGCCCACAGCTTTCCAAGTTCGTTTCCAAAGCCCAAAATGGAGTCAAAGTCTCTGCAGCAGTTAAAGAAGGAGAGAACGACTGCCAAACAGCGGTTTTCCCGACTGGCAAACTCACTACTGAAGTCTTGCAAGAAAATGTCGGCGGAAGAACTGGTGGAAGCCTTCAGCAAGGTCGCACTCGAGGCTGACCGGGTGATGGAGGCAAATGAGGAGGTGGAAATTTCCTGGACTGAGGAAGAAGCGCAGGCCAAAGAGGACGTAAGTGCAGACATTAAGAAGACATCAGATGAATGTGAAGAAAAACTTGAGGAGGTGGAGCAGGCTGTCCAGAGGGTTCTATGGGGAAGTTTTGGCAACCCTGAACTGTCCCTGGCACTGGGGGCAGCTGAAAGGGAGTGTGAGCGGATGCAGAAAAAGGAATCTGGCCTGAAATTGGAGGTATATGAATTGATGCTTAGTAACCTTGAGGGGCTGGTGAGAGCAGGAAAAGAAGCCATCCGCAAATGGACTCGCTGGGTCCCAGATGAAGAGCGGCCTGACTTCCAGCAGCGCATGAGGCGTGTGGAAGGTTGGCTGCTTGACTTGATTTCAGAGAAAGCCACCCTATTACAGGCGAAGCTGGAGAATGATGGGTCCCCAGGAAAAGAGCCACGTCGGACACCTGCTATCAAATTGAAGCCAACAGTACTCCCGCAGTTTGATGGAAATAAGCGAAACTTCTACCTCTGGAAGAAGGAATGGGAGGCACTCCAAAAGCAAGGGGAACCTACCGGCTCCCGGGAGGTAAGGAAATTCCAGCTGTTGGATAGCCTTGAGGAAAAGGTAGCGAGGGACCTTCGCCTGTCAACATATAGAACGGCGGATGAAATCTTTCGCGTCCTTGAAAACCGGTTTGGAAATAAAACAGCAATTGCCCTGGAAATTGTTGAAGAGTTGCAGGCACTGCCACCGGTGAAAAGCTACCAACCCAGGCAGATCGTGGACTTGATCCAGGTTGTTGGAAAAGCCTTGTATGACCTCAGCGCGTTGGGAAACACGGGCGCCTTGAAAAATCCTCTCGTCACAAAGTCCCTGGAGAGCAAGCTGCCTGAAAGCTTAAAGAAGGAGTGGCTGGTCTATGTATCAAAAGGGAAGGAAGACGTATCACCTGAAGACAGGTTCGACATGCTCCTTGGTTTTCTGAAAAGTCAGGAGAAGATTTATGAGCAATTGGATCAATTAAGGGATGATCCCAGCAAGAGAGAGGCAAGAATCCCACAAAAGCACGCCCGAACAAAGTCCATCAACTCCTCAAGCTCCCAAGCATCTTGTGTTGTCTGTGGAGATAGAGGCCACGGGAGGAAGCTGTATTACTGCAAGAAGTTCAAAGAGCTCAGAGTGGCAGAAAAGAAAGAAGCAGTTAAGGAACTTGGTGCTTGTGGGAGGTGTCTCGAGGTTCACGGCAATGATGCAGAGTGCAAGACCACCTTTTTGTGTAAAAGCGAGGGGTGTAAAGACACTCAAGGCCCACGTCATCACTATTACCTCTGTTCCAAGGCTGGAAGAGAAAGAGATGGGCTGAGGAAGTTGAGGCCGAGCCCTGCAAGAGGCGAATTGAAAAAGTACACAGAGACCCAGGAAGAGTTCCTGACAAGCCTGGCCCCCGACTTGGCTCAGCGGTGTCGAAATGTGTTCTGTAATTCTGTCTCAAAAACATTCAGTTCAGTCATGGCGGAGAATGGTATTGATGAGTTCCCAGTCATAATGATGATCCTCGAAGTCACTGCAAATGCTGGGCTGAAGCTTGGGACCCTGATAGACTTGGCATCCGACACCAATTACATCACTCACGAGGCTGCAGGTGAGCTGAACTTGCGGAGTGAGGATGTCACGCTCATAGTCCGTGGAGTTGGCGGGATGCAAGTAACAGTTGAGACCAAGCGGTATCTACTGAAAATCCGGGTCACAACTTCAAAGGGAACTTTGAGATCCCACCAGCTTGTGTGTTATGGGCTGAATAGCATCGCAGAAGTAAATCGGCACGTGCCACCCAAGAGACTGCAAAGAATATTTCCTGACGTTCCCCTCCATAAACTGGTCCGTCCCACTAAAATCAAGCTCCTCATCAGCCATAAAGAAGGCCAGCTCGTCCCTCAGAAGGTGCGCTCCGTTGGTGACCTTGTCTTGTGGGATGGTCCCCTTGGGACGACAGTGGGTGGTTCTCATCCAGACCTTTTGGAAGATGTTACAATCACGGCCCATGGCTCCAGAACTCATTTTGCACGCTCCATGCGGACAGCAGCTGCAGAGTATAAGGAAATCATCTGTAAAGGCTCACTTGAACAGCCTCCACTCACCCAAGCCACTACGTGTGCGGCCAGCAAAGACTTCCTGGACTGGTGGAGGTGGGACAGCATTGGGGCTGCCTGTGAGCCCAGGTGCGGCGGCTGTAGATGTGGACATTGTCAACCTGGGGGGAAAGAGATGACCATTTCTGAGGAGCGGGAGCTGGAGCAAATAAAGAGTGGGTTGACGTATGGAACCGGAGATCGTCACAGTGAGAAGCCACATTGGCATGCGAAATATCCCTGGATAGAGGATCCAGTAACATTGCCCAACAATAGGAGGGCTGTCGAAGCAACATTCATGAGGACTGAAAAGGCGATTACGAGGGTCAACATCGGAGATAAGCCGGCAGGCTGCATCGCACAAGTCGCCATGCGTGAGACGGCGAATCTGCCAATGTTCAACCACCTTGCAGAAGAGCGCCGTGTGCTGGAACAAGACGCCTATGTCGATGATGTCCTGACTTCGCACAACGACCCGAGTCAGCTCAAGCAAATAACAGCTAATGTCGAAAAGATCCTGGAAGCCGGCGGATTCTACATGAAGCCGTGGGTCTACTCTGGCCAAAGTGGGAGGCCAGGACACAGAGACCTGGAGAGGAAAGAACCCTCAGTGATGGTCCTTCCAAACCAACTCTCCGAAGAGAACAATAAAGCTCTGGGTCTTGGGTATGACCCAGAGAGTGACAAACTTCGCATGATGGTGGCTGTGAACTTCTCTAAAAAGAAAAAGAAAATGAGATTGGGAGAGAACCTGTTGCAAGATGAAGTAAGGGCACGGGTGCCAAATCCACTCACTCGTAGAGAGCTCCTAAGTCAAGTCTCTGGACTGTACGATCCCCTTGGTCTTGTGACGCCTGTCAAGCAGAAGGGAGCCATCTTGGTGAGGAGAGCTTTCCAAGAAGCAAAGGGCAAAGATAGTCCATCAGAAAATACATGGGACGTACCTTTGTCTGAGGGCCTCCGGGAAGATGCCGTCTGCCTCTTTGAGGACTATGCTGAGCTCGGTCGGGTGAGTTTCGTCAGAGCCTTGACACCTCCTGACCCATCCGCTGAGCCCTGCGGTATCACATTCTCCGATGGTAGTGAGCGCTCGTACGGCGCTGTGTTGTACCTGCGGTGGAAATTGCCACAAGACGTGACCATACGGCTAGTTGATTCCAAAGCCAGGCTGACGCCGTTAGACCATAAGGGGGACGCTGTCAAGGCTGAAGTTTGTGGAGCTGTCTACGCTGCCCGTCTGAAGAAGTATTTCCAGAAGCACTGCAGAATTCGTGTGGAGAGGTGGTACCACCTGGTTGATAGCCAGACAGTCCTGGGGGCTATCCAACGCGAAAGCTACGGCTACCAGACGTTCTTCGCAAATAGAATTGGGGAAATTCAAGGCAGCACGAACGTCCAAGACTGGTGGTGGATTCCTGGCCCACTCAACATAGCGGATATTATTTCCAGAGGGGCAAGCCCCAGAGAGTTGGATGAAGGCACAGAGTGGCAGCTGGGTCCTAAGTTCTTAAGTCTCCCAGAGAGTGAGTGGCCAGTGAAGTCCGCCAAGGATGTTGCTGCCGAAGCGAGAGAGAACCTCACACGCATCCAAAAGAAGGCTTTTGTTGCTGCCCTTACCCGGGCTGGAGCAAAGCAGGAGCCCAAGCAGGAGTCAAGGCAGGAGCCCAAGCAGGATCCAACTTCGACCTCCGCGGATCTGCATAGGCCACCAGCCGAGGTTGCAGCTTCAAGCCTGTTGGATATCAAGCGGTTCAGTAGCCTAACACGACTAATGAAGTCACTAGCGCTGGTCTGGAGGGCGGCAAAGAAGTTTCTTCATTGCAGAGCCAGGGGAAGACCAAAGTGGGAGGCAGTCCCATTGGTTGGCATCATCACTGCGGCCGAGAGGGAGGACTCATTCCGAGATCTGTGTTTAGCAGCACAAGAAGGAGTTACCTTCCCCAGCACCACAACAGACCGGCTGGTTGTGTACAAGGATGGAGCTAGTGGGCTGTTAATGTGTGGAGGCCGAATACAGTATTTCAAAGAAGACTGCTTGGCTGTTCCACTGGTTCCTTTCGACACCTGGCTAGGAACTCTACTGGCACGCCAAAGTCATCAGGAAGGTCATGAAGGGGTTGCCGGGACTCTGTTAAGGATGCGGCAAAAGGCTTGGGTCATCCAAGGTAGAAGGCTGGCCCAGAAAGTTGTCAACCAGTGCATCCACTGCAGGAAGGCAAGAGCTCAAGTATGCCAACAAGTGATGGGTGATCTGCCAGTAGAAAGGTCAAGACCTGCTGCGCCATTCCAGTTTATATCTGTTGACTTGTTTGGACCATACATCGTGAGAGATGTTGAGATTCTTGTCACACCAAGCAACTTTGCCTCCGTTCAGCATCAAAGGCCAGCGACCAAGTCCTCAGAGAGGTCAGAGAAGTCAAATGGGGTGGTATTGCGAAGAGATGTCAGACGGCTGGTAGTCCTTCTCCCTGTAGAAGAGCAGAATCCTCACTGTTTAGGTTCACCTTAAAGTTTGCAACCTATCTGTCCAAGTACAAAAAGGTTGAGTGGGAGGTGTCACGGTGAACGCCCCTTTTTCGTCGTCGGCAGTCAAGCGGAACTAATTATCACTCGCATGGGAACACTCGAGCAGGAAAAGAAGACGCACGCAGTTCCAGCTTAATATCTGTTTAAAAAGACAAACGTCAGTAAAGCACGAGGAGAGTAAGAGGCGGCATTCTCATCGAGCTCTTCCGAAGTTGTGCTGAATCTGGTACCAATTATTCAAAGACTGAACAGACAGCCGGTAAGATCGCTACGTTAAGACTTTGTTGCGAGTGCCACTTGTTGATTGTTTGATGGACGACGACGACGCATTTGAATGCTGCCGCGGGAAAGTCATTTGTGTTTGTGCACGGTAGTATCTGCTTTTGTGTTGTAAATATTCACGGGTAGTGCAGAATGTATTGTGGAAACGTTGGTTAGTCAGTTTTATTGTAGTTTGCTTAATTCAGTGATTTAGCTCTTTGATATGGAATACTGCTGTGATGGATTGGCATAAAGCCATGGTTTAAAACGTGCATAGTCCTAGATCATATGAAGTTTGTCTAAAATGAATTGCTGAAATTGCACATTGTAACTTGGTGGGAGTGAATATGTATTGTAAATATTTGTAAATATTTATATGGGAAACAATGGTGTGCTAAACATGCTGCTAACAATTTAACTGTTTAGTGATCCATGTGGTTGATCAGTCACTCATTGTGGTTCTCGTATTAGAAAATGTAGGCTAATTTAATATCTGTGATGGATTCAAGCTAAAATGATTAGCTTAACAAATGTGTTTATTTATATACATGTGGTTATTTATTTATATATATATGTGGTTATTTATACATGTGTGTGTCAAGTCAAACATTTTGATAATTGATCATTGTTGATTCCTGTGCCTATTTTTATAAGAGATGTGCAAATTTGTAAATGGTTGGTGTTCTCTGGTTTTTAAGGTTTTTCACCTGTACTGTCTGGGCTACAAAAGGAAGAAAAATAAATCGGATAAAGATATAAGAAGCCTGGTCATTGAGTGAAACCCAGTTAAAACATTCAGAATTGGTGCCTCCCTATCAAGTGGGGGTTAAGCACAGCCGAAAAAGACGGAACACTTGACAATTATGATAAAATGTTTCCTCAGATGTCACATTGCCTTTATACCAAATGTATTGTTAAAGTTTCAAGTTACACTGGTTGTTTTTTCTGAACAAGTAGACACACACACACACACACACACACACACACACACACACACACACTCTCTCAGATACTCAGATGTGGTTATAAACAGACTGAATTAATCTTCTGCCAGTTATCTTCTAAGTTGTGAGAAGTTATGGTTACAATTGTTTGCTTTGTTACTGAAAGACATTCTGAAGGTATATTATATTAAGTCTCGAAATCTGTTTTGTAGGCATTGTTGTGTGCAACAAAACCTATGTTTTATTTTTGGATACTTTAATAATTGTTATTGCACTGGCACAATGCAGGCAGATAATTGATCAGTTTCTACATTTCACATCGTGTGGATCAACCAATAATAAAAAACAAACAATGCAAAAGGGCTGTCATTTTCCCGTTATCTGTGTGCTGAATTCTCATGTTTTGTTAAATGTTACTTTTAACATTGAAATGTAAGTTACAGTTACAATGTGAATAAAATGTATTTTCTTACAACACATTTTAATTCAGGGCTTCGCGTCCCTATTTTTATGGGTTTAAAGTGATTGGATAAATAAGCTTTACAAGAGTTGGTCAAGAGTTTTCTAAAATATCTTATAGTCATTCATATTTGACACTAATGTGAGAAAATGAATTAGTCATTTGGCATAAAAAAAAAACTAAAATAATTGCTAATTAAGAACACTACCATTTAAAATTCTCTTTATGTAGGCTTTGAATTCTTGAGGCCGTTTTTAAATATTCAAATGTATTTGTCTAAAAATGATATCCTTTATTGTCATAATAAAGTTAATTGGGTTTTTCTTTGCCAAAAGTAGGTTGCAATGTTATGGTGAACACACTTAAAAGACTGATGTATATCAATATTGAGAACATATGATGAATACTGCACTCATTGTATCAGCATTGGATAAAATGAGCTCCTATATGAACTCACAACCAAGCTTCGCAAAGTCTGTTCATCTCGGGTTATGACGGCTACATAGTTTCATTGAGAATACATACATGTTACCACAATGTGAAATACTCAAAGTAATTACAATAAATACTTTAAATGTCTTTAAAGATAATCTGATCCATTTAATTCATGTTTTGCAAAAAGTTGTGAACAATGTATCTATAGAATGAATCATCCAATTAGCGCTTAAAATAACATGTTCATGTGTGTATGCATATGTGGCAATAAGGACATACTGTGTTATTACATTTGTACCCTCCTCACATTATTATTTGTATTATTAGCTTTGTGTTACCTGGAATACGGTAAAAACTCACCTGCTCTGATGCTGAGTCGTTCTAAAGTGATATCTGTATTCACCAATACATAGCAATCAGTTGTTACCATTGTGTAACACATAGTAAATTATTTGTGTATACAATGTAGGAAAACGTAACAAAGATTTGGAGCATATAAAAGAACTGTTGAAAAGCTGTAAAGATAAAAACAAATTAAAGCAGTGTTGCTCAGAGAAACATTTAAGGAATACATGAAATACCATTCACTATGATTTCTATTGATACATTTTTGACAAAATAATTACTTATTTTTTAAGGTCACACAAATTTTGTTATGAACAGTATTTTTTGTTTTGCATATTGACCAGTACCACATTTCACTTTGGATAGTGAGGCATATCTTGTAGCGATGTTTGTGAAGATGATGAAGAAGTCTCCGGAGACACCAGCTTGTCTATAATAAGGTTTATTACAAACAGCATAGTATCAGACACCAACACGGGCCATACGAGGTTCCAAGAGCCAATTGTTGGCTGGTGGTCTTGTCTGTGACATCCAGTTTGGTCAGCTGCAGGGCAGTGATATTGTGGAGGACTTCTCTCTTTATGAAGCGTCTGAGTAGACTCTGTAAACAAACAAACACCAAAATGTCTGGTGCGGCACATTAATCACCAAAATCAAGTTGTCTAATGAAGATGCACAATGCATCCACTATTTTTTACACATCCTAACCACAAACCCCATATTCTCAAAATGCATCAATTGAGCCCAATCAGTGGTCAGTCAGGTCCTTGGGGAGGAATGGGAGCACAGGCTCATCTCTGTGATATTTTTGAGTGAGTGAGTGAGTGAGTGAGCGAGTGAGTGAGTGAGTGAGTGAGTGAGTGAGTGAGTGAGCGAGAGAGCGAGAGAGGAGAGCGAGAGAGCGAGAGCGCGAGAGCGAGAGATTTGATTTTTCAAACCACTTTTATTCACAAATAAATTAAACACACCACATTAGAACAAAAAACAATTCAAAAAACTTCAATTCAGGAATTGATTGAAAACCAGCTCATCATTCTCCACTGAAACCACAGCATTTTTAAAGCACCACATATTTTGAAACTCCCCAACATTTTCTGTCAGACGAAAATAATTGAAAGCAGTTTTTACCCTCGCTCTCACCATGCATTTAAAAATCAGCACAGCATCACAGGCCATCGAGTCCCCAACTTTATTTCTCCTGCTGAGGAAGATGGCCATTTTGGCCTGGCCCAACAACAAATTCAGGAGCTGACATTTCACCTTTTGTCTCTGGGTGTACCTGTAACCAAGGATGAACACTTGGGGGGAAAAAACCTCACCAAACAAAACAAACATCTGGGTCAGTAACTGAAAGAGACAAAGGAGTCGATCACATTCTGAGAAACAGTGGAAGATGGTTTCCCTTTGGTCACAGAACGGACAGGTGTCAGAAACAGCTGGGTTGATCACTGAAACAAAGGCATTGACAGCAACCGCGCCGTGCAGAGTCCTCCACTGTAGATCCCCCAGCCTCTTTGTCAGCGGGGGATTTTTCATTTTTATTGGAGACACAAGCTGCCCGTGCCGAGCCAACTCTCTCTCCAACAACTCGTTCCGCAGAAACGGGGTACATGCGATATTACCACTTTTTTCGCGGGAGTGGCAAGGGGTAGCACGGGTAGCAGCGTCCCTTTAACCACTATCCCGCTCTCCACCAGCTGATTAGCTTTCTCAGTGCTGTCTAAGAAAATAACCACACTGTTCATCCGTGAGGCAGATTTCACCCTGCCATATCCCACCACAGCACCCACAGCCAAACTACACTCCTCTACCGAAACACCGCCAGGTGGAGAGAGCTTGACGGCATGCTGGCGAGTCAGCTTCTCCAACCTGGAGCTGCTGCCACGAGACGCCATGCCGAGCCGCCGCCTGGCAAACAAATCACCAGTGCCACCAAACAAACCCACCAAAATTCGGTGACATGATGCACAAAGTTATACACAATCACCCAGTGAAAGAAACAAATGTTTAAAAGGGTTTGAAAACTTACGAAACCGATAATCACCACTCTCCGCTATACTCACCGATCCACTCACGATCCACTCAGAGAGAGAGAGAGAGAGAGACAGAGACAGAGAGAGAGACAGACAGACAGACCATTTCAACTTAGCCATATATTACAAAAACTATGACAAGGCCACACCACCACCAGGGTTAGGACAGTCACAGACCTATTCACAGCATTTTATAAGGAACTACCTGTTCCAGGGTTCGGGAGTCTCTTTGTTTTCACAGCTTCCATGTACAGGAGAAGTGATGGCCAGACTGCCAGGGCTCTCTCCACAACCGGACGGTTTTCTACCCAACGATGGGCACAGAAAGACAGGGGGAACACACTGGACTTGGGTACGTTGATGTAATCCTCTCTCCTGGCAGGCACATTGTGAAACAATGTATGCATTGCTCTCAGCAACTTCACCAGCTGCCATGCAGTGAACCCACACTTGAATGCGTTGTGTAGCATGTGTAGGCCACAGCTCCCCACACAAACAAGCTCAACATTTGAAAGTTTCATTGCAAACTTGATATTAGAAACCAAATTCTCTGTAGCACTTTGAAATGGTTTATTCAATGTAAAGTGCACTACAAATAAAATGCATTTTTATAATTACTAATGGATCACATACACACTCACCCACACACATAGTAATACATTATAAATTCCTCACCTCCGTACTGCTCAGCTTGATCTTTCTGGAAAAGGTCGAAGAGTTTCCAATTCACACTGGGCCCATCCATTGAAATGGACTGCAATTCCCCTAGGTTCAGTTTGTCCATACATTCCTGAAAAAAGGGCTGCATTTGATTACTCAAGATAACAGGACTAGATGAGCAGCACATATTGTTAAAGGAAGTACCTAATTGGTCATGTGACATTGCTTTTACAGGACGGTGTATGCCCAAAAATGATATCAATATAAATTGAGAAACATTTAGAGTAAAAAAGGTTATGCTTACTTTGAGATTTCACAGCAGGTCTTGTGTAGTGGAATGTCCCATAAACTGGGAGCCCAGATATCTGGACTGAATTTCAAAGTCTCGTTGAGGCTGTCATCAAACATCAGAAAGAACGGCGATTTGTTGAGTTTGGACACCAGTTCCTCTTTGAAATGAACAGCTAAACCAAACTTGGCTATGTACGGCGTTTTGTCGGGACCACAAGTAAAGGTGGTAGCGATGTCGGAATCAGGGAACATGCACTTGAAAAGCTCTGAAATACCCTAATTTCCATTGTAGGACTGGCGATGGTGTTAAGAGTCCACAACACCTCTGCTTTCATTGTTGGTGTGGACCCAAAAGCTGTGCGCAGATCCACTCTAGTTGCGGTCGTAGCTGGAGGGGCTGTAGCTCTAGCAGTTGGCTGGTTAACGTTATCTGCTTCTGCTTCAGGCACATTAACAGCTAGCTGGCTAACGTTAGCAGGTTGAAACACTCCGGCGATGGAAGGAGTTTGAGCCTTCCCTTTGATAGAATTGATGTGCTTGGAAGACTTGGCATGAGACTCTAAAGCCTTCACACATATGGTACCAAGCTGAATCATTTATTTTTTTTGCATATTGTGCAAAAAGCCTGGAATACATCGTTGTCCACCGGTTGTGACAAAATGCTTGTTTATCTTGCCACGCTTCGCTTATTTCCCCATAACCCCAGCATGAAATGGGTAGCTAGGTAACGTGAACAAACGTTAAAAAACAACATAACGGCGTTAGTCAAACTTTCTTGTGTTCTGCTTAGATTTTCTTTGATTTTTCGCGCTTTTGCTTGGCTTGTTGCTTGTGGTCTGTGCCTGTGTTGTGGCGCTGTAGCAAAGTGACGTGTTTGGACCCGGGGCAGCGTTGCGTTCTCAATTATTGGTTCCGACACTCTTTATTTAGACTACGTTATTTAATCAAAAATAATAGTGGAGAATGCAATACGGAGAAGTTACATACTGCACAAATTGTAAGACCCAGATATCAAAATTCAAGACTTTTGCAAGTCTTTTTAAGGTATTATTTCCAAATTCATAAATTCAATGCTTTTAACACTTTTTAAGACCCCGCAGGAATCATGTAAGAAAAATACTGAGTTATGTAACTTGGGTAAAGTGATTGTTTTTAGTCAAACAGTATAGGAGTCCGTTTAATCACCTGTGTAAGGCAGTGGCGGCTGGCCAATAGAGGGCGCTAGGGCGCCGCCCCACCACTCACCTCTCACCACATTTCCTTGAATAAGACATACAAAAATTAAATAAAAATGAAACAATAAAATAAAAATATTTCGAAAATATATGTATATATATTTTTAGATGTGCAAGATAAATATTTCATAGTTAATGATGAGTAAAGTTGTTTCGTTGAGATATATCTAGAGATAGATAGAGAGATAGATAGATAGATATTTATTATATATGTATTGGCCATCTGTATAGTAATATAGCACATCTGTATATTTGTTCATACTACATCTGTTTATACTATGCCAATTATTCCCACCTCTTTATACTGCCCTTATCTTTACATAATCACTCTTAACTGCATATACTGTACATACTCTATATATCGCACTTGTTTCTCTTTGCACTTCTATCTATCTATCTATAATGTTGTTTTTGTTGTTTTCATTTATGTAAATACACTCGTTTGATACCTTAGTACAGGGGTGTCCAAACTTTTTTCACCGAGGGCCACATACAGAAAAATATACAGAGAGATGGGCCACTTATAGAGGTGAATATTGTCTCAAAAGTTAAGTTATAAGTTAGCAAAACAAATCAAATGTAGGTGAATAATGCGCGATACTTGAAAACGCTTTCCGAAAAAAACAGCCTACATCCCATCTCTCTTTAGGGTTTCATTTATTTTGTTGGCAGCTCATTCCTTAAAACAGAAGCCTCAGATTGCTGATAATAAGAGTAAATATGAAGGTTCAATTTCAAGCTTGTTATAGAAATACGTTTTTTTTTTTTTTTTTGATTTGTTAGAAACTGTTTTAAATATTAAATGACTAAATTTATTTGAAAATTGGGCTCATATAATATATTTGAACATATATATTTGAGAAGTACAATATACAATATAAGTACAATATACAAGCAAATGTTTAATTTTTGGGCCATATTGCATTATACTTTTAGAATTTGCAGAGGGCCGATTCAAAATGGCCTGCGGGCCGCATTTGGCCCCCGGGCCGTAGTTTGGACTCCCCTGCCTTAGTACATGTATGCGTGTTTTTTTTTTTTTTTTTATACATTTTGGAGTTATAGCCCCCCCTGGAGAAAACTCCACCAGCCGCCACTGGTGTAAGGTGTTAGTGGAAGAGAGGGTCCCTGAATTTTCTGTAGATTGCAACCTTTTAATAAATGAATAATTCGGATCATATTTTTGTGTTGTGTTAATTTATCATTCCTTCAATCTAATTTTTTGGTTCTCTGCACTCCTTTCAACCATGCCCAATGCAAGCCTCAGCTACTTTTAGTTTGTTCCCCGAAGACGCTACATGTACCCTTAATCAAATAGTTGTCGTTGTATTTCATCTCGTAACAGGATGGATCAGCTGCAGCAAATGGATCTGCTGGGTCATCCCATCCGTTCTCCGCCATGAGTAGACAACACAGTTCAAAAACAGTTTCATCACATGGAAACTGGCCTTTGGGAGTACACTCTTGGCCTCCTCCATGGCAATAGGTTTGAGTCTATCCTCAGCACTGTGCAACTCTGGGAATGAGTACATAATCACTGGCCGACCAGATGCTGTGTCATCAGTTGATCTTGGTCTGATTTTGTGGGATGTCCAGGTGTTGACCACTTCATCAAGTTCATCCTGCATAGAAAAAAGCACAGTGAATGTAAACGACACATGTCTTAAGAAGCTTTCAGACATAACATCTACATGTCTAGATGGAGGCTGAGGTTGCTGCAATGTCCATGAACATAATGAATTAAAATAGTATTATTACTCATACTACTTTTATTAATGACTCATCTCAGAAGGAAATGAAATATTTTACTTGAACAAGATCAAGGTAACATAATTGGATAAGGGGGACGGACGGGAGAGAGAGAAAAGGCGCGCAGGGTGAGGTAGGCCTGCTTCGTCATGCAGAAGCCCGCAATTTTTGGTTTTTCGAATTCATGACACGTTTTTTTTTATTATTACTTTTTTTAATGCGTTCTGTAGAGAAGGGGGGCTGGCGTTGGTCACAGTTTGGAATGAGAGAAAACAGGACAGAGTAACACAGCAAATATCGCTCATATGTATATTTTTGGAAGACCTTAAGGCGGCAGGCATGCGTTGCTTAGGTGGCCGCTATAAAGTGCTGCGGGTGTTCCAGTTTAACTGGATCCCGGTTCAATTGGTGGCGTTTGTTTACGTTTGCCACTCCTTGAGCGTCACATGACGCTGTACGAGCCGAATCATAAGTGGTTGCCAGGTTCGTCATTTTCACCTTAGGCCTACTTGTGTGTCTGAAGTGTGACCAGACAATATTAAAAAAAACCTCGGCGAAAAAACGTAAGCATCACTTTGTGTAAATGTGCATGTGGAGATCACCTACAGACACAACATATGCTGGCCAAAAAATAGAAAATATATATACAATATCCCAACTCCACCGACGGGATTCGAACCCATAAATCTGAAAATATAAGTCTCAGCTATGATCGTTACTCATTACAAACCGACCGGCTCAAACAACACCGTGCTTGAACCATATACATCTTGTCAGCTCTTGTCAGCTGTTTACAAATTACCGTTTAACATGGATGAAATAAACCCCACCCATGTTAACTGGTGATAGTCACAATATGACACAGGCAGACGCTGCCAACGCAGGCCTCAAAGGCAAAAGCCATGTGTTACGAACAATAGACAAGCATGGCCACCTCAAAGGATATTGCTTTGTTTTTTAGCCTTAAAAAAATGCATATAGTGACCATTACAAAGCACATATCAAACGCTATGAAAGTAGCTGCTGTGAGATAGGAACCCAGTCATGCTTTCAAAAGGTATTAATCCACTGCCTTACCGCTAATGGTCTGAGCAACTGTTCAGACGTTGAAAGAACAGGTGAATATTTATTATTGACTATTTGCTTGTAGCGGTTCCCAATTGAGAAAAACTGTCATAATTGGCTACAAATGCATCACTGGATACATTCAAATAGAGGCATGGTTCGGCAAGGGACTTTATTTTTTGGCCGTCAAATAGGCTACATGCAGGACAGTAATGAGCAAAATACAAAGCGTGCACTCTGTCTGGAAGAAAAAGGCAAAAAAGATATGCTTTAGGACAGTTGTATAATAAAAACATTACAATAATCAACTTCAAGTGCTCCAAACTTGCCTTATCCATTCGTCATTGGTGTCATGTTCGCCACGCAACCGACATAGCTCAGACAAATCATCTGTCGATTACAGATAGCCATGTTATTGGCTGGAATAAAAAGCACTTGCATGACAATAACAACTGAAAACAAATTAGAAATCAACCCGTTTCTGTGATGAGCTGTTGGGCTATGTCCATTCGCAGATGGCTGATCCCCTGCTCATAAAGGGACCAGCCACCAGTTTCTGTTTTAAAATCATGTCTGCCAACTTTAACAAGAAATAAGTTGAGGATACATGGAAGCTTAACAGATCCAGTGACGCATTTATCTGAATTGATGGAAGATGAAAGGCACATTTGCTTATTTTACACACAATAACGCCACATGCTGTTGCATCTTGCTGGAGTGGGTGCGTGATGCTTTCACATGACCAGCGGGAGACGTTAAGGCCACGCTGCCTCATGAAAGCCCTGTTTAGTAGAGGGCTCATGAATTACTAAACACCCAAAGTGACTAACCCCTCACCCAAAATAAATGGACCCTCCCCACATCGTGTCCCTCACGTACCTGCTGACAGTGCCTTGAGCCCCAAATGGATCAACAGAGGGAGTGTTTCTCTTGCGGATAGATGGCCTAGACCAGTGGTCTCCAACCTTTTTAAGCCCAAGATCCCTGACCTTCACCTTGGTGAGAGGCAAGATCTACCTATTTAAGCGTTGAAAGAAAAAGACAGCCCAGATTGTACTTCCAACTTGACGCCTTTTATTCAGGCTAACTGTATTTGAATTACGTGAAATGCTTTGGTCCAACGTTCAAATTTATGCAACAAAAACACTGTAAATAGCTTATCAAACTGACCATAGCTACACATCAACTTCAATTCCAACACATCAACTTCAATTCTAAATAATTCAATTTCATTTCAACACAAAAAGAAAAGGAATGTGGAATTTGTGGAATTTTCCACATATGACAGTATTTTTTTATGGTAGACAAGCAGATCATATCAAGTGTTACGCTTATCCACTGAAGCTTCATTCAAGTCACATTAATATCAGCATTTTAGAAAATAGAACTGTAATGCTAACAAAATTCTCAATGCAATTAGGCCAAGTACAGCTTCCTGTCCAACACAAAAAATAAAGGTGTGGCCTATTTCCTTTTGTATGAGGTTATTACTTTGTTCATAGAAGGCACACACACACAAAACACACTAGCAGTGAGCAGATCACACACAGTGTTATGCTTATCCACTCAAGCTTCATGCAAGTTACATAACATCTGCATTTTAGAATATATATATCAATAAAATGTATTATTATTATTAAAATAGAACTGTAATTGTGTTTTAACAACATTCTCAGTCAGTGTAAATAAGCTCAGTGCAGTTATGTACCATCTTATGCATCATCACTTTTCACATTGCCATCAGATGTCAAAACTGGCATGTTACTCACCCAGGTTAGTGAGATGGCTGTGACTGAATACTGTCTGTGAGTGCTTTGTAGTTTGGCTCATAGCTACTGACAGCTAGTCTGAGACAGTCTGTGAGGTGTTTGTCAGTGAGGCGGCTCCTGTACTTTGATTTAATTATTCTCATCTGTGAAAACGCCATTTCACAGAGGTAAGTGGATCCAAAGTGGGCACTCACTCTTAGTGCACATGAGGTGATGAGTGGAAACTTCTCCCTGCTGACAATTCCCCAAAAGGTACTGTCCCGTGATCTTACTTTCAGCTCAATGTCATTTTGCAAATCAACCATCTCCATGTCAACCCCACTAGGCAGAGCAAATACCTGCTGAAATTTGGCTGCTACATCAATGGTCAGGAATGGGTTTAAGACAAATGCAGCAACATCTTCCATGACGTCTAATTCACTAAAACGCCGACTGAACTCTGCTGCCACTTTGTCCAGGTGAACACAGTACTGCTCAGGGTGAAAAGCGTCCTTGTCACCGATGGCCTGTGACATTTTCTCCAGGTTGGGAAAGTGTGTCAGCCTCCCGTTTTTCAGCTGTGTGTTCCAAACACCGAGCTTGGCCTTGAACGCATTCACTGCGCTTATCATGTGGGGCAGGTGTCGGTCTTTTCCCTGGAGCTCGTTGTTCAGTGCGTTCAGTTTTGCCGTCAGGTCTGTCAGAAACCCCAGATCCAGCAGCCACTGATCATCTGACAGCTCCTCATGCTCCTCGTTCCTTGTCTCCAGAAAAGTCTTTATCTCGGGCAGCAAATCAACAAATCGCTGCAGCACTTTGCCGCGACTCAACCACCGGACATCAGCGTGGAGGAGTAGGTCTCCGTACGCGGCATCGAGCTCATCCAATAACGCCTTGAATAAGCGGTGTTGAAGCGCTTTTGCTCTAATCGGGTTGATCAGTTTGACCACCAGAGTCATAACTTGAGAAAATGTCACGACTTTCCCCACCAAGGCCTGCAGGTGAATGCTCCCCCAATATCCCAAAACAAGATTCAAGATTCAAGAAGCTTTATTAGTCCCGAGGGAAATTGAGGTGCAACAGTTCAATACAAAGAAGGAAGGAGAAATATACTACACTAAATATAACTAAATATACACCAAATATAACTAAATATAAACTAGAATAAATACAATAGGCCTGCTTACTACTCCAACAGTATATTACAAA
This sequence comes from Eleginops maclovinus, assembly GCF_036324505.1. Taxonomy (NCBI): domain Eukaryota; kingdom Metazoa; phylum Chordata; class Actinopteri; order Perciformes; family Eleginopidae; genus Eleginops; species Eleginops maclovinus. The sequence continues at coordinate 4,402,442 of NC_086360.1, read as the reverse complement.
TTACAGCCTAATAATAACAGCTTTGTGACCTTCTCTATATCGCTCGTTCACACATTAAATCAACAATACAAATACAACTACGGATTCTACAAGCATTTCGTTCACATGCGATTTAAACGGTAAATGCTGATAGATTTTACACATCATATGAAACATAGACTACATTTATTACTGAGTTTATGTCCGAGCGAACAGAGAGATACGCAAAATGCACCGCATTTAGTACGACACAAACTTCTGCTGTGTATTTTCAAAAATAAAATACAGTAAAACTATGGTTGCAGGCCCAAGTTTAACAAGAATTTAACAATAAACACAAGGTCATTATTTACACTGTTACATTCACAAATAGCATTGTTTACTCACTCATACACTGCGTGTCTCTGTTGCTACCTAATGGGAGGAATGGTGCTGCTTGTGCTGAGACATCAGTGAAACAATGTCTGGATCCACACTGGAGAGTTTTAGTCTCATATCACAGTCCACATCGATCCTGTTACGCTGCTTGGTTTTCAGACCAACAAGTGTAGAAAAACCAACTTCACAGTTGTAGGTGGTTGGAAACGGCATCAACCGTTTCAGAGCAGCGTCAGCCAGCTCTGGGTGCTCAGGCTGGACGTGGACCCAAAAGTCCGTCAAGCTTTTCTCTCTGAAAGTCGTCCTCAGTGTCCCATCAGATGCGATGTCCACAAGGCTGTCAACCTGTCTTGATGGGAGCTTGGAACTGACGGGTTCGATGTGCGTTTTGTCCCCAAATGGATTCCTGATCCACTCATTGCCTGCATCTAGTTCTGGGAAATATCTTCCCAGCTGAAAGTGAAGGCCTTGCAGATGTTCCTTGAAGGCTGCAACTGTGCCGCCGTCCAGCTCTTCATCTGCAGCGAGGAGAAAATCCACAAGCGTCGGAAAACAGTCAAACTCCTGGCGATCCAGACGGACACACCGCAATTCCATCTTGAGGCGTGCGGCTTTAATTTTGTCCTGCACATTGAAGGCGGTGACGGCTTTTCCCTGCAGCGCTAAGTTCAAAGCATTGAGTGCGCTAAAGATGCCAATTTTGAGAGCCACTGGAAATCATGCAGTCTGTCATACAGTTCATCAGTAGCCTATGATGCAAGAATAACATCACCTCATCGCGCAGTTCAAATAGACGGGTGAGAACTTTCCCACGCGACAGCCAGCGAACTTCAGTATGGAAAAGCAGTTTTGTGTGTTCACTTCCCATTTCATCACACAGAGCTTTAAAAAGACGTGTGTTCAGTGCTTTGGTTTTTATTGTATTAACAATTTTCGTCCAGTACTGATTTGAGGCATGGTGGCATTTTTTTCACAGCCAGCTTTTCTCTGTGAATGCAGCAGTGTGTTGCTGTGGCGCAAGGTGCAACTGCGCGTACGCGCGCTGCCAGTCCCTTGTGTTTCCCAGTCATTGCAGTTGCACCATCTGTGCAAATACCAACACATCGTGTCCAGTCGATATTATTCTGCAGGATGAAATCGTTGACTGAGTCAAAAATGGCTTCCCCTGTGGTGTTGGTCGGCAGGGAACGACAAAACAGAAATTCATCCTGCACACCGCCATCATAAATGTAGGCCTACCTTACAAAACACAGCAGATTTGCCTCATTCACGATATCGGTTGACTCGTCCAGTTGCAGTGTGAAAAACTGGCTTTGGCGTAAACATGTGATCAGCTGATCTTTCACATTTTCGGCCATGGCTGTTATTCGCCGCTGGACAGTATCATTGGAGAGGGGGACCCTGTTAATTTCGTCGCTTGCTTTCTCCCCAAACAATACATTAGCCATAACCTTGGCAGCTGGTTTGACTAAATTCTCACCTATCGAATGAGGTTTCCCTGTTTTTGCAATGAGAAGGGATACCCTGTATGGTGCCTCTGTAGCCTTCGCATTTTCCCTCATCACGTTTTCTCTCAAACAATGCTAAAGGTTTCCCGATGTAATCCTTGTGTTTGCTCTCAAAATGACGCTTGAGCTTGGCGGGTTTCATAGCCTCGTTAGCCAACGACTCGTAGCACAAAAGACAGTGTGGATTGGGGTCCTCTTCATCTCCAGTCCAGAAAAATCCGAATTTTATGTAGTCGCTGTGATATTTTCTCTTCACTTTAGCGCTGGACCTTCCGCGATCAAGCCGAGTTTCACAGCTTTCAGCGGGTGGTGGTTAGACGGCAAACCGCTCTCCTGGGACTCAGTAACGCACACAAAATCACTTGTCGCTGCGGCTGAACCACTTGTAGTTGCTGGATCTCCTGCATCAGGACGATGCACCTTGACTGTCACTCAGATTTGTCATTTAATTTTGTTAGAAATAATCAATATATTGGAGCGGAACTTTAAAAGATAATTCACTGTTTCTGGACGGATCATATTTGTCCACTTCCGGTAGTATTACCGGATGTTGTTTTTAGCCTCAGATAGCATAAAGCTAATATTGTATTGTATATATGAGTAGAGGGAGAAGGACCAGTGGAGTTACATACTAAACACACCCAGGCCCGTCGCGTTCAGGTAGGCATGGTAGGCAATTGCCTAGGGCCCCCGAGTAGGAGGAGGCCCCCCAAAGACGACAGGTTAAGATTTCTTTTTTTTTTTTTTCTTTTTTTTTTCAAAATTCAAAGAAAAGTCTGATACAAATGCAACATGAATCAAACAACATGCATACCAATAAGACAGGTCATGTATTCAACAGCAATGACGATTTTAAATAGCTTCATAATAATAAGCAGTCATCTGTATATGAAGGGCTCTGCTGCGACTGCGAGGGCAGCAACAGCGCCTCCCTAGAGCATGCGATGTCCGAAAAGCGCAACGACACATTGTAGTCGAAATACCCCAGCTCGAGGGGGCCCCCCTTTCCCATGCATTAGCGCGACAGCGTCAAGTGCAAGTGAAAAGTGAAAAATTAAAATGAAGCGAAATTATCTCTCCGGCAATCAAAAAAAGAAGAAGAAAAGGGAAGAGGAGCAGAAAAGAAAACAAGACACCGGTAAGTAGAATATACACAATCAACATGAAAATTGTGCCAGGCAGGGTATACCATATTTTGCTAGAGTAGCGAGGTTGTAACGACGACTAGCTAGGAACCAGTGGTTTGGCATGCTAGCATGCTAACCAAACTTAAACTGCTACCTTTGACTTCACTATAAGTTCATAACGTTATCAGCTGGCCAAATTGATCAACGATTAATTCCTCTTAATATCCTAAATAAACTTCACATATGTTTTCAGTCGTTAGAGCCTTGAGACAACCAGTGAAATAGTTATTCCTGTAGTAGCTAGCTATTTAATAGGAGATTAACATGGGAGTTTACAATAATTTTGCTAGAATACCATTGGGTTGATTTACTTACTTTATTTACATTTTAACGGTTAACATCCCGGCGCAGATCAGCCACATGAAGAAAACAGCCACTTTAGTGTCAATTAATCCTTTTCTAAACCTATTCTGCTGTTTGTTGTTGTTGGTCTCCATGATAGCTGTAAATACCACTGGACCACCGTTAAAAACTGTACCGATAGCTTTGAGCTTTTTCTATGGGACACAGACAGTACACAGACACACACAGACACACCACGGGTGCGGGGATGGCGCTGTTGCCACTCACAGAATTGATTTCAGGAAAACAGCTCGTCTTAGTGACTGTATTTCTGTTTTCAAACCAGTGAAAACGGGATTATTGTAAGATTTTATTATTATTATTTTTTTTACTTTTTTTTGGTGAAGCAGTGCCTCACCTGTAGTCGTATAGAAACCGCCACTAAACCGCCTAGTAGGAACTGTGTGTAATGCTTTTAATATCTATTTCACCACAATTATCAGACTGTAAAATGATAGGATTTCAAAAGCATTTGAAAAATAACCAAGCTAATCATACAGTACTTATTCTTTCTCCAAGGGGCATTGCTGAAATTTCTTCATCCCGCTCTACCAAGTGTTGTCTCTGGTGCTACTGAAGGTAACGTTCTTTTCTACCTATTATTAGTGCCTTCTATCAACACACTTGATGTTATCAAAATGACTTTACATTTTTCTAATTCAAGTCATAGTTGTGTGTATTCATTCCACTTGCCCACAGAGTCTTCTGGACATTTCAAATATGTGGGACATTCACTAATGTTAATGAATAACTGAGTTGTTGAGATCAATGCATGCAAAATGTGCAATATAAATAAAAAGAATATTATTTATGTATTTATTTATTTTTGCACCAGGGCCATCAACATCGTCTTCGTCACATGTTTATGAGGAGGAGCAAGTGGAAGACAACATTGCGGCGTCCACACCACTTCCCAGCAGTGGTTCAACAGAAGGTGCATTAAGCCGCACAATTTCAACTTATCACCTATCATAGTGACCCAAAGTTATAGCAGCATGTGCTGTGAAAGTGTATTAAAATGACCATTTGCTATAAAGCGTTACACAAGTAGATCACCATACCTTAAGCATTTAGTTGTCGTACTTCACACATGAAACTGTGCCATGAATTAATTTGTAATTACATATTTTTCAGCAGTGCCATCAACTCCATCACGACTTGAGGAGGAGCAAGTGGAAGCATCCACACCACTTCCCAGCAGTGGTTCAACAGAAGGTGCATTAAGCCGCACAATTTCAACTTATCACCTAACACCCATGTGCTATGAAAGTGTATTAAAATGACCCTTTCTTTTTAAAGCATTATACAAGTAGATCACCATTCCCTAGTTGCTGTACTTACCACATGGCAATTGTGCTATAAATTAATTTGCAACTATATGTTTTCAACAGTGCCATCAACTCCATCTCCACTTCATGAGGAGGACAAAGAGGAAGATGACATTGACATGGCAGAGACCACCCCACCATCCAGAACTGGGGTACCTGTAGGTATTGCAAGCACCACATTAAGTGATGACCCAGGATGTTGGCCCAGTGTCCTAACAAGCAGTATGCGCTGTGAAATAGTCAAAAAAGGACCTGTGCAAATCATGGACATTGAATTCCCGCAAAACTTAGACAATCCTCCTCGAAGATTCACCAAGGACAGTTACAAAAGAACCATGAAAAATGGTGAGAATATACATCGATCGTGGCTGGTGTATTCCATCCACACAGATGGAGTGTTCTGTTTCCCTTGTACTGTTTTCGGGAAGCGTGAGCGTGACAATGCCTTAACGACCTGTGGCTACGGTGGATGGAAGAACCTTTCCTATCGCCTAAAAAAACACGAGTGCACAAAGGTGCACTGTGACAATGTGAAAAAGTGGCACGACCTTCAGAGGAGACTGCAAACCAGTACACTGATTGATCAAAGACAGATGGAGTTGATGCAACTTGAAGTTGAACACTGGAAAGGCGTGATTCGGAGAGTGATTGCCATAGTTTCCCATCTGGCAGAACGCAACCAGGCTTTGAGAGGAACTACCAGTACCGTGTATGATCGCCACAATGGGAATTTTCTGGCTCAAGTGGAACTCCTAGCACAGTTTGATCCGGTAATGAATGAACACATCAGACGAATACAATGCAAAGAGACAAAGGTGCATTACCTGAGTGGAGTCATTCAGAACGAAATCATTCAGCTGGTCGGAGACAAAATCCTACAGGAGATTGCAAGAAGAGTGCACAAAGCAAAATACTTCTCCGTGATCATGGATTGCACTCCTGACATCAGCCACAAGGAACAACTTTCTGTTGTTCTCAGGATTGTCAACTGTGAAACACCTGTTTCTATTGCTGAGCATTTTTTGGGATTTGTACATGTTGAAGACACAACTGGTAAAGGGCTCAGTGAAATCCTGCTTGACCAGTTGGAGAAGCACAACCTCAGCATTTCAGATTGCCGTGGGCAGTCATACGACAATGGCAGCAATATGATGGGCCACAAACAGGGTGTGCAGGCAAGAATTTTAGAGCTGAACAACAAGGCGCTATGCATCCCATGCAGCAGTCACACACTAAATCTGGTTGTGTCAGATGCTGCCAAGTCTTCAGTGTTGTCCATGTCTTTTTTTGGTATGCTGCAACGACTGTACAACCTTTTCAGTTCCTCTGTGCACCGCTGGGCAATTTTGAAGCAGCATGTGAAGCAGCTCACCCTTAAGCCACTTTCAGGGACGAGATGGGAGGCCCGAATTGACAGTGTGAAGGTAGTGCGGTACCATCTACCTGAAATACTAGACGGACTGTCAGCACTGGAGACATATGCTACAGAGAAGGGGGACTCAGAGACCATGTCCTCAGCAAAAAGCTTACATGGTGAGCTTAAAACATGGTCCTTTCTTCTGTGCACAATAACCTGGTACAACGTTTTGTATCAGGTTAACCATATGAGCAAGCTCCTCCAGAGCCCGGATGTTTCAATGCAAACACTGAAAAAAGAAACCGAGGGAGTGACAGAGTACCTAGAAGATTTCAGGGAAAATGGACTCGCATCAAGCCAAACGGATGCAATGGAGATTGCAGAAGATCTGGAAATTGAGAGGAAATTGCCTGAGAAAAGGCAACGTAAAAAGAAAAGGCAGTTCCTTTACGAGAGTACAGATGAAACCCAATCGACCCCAGAAGAGGCCTTCAGAAGGGACTTCTTCCTGCCTTTGGTTGACACTGCCATCACCAGCCTAAAAGACAGATTTTCCAGACTGGAGGGGGTGTATGCCCTGTACGACTTCCTGTTCAGCATTGATATCATGAGGGCCACAATCAAGACTGGGAAATTGCATGAGAGATGCAGGAAAGTGGAACAAACCCTCCATGATATTGATGCAGACGACTTGGCATTGGAGATCAACTCTGCTGTCCACACCTTTCCAGATGAAGTATCCAGGTGCCCATTTAAAATGCTGGACTACATATACAGTGAGAAGCTGTTGGACCTGTACAGCAATTTAAGCATTGCACTGCGCCTACTTCTGACCCTTCCTGTCTCGGTTGCCTCCGGAGAGAGGAGCTTTTCATCTCTGAAGCGCATAAAGAATTACATGAGGTCAACTATGAGCCAAGAGAGGCTCTCTGGACTGGCACTCATGTCAATTGAGAGTGACGTCCGCAGGTCTTTGGACTTGGAGGGGATTGTGTCTGCATTTGCTGAGGCCAAGGGCCGCAAGCAGCAGTTTCAGTAGGAAATAAAAAAAATAATAAAGGCTACTTTTCAGTGTATGTTTGACCTCTTTTGTGATTAAAACGCACAGAATTGCGGAATTTTTTTTTTTAAAGGCCCCCAACAACTTCTTTGCCTAGGGCCCCCAAAATCCTAGAAACGGGCCTGAACACACCGCCTCTACCTCTCACTCATTGATGCTGCAATGATACAGTTGCCTGTTTAATAACTGATAAACCTCAGAAGGGTTGCATAATAGAATATTGTAGTTGAGAGTTCCGGACTTCGCTAACAAGATGGCGCCGGTGACGTCATAATAGGACCCGCTCCCGACGATGTCAGCCTATAGAAGAGTCCGGAGATCCCCATGTGACAAGCGGCCAACAGGATCCAGCCCCCCCTGCTACCAACCAATGAGAGCACGAGAGCGGAGCGCGTCTTATTTTGAAGTTGTTTATTGTATGGTCGGAAAGGGATGGTTCTATAAAACATGTTTGTATTGTAGAACCGGGCTCTCTTTTGTTCCGGACCGCCAGACAGTAACTACTGATGAGCTCCACTCAGTCAGTGGCCTGTGGATGCGTGTCCCGGGCTATTGAGCCACAGCTGTGAAACTTTTGTAAAACCTACTACTGCATCCATTATTAAACACTCCTTTTATAACTTTTAAGGGAGGTTTGCTTTCTTTCTTTTAAACCGACTCCTGGGCTTCAAATAAACGAACATTTCTTACAATTTTCTTTTAACTGACCCTGTCTTTAGCCATCGATCCATCTTGTCAGTTGACAGCTCAAATTGACCGGCAAATCATTTATGACGTAAGATCGTAACCTACGTAGCTACGTAGCTACAAACCTACGTAGCTACGCTACATCTATGCTACACTCTATACTAGTCATTTTAAGATAGTTTGAGAAACACTTTAAACTTATAATATTTTAATTTCAAATGTGACATTTTACCAAAATACTCACGGACCACTAGGGGTCGCTCACGGACCACTAGGGGTCGCTCACGGACCACCAGTGGTCCGCGGACCACTCTTTGAGAAAGACTAGGGGAGTCAAACGTTTGACTCCACCCCAGGTTGGTTAACGCCCCGATCTGCGGCCTGCAGTCAGGGGTACTTAATCTAGCTTGCCTTGGGTGCAGTGACGTGCGGTGAAGTTCATGGCTGGTGAGGCACTGACGTCATCACAATCAGATTTGAACTGGACTCACTAGCACCCTCTGCCATGAGGCAGGAGAACTGCGTGCCTCACCTAGTCTCTCTTCGCAGCGGTTTTGCTCAGCACAAGAGACACGTTACAGACATACAGTTGACAAAAAACACTGTATATTATATACACCAGCTCAAGTATGGAAATTAGTTAATATAGCCAGAGTGTTTGAACATTTTAATAGCGACATACAGACAGACAGCAGTTACAGTCTCCCTGTATAGCATGTCAGCAGGTTGGTGCCTCACCGAGCAGCCGTTCTCAGTGTTTGAACGAATATGAAAATTCAGCGATTTTGGATCAAAATAATGTAAAACTGGTGAAATTAAAAGGAAAATAACTTTATAATACAAACAACTGGATAAATATGATCATTAAATTTATTTCTTCATTTTACTTTTCATGATGACAGGAGGCAGGTGAGGCCGTGCCTCACCTGCCTCCCTCACCGCACGTCACTGCTTGGGTGTGTTTCTAAATAACTGCCAAGAAAATAACAAGCCTGTCTACTCTACCTGTCTGTACATAAACATGGCTCTGCGACATTATACTCTTGACTTCAAGCTCTCTGTGGCAGGTAATATGTTATTATTTATTCTTTAATTCATTTTTATTTTAAACACCAAATAAGATTAGAGTAATGCCAAGGGTTAAGGGGAAATTAGGTTTTAGAAATGGTTCAGCAGCACAGACAATTATGCAAAAATTAATGTTGGCAGTCTGTCAGGCTTTGTGATTTGTAGAGTCCTGAGTATTTAGAGAAGTGTTTCAATTATAGTTTATATTTTTAATTGATATGCAAAATTTTAATAATGATATCAAGTATTTTTATCAAGTGCTTTTACAAGTCATTAAAGAGGCTTAACCAGGATGACAAGTCAAAATAAAACCAAGCTCACAATGTAACATTTCTGGGCGGTGCTACTTGGGGACTTGGGTTTGGAACTGGAGGGCCCCCAGTTCAAGTGCTACCGAGGTGTCCCTGAGCAAGGCACGATTATAATAATAATAATAATAATAATAATAATAATAATAAATATTAACTAGTTCAAATAAACGCGTTCTCTTTAAAATCTTTCGTGTTATTTTGTTATAATGATATGTATTTTTTAAGCTGTTTTAAGACGTAACCGACAAATATATGGGTAATATTTAGAGCATGGAAATGTGTCACCATAGTGGCACAAAACACTAATATAAAACCTTTAAATGAGTAGGCCTATAAGTAAAAGAGCTCTGTTATTCCTTTACCACCGATGCAGAGAATTTTTGAAAATGGGAAGTTATTATCAGTTTGAAATGTTCCATCCTCTCTTTTCCCAGTTGACTTTGCTTCAACTGTTCCATACCTACTTTCCATCTTTCACGAGGAAGAAATGACAGAGACTGTGCATGAAACCAACGGACAGGGATACCTTGGTACTTTCATAGGCCAAAATGGCCGGTAAGAACAATTTTTCTCACTTGTTTTCACTAATTGATAGTTGTTGGTTTTTAAATCTGTAATGCAGTGTTAATTTTGTCAACGAAAACTATGACGAAAAATGTTCGTCAACGACCTTTTTTACATGACTAAGACGAGACGATGATGAGCTAAAAATAGATTTTTGATAATAAAAACTATGACGAAACGTATATTTAGTTTTCGTTGACGAGATGGGACTAAAGTGTTAATGGTGGACTGTCAGACATTCAAAATGCAGGATCTTTTATTTTATCTTTTGACGTCGGGTTCAATAACCCACTTCGTCCAAATAAGGTAGACAGGCAAGTTCTTCTTTCAGAGGCCGTTGGATTCATTAAAACCTGTTACACATATGCTATTGTTGTTGCTGTTCGGGTCTCTTCTCCAGAGACATACACGCCCGTGTTCTAGTTTAACTGGATTCCGGTTCAACTGGTGGCGTTTGTTTACGTTTTCCACTCCTTGATAGTCATATAATGCTGTATGAGCCGAATCATATGTGGCTGCCAGGTTCGTCATTTTCCTCGGCGAAAAAACGTAAGCATCACTTCATGTAAATGTGCATGTGGAGATCACCCAGGGGCGTAACCACCATAGACATTGAGGGGGACACGTCCCCCCCAATGTTGGGAAAGTACCAATCTGTCCCCTCCAATATTTTGTCTAGTATGTGACATAAAAGTCCTCCTTTTTTCCTAGATCAGTCCCTTGCTGTTCCAGATTTACTTTCAATGTGGGAAACACAAGAGAACGAATCAACCAAACAATCAAGGAAAAAAAAAAACATTGCGACCCCCTTCCCCTGTTGTGAACTTGGCTTAGCCCAGAATGTCAAGTTGCGGTCGCGGATTCTTAGCTTCGGAGAGCTAGACTTCGGTGACATAATGGATGACGGCCCCCCTCCCAAGAAACGAGACATTCGTTCATTCTTTACAGTCAGGAATGTAAGTGCAGGGTCCCTCTTTAAAAACTAAGCAAAATGGATGAATGAATGGAAACCCTTCATAAAAGCATTAAGGCTTATTCTGCTCTTTAGGCACTAGACAGGTTTTAGCAACGTGGCAGGGCGCATCGTTAGAGCTAGGCTACTGCACAGTTGCAGAGAACTTATAAGAAAACACTGGTTGATTAGCCTACCTTCCAGGATCTTGCCATGGTTCACATTAATACAGCTAGCTAGTAATCCACAACACGATAGCAACCCGAAAACATCAAGTAGCCCAGGACGTTAGTGATTGATTTGATTTGATTTGATTTGATTTGATACATCTACACCACCAAACTAAATGCAAATTAGAAATATAGCTGTTGCATCTTCATCCAATAAAACATCTTCACTCCATAAGTATCCGTTTGATAACTTATTTACTTGTCAGAATTATCAGCACACACTTTACATTACAACACCGACTGGAACAGTTCCCGATCTCCTGCTACCTAGCTGGGTCTACCTCAATTGTAGCTTAACCTCGACATGCCCACTATGCAGGTCTCAGAGCGCCCTCTAGTGGACAAACAACATAACTAAGTACTGCACCATTAACTTATAAGTCAGTACCATAATGCTCAATACTTAAGATATCGCAATAGCAATGTGTTGCACACTTTAATAAATACTCTCCTCAAACTTTTATGGAGTTTTACAGAGACCTCTTTCTACTACCCGTACAACTACTAGGATATTAATTAAATACTACTGCTACTGCTGCTGCTACTACTACTACTACTACTATTACTACTACTACTACTACTACTACTAATAATAATAATAATAATAATAAGAAGACTAAGAATAAGTATATTTCTTTATTCATAAGTTTAAATTCAGTGAATTTTGAGGACCAAACAAAACAGATAATGAATTAAAATACTACTACTGCTACTACTACTACTACTACTAGTAGTAGTACTACTACAAATAACAACAACAATAACAAGTTTTTTTTCTTCTTATTTACATGTATTTCTGTGGAAGAGACAGTAGGCTACTGCTTAAAACACAAATTGGGAATTGTGTGGTGTATCGTCAGATCCTGGAAGAGCATGTGATATTGTGCAACCATGTTTTTGTGTTGAATAAATTATGTCGATGTAATAATTTTGTCCTTTTTGGCAAGCCCTTTTTGCTACAACTTAACTTACCATGCAATTCTACAGTCATACTATCCCTAATCTGTTCGTATGCCATGCATCAACATATTTTTGTAAGGTGACAGACAGCAGAGAGGCTGGAGGAGATGGAGGCGAGGACAGAGGAGGTAGAGAAAAAGGGGCAGGAAGAGATAGAGGAGCAGAGGCTGAGGGAGAGGATGGAGGTGGTAGTGGAGGAGAACCCACAGTTGGAGATAGAGGAGGAGGTGGAGGAAGACAAGCAGAGACAGAGGCTGGAAATTCACAGGCACCTGCAGGGAGAGGACAGACAGGCACCTGCTCAGAAGATACACGTAAGATATTGGAATAAGAACAACAATTTTGTAGAACACATAAATAAATACTAAGGGTAAGCACCCAATAAGCTTAGTTTAGCAGTATAAGTCAACATTTCATATTATATATTTTTCAGGAGAGACAGACCCAGGCAGGGAGAGAAGTGATCAGCATGCAGAGGAGCTTGGTAGCTGCCCACATCAGCCAAACTCTTGTTTTATTCAAACTCAGTCCTTGACCAAAAAGACACTAAAATTTCAGGACAGCTGGTTTAGGAAGCACACGTGGCTTCATTACAGCAAGGCATTGAAGGGGGTGTTGTGTTTTTATTGTGCCAAATATTTTGCAATTCAGAAATCGTCTTTAGCCAGTAAGGCTGATGGGGCATTCATAACAACAGGTTTCAGTAACTGGAAAAAAGCACTTGAGAAGTTCCATCAGCATGAAAACAGCGACTGTCATGCAGCAGCGATGACCACTTATCTGCACAGCAAACAGCCAATCACTACACAACTCTCAACGCAATTACAGAAACAGCAGCATGAGGCTAGGAACAGCCTCTTGAAGATTGTGGGTGGGATTATGTATCTGGCAAGGCAAGGCAATGCTTTCAGGGGGCATGACAGCAAAGAGGGAAACTTGCACCAACTGATGATTTATAAAGCAGAGGATGACGCCGAATTCAACAGCTGGCTCCAGAGAGGCAATAACTTCACCAGCCCAAAAATTCTAAATGAAATCATAAAAATAATCGGCAACAAAATAGTATATGACATCGTTAAGGAGATCCTGTCATTGCCCCTAATCCAGTACTCTCTCATCATTGATGGGACACAGGATGCAGCTGGAGTCGAGCAAGAGTCGTTCTGTCTGCGCTTCATTGACAAAAACTTGCAACCCAGAGAGGAATTTATCGGTCTCTACCAGGTTACATCCACTACTGGAGAGAACATCGCAAGTGCAGCCAAAGATGTCCTGCTTCGCCTGAATCTACCTCTTTCCCAGCTACGAGGTCAAGCATACGATGGGGCGGCCAATATGTCGGGACGAATGCAGGGTGTGCAAGCACATCTGAAGAAGGAGCAACCTCTGGCTGTTTATGTTCACTGTGGGCCACATTGTATCAATCTTATTACCCAAGCTGCCTGTGCATCCTCCACTATCATAAGAGATGCTATTCATTTGGTGCATGAATTGGGCGTGTTGTTCCACCAGTCTATGAAGTTCAGGGCCATCTTTGCAACTATAGCGAAGTCGGATCATACAGCTCCTTACACATCGCTGAAGCCTCTTTGCCCCACCAGGTGGACGGTGCGAACGCCAGCCATTCGCTCTGTTCTCAATCAGTACCACTCCGTGCTTGCTGCAACAGAGGAAATGGCTCAGTCTTCCATGATGGATGTGGCTGCAAAAGCAAGTGGCCTTCATGAGAAGTTTTTGAGGGGCAATACACTTCTTGGCCTTCTTCTTGCAGAAGATGTGATGTCGATGTTGGAGGAGCTGAACATTTCTCTGCAGCAGAGAAGACAGACGACATCAGGGATGCTGGCTGCCGTGGAGCATGTGAAGAGAGGGATCCAGGAGAAAAGATCAGAAGGGCATTTTGGCCAGCTGCACATGAGAGCATCTCAGGTTGTAACATCTGTAAGCCTGCAGCCCATCAAAATGCCTCACGTGAGAATGCCCCCAAAACGCTTCACTGGTCCAGCCATGCAGCATCAGCATCATACGGCTCAAGACTACTACAGAGTGCAGTACTTTGGCACTTTAGACACTGTCGTTACACAGTGCTCAGAGCGTTTTAGCCAAGAGGGGCTTCAGAGGCTACAGAAGTTAGAAAACATTGTCATCACTGGGAAGATGGATACACTCATCAATGAATACCCAGAGTTGGATGCCATGTCTTTGGACATACAGTTGAAAATGTTCAAGGCCAACTACCCCAGTACAAGTCTCTCAGAGGTAGCAGAGATTTTGAAGGGTATGACGCCAGAGGTACGACATCTTTTTAGGGAAGTGGAGGCCCTCTTGCGACTTGTCATGGTTGTTCCTGCCTCAGCAGAGGCTGAGCGAAGTTTTAGTGCCCTTAGACGCCTGAAGACATGGCTGAGAACATCAATGACGCAAACCCGGCTAAACAATCTTGCCGTTTGCCATGTCCATCAAGACAAATTGGATGCATTGGACAGGAGACAGATCTGTCAAAGATTTGTGGAAATGAATGGGGAACGCCTCCGTACTTTTGGGGCATTTATTTAAGTCTTATTTAGATATATTTCTATGCTCTTTTTGACCTAATTATCAGAATATCACTTATCTTTGTTTAAGAAGCCAATAAGTTAACAATTGCACATTTTGTATTTGTGTTTTGCTACTTGACAGCCTACAATAAAAAACAAGCTTTGAATTGTAACTTGTTAATTGGTCATTATACTGCATTTCTTAAAACTATGTTCTATACAAGCACATCTTTATCAATAGACCTATATGAAAATTGTACAAAATTCACTTTAAATATTTTGGGAGGGGCTCACATTTGGACCAAGGGCTGAAATCTACTGTTCTATATCTATTTCATGGGGTTAGGATTTGTCTTACAGGTCACCCTAAAATGCACTATAATGCAGGAAATGGCATCTAAGAAATCAAAAATCTTCTGGGGGAGGACCCCCAGACCCCCCACAGGAAGGCTTTTCGCAATGCTCATTTGGACCCCCCCAATATCACCTACATGGTTTCGCCCTTGAGATCACCTACAGACAACAACACAAAATATGCTGGCCAATGAAGTATATCTTGTAGCGATGTTTGTGAAGATGATGAAGAAGTCTCCGGAGACACCAGCTTGTATATAATAAGGTTTATTACAACAGCATAGTATCAGACACCAACACGGGCGATGCGGGGTTCCCAAAGCCAATTGTGGAAGACCCCCGAACAGTCTTTGTGCATACACTTTATAGGAGAAATGTGTGTGTGTGTGTGTGTGTGTGTGTGTGTGTGTGTGTGTGTGTGTGTGTGTGTGTGTGTGTGTGTGTGTGTGTGTGTGTGTGTGTGTGTGTGTGTGTGTGTGTGTGTGTGTGTGTGTGTGTGTGTGTGTGTGTCAAACTGGATGTTCTATGAGTATGTGTACCCACATAAGGTGCGCTATACGTTCGTAGCTACACCATGTCTAAGGTGGGATATACGGTCTTCGTCTTGCTCATCTTCTGACGTAGTCCAGATGTTGTTTTTCACTCTTCTTCCACCCAACCTTCCTCTGGCCTCAGGGAGTATCTGCCCTGCTATATCTCCAGATTTAATACACCACACCAAGAAATAGAAAATATATATACAATATCCCAACTCCACCGACGGGATTCCAACCCGTAAATCTGAAAATATAAGTCTCAGTCATGATCGTTACTCATTACACCACAGAACGGCTCAAACAACACCGTGCTTGAACCATATAGATCTTGTCAGCTCTTGTCAGCTGTTTACAAATCACCGTTTAACATGGATGAAATAAACCCCACCCATGTTAACTGGTGATAGTCACAATATGACACAGGCAGACGCTGCCAACGCAGGCCTCAAAAACGAATGCAAAAGCCATGTGTTACGAACAATAGACAAGCATGGCCACCTCAAAGGATATTGCTTTGTTTTTTAGCTTTAAAAAAAATGCATATAGTGACCATTACAAAGCACATATCAAACGCTATGAAAGTAGCTGCTGTGAGATAGGAACCCAGTCATGCTTTCAAAAGGTATTAATCCACTGCCTTACCGCTAATGGTCTGAGCAACTGTTCAGACGTTGAAAGAACAGGTGAATATTTATTATTGACTATTTGCTTGTACCTGTTCCCAATTGAGAAAAACTGTTATAATTGGCTACAACTTCATCACTGGATGAATAGAGGCATGGTTCGGCAAGGGACTTTATTTTTTGGCCGTCAAATACATGCAGGACAGTAATAATCTTTGTCCACAGGTGATTCCCCCACACAAAGGCTCTGATACCAGCTTTTACAAAGCGTGCACTCCGTCTGGAAGAAAAGGGCAAAAAAAAAAAAAAGAAGATATGCTTTAGGACAGTTGTATAATAAAAACAATACAATAATCAACTTCAAGTGCTCCAAACTTGTCTTACCCATTGGTCATGGGTGTCATGTTCGCCACACACCCGACATAGCTCCAACAAATCATCTGCTGATTACAGATAGCCATGTTATTGGCTGGAATAAAAAGCACTTGCATAACAACTGAAAACAAATTAGAAACCAACCCGTTTCCTTCATGAACTGTTGGGCTATTTTGCAGATGGCTGATCCCCTGCTCATAAGGGACGGACTGGGGCTAAAAAAAAGGCCCTGGACTTTTTCAACAATTTAGGCCCACAGCCCATACGCAATTTTGTGTTTAAATAACCACTTGCCAGCGTTTCAAGATACTATACCAAAAGCCTTATAGACTGATATTCACAGATAATAACATTACACAATCAATGATACTTTCTGAGGTATTTATTTATAACAAAACATCAATAAAACCACAATAAAACAAAAGTATTTCAGAACACTCACAAAGAAGGTAGCCCTAACCTATATTAACTTGCACTTGGAGGATAGAAAACGGACAGGGTGTCGTGGAGGGGTGGGACACACTGTCCAGCAGGGAGGACAGCTTGGCTGCCATTCTCCTGTCTCTCACCACCTCCACCGTGTCCAGAGGACTCACCAGCACAGAGCTGGCCTTCTTTATTAGTCTGTTCAGTCTCTTCCTGTCAGCAGCCAAGATGCTGCTGCCCCAGCAGACCACACTATAAAGGATGGCTGATGCCACCACGGAGTCAAAGAAGGTTTGAAGGAGTGCCCCCTGCACCCCAAAAAGACCTCAGTCTCCTCAGCAGAAAGACTCTGCTCTCTCCCTTCTTATAGAGAGCAGCAGAGTTGTCGGACCAGTCCAGTTTGTTGTTCAGATAAACACCCATGTATTTGTAGGATTTCACAATCTCTATGTCCACTCCCTGGATGTTCACTGGTGTGAGGGGGGAGTGTTGTTCGCCGTCTGAAATCCACCACCAGCTCCTTGGTCTTCCCTGCATTGAGCTGGAGGTGGTTCCTGTGGCACCAGAGGATGAATTCCTGCGTCAGCTCCCTGTACTCCCTGTCCTCCTCGTTGGAGATGAGGCCGACGATGGTGGAGTCGTCAGAGAGCTTCTGCAGGTGACAGGTCAGCGTGTTGTGGGTGAAGTCTGCAGTGCAGAGGGTGAAGAGAAGCGGTGCCAGCACCGTCCCCTGGGGGGCCCCCGTACTGCAGATGATGGTGTTTGATTGACACTCAATCAAAATCACACTGGTCCTCACGTATTGTGGACGGTTGGTGAGGTAGTCCAGGATCCAGGAGGTGAGGTGGTGATCCACCCCCGAGAGCTGCAGCTTGTCTCCCAGGAGCAGGGGCTGGATGGTGTTGAAGGCACTGGAGAAATCAAAGGACATGATCCTCACAGGGCCCCCAGCCTTCTCCAGGTGGGAGAGGGACCTCTGCAGCAGATAGATGACAGTGCTCATCCACCCTGATGTCAGGCTGGTAGGCAAACTGCAGCGGGTCCATCGATGGTCTCACAAGGTGCCGAAGGTGTCCAAGGACCAGCCTCTCCAAGGTCTTCATCAGCTGCGATGTTAGCGTCACCGGCCGGTAGCTGTTGAAGTCCTTGGGATGTGGGGTCTTTGGCACGGGTACCACACAGGACGTCTTCCACAGTAGTGGTACCCTCCCTTGCTTCAGGCTCAGGTTGAACAGAAACTCCACAATCCCACACAGCTGGTCTGCGCAGGATTTCAGGAGCCTTGAGCTGATGCCATCTGGACCCACTGCCTTCCGTGCCTTACACCTCTGCAGCTCCCTCCTCACCGGGTTGATTGTGAGGGACAAGGTGCCGTCAGCGGGTGGGGGGGTTGCGGTGGAGAAGAATAGGGCTGGTGTGAAAAATGTTGGTGAGTCGATGGTCAGGGGCTGGGTGGAGGTGTGGAGAGGGGACAGGGCCCTTTCCAGGCAGTGGGGACAATGGGGGGTGCAGCAAGGGGGAATATGTCGGGGTAGGGGCGCATCAGTCAGCCGCCCAAGTCAATACATTTTTTAAATTCATATATCATATGGATTCATAACACACACAGGGAAATATTTCAAGCCTTTATTTGTCTTAATCTTGATGACTACGGCTTACAGCTAATGAAAACCCCAAAATGTTTTCACTTTATTGCATTGTGTCCATCTCTTTATCTGTTCAACGTCTCATTTCTCAGGTTTGCTGTTCTGCGTGTGCACTCCCATGAGTTGGTCACCATTGATCTGCAGTGTTATGAAGAGGATAACATTGGACAACTAGACAATGTGTGTATAAAAAGTAATAGTAGTCATTATTTTATTCATGGTTTCATACTAAGTTTGTTCCTCTTCAGCTTTTAGATGCACTGGAAACAAAGCTAAAGGGGATCTTAAATGGCAAAATCACAAGAATTAAAAGGTAAGTATCTGGAGGTTCATATTTACTCTCATATCGCAGCTTGTCAACAGATTTCACATAACTGAATTAAGTTAGTTGAAAGCAATAATATTAAGTTTAACTAAATAATATTAGGTTAAATTTAATAGTATTGCTTTAAGCTAAGCTAATACAGTAATGTGAAATCTGTTGACATAATACATATAAATAAAGTCAACTTTTCAGTTCTTTCTGTATATGAATATAGTTTTGTATCTCTCACAACAAGGCTCCCAGCCCTTGTTCGAGGAGCAGAGGTGGACAGGTACTGGCCTACAAATGACGGCAGGTTGGTTGAGTATGACATGGACCGGTTGGTGTGCGACGAGGATTCTGCATACCAAAACATAAAGATATTGCACTCCAAACAGTATGGAAACATCCTAATACTCAAAGGAGATATAAGTAAGTGTGTGCAACAGTACATGGCATGCTAATCATCTTTAGATCACTAAATTCCATGGTGATTATTGTGTTGATTTGTATTATTTGTAAGAATTGATGAATTATTTCAGTGTGGAAATGATTTTTGCAGACCTGGCGGACAGTGATGTTGCCTACAACAAAGCCATTATGAATGGAGAGAATTTTGCTGGAAAAGAGGTGCTGATATTAGGAGGAGCAGATGGAGGCATCCTTTCCGAGATGGTCAAACAAAAGCCAAAGATGATCACCTTGGTGGATATATCCTTTACGCGTTCTGTTCTGCTCTCCCTTTTTTATTCACTTAGTGCAAATATAGGCCCACAAATGAAACTTGTGCTTGTCTTATACTGTACCCTCTTAAATATATATGTAAACAGATATAATACAGTAGTATTCATGTGTTAGTAAGCCCAATTTTTAAATAAATTCAGTCAATTAAAGATGACAACATTTTCTAAGAAATCGAAGCTGATAAGAAAAAAGCCCAATAACTTATTTGGATAAACGCTTGAAATATACCCTTCCTATTTCCTCTTATTATAAGCATTATTATTATTATTATTATTATTATTATATTATTATTATTATTATTATTATTATTATTATTATAATCAGAGGCTTCTGTTTTAAGGAATGAGCTGCCAGCTAAATAAATGAAACCCTATGGAGAGCTGTGATAGGCGTTTTTTTTTCTTTCTTAAAGCCTTTTCAAGTATCAAGCATAATTTACCTACATTTGATTGATTTTGCTAACTTATAACTTAATTTATGAGGCAATATACCTCACCTCTAGTGAGTGGCCCAGCCCTTCACATGTTATTCTGTATGTGGCCCTTGGTGAAAAAAGTTTGTACAACCCTGCCATAGTGTTACTTTTGTTTTTATCCCAAGGCCATGCACTATGCATTATATTTCACATCATTAAATCAAATCTGTAAAGTAACTAAAGGTATTAAATACATGTAGTGGAGTAAAGTACACCATTTACCTCTGAATTGTAGTGGGGTAGTAAGCTCAAGTATCTCTAAATTGTAGGCTACTTAAGTACAGTACTTTAGTAAATGTACTTAGTTACTTACTGCAGGTATGATATGTGTGCTAGCAGCCGAGAATCCACAATATATGTTAAATAAAGCTATTTTAATTCTGTTTCAAATTTGTTTAGTTTTTCCCTTAAAAAAACCAAATAAAAATACCATTAATTTCACAGTTGTTTATGTTCTATCCATAATAACATACCAAATTATAGTTGGATCTTTGTGTGTTGTTGTTATTAGCAGAGCAAATGTAATGTTTGTACAACTACATACAATTAATCTTACTAATCTAGGTTGGAACCGGGTTCGTGGAGGCTCGAAAATATTTCCATTTCCCAAGGGGGGCCTGAATGAAAAAGTTTGAGAACCACTGGCGTAACTAATGGGGAAGACTTGGCATTGGGGCTGGTGTGTGTTTCTAGTCCTTTACCTTACTGATCATTCCTTTACAAAGTGTAAACATTGACCAGCAGGTGATAGAGATGAGCAAAAAGTACATGAGAAGAGCCTGTGGCAATATCCTCGACAACATGGAAGGAGACTGCTACAAAGTGAGTGCTGAGTAATTCACATACTGTTGCCTTTAAAGCTGGAATCAAATATTGTTTACCTCTTCTCATGAAGTGATTGTGCCAGCATAGTTCACAACCATGTTTACTAGCTCTCAGTATGTTTCTTTTTGTATTTGCTGGTGCTTTTCATCTTGGCTCAAAGGAATAACAGGATACATGCTTTTATGGATTTTCCCTTTTCTGTAGTGTGTTATATAGGTTTGCTTTTGCATGTAAATGGTTTACAAAGGCTAAAATCCCAAAGTTCCCTCCAGAGGGAGTTTCTCCCCCTGCAACATGGATGTATAAAGACTGGTTACAGCGATGAAGGAAGGGCCCCATTCATTCCTATGAGAGTTGCTCAAATTGAGTGACTGTAGATTAAAAAAGTACCTGTATCTGGACCCGCCCCCGGCTCAGTCAAATGAATTTAAAAGGGAAAGTAACTGGGATTTTTACATTTTAGTGCGTTTTACAACTTTTAGACACAAATGATTTAATTAAGGGCTTTAAAATGTAAAGCAGTTTATTTACCTAAACCAATGGGAGAATTGGCCAAAATGACGTAACATACTAAAACGCGTAGTGTAGTACCCGTGTTTGGCCATAACAAAAATGTGCTTCAATGGCCAGCGTTGTTCCTTTGGAGCTTGCCTGAAACGTTTAGATTGGAATCCTTTGTTTTCTTCCCACGTCACTTTGTAACATCCGCATTACAATTGGTTAGTGTTCCAAAAGATTGTAAGTGATTTGCTAAGGGGCGTGACATTTCTAAGAAGTTGACCAATCACAACAATCAGAGCAAACTTTATTTGTCAAGGCTAGCTGAAAGTTATTTTGCAGGTTCATATTGTTAATTCAAAAAATAAATGAATTTAACAAATTAGGATGATATAACTCAGTGATATAACATATGCTAACCTGAAAATGCCCACTCTGAAAAACAAGATATTTAAGTTTTGGTATTTCAGTATATTTGGATGCTTATACTTGAATGCAGGACTTTCAAAAGATGTGAACAATTTCAGATGTTGCTACTTTTTAAACAGGGTTGATGCATGAATCATATTTTCCAAATGAGAGAGAGGAAGGTTGTGTTGACCGTCCTCATCTTCTTCATTACAGATAATAGTAAGCGACTGTGTCCCTGTTCTGAAGAAGTTTATCGAGGAAGGAAACACGTTTGACTATGTGTTAAACGAACTGACTGCCATCCCAATGTCCACTGAACCAAAAGAAGGTGTGTGTGTTTGTGTGGTTTTTGTTGTCAAATCAAATATGTGTCGTGGTACATGAATGCAACTCATCTCATTAATCTTGTGTATCTAATGTCCTGTCGTAGACTCTGCATGGGAGTTCCTGCGAAACGTCTTGGATATGTCAATAAAAGTCCTGCGTCCCTCTGGGAAATATTTAACAACGGTGAGTCTTCTGGGTACAATCTGTGAGTCTAATCTGTCAATACACTAGTAATAACAATTTGTTAAAAAAAATAGTTGTTTCCAGGTTGTCCAACAGAAACATTGAAATGAATGGTTAATCCTTTAATAAGGGATAAGTCATTTTATATTAGTAAGCATTGTAAAGCATCATTTCTACTTGTAGCCCTCAAGTTATAGTTGAAGAACATTTTCACTGGGGATGCTGGGGACATGACCCCAGCACTTTTAAGGTTAGTGTTAATGAGTGAGAGAGAGAGAGAGTGAGAGAGAGCGAGAGCGCGAGAGAGCGAGCGCGAGAGAGCGAGAGCGCGAGAGAGAGAGCGAGAGCGCGAGAGAGAGCGAGAGAGAGCGAGAGAGCGAGCCAAACAAGTTAAGTTCAATAAATTTAAAGAGGACCTTTTTTGCTTTGGGGGTTTCCCTTTCCTGTAGTGTGTTATATTGTTTTTTGTGCATGTTAATGGTCTCCAAAGGCTACAATCCCAAAGTACCCCCCTGAGGGAATTTCTCTCCCACACACTCCCCCGCCTGCCTGAAATGATTCCATTTTATTCCTTTGTTGACTTCCTGAACATGATGACATCAGTATGTAAAACTTAATTTCTATTGGTTAGCACTCTAACAAATTGTACATGACAAGCTAAGGGGAAGGACATCTCTAAGCGGTTGACCAATCACAACAGAGCCAGCCAGCTAACCAATCAGAGCAGACTGGGCTCTGGTTTCAGACAGAGGGTGAAAAGAGGTGCTGCAGCACAGGCAGTATGAGAAACATAAAGAGCTTTTGAACATTAAAGCATGGAGACATGTCCCAGTAGAGGCATAACATGAATGTATGATCCTGAAAATGAGCGGAATATGTGCTCTAACAACTCAGGTTTTCAGTTTTCTCTAAATGATGCATATGGTTGACAACACAAAGTGACGCCCTTGATTAAATGTAACTAGAGAAATATGTTCTCTGTGCTGATTGAACAGGCTGACTGCGTGAACCATACAGAGTCTCACCGTCTGTACGAGGAGGAAATGGGGAAGCTCTCGTGTCCTGTGGCCTTTACAAAAAAGGAGGCAACGGTGCCCTACTTTATGGAACAGTATCCTTTTATCAGTTCCCCCTAAACACCCTTTAATCTTTATTTTGCAATATTTCTCGCTCATGGATCACATTTTTGCAGATGAATCTTTTACTTTTGGTACTGTAAGTATATCTAGATGCCAATACTAGTATTTTAATAATTTAGTATTATTATTAGTATTATTATTAATTTTATACTTGTAAGTGTTGATGACACAGCTTTGTAACTGTTGATATTCTAGCTTTAATCATGTTCTTACTCAAAACAGGTCATAAAATCTCAGTTACAAGCTGTAATATGTTATTTAGATAATTAAGGACAGAAACACTTAAAACCAGTGAAACACTCTAACATAAAAACTGCTTACTAAGAAGAACTATCTTATCGGACAAAAAATAAGCATATATCCCTTGATCTAAGATATTTCTTCTTACTTAGATTTCAGTTTTTGCAGTGTTGCTACTGAGTACTTCTTTCACCTCTGAATTAAAGCCAAGTTTTGATAAAGTGGAATAACCCCTTGAGATAAATTGTTCATTCATACTTTCATTTTGTGTAAAATCCTTAATCCTACTGTGTCAGATGGGTGATGTACTGCTTATGGAAGAAGTAAAGACCTCCAGATTTCTCTGCTTAAATCAGCAACAGCTGCGATGTGGCCTAAAAAAACCATCTGAAGAAATATAACAAAAAGAAGTGGACGTGAGTTTGACACACGTGTGGAAATGTTGGTGCTAAACTGATGAAAGTGGGGAAACGATACAAAGCCAAATATTTTGTACGTGCTTTAAAAATTGGAACTGTCTAGTAAAGCCTACAGGTGTCTATAATATTTACATTGATTTATGTTTTTTAAGAAAATGCTTTTGAAAATGTGTAATTGGTGTAATTGATGCTTATGTTCTGCACCAATCAACCTCAACTATTTCAGTTGTGTTTTACCTTTTGCCTTAGCTAAATGATATGCATTTATTTGTGTTTAATATATTGAAAGGAACTGGTAAACTGTATTTCAAACATTTATTTGAAATTGTGATCTCATATTTCCCTTTTTTTATCTAGACTATGAATATGTGATGATGATGATGATGATGATGATGATGATGATGATGATGATGAAGAGGAAATCCGCCTACCAATCTATTGGCATTAGCTGAACTGTAATAACTCAATTCAGTTTTTGTTGGGTGACACATGTACAAAAACAGATGTAATGCATGAATGTGCCTTTAGAAATCCTATTAGTTAGAGCCACGTTCTTTTGGTGAAAGTACTTATTAATATTATTATTATAATATTAGTATTTTTTGTCCTCATTGATTGTTTTCATCCAGAAACAGCAACAGGCTTTTAACACCCATGTGCTGATTTCCTGAAAGCTGAATAATGATTGAAAATATATATTTTGAAAACAAACGGTGTTCTACATTTTGTGTTTTAATGATGTAAGAATTTTAAATATATTGGATTCAACATTTTTCACCAAAACTTATTATTATTATTATTATTATTATTATTATTATTATTATTATTATTATTATTATTATTATTATTATTATTATTATTATTATTATTACTTTTATGTCAAATTGCAGAGCATCAGATCATATACACATTTGCAGATACTCACTGTGGCCACTAGGTAGAGCCCAAGTGGAGCTAAACCATGTATCTAAGTGAATGGGTTGATTAAAAGCAATAACCCATTACGTCACCCCCACTCGGGGTAACAGAGAATTCACAACTTCAGTTTCTGTTTTATTTTTAAGCAGACTTCACTGTTTATCCATTTCATTAACCTAAATTCAGTAATTTATAGAATTTGTTTTCACACAGCATTTATATTACATTTCAACACCGCAACTACTTTGTAAAAAGAATCCCATGTTTACTTGTTGTTAGTATGCTGGGGTTTTATAGTGTATGCTAATTTATTCTGTATATTTATGGTGGCTTACAGAGGCAAACTTTTACAACAGTCCAAAACCCTCCAAATACAAAACGCTAAGCAGCTCAAAACACAACAGAAACGAGGACACTAAAAAGTAATGCACACAGCTGGGACCGGAGCGCTTGTAGCTACTCTACTTGAGTATTTCAATGTTTTGCTACTTTGTAATTGTACCCAACTCCAATTCAGAGATAAATACTATACTTTTATTCCATCACATTCACTTAATCCCTTTAGTTCCTTTACAGATCTGGATTAATGATGGTAAATATAATCAGCCCTTAAATCAGACTGTAGTTCACCTGCAGTAAATCCAGCAGCTACCCTGCAGTATACAAAGCCATTCAAACTAGCTGCACCTTTACCAGCTCTGAGAACACTTTAATGATCAATAATTATAAAACATATCAGAGATATTATTCTGAAATGGACCAATCAAACAATGACTACTTTTACTGTCGCTACTTTAAGTACATTTAGATGAGAGTACTTTCTACTTTCACTGGAGGAACATTTAGAATGCAGGACTTTTACTGTAACAGAGTATTCCTACACTCTGGTACTTCTACTTTACTCAAGTACAAGATCTGAGTACTTCTACTTTACTCAAGTACAAGATCTGAGTACTTCTACTTTACTCAAGTACAAGACCTGAGTACTTCTACTTTACTCAAATAAAAGATCTGAGTACTTCTACTTTTACTCAAGTACATACCTGAGTACTTCTACTTTACTCAAATAAAAGATCTGAGTACTTCTACTTTTACTCAAGTACAAGACCTGAGTACTTCTACTTTTACTCAAGTACAAGACCTGAGTACTTCTACTTTTACTCAAGTACAAGATCTGAGTACTTCTACTTTTACTCAAGTACAAGACCTGAGTACTTCTACTTTTACTCAAGTACAAGACCTGAGTGCTTCTACTTTTACCCAAGTACAAGACCTGAGTACTTCTACTTTTACTCAAGTACAAGATCAGAGTACTTCTACTTTTACTCAAGTACAAGATCAGAGTAATTCTACTTTTACTCAAGTACAAGACCTGAGTACTTCTACTTTTACTCAAGTACAAGATCTGAGTACCTCTACTTTTACTCAAATACAAGATCTGAGTGCTTCTACTTTTACCCAAGTACAAGACCTGAGTACTTCTACTTTTACTCAAGTACAAGATCTGAGTACTTCTACTTTTACTCAAATACAAGACCTGAGTACTTCTACTTTTACTCAAGTACAAGACCTGAGTACTTCTACTTTTACTCAAGTACAAGATCTGAGTACTTCTCGGGCCAACTGTGGCTGTCACTGGAAACATATGTTTAAACATATTTTAGTAAACGCTGCGCATGTTTCATCAAGTTGGCGAATGTTTTCTGAGTGCTACGTATTTGTTGTCAAGTTGATGAAGATGTTTCTTCATTTACATTTGTTTTGGAACATTTGAGTTTTTTTGTTTGCATTTTTTTCTCAATGGAAGTGTTTTGGGCCTGTCAGCCACCGTATAGATTAAATTCTACTTTGTTGTCATTTCACAGAGTACAAGTTAGTCAAAGAAAATCATTTAGCATCTGAGGGGAAGTAAAAAAAAAAGAGCTGTGAAGTACAGTATAATGTATAGTATAACATAAGTAAATATAAACAAACTAACATATTTACACTATGAAGAGTCTATATGTGTATTAACACCATAAAGCAGTTGTATAGATATTGAATAAACTATAGAGCAGGTATAAACATAGACAGTATATGCCAGACATTATAGACAGAATAAATATCAATACTGTATAGAAGTTATTGACACTTTTAAAATAGTATGGATATATTTAATGTTTATGTTTATTTTTTATGTGTGCAATGCCTTGTTTACATGATGCTGTAAAAACTGGACATCAATAAAGTCAATCTCTTTTCTAATCCAATGTTATTTTATCTCAATACAACATTTTATTTTTATTTTTAGGCGTTAATACATTTTCGGCAAATATGACATTGTGGAGCCCACAATCCCCATGAGGGGCATCACCAGCAGCAGTGTGTTGGTTTGAATGGACTTTCCTCTCTGACCTGCTGCGGTGAAAGCAACCCCTCTCCAGTCAAATTAAGGCCATCATCAGAAACGTGAATAGAGAACAGAGCTCTTTATCTGAAACTCACTCTGAGCTCTGATTTCTGCCTGAAGCTCCGTGATGTCATGAGCAGAAGGGGGGGATGGAAATACCATCTCCAATGGTATTTTTTTAATATAACTTTAGTTAAAAAAGTTATTTTGGGTCTATTTTCATTATTCTTCATCATTAGTAATGTCTTTGAGTCAGTTTGTGGTCCTTAAGAGTCTCTATGTGGATGCCCGTAGTCTCATTGTTCATTTTGCATCTTTGAATTTGATTGTTGTATTTGTATTTATTATTTTGTCTATTTGTGGTTGTTTTTTTGTTTTCACTTCCACCCATTTTTGAAAAACACACATATTTTTTATAACCTATTTTGTACGTATTGAAAAACAAAATTGCTGTCTCAACAAGCCAAATGAGAACTAAATCAAGATTTAAATCAAGATACATTTGAGAATAAGTCAACAATACCATACATTTGACATTTAATGCCAAATATAAAAAAAACAGAAACTAATGTAACTGCTGATTATGCATGGCATTTTCTTTTTAGTCATCTTGTAGTTGTTTTGCACACATTTCTTGTCTCTTAGTTGTTTTGTTTTTTTGGGTGTTATTTTGTTATTTGATTGCTTTTGAATAACAAAAAGCAGTTTCAAATGTAACATTTATTGTGTATCTAGGCAGGATAATAATTAAATTCCCCAGCAAATTATAGTTGACGGTTGTGCAGATTAAAAATGACTGATATAACAATGAACTTATTGGAATAACAGCAGCTGTATGTTACACTGAATGTTATTTTTTTTTAAATGATGTATTAGGAAGAATGAGATGTGTTTTTTCAAGAGATCTCAGAACAAGAAACAATAATAATATATATAGAATTATTACAATAATCCTTCAAATGATCAGCAAAAACAGTGTATGGGAGAGAAACTCCCTTTGGGGGTAACACAGGGATTTTGGAATTTGTAGCCCATATATATGCGGAAAAACCCTACAAAGCCTGATGGGGCTACTTTAATGCAAATATCCTTGACCATGTAATACACATCAACACAATTCGAATTAGGTGAGCACATAGAGAGCTGCATAGGATAAAACATTATATATGTTTAGCTGCAACACTGGGAAGCAGTGAACACATACTGTCTCATCACATTGATATTATTTGTATTATTGTATTAGCAGATCATTTTTATTTTATTGATGACATCCACTTATGTTCAGCTTTTTTCCTTGATTTCAAATTATATACTATCCTTAACATGGCTTTTATACCACCTTATACAGTGAACTGTAAAAGTACTATGGTTTTGATCAATAAAGCTGAATTTGAATTTGAGAGAGAGACATACACAGGTAACGGGCTGTAGCAGCAGAGCGAATAGAGCAAGAGAGTGAGAGAGAGAGAGAGAGAGAGAGAGAGAGAGAGAGAGAGAGAGGCACAGTGCTGCTATCACACACACACACACACACACACACACACACACACACACACACACACACACACACACACACACACACACACACACGCACGCACGCCGTACACACATGCATGAGCATGAGACTATATTTGGGAGTGATCGCAGAGAGAAACAGTTGGTGACGGAGCTGCTGGATGTTTCTGAAACACCGGGAGCAACTGACAGGTAAGACCCATCTACTGCTGTCCTTATGCGGCTTTAAATCTAACATTCATCCCCTGTAATAATCCCAACCGGAGGTCCGTATGTGTAATATTGATATAGGGAAGTTTGGATTAGAATATACAGTCTGGTGTACACGCAATGTAATAGAAATATTATCGGCATACTATGAAGATATTGTAGCGATAGAAATGTATGTTTTAAGCGAGTCTTCGGCCCGGCTTCTCCCCGGCTCTGGTCGACCTTGTGCGGGGAGCCGGCGCAGTGACATGCGGGGCTGCGGTGCGCCGCTGCGGGGCAGGAAAGCTCCGACGTCGCCCCTTGCTCTTATTGCCGTTATACCGTTATGTAGCCTTAAAAAACCGTACAGTGTTTGATTAATAATCAAAATATAAATATATACCCAGTTATGGTTCTCTATGATAGTCTGAAGTTATGTAAGAGGCTACTGGGATGTGAGCACACCGCGGAGGAGAGGATGGAGGCTGGAGGCTGGATTAAGAAGGAGAGGATGGCTTTATGTAACACCCCCCCCCCCCTCCTCATCCAGCATCACAACATCTGCCGGCCTCCCTTTAAAATCCGCCCCATTACAGTGCCATAAAATCTTAAATGTTCACGATAATAGTTGTAATAGGCTATGTCGTATCCTTTAAGACATGACTACCGCCTATTTGTATGGTGTAATGTACCATTTTGAGGTACTTTATTCTCATGCTGCTTTAAATTCCACAACATTTCAGATGGAAATATTGGAATTCCTAACTGCACCACATTTATCTGTTACTATTATGCTGTAACGGCTGTCGGTATGATTATTTAAATGTTCTATAGAGGTTAATAAACTTGTGGTACCTAATAAGGACTTTAAATGTACAGGTGCTTCTTGATTCTCTAATTTTACAGTGTTATTATGTTTAGTTACAGAAATGTGTCTATTTATATATCATAGGTTGCCTGAGAATGGTACACCTTTACTTTGTTAATGCTGGTTGAAAATAGAAGTATTAATTCAATTTACAGTTACAAATATACTGTAAGAAACAAAACTATACGACACGATACAACACTGTTACCTTACCTCATGTCACGATACAATACGACACATCATGGTACGAAACAATGAGATTCGATATGTGGATACTTTATTGTGAGTTGACAAAGGTGTAAATATTCTTTAGTAAAGCTCAGCTGGAAATAAAAGTTTACAGTAAAAAGTCCAGTATGATACATTACAACACGATACGATACAATATGATACGACACAATACGATACGATAAGAGGATTATTAATTTTCAGTTGAGAAAGGTGTACATTCTCTTTGTTAAAACCGAGACGAAAATACAATTATCATTAAATATACAGTAACAAAATACACTATGATACAATAGAATACCAAAAAACATTAAACGGTTTGATGTGATAGGACACGATACAATGTCATATGATACAATACGATATTCTATGATACTAAATGATACGATACCAGGATCCCTTATTGTCAGTTGAGAAAGGTGTACATTTTCTTTGATAAAGCCTGGCTGAAAACACTATAATACGATACGATATGACACGATAAGACGCGACAAGACACAAAATGATACGATACAAC
Organism: Eleginops maclovinus; assembly: GCF_036324505.1. Taxonomy (NCBI): domain Eukaryota; kingdom Metazoa; phylum Chordata; class Actinopteri; order Perciformes; family Eleginopidae; genus Eleginops; species Eleginops maclovinus. The sequence goes on along the minus strand of NC_086360.1, from coordinate 4,371,845 downwards.
ATGACATGACAGTTCAAGTCTGACATTTTTCTTGCATCACGGCAGCTCCATTTACAACACCAATAAGAACAAACTGCAAGACACGAAGCAAGTCAACAGACATTTAACATAACACTCCATCACAATTTGGAGCATGGCTCCAGACCAAAATGTATCAACGATTGGATTGATTGTGATGAAATGGGATCCCTCATTAGTCATATTTCTCTCTGGATGAGCTGTTATAACTTTGGTAGTGCTGTGACTTTTCAAGCCATCATCGGGTCAACAGTTAGTAGAAACAGTAAACAGTTAAACATAATGTGAGCTGTAACAGGCACGCTAACTGATGACTCTTTGTCCCATTGAACCTACTGTAGCTGCGAATAATGGCTCACAGTCCTGAGGGAGCTAGAAAGAACCTGCTGCTCTCTCTCTCTCTCTCTCTCTCTCTCTCTCTCTCTCTCTCTCTCTCTCTCTCTCTCTCTCTCTCTCTCTCTGTGTGTGTGTGTGTGTGTGTGTGTGTGTGTGTGTGTGTGTGTGTGTGTGTGTGTGTGTGTGTGTGTGAAAGAGACAGATAAGAGAGACTGTGTTTTAGTTAAATCTATTGAAGTTCCCTTCAAACACAATTATTTTTAGCCTCGACACACATTTACATGTACGAGAAATATTGTACGTTTATAATAAAACGCAAAGGTGAAATAAATATCCTTACTTAAAAAAATACTTACACCCTACACTAAAAATACTATGTCCCATGTGAAAGTCCTGCATTCAACATGTTACTTCAGTGGCTAAGTACATTTAGCACATACATTTGCAGTACTTTTGGACACCTTTAAGTAGTTGTGTTTATCTGACAGCTTTAATTACTTTACAAACTACGATTTTAAGAGTTTATAAAAAAAAAAATCGTATACATTAAACTACCCTGCAGCTGACAATTATACAGTTGTAGTAGAAAAAGCAAAATGCTGTTGATTGACAGGACGTTAATCTGAAAATATATTGATGGTTGAAACTATTTTTCATGTAAGGTAAAACTTGACTATTGTCAAGCTTTTTAAGCTCTTCTGTTATGGAGAAAATAACCAGCAAAAATGTCCCTTATTAAAATGATCATTAGTTCATATTTCAAACTGGGCTCAAACAAACATCTATTCCTGCCTTTACATTATTGCATGAGTAATAATTACTTAATTATGACACCAAGGCTAATATTAAACATACTTTTACCGTAGCTATATTTTCCTGTGTGTACTCGCATACTTTAACTAAATACTGTCATAGGCCTACTACTGTTACTTAAACTATCTTTCTTTCTCATCGGTGGCGTACTGTACACTCATACGGTCCCTGAATGCATCTCAACTGCCTGCGTGGGTGCTCTCCTCTATTTCTGGACACATAAGTCATCTTTACTCATGTTATACAACAGAAACTTTGCTCTGCTGAGACTCTACTTCAGCACAAATAGAAACAGGTTTGAATCCCACTAGTGTTTGTGTCAATTTAAGATATTTGTATTTCTTGCTCCCTTTTACTTAGAAGGAGCTATAGTTACTATGCATTGTATGATTTTAAAAACCTACGACAGCCCGTATTTCACCAAAGAATAGACAAACAGAATATAAAATGTGTACAACTATGTTAAAAATCGAGCAGACAGATCGTACCTAAATATTTTTAGTTAGGTATGATGAAGAATGCAGGACTTTTACTTCTTACTCATCAGGCTGGGGAAAAGGGAGTAAATAGAGCGGTGCAGTAATGACTTATTTTTTTTAGGCCGACCCGAAAGTTAGCATCGCAAAGGGCTCCCTCGTCAAAAATCTGTGGGATATACCAATTGGATTTCGATGTTCAGCAGGATAACCTCCACATATCAAAACCACTTTGTGATTTTAAAAACATTAATTCTTATTCGACATGATGACGGTTGGTAGTTTATTTAGTCACTTGTTAGCAACAACCAATTAGAAGTTCCAGAGATTCACGTGTAGAGTATTTACTGACATGTTTTATTTCGTAAGACAAAACGTGAAAATCTCCTAAGCTCAAGATTCAAGGGTTTTTATTGTCATATGCACAGTAGCTACAGTGTAGTTATGGCAGTGTAAAACGTAGGTCTTGAGCTCCTCCAACAATGCAACATATTATATATAGGACATAAGAATCTTTCTGATTCTGATAAGACAAAATAAAAAATAGTGCAAATGAAACAGAGTAGGATAAATTACAATAAAGTAGTGCAAGGTTATGGTGCTAGACCAGTCTACAAGTAGTGCCGATGAAGTTAACTATATCCATTATTATTTTACTGGTTTTAAGACTCATTACTGCACCACTCTATAGGCCTCTACTAATTGGAGGGTCAGTGGTTAGATCCCCAGCCCTAGCATTACCCATGTTGGTGTCCTCGAGCAGGATACTGTACTTAACCCAAAATTGCTCCCATAGGTTTGTCTATGGTATTGAAGTGTATATAAGTCGCTTAGGATAAAAGCATTGATGACATTTTATTTATTTAAATAAATGTTACACTGTGGTTATCCTGGTGTGTGTTAAGTAAAAGATCTGAACACTTCCTAAAAAGTTATATGTGTGATATTTACAACGTGGTGCTTCTGTGCTAGAAATCTCTCAATTCTGTTATTTGAATGGATCGGTGTCAGGCTAAAATATAGTATTTCTGAACCCTTCTTGACTGAAAAGATCAGAACAGTCTACCACCTTCATTTCTAACATACCTTATCTTGAGGTTATAGTTTGAGCAGGGACTGGGATCTGTATATGTAGTTTATTGGTATTTTGTAGTAGTTTAATGTGTATGGTCATTTCTTATCCCTTCCTGGTTTGTCTGTGTCTTTGAGGGACACTTTGTCAGTGAAGGTCATTGTGTTCTGTCCCTTTCAGAAATACATCTAAGTCTGGGGTGAATCTAAGTATTGGACAGAAGTCAGAATCAGCAAAAACTCAGGATTAAAGGTCTCAGATCAACCAAACAAACACTATTATGACATACGCCTTTGCACAGGAGTTTCTCTCATTATGATCAACAATCAGAAATACAACTGTCATCAGTCATCATCTCTTATCTAGCTAATCAATGTGTGTGTGTTAGATCCTGTAACCCCAATTGCAGTACGCGTTTTGAAGTGACATATCTCCTGTGACTGATTTTATATAATATTTTCAGATAGTTAATTCTGAAGGAACAAAGGCACTAGCATGTGACTGTTGCACACTGAAGAAACTAAAACGTTGACTCTAATTGCTGTATTATGTCAACAAATTTCACATAACAGTAGTAGGTTAGTTGAAAGCAATTATATTAAGTTGAACCTATTATTGTTTATTTAAACGTAATATTTTTTGCTTTCCACTAACCTAATCCAGTTATGTGAAATCTGTTGAGATAATACATTTAATTAAAGTCAACATTTCAGTTTGTTCAGTGCAGGAGCTACTTTGACATACTTTATATCCTGTTAGCTAGTTTGGTCCAGTGTTTTCCAAACTTAGGGTTGGGCTCTTCCAAACGGTCACCGGTTAAATCTGAGATTAGCTGTAGTCAGGTGAAGAAACAACAGGAGAAACGTTCTGATAGTTTGTTGTCATTTTTGGGACGTTTGGAAAATTTTGGAACATATTTAATCAAATGTAGTTGTTTAATAGTCTCAACTGGATTAGGATTATTTGAATTGTTTTCTGTAAATGCTCATATGACAACATGATTTGGAGCCATTGGTTTGCTTTTCAAATCTTAATTTCAAAAGCATTTAAATTGGAACTGTTTTATGTGTTTCTTTAAACTCCTTAAAATGGTTAAATGGCCAAGGTGTAACAGTTTGTCACAGGGATTGACACGTTTAACATGAAGGGGAATCATTTAAAACATTTTACTAAAAATATTAGACTATTTAAAGTAAAATCCTATAAATCACCAAAAAATGTAAGTATTACATGACATTTTAATTTAGTTTTTGTGCTTTCCAAATGTATCTCCTTCCATTAGTTGTCAGAAAGGTTGTGGTAAGTTGGAGTCGCTTGTAATGGGATGGCTCTTTTGGTAATGCACTTCCTACCTCCTTCTTTCCTTGTATTACTCTTGTAATTAATTCCCAATTCCTTTATTGCCTAACTCCATTATTCTTTCCTATTTCCTTGCCACACTCCTTCATTCATTACTCCATTTCCTTCTTAACTATCCTACTTCCTCCTTTTTTGCACAGTAATTTCTCCTCATTTTAATTCCCTGATCTGATCCCAGCCACAGCTCCAGGGGACCAGAGGTAATTCAGCTGGTTTCAGATCAGCTCGATGGCTTGTGTTGTTTAATAACTTGTGTCAGTGTGTTCCTGTAGCAGACGGAGGCCTCAGCTCTTATCTCAGAGAGCAGCAGGGGGCCGGGTGGGGGGGGTCGTTGGGACTGCAGGAATGAGGCCACGGGCACAGCCAGCGGTGGCAATGCGGCTGGTGGTGTGTGCGTAGGGGGGGGGGGGGGTTACACTGTTGTCCTGTGCGGTTTTGGCTGCAGGCTGACGTCCACTCACCCTCAGCTCTGTCAGTTGATTCTGTGCTGCAGGAATTTTAAGTTGAGTGTGTTTGCTGATATGACAGAACAACACTCACTGTCCTCATGTATCAGAACAGGAACACTCTGATGCACATACTTTTAAAGATGCAGCTCTGGTTTGTCATTTTATCACCCTGAGCAGCTACAGGGTCTCCTCACAGGGAGCCTTTCTGACCTGTCACTGAAGAAACTGAAACGTAGACTTTAATTAAATGCATTATGTCAACAGAATTCACATAACTGTATTAGGTTAGTTGAAAGCAATAATATTAAGTTTATCATAACAAAATATTGTGTTCAACTTAATATTATTGTTTTCAACTAACCTAATATGGCATGGTCTGCTTTCCTTCATTATGTCCTCCTTCCTCATACTCTTTAACTTACAACCCTTCTTACCTCCTTGCTTTCTTTCTTTCCCATCCTAATATTTACCCTTCCTTCCATACTCATTCATTCAAAATATCCTCATATCTAAACAATACAAGAGGTTTGTTGTAAATGACTCTCAAACCAACATATATTGAACATCCTGAAATTGTTTTACACAATGACTTTCCTCTACTTGATCCCTTTTCATTCCTTATCTCGTTATAGAGTGGCATAGGAATGAGTCTTAAAAAACCTGAAATGAGTTAGCATTTTAAAACCCTTGTTTCAAAGTCAATGATTTGTTTTGGACATGCTTCAGTTAGTAGCATGAGATAAAATCTGTGGTGAACATAAGCTTTAGAGATTTTTCACGTTTGTTCTATGACAAGAAATACAAAAAATACCCAACTGATCAAAAGCATTTATGTGTTATAAAAAAGGAGGTTGCTAACAAGTCACCAAATGAGAAACGTTATCACTAGAACTTTAGCCTCCTTTAGCTTAGCGGTGGTAACATGCAATCATGTGCCTCTGATGTGTTTGTAGTTTGAATTTATGCTAGTGTTGAAGGACAGGAACGGCCCGTTCAGCCCACAAAAATACGTCACAACTCTGTACTCTGTTTCATTCTCACTGTCCAGATGTTGTCATCGCGTCAGCTCCAGTCTGAAATAAAAATATGATGCAAACTCATGAACTGCAACTAGAGCCACCATCAAATCCACTGTAAAATGGGTGATGTGGGTCATGTGATTGCACCTGTACTAGATAATTGTATTGTTCAATGGAAGCAATTTTGTTTACTGGCCAGCTGAGGTCTGAGGGTGTGGGAGAGGAAATTGGTAAGTGAGTTCAGCTCCTGTCAATCAGAACTTCACAAAAAGCATTTGAAAGTTGCTGTTATGACTGCATCTGCCAATGAGGGCAACCGTTCCTTGACGACAACAGTCAGGGTGTGGTCACATATCTGCGTGCTGAGATAAAACACTGCCAACAAACACTCACACACACACACACACACACACACACACACACACACACACACACACACACACACACACACACACACACACAGAATCGGCTGTAACTGCGTCTTGTGATTTCTTGTATCTGAGTCAGAACGAAACAGCTCAAGGTGACAGTAAACAGTATCTAATAAAAGTAAAATGTGGTAAAAGGTACATGAAGTACTGCAAGTCCATTAGCATTAGCGACATTACAATAGGAAGTGCTTTATATTACAGGTTTATCGTATCCAAATAATTTACAGGAAGTCATTTTATAATAATTTACTATTAAACACTACAAGATTCACTAATTACATGCCAATTTCAAGGAAACATCTTCACAATAATTCAGGAGGGTCCAAAAGTAGCTCAACTTTTACCGATGATCAGGATTAACCATTCTTCTGTACTTTTACATATTAGTTTGTAATGGGACATTTTTTAAATGTTTAACATTTTCATTTTTTTTTGTCAAAATATCAAAAGACGCAGTTTGGTAACGTCTTGGGTGGCAACGAGATGGGAGTTGTGTTCACCATCCTGGGTGTCATTGCATTCAGATTCTCCCCGTTAGAATCCCCTCAATGACATTCAGAGGTCTCCTCCTCTCCACAACAAACAGACATGGTGATTAAAACCTGTAAAAAACACTGTATAAATCATGTTCACATTAAAAACAGCGATTCTACAGCGCAGATTGGCCTGTTTGTACTTACAGTAAGAGCCAGATGTCATATAACTGAAACCACTTTTCCTGTTTAAAATATATAGTTATAAAATCATTAAGACTTCAGTAGTGCATTTTAAAAAGTTGGCTTCAAACCAAATAAAAATATATAGTGACTGTTGTCTCCTGCCATTACAGGAGATTGACACAGACTGTTACCTTGATTAAAATGACTGATTTGTCACGGTTGAAAAAATTCTTGAATAAATTTAGTATAATTCAAGGAAATATATGACATAGATGTTGTTGATTTTATGACATTTTAAAGCTGTAATGTTACATAATCCTTAAATTAAGGATGGTACTTCTTACACCGTTGCATTTATAGTGTAACTGACTGCTAACTCTAGTGTTCTGAACAGTATATGTAAAGATGTTTTATATGTATTTAAATGTTCTAAATGAGAACATTGACAGCTCAGTAGGCGTCTGCACTGACAGAATAATCAGAATAACCAGTCAGAGCAGTGAATGTGAAGCTGTGACTCAGCAGTTTTCAGTCTCTGACCCACTTACAGCTGCAGGCATCAACATGTTTTACATTTACTGCATCACGACTCGACGAAAACCCTCTGAGGAGACAAACAGTGTGAAACCCAGCAGGGCGAACAGTCAGAGGAGCTTCAGATGGTCTTCTCATTTGTAACTGCAGATAGGAACTATAAATTAAGGTGAAGGGATGATTTAAAAAATGTACATTGTGGTGCGTCTGACATTTTTAGTAGATAGTCATCTGCTGAAGGAAAACGTTTTTTAAACAACAGCGAAACAAAAGAAGTCATCAGTGCATTGTATTATATTGCAACAGTGTAGCAAGCCAAAGTTATTAGATAATACCCTTAAACTGGGTTGGGAATACGCAAATTGGAAAATGTCATGCGGAGCTCCGATGTATATTAATTTTTGGTACCACTGTTTTCCTCTATAATTGTCAAAGAGCAGTCCGTTGATTTCTGTCTCCCTGAAGAATCCTGTTCGTTCCACGAGCTAATATAGGCTGCTTTCGTATAATCCACTTATTGCAGGTACTCTATACTGATGTGTTGTTTTCTTTTAAAGAAAATAATTTGCGGAAAACTTTAATTTCACCCTTTAATACGGTTGCACCTGCACCACTTGGGAGAAAGATTGTGTGCATATGTAATAATTATTCAATTTGTTTTGTGTTAGGCTGAGCATTCTCTGTTTTAATGGAAATTAAAGTATATTTTTTATATGATTCCCCATTTGGGTTTTAGTGCCCCGTAACGCAATGGTGTGTTTTTGAAAACACTGAGTAAAGATATGAGGGGAAACATAAATATAAGGGAATTTTGGGTGGATTTTTTTTCTTGTTTGTACATAGGTTTGGCGTAACAGCATTTTGTGTTGAAAGTCCAAGGATATTATTTCAACATTTTTGTTTTTTTCAAATGGAAAATGTAGTGTACTTACAAACTTTGACAAAACAATTAAGTAAGATAAGACTTTGCTCATTTTGAACCTTTAACTATGCTAACTCCTTATCAAACTGATCATGCTCTGGTATTGAGAGACACAATTTGCAAAAATAACTACACAGTGTAAATGAAAACATTGGCAGATTGTTTAGGAACTCTTTGTGGTTCCTTGTAATAGATTGTGTGTGTGTGTGTGTGTGTGTGTGTGTGTGTGTGTGTGTGTGTGTGTGTGTGTGTGTGTGTGTGTGTGTGTGTGTGTGTGTGTGTGTGTGTGTGTGTGTGTGTGTGTGTGTGTGTTTGTGTGTGTGTGTGTGTGTGTGTGTGTGTGTGTGTGGGTGTGTGTGAGTTTGGCAGCTATAAATCTGAACGTTAGCAGAAGATTTATACGTTCTCAGGACCTCGGTGTGTTTTCTGTGTGGAAATGCAGTGACCAGTACTAACGACCTCCTCAGTGATATTAACGTGGTGATTTATGTTAATGACACTAAGAGAAGAGGCGGACGCTCAGCAGACGCTGAATACATCTGTCTGCTGTGGCGGAACTTAGTACATTTTCAAAAGTACTGCACTTAAGGATCATACTTATAGAAAGAAAGATATTTCCCTGTAAGGGGATTAATAAAGTATGTCTTCTTGTTCTTGTTCTTCTTTACTTGAGAATTTCCATTCTTTGCTACTTTCTATTTCACTACATCTCAGAGGTAAATATTGTGCTTTTTACTGCACTACTTTTATCTGACAGCTTTAGTTACTTCTCAGCATTTCACCCCCTTCCTACAGTATGTATCTAGAGAAGTGGTTTTGAATGTTGGCGATTATATTAAAGGATGAAGTGTTTTTAAAGCCTCTTGGATAAGCTGGAAAAAAGCATCATCAGAAAGCTGAAAATAAGGGTGTATTTCTGAGAAACTCGTGAAATATGTAATGTTCTATTTGCGGGACAGCGACAAAGTCATAACATATGATGATATATACTGTATATATCTTTCTCATGCTGCCTGTGCTGCAGCACCGCTTTTCACCCTCCGTCTGAAACCAAAGCCCAGTCTGCTCTGGTTTCTGATTGGTTAGCTGGCTGGCTCTGTTATGATTGGTCAGCCACTTAGAGATGTCCCACCCATTAGCCTATCATGTAAAATGTGTTGGAGCGCTAGCCAATAAAAGCATGAGTGTTACATTGTGATGTTATTATGTTCATAAATTAAACAAAGGAGTCCAATGGAGGTGTTTCAGGCAGGGGTGAGGGAATATTTGGAATAGAAACTCCCTCTGGGAGGAACACAGCGATTTTGGCCTTTGCAGACCATTTACATGCACAAAAACCGTACACACTACAGGGTGAATTGTTTCTTAATTTGGGAATTTGAGTTTAAAGTGAATTGTGCTATAGTTATCCTCGCAGTTCGTTTAGCTTTGCCTTTATTTGTTCTTGTTGGTTATGGATGTTTTTATTTTTTTGGGGGCTTTTTGCCTTTAATCGGAGAGGACAGTGGAGAGTGACAGGAAAGTGGGAAAGAGAGTCGGGGTGGGATCCGGAAAGGACCACGGGTCGGGAATCGAATCCGGGTCGCCGGCATACGGTGCAGGTGCCCCAGCCAGTTGTGCCACGGCCGGGGCCAAAATGGTTATGGATGTTTTATGAACTGTATGCATTTATTTCAGACTGTACCGTATCAACATATCTGGATAATTAAAGGAACCTCCGTTTTTTATCAGGCAGTATAGGTGTGGCTTTGCATTGCACCTCAGTTCTTTGATTGTTTCTTTGTAATGTATTGACTAATCTTTGAACCGATGTTTCCTTTACAATTTGTGCGATGTTATAGTATTGATTCATCTTTTCTTGGCTCAAGATAATGTCAAACAATCCCTTAAACTAAATATTACTATTGTGAGTTCCAGCTCACACATCCTGTCATTTTTAAAAAATAAGTTCAGGTCTCGTTTCTGTTCTTTCTGCAGAAAACGGTTTGTGTTATCAGTCAGGAGTGTGACTCACAATTTCTCTATCAATTCCTCCTCCTACACACCACCAGCAGCTGAAGAATCCCTTTACACTGGGCTGTAGCAGGAATTCGGGGAAATATAGGAACTACAGTGGTATGCAAAAGTTTGGGCACCCCTTAGGAAAACCACTGCATCAGTTTGTCACTTGCTGAGCTTTTGAAGCAGCAACTTCATTTTAACATATGTTATACCTTATGGTAACAGAAACATCTCAGTAGTGAAATAACTTTTATTGGTCAAACAGAAACATGTTTATGTGCATTCAAACAAAAATAGGCATGTGCATAAATTTGGGCACCCCTAAGAAATAATTCCATTAATATTTAGTATTGCCTCCTTTTGCTGCAATAACGGCCTGTAGACGCCTCCTGTAGCCACAGACAAGTCCCTTAAGCCTGGCAGGTGGTATTTTGGCCCATTCTTCCACACAAAACGTCTCCAGTTCAGTCAGGTTTCTTGGCCTCCGTGCATGGACAGCCTTCTTCAAATAAATCCATACATTTTCAATGATGTTAAGGTCTGGGGACTGGGATGGCCATTCCAGAACATTGTACCTGTGCTTCTGCATGAATTCCTTGGTGGATTTTGATCGGTGCTTAGGATCATTGTCCTGCTGAAAAATCCAACCCCGGCGTAGCTTCAACTTTGTGACTGACTCTAGAACATTCTTGTCAAGAATCTCCTGGTACTGTAAGGAATTCATGTGGCCCTCAACTTTAACAAGTTTTCCAGTACCTGTGCTAGCCACACAGCCCCATAACATGATAGATCCTCCACCAAATTTTACAGTGGGCAACAAGTTCTTTTCATTGAATGCAGTGTGTTTTTTTCGCCATGCATACCTGTTCATGTTATGACCAAATAACTCAATCTTGGTCTCATCTGACCACAGTATTTTGTTCCAAAATGCTTCTGGCTTGTCCAGATGTGCTTTTGCATACCTCATGCGACTCTTCTTGTGATTAACACTCAGGAAAGGCTTTTTGCACATCACCCTTCCAATGAGCTCTTCCTGGTGCAAAGTACGCTGGATTGTGGAACGGTGAACAACTACACCATCAGCAGCCAGATGTTGTTGTAGTTCTCTGGAGGTGGTCTGTGGCTTCTCTGTGACCATTTTCACCATCCTTCGCCTGTGCCTTTCCCCTATTTTTGTCGGCCTACCACATCTTTCCTTCACACGGACTGTTCCTGTGGCCTTCCATTTCACAACTACGTTTCTGACTGTGGAGACAGACAGTTTAAACCTGTCAGATAATTTTTTGTACCCTTCTCCTAATTTATAATGTTGGATTATCTTAGCTTTCAGGTCAGTGGAGAGTTGTTTTGAGGTCCCCATCTTGCCACTCCCTAAGAAAGAACCTAGGCCAGGCACAGCCAGCTATTACCTATGTTAAATAGCCTTTTTCATGATTGGTTCCACCTGTCTTTGTAATTGAAGGTCTAATGAGCTAATCAAAGCAATTTTGTGCAGCAACCTGTCAGCTATAAATCCGTACAGGTGTTGAAATGAATGCTATTTATAAGGGTGCCCAAACTTTTGCACATCCCATTTTTTGCATTTTATTTTATTATAATAAAACTATGTAATGCTACCCTAAGAATTTTGGTCTGGAAAACACTAAAACGTCTACATCTTTGTAGGAAAACAAATGTTGTTGCTGTGATCTTCTATTATAAAGGAAAAGCAAATTGTCATGAAATCTCAGAGGGGTGCCCAAACTTTTGCATACCACTGTATCTCTGACTGCTCAGGTGAATAATTAAAAAACTAAATCATGCCCTGTGAGGTGGGGTTTACTCAATACTTTTTCCTTGTGTGTGTGTGTGTGTGTGTGTGTGTGTGTGTGTGTGTGTGTGTGTGTGTGTGTGTGTGTGTGTGTGTGTGCGTGTCGGGGTGGTCTGATGGTGGGAGGTCTATTTTAGTGCAGCATCTCTCTCTTTGTCTCTCTTTGACATTTCTGCCAGCTGATTGGACAACTGGGTATGGTAACCTAGCAACCTTCAGATATCTCCCAGCATGCCTGAGTTATTTCCCATCTCACAGATTGCTGAATGAGAGCCTGCACTAACTCTGGTTAATGTTTTTTTAAATATATTTATCAGAAATAAATAAGGGTGAAGGTGGGGGATGCAGAGGTCCCCTCAAACTAATCAAAAATAAGTTAACATTTCAGTTTTTTCAGTGTGGCACAAAATTCAACGGGTCCTGACCTGTGTTTATCCTAGACAGAATCTGGTGGGTATAAGTAACATGTGGAGACGAAGAAAAAAGGCTAATAGATACATACCATAAACAGGATATGGACCATTCTAACTTTCAGCGGACAATATATAAAGAGGCCCTATTCTGCTTTTTAGGCTTTACCCTTCCTCTGTTGTTGTATAGGTTCTTGTGCAAATGGTCTGCCGAGGCTAAAATCCCTGTGTTCCCTCCAGAGGGAATATTCTCTCCCCCCCTTCCTGGAACGCCTTCATTGGACTCCTTTGTTTACTTCCTGAACATAATGACACCAAAAAGTTACACTCATACTTCTATTGGCTACCGCTCCAACATATTTTAAGTGATAGGCTAAGGGGCGGGACATCTCTAAGAGGTTTACCAATCACAACAGAGCCGACCAGCTAACCATCAGAGCAGACTGGGCTCTGGTTTCAGACAGAGGGTGAAAAGAGGTGCTGGCAGGCAGTATGAGAAACATAAAGAGCTTTATGAACATTAAAGCATGAAAACATGTCCCAGTAGAGACACTAAATATTAAAATGAACCTGGAAACTTTCAGAACATGGCCCCTTTAATCAATAGAAAATAATTCACATTAATGGTTCCATAAACTTTACATTTCTCAACTCTGAATATTGATTGAATTATTTGTTAGTAGTTGCAAGGCAAGTTTATTTATATAGCACCTTTCAACACAAGGCAATTCAAAGTGCTTTACAAAAATGAAAGACATTGAGAGCATTTAGAAATAGTGCAGTATAAACACATTATAAAATGGCATTTAAAAACAGTCATTTAAAAAGCAAAGATGATGAAATAAACACAACAGGTATAAAATACATGAATAAAAGTTACAATGCAATGTTAGATAAGAACACTTCAATTAAAAGCAGCGGCAACAAGAAATGTTTTCAGCCTGGATTTAAAAGTAGTAAGAGTTGCAGCGGCCCTGCAGGGTTCTGGGAGTTTGTTCCAGATATTTGGAGCATAATAACTGAACGCTGCTTGATGCAGTTGACCCATCCCAGAAGACCTGAGAGTTCTGGATGGTTCATAATGTAGCAGGAGATCAGAAATGTATTTTGGGCCTAAACCATTCAACGCTTTATAAACCAGCAGCAGAACTTTGAAATAAATTCTTTGACAGACAGGAAGCCAGAGTAAAGACCTCAGAACTGGAGTGATGTGATCCACTCTCTCAGTGTAAAGACTTCAGAACTGGAGTGATGTGATCCACTCTCTCAGTGTAAAGACCTCAGAACTGGAGTGATGTGATCCACTCTCTCAGTGTAAAGACTTCAGAACTGGAGTGATGTGATCCACTCTCTCAGTGTAAAGACCTCAGAACTGGAGTGATGTGATCCACTCTCTCAGTGTAAAGACTTCAGAACTGGAGTGATGTGATCCACTCTCTCAGTGTAAAGACCTCAGAACTGGAGTGATGTGATCCACTCTCAGTGTTAGTGAGGACTCGAGCCGCAGCGTTCTGAATCAGCTGCAGCTTTCTAATGGATTTCTTAGTGAGACCTGTAAAGACACCGTTACAGTAGTCCAGTCTACTGAAGATAAAAGCATGGACAAGTTTTTCTAGATCCTGCTGTGACATTAGTCCTTTAATCCTAGATATGTTCTTCAGGTGATAGTAGGCGGACTTAGTAACTGTTTTAATGTGACTGTTGAAATTCAGGTCAGAGTCAAGGACTACACCTAGGTTTCTGGCGTTAGCTATTGTTTTGAACATTGCTGACTGAAGCTCAGCACGGACTTTAGCTCGTTCCTCCTTTGTTCCAAAAACAATTACCTCGGTTTTGTCTTTGTTTAATTGGAGAATGTTCTGACTCATCCAGACATTGATTTGTTCGATGCACTTACTCAGTGTTTGAATTGGAGCATAATCTCCTGGTGAAATGGTAATGTACATGTGTATTGTATCTGCATAGCTATGGTAACTTGTTTTGTTGCTTTTCATTATCTGACCCAGTGGTAGCATGAAGATGTTAAAGAGAAGAGGCCCCAAGATGGAACCTTGAGGAACCCCACATGTCATATTTGTCAGCTCTGATGTGTAGCTGCCTATAGAGACAAAGTGTTTCCTGTCCTTTAAGTAAGATCCAAACCAATTTAGAACTGTTGCTGAAAGTCCCAACCAGTTTTCTATTTGGTCTAGCAGTATGTTGTGATCAACAGTGTCAAATGCAGCGCTGAGATCTAATAATACTAACACTGAGATTCTGCCACTGTGTTTAAGTGGATGTCAAGACCTTAACAAGAGCAGTCTCAGTGCTGTGGTGCGGTCGAAAGCCTGACTGGAACACATCAAAACAGTTATTTTCATCCAATAAATTACTCAGCTGTTTATGAACTACTTTTTCACTGATTTTATCTAGAAATGGGAGGTTTGATATGGACCTGTAATTATTCATTACTGAAGCATCTAAATTATTCTTTTTAAAGAATGGTTTAATGATTGCAGTTTTCAGGGCCTGTGGAAATACAGCTGAGTGAAGAGACCTGTTTACTATATGAAGTAGCTCTGAGGACATGCTATGAGAAACTGTTTTGAAAAAGCTTGTAGGTATAATATCAAGGCAGCAGGAGGAGGACTTCAGATGTTGAATAATGTCCTCTAGGTCTTTTAATGTCTCTGATAGAATTGTGTCATGGTGTTTGAATTGATTTTAAGTGGACATAAGGACAACACATTTGCTGTACCTGATACGGAACACCGACTGCCTGTCTGATTTTCTGAATTTTGTCAGTGAAGAAGGAAGCAAATTCATTGCAGGCCCTGGTGGATTGAAATTCTGTTGCTACTGACACTGGGGGGTTTGTCAGTCCCTCAACGGTAGCAAACAAGGCACGTGAGTTGTTTGTGTTTTTGGCAATGATGTCAGAGAAGACAGACTGTCGTGTCTTTTTTTATTCCAAATTATAAAAGCCAAGTCTTCCTTTATAGATTTCAAAGTGAACCTGGAGATTTGTTTTTCTCCACCTGCGTTGAGCTTTTCTTTTTCTGTTCTCACGCTCATGGCCTTTCTCCATGGAGATATTTTCTTGCCACATACCTCCTTTACCTTAGTGGGAGCAATGGTATCTATGACATTTTTAATTTTTGAATTAAAAAGATCGACTAGCTCATTTACTGAGATGTTAGCGAGGGCTAGTGTGGGAGAGAAATTCTGAACAAACATTTCCCTTGTGCCTTTTTGTGGTAATTTCTTTCTGAACATTTTTGTGAACAGAAATAGAGCTCTCAAAGAAAACACAGGAATGATCAGAGAGTGCAACATCAGTCACCGCAACCTCAGAGATGTTCAGCCCCTTTGAGATGATTAAGTCTAGAGTGTGCCCCTTGTGCGTTGGAACCGTTACATGCTGAGTCAGTCCATAGTTATCCAGAACACAGACCAGTTCTTTAGCCCCTCTGTCCTCGGGCTTGTCAACATGGATGTTAAAATCACCAACAATGACTACACGGTCAAAGTCAATACACATTATAGACAGCAGTTCAGCAAAGTCATCAAAAAAGCTAGCACAGTATTTGGGGGGTCTGTAGATGTTTAGGAACATAGCTCGAGAGGAGCATTTCAGCTGAACGGCCACATATTCAAAAGAAGGGAAAGTTCCATAAGAGGTCTGCTTGCATTGAAGGGAATCATTGAACAGAATAGTAACTCCACCCCCTTTCTTATGCATTCTAGCCTGACTCATAACACTAAAGTTGGGAGGTGTTGATTCGATAAGAACAGCTGTGCTGTTATTTTGGTCTTTCAAAGTTGCATACTTTCGAAGTTTCAGTTAAAAACATTAAATCCAGATTGTGCTTGGTGATACAATCATTGATTAAAAAGGCCTTTCTGCTAACGACCTGACGTTTAATAAAGCATGTTTAAGCTTGTTGAATACACTATCAGTCTGATTTTGTGTGACAAGCTGTGACTGACGTGGAATCGCAGCTAAATTTGATAAATTCACAGTAACAATTGAGCGCTTTCTGTTTCTAAACTGATTCATCGTTCTTAATCTATAACCTATCAACACATATCGGCAAAGGTATTGGCAGGCAGGGTCCCGGCTTGTCCAGGAAGGATTTGAGGGTACCATACGCCCTTGAGCCTGGACCCAGCACATATCAGTACATATTCACTTCTTTCATGGTTCATGTGATTTTCCTAGAAATCATCCTGTTTCTATCAAAAGCCCTTCCCTGCTGCATACAGCAAACAGACGAGTTAATCTGACTCATTTAGTCCAACATGGACGTCAGAGACAACCTCTCTCCGTTTCATGTTGTGATTTTGTCAGATCGAAGCAGATTTCATTTTCAGATGAAACTCCTACCATCAGCGTCGCTTAGCAACAGCATCGAAAACGTTAATCTGAAAATAGACACAGAGTAAACACGAGGAGGAGGAGGAGGAGGCCTCTGTTCAGAAGTCCATTCAAATATCTGCTGTGTGGAAAGATTCCTCTCTCCTCGTACTCTAGGCTCTTTTCCCCAACTGCGTTTCTTCATGTGCTTGAGGCTGCAGTTTCATATTGCTGTTATATCTGCCTCTGTTTAGTTAAGATTTATTGAAGGTTTTCTTTTTGCCTACTGTTTCACTTAACATTTTGTTGATAGATACCACTTTTTGGCAAAAAACATGTACCTCAATAGTTTATTTTACTAACCAGATTTTACTGTGCTTTCCCCTTTCAATAACCCTCAACAATTTGTACATATCAAACTCAATGCATTCAAATGTTACTTTTTAAAAATGCAACTTGCATGCTTGTTTTGGTAATAACTTCGTCTTTAATAGTGTATTTTAACTTATTCTTTATATTTCATTTTGTGTATTCTATATGTACTCTATAGGTCATAGACCTTTCTACTGTTGATGTGATATATTTACTTTTATATATTATATGTTTTACTCATGTCCAATCACATGTAATCTTCAACTTTTAGGATCAATCAAGTAAATCTATTCTCGTAAAATATAATATATGCTTGAGTTTCTGCTATTTCCTGTCCTCTGTGTGTCAGATGTGTGACAGTCTGTTCTTTCTTTCCACTCTGCAGACTGGTGATCTGAAGAATCTGAGCTGCAGAGAGAAAATCAGCTGTAAAGATGTAAGATTTATATATATTTTTTTATGCTGATCAAGTCAATCTTCAGATTATTATCTTTATACAATGAGAATTTGAAGTTGTCCTATAATAGACTCCTGTGTTTTCTTCCGTTACATAGTGACATCAATGTGTAACGCTCATGCCTCAATTGGCTAGCGCTCCAACACAATGTACATGATATGCTAAGGAGGGAGCAGGGTGGGGGGGGCAGCTAACCAATCAGAGCAGACTGGGCTCTGGTTTCAGACAGAGGGTGAAAAGAGGTGCTGCAGCACAGACAGTATGAGAAAAATAAAGAGCTTTTTGAACATTAAAGCATGGAGACATGTCCCAGGAGAGACACTACATATAAATATAAATCTGACCCATGGGCATATTATGTCCTGAGATGTTTAGAGAGTTTCTGTTACAGTACTTTTTATTACCGGGAGACGCTTCATGACTAACACAAAGTATTAACTCTGATATTTCCTATTTTACTACATTGAAGTCTGCTTATGTCCCTATAATGTGATTAATAACCCATAGTTGATCAAATAATTTTAACAGATAACACGTTCTGTTCAGCAGGATAGTTTCCATATAACCACTTTTATGATTTCTGAAGTTTAAATTCAATTGCCACAAGTCAAAAGCTAACGTTAGGCTATAAACAAACTACATCAAGGTCATATAAGTCACATCACCACCGCTAAACTAAAGGTGGCTAATAAAGAAAAACACGCTCAGAAAACCGTTAAAGACGAGGGAACCGTAAGTGGTAAAACGCCATCTCATTATCGGGTTATGTAGTTTTATAGAAGTATTAAATAAATATACTGTAGTTGAGTAAATGTACTTTAGTTACATTCTGACTGTGGACAAATTGCAGCTCTGCTGTGGAGAAGATAATCTTATATCAGATTTCTCCAGTGTTTTCGACCAGATCATTGATCAGCAGGAGCCATTAGCCTGTAATTGATCTGTCCCTGGGGACACACTGACATCTTCTTCTCTGGATTTCACTGTTTCAAACATGATGTAGGGAGGCTGCTACTGTTACGTTTCTTCAGTTATCATTAGAGACATTTAATTTCACTATTGTCAAGTTATCCAGATGTTAAGATTCAGGTTCAGCTCTGCCCAAACTTGAAAACGGCTTGTTCAACACAACTGATGCAAGGGGACAACTCTGTTCCGTTCTGGTGATTTATTTTCTTTTAGATTGATGGCACAAAGTGAAATTCCAGAGGAAGAATAGGTTGATAACCTTTAAGAAACAAAAGGGCAAATTACATTCCACATCAGTATGCATCAATCATGATCATTAAACTAAACATCTCATTTAAATTCAAAACAGATCAAAATCAAACAGAAAACAGCAAACAAATGATTCTTTCAAATTAAATATTTGAAGTCCATACCAGTTGCGTCTGTGGTTGAACATGAGCTGTCAGTAGGCTGAGGAGACCGAGCAAAGAGGGCACGCTGAGCTAACTCCAAACATTTTATACTCATGCTTGATTAGAGGTGTGCAGGTGAAATCGGTCCCTCCAGAAACATGGGTTGAATCCTGTCTGTTGAGTGTCTGGGTGAGCTCTCTCTGCCCCCTTCAGGCCTGGAGTTCCTCCACAGATGCTGGTCCTATGCTCACACTTGTTTGACGCCACAACTATTCTATCCCTTTTTCTATTGCACAATTCTACTTCATATTTTTTTTATGTCCTCTGGGCTTAGGACGTTTTGATTGCCAACTATAGTGCGTATTACAAAAAAACATTTGAATGTTGAATTACTCCTTCAACGTGTTCCAATATTTTACTTATTGCGTATTTTCGGGTTCATATTTATATTTTGTTCCTCTACTGGGACATGTCTCCATGCTTTAATGTTCAAAAAGCTCTTTATTTTTCTCATACTGCCTGTGCTGCAGCACCTCTTTTCACCCTCAGAGCCCAGTCTGCTCTGATTGGTTAGCTGGCCTGCTCTGTTGTGATTGGTCAACTGCTTAGAAATGTGTCAGAAATGTCCCTACCTGTAGTTAATCACGTACAGTATGTTGGAGTGCTAGCCAATAGAAGTGTTACATAGTGATGTCACTATGTTCAGGAAGTAAACAAAAGATTCCAAAGGAGGTGTTTCAGGCAGGGGGGGAGTGTGTGGGAGAGAAACTCCCTCTGGAGAAAACTCTGGGGTTTTAGGCTTTGCAGACCATTTGCATGCACACAAACCTATAGAACACTAGAGGAAAGGGAACTTCCCAAAAAGCACAATAGGGCCCCTTGTAGGAGGCTCAAAGAGGAAAAGAAGAACTTCAGGTACTTACTGTACCTTAACGTGTAGTGGAGTAATTTTACCATTGTTGTATTGGTACTTTTTTAGTAAACGGTTTGAATGTTTTTCCATCACTGCTTACCATATTGACCTCGATTCTAGTGGCGAAAGTGAACAGAGAACATTCAACCACATATCAACAAATTAATTATATAAATGTCAGGGACATTAGACCCCAGTTGAGATCAATACAGGAGGGTTAGACCCAGACAGAGAATCTACAGAAAATATGAAACATGATCCTACACAAAAATACTGAAACATTATGAGAAAACTCATCATCAGCAATCAGGGTCGTTCTCAATATAACAAACCTGTCAGTTGAACCTAACATGTTTTATTTAAACATAATATTATTGCTTTCCACTAACCTAATACAGTAATGGGAAATCCGTTGACATAATACATTTAATTAAAGTTGAATGATTCAGTTTTTCAGGGTAGAAAGACATGGAACAACCAGCAGTTGATGAATCAAAGGGATGTCACCACATAATATTGCCTCCTCAGTTTTTTACATCAGCAACTTGTATCCGTGTGAATTTCTGTATTTTGGAAATTATGTTGATTTCAATGTTTTTGTGCATCTTTGAAAACAATATGGTGGATCTCAAGGGGTTAATCCAGAAAATTAAAATACATAGTATTAATTATTGAATGTGTGTGTATTTTTCAGGTGTTGATCTGGCTCCAGAGCCCTGAAGACAAACAGATACAGAAATGATCCCCTATTCTCCCTGAGGTATGAATACACATACCAAATGTTATTGTGAGTGTGTGTGCGCAGTGTGTTTCCTGTTACTGACCGCATGTTACCCAGACTTCTTTGTGCGGGTGTGTGTGTGTCTGTTGGACAAAGCTGTGGACTCTGGAATAATCCCTTTGTGTCCCCCAGTCACATTTGACAATGCAGAACTGGCAACCCAGCAGCTGTAGCAAACTGAAATTGGCATTAACTGTCTAAGATTCACATTAATCCCACATTTATCTGAGCAAACAACTTTGTTATTCAGATTCAACATTTTACATCCCCGTATGTTTCAGGTAAAGGACAGGGGTAGTTAGCCTAGCTCAGTAGAAACACTGGAAGCAAGGGGTGTCACTACCCGATCTGTTCCGGATACCCGAAACATTTATTTGTTTAGGATTTGTTTTGAGATCACTTTGTCCTTATAACGCATCTATAGAACAATTATGCTAATGAGTACTTTTACTTAAGTAAAGGATCTGATTACTTCTTCCAAAGCTGGATACATTTAGTATACCTTGATATATTTAATTGTTCATAGTTGAATGACTTTAACAATTACTTTATTTAAGCTAAAGTATGCAAACATTTGACTAGCTTTTCTTTGTTAATACATGACGAAATTAGCTCCACTTTCCAACAACTCCAAGCATTTCCTAGCATTAAAATGTTTTCTGACACATTTCACACTTCTTTTTGCCAAAAGGAAGGTATCGTTCCTTTCACAAATTTCCAATGCTAAACATAAACAGTTGAGCAATTCACAATATGACAAAGATGAAATCATATAAGAACATGTTCACAGTTGCTCTAGCACTAGCTACGTCTATTTGCGGCTACATGCTAAACTTACATTTCTAAGTGCTAGCTTAAGTTAAGTTACGTGCTTAACTAATTGATGAGCCAAAGCTAATGCTACAGCCACTTGTGGTTGTTGAATGGCTGAAAACATAAGAAATTGAGTTGTTGGATTAGATTATTACTATCAAACGTTACCAGGGGAATGACTATCGATTGTTCCATTTTCTTTTTGCTGATACTGTAATAACAACACGATTACACCTTATAACATGACATTGTTGAGACAACAGTTGAGATGAGATAAAAACCATGTTACTAGGATGTAGGCTTTTGACAGACGCCTCATGAAGTCAGATCAGAAGCGGGCAAATGCCAAGCCAACCCTCAAAAACAGGATTCTATACTAATTATTTTGTGACAGTTTTTTAATTGTTTTAGTTTCTAGTGGTTTCATTTATAAGAATCATGTCTTATATGCTGTCTTTTAATTGATCAAACAGCATTGCATATATTTTGTTTTCATCCTTATATTTAATATTTCTTTAAAGCTCTATGTAACTATTACTTCAACTTATTTAGCCAGACTTGCAATAAGATAGTTAACATCCCCTAGCGAAGGTGTGTTCAGACCCAACGCAAAACCGATGTTCACCTCATGTTGCTTGCCGACCATGACCACTTTGAGTTTTTTGGGGGGTATTTCACAACTCCCAAATATTCTCATTTATCAGCCAATAAGATAACTCCTTCCTTACGATGTATCATTTTAAAATCTCTTAAGGGTGTGTTACTCACAAATCTTATTTCAGGCAACCTTACGTTTTAGGACTCATTCCTGCACCAATCTATGGGGATTGAAACCAGGCTCATGTGGCCATTTGAAGAACTGCAGTTATTGGCCCTACCGCATAGGCATAGACTGTTCAGACCTGCTGCCTGATCTAAAGTATTTGCTTTTACTTTGTATGTATCCCATCATGCAAAAATGTAAAACACCTTTTCCCATTCACTTCAATACACTCAGTCAGTTATCTTAGAGCGGCATCTATTTAGAGGAACTAAAGAAACTCAGATATTCAGACACAATCTGTTTTTAGAAAATGGATTTTACATGTAAAAAAACTTTATTGTGATGTTCACAATAACAGTGTTATCAGCTGCCAATCATAGAAACAAATATCTGTTTCCAGGTGACTAGCAAACCAACAAACAAACACACATTTACACTTGTCATTTGCATTAAGTATACAGTAATATCATACATATCTAGTAACATCAATCTGTGGGATAATAACATATAATGTTTCTCTCCCTCAGGAACTGACCAATCAGCAGTCAGGATGATGCCCAAGGTAAACACTTCGTATTATGCACTTACTATTTTTAGCGCCTTAGAGCAGAAAATGAGATCTTAGTGCTGATGTTTTGCTCAAATAACCATCGTTTCTTAAAACAGAACATATTTTTTATAACGGTATGTGGTCAGGGACTTACTAAAGTAGCAGAAAGTAATCAGGTTACATTACCTTTATATATTATGATTCTCAGACTGATTGAATATTTGTACATGTAACTACTTGTAACGGAATACTTTTTAAAGTAAAGCCTCCAACCCTGTACTTAGATTAAAATGATATTAATTCACTTCAATTTCTGCTTCAAAAATATCAGTGTCTTCAGGATAGTCTCAAATACTGATTGGCTTTCATTCCACAGCGTCATGCAGAAGTCTATGCACATTTGTTATTGCTCACATTACCTTCGCCTTTGCAATGACTTTATATATAATAGCCCTTGGCAAAAAATTGCTCTGCAGTTATTGGAGACACATTTAGACCCCGACATTTATTTTTTTCTTATATTTTGTCTTTCGCTACAGTAAGCAATCCATCCTCACAGGGCTGCAGACCGTTGGCTTTTTGAATAAAGGTTTAAATACATAAAATCAGGTTCAAACTGACATTTTAGTTTCCATTTAGAAATAT